>NW_027421908.1:625117-1250235 GCF_037893015.1 Macrotis lagotis
CACGGCTAGGCAATGCACGGAAGGCAAGCAAAGAGTAATGGAACGCAAGGAAGGCAAGGCAAAGCAAGCAATGCTATGGCAAGGTGAAACAAGGCTAAGGCACCACAACGCACGGCTAGGCAATGCACGGCCAGCCAAGGAAAAGGTAACGCAAGGCAAGGCGCTGTGAGGCAAGGCAAGGCTGATGCACGACAGCGCAAGGCTAGGCAATGTACGGAAGGCAAGCAAAGAGTAACGGAAATCAAGGAAGGCAAGGGAAAGCAAGGCAAGGCAAGGGTAACGGAAGGAACGGCACGGCAAGGGGAAACAAGGCTAAGGCACGACAACGCACGGCTAGGCAATGCACGGCAAGGCAAGGAAAGGGTAACGCTAGGCAAGGCACGGTCAGGCAAGGCAAGGCTAATGCACGACGAGGCAAGGCTAGGCAGTGCACGGCAAGGCAAGGAAAGGGTAACGCAAGGCAAGGCACTGTCAGGCGAGGCAAGCCTAAGGCACGACAACGCAAGGCTAGGCAATGCATGGAAGGAAAGCAAAGAGTAACGGAAGGCAAGGAAAGCAAGGGAAAGCAAGGGAAGGCAAGGGTAACGGAAGGAACGGCACGGCAAGGGGAAACAAGGCTAAGGCACGACAACACAGGGCTAGGCAATGCAGGGCAAGGCAAGGAAAGTGTAACGCAAGGCAAGGCACGGTTTGGGGAGGCAAGGCTAATGCACGACAACGCAAGGCTAGGCAATGCACGGAAGGCAAGCAAAGAGTAACGGAAGGCAAGGAATGCAAAGCAAAGCAAGGCAACGCAAGCAAGGCTATGGCAAGGTGAAAAAAGGCTAAGGCACGACCACGCAAGGCAAGGCAAAGCACGGAAGGCAAGCAAAGAGTAACGGAAGGCTGGGAAGTCAAGGCAAAGCAAGGCAACGCAAGCAAGGCTATGGCAAGGTGAAAAAAGGCTAAGACACGACAACGCAAGGCTAGGCAATGCACGGAAGGCAAGCAAAGAGTAACGGAAGGCAAGGAAGGCAAGGGAGAGCAAGGCAAGGCAAGGGTAACGGAAAGAACGGCACGGTAAGGGGAAACAAAGCTAAGGCACGACAATGCAGGGCTAGGCAATGCACGGCAAAGCAAGGAAAGGGTAACGCAAGGCAAGGCACGGTGAGGCAAGACAAGGCAAATGCACGACAACGCACAGCTAGGCAATGCACGGCAAGGCAAGGAAAGGGTATCGCAAGGCAAGGCACAGTCAGGCGAGGCAAGGCTAAGGAACGACCACGCAAGGCTAGGCAATGCACGGAAGGCAAGCAAACAGTAACGGAAGGCAAGGAAGGTAAGGGAAAGCAAGGCAGGGCAATGGTAACGGAAGGAACGGCACGGCAAGGGGAAACTAGGCTAAGGCACGACAACGCACGGCTAGGCAATGCACTGCAAGGCAAGGAAAGGGTAACGCAATGCAAGGCACGGTGAGGCAAGGCAAGGCTGATGCACGACAACGCACGGCTAGGCAATTCACGGCAAGGCAAGGAAAGGGTAACGCAAGGCAAGGCACGGTCAGGCGAGGCAAGGCTAAGGCACGACAACGCAAGGCTAGGCAATGCACGGAAGGCCAGCAAAGAGTAACGGAACGCAAGGAAGGCAAGGGAAAGCAAAGCAAGGCAAGGTTAACGGAAGGAACGGCACGGCAAGGGGAAACAAGGCTAAGGCACGGCAACGCACGGCTAGGCAATGCACGGCAAGGTAAGGAAAGGGTAACGCAAGGCAAGGCACGGTCAGGCGAGGCAAGGGCAATGCACGACAACGCAAGGCTACGCAGTGCACGGCTTGGCAAGGAAAGAGTAACAGAAGGAAAGGAAGGCAAGGGAAAGCAAGGCAAGGCAAGTGTAACAAAAGGCAAGGCACGGCAACGGGAAACAAGGCTAAGGAACGGCAACGCACGGCTAGGCAATGCACGGCCAGGCAAGGAAAGGGTAACGCAAGGCAAGGCACGGTAAGGCAAGACAAGTCTAATGCACGACAACGCACGGCTAGGCAATGCACGGCAAGGCAAGGAAAGGGTAACGCAAGGCAAGGCACGGTCAGGCGAGGCAAGGCTAATGCACGACACCGAAAGGCTAGGCAATGCACGGAAGGCAAGCAAGGAGTAACGGAAGGCAAGGAAGGCAAGGGAAACCAAGGCAAGGCAAGTGTAACGGAAGGAACGGCTCGGCAAGGGGAAACAAGGCTAAGGCACGGCAACGCAGGGCTAGGCAATGCACGGCAAGGCAAGGAAAGGGTAACGCAAGGCAAGGCACTGTCAGGCGAGGCAAAGCTAATGCACGACATCGCAAGGCTAGGCAGTGCACGGCTAGGCAAGGAAAGAGTAACGGAAGGAAAGGAAGGCAAGGCAAAGCATGGCAAGGCAAGTGTAACAACAGGCACGGCATGGCAAGGGGAAACAAGGCTAAGGCACGACAACGCAAGGCTAGGCAATGCACGGAAGGCAAGCAAAGAGTAACGGAAGGCAAGGAATGCAAAGGAAAGCAGGGGAA
Source organism: Macrotis lagotis (assembly GCF_037893015.1). NCBI lineage: Eukaryota > Metazoa > Chordata > Mammalia > Peramelemorphia > Peramelidae > Macrotis > Macrotis lagotis. The sequence goes on from NW_027421908.1 coordinate 627,634, forward strand.
AACAAGGGTAACGAAAGGAACGGCACGGTAAGGGGAAACAAGGCTAAGGCACGACAACACAGGGCTAGGCAATGCAGGGCAAGGCAAGGAAAGGGTAACGCAAGGCAAGGCACGGTTTGGGGAGGCCAGGCTAATGCACGACAACGCAAGGCTAGGCAATGCACGGAAGGCAAGCAAAGAGTAACGGAAGGCAAGGAAGGCAAGGGAAAGCAAGGCAAGGCAAGTGTAACAAAAGGCACGGCACGGCAAGGGGAAACAAGGCTAAGGCACGGCAACGCAAGGCTAAGCAATGCACGGCCAGGCAAGGAAAGGGTAACGCAAGGCAAGGCACGGTAATGCAAGGCGAGGCTAATGCACGACAACGTGTGGCTAGGCAATGCACGGCAAGGCAAGGAAAGGGTAACGCAAGGCAAGGCACGGTTTGGGGAGGCCAGGCTAATGCACGACAACGCAAGGCTAGGCAATGCACGGAAGGCAAGTAAAGAGTAACGGAAGGCAAGGAATGCAAGGCAAAGCAAGGCAACGCAAACAAGGCTATGGCAAGGTGAAAAAAGGCTAAGGCACGACAACGCAAGGCTAGGCAATGCACGGAAGGCAAGCAAAGAGTAACTGAATGGAAGGAAGGCAAGGTAAAGCAAGGCAAAGCAAGCAAGTCTATGGCAAGGTGAAACAAGGCTAAGGCAGCACAACGCACGGCTAGGCAATGCACGGCCAGCCAAGGAACAGGTAACGCAAGGCAAGGCACTGTGAGGCAAGGCAAGGCTAATGCACGACAGCGCAAGGCTAGGCAATGCACGGAAAGCAAGCAAAGAGTAACGGAAACCAAGGAAGGCAAGGGAAAGCAAGGCAAGGCAAGGGTAACGGAAGGAACGGCACGGCAAGGGGAAACAAGGCTAAGGCACGACAACGCACGGCTAGGCAATGCACGGCAAGGCAAGGAAAGGGTAACGCCAGGCAAGGGACGGTCAGGCAAGGCAAGGCTAATGCACGACAAGGGAAGGCTAGGCAGTGCACGGCAAGGCAAGGAAAGGGTAACGCAAGGCAAGGCACTGTCAGGCGAGGCAAGGCAAAGGCACGACAACGGAAGGCTAGGCAATGCACGGAAGGAAAGCAAAGAGTATCGGAAGGCAAGGAAAGCAAGGGAAAGCAAGGCAAGGCAAGGGTAACGTAAGGAACGGCACGGCAAGGGGAAACAAGGCTAAGGCACGACAACACAGAGCTAGGCAATGCAGGGCAAGGCAAGGAAAGGGTAACGCAAGGCAAGGCACGGTTTGGGGAGTCAAGGCTAATCCACGACAACGCAAGGCTAGGCAATGCACGGAAGGCAAGCAAAGAGTAACGGAAGGCAAGGAATGCAAGGCAAAGCAAGGCAACGCAAGCAAGGCTATGGCAAGGTGAAAAAAGGCTAAGGCACGACCACGCAAGGCTCGGCAATGCACGGAAGGCAAGCAAAGAGTAACGGAAGGCAAGGAAGGCAAGGCAAAGCAAGGCAAGGCAAGGGTAATGGAAGGAACGGCACGGTAACGGGAAACAAAGCTAAGGCACGACAATGCAGGGCTAGGCAATGCACGGCAAGGCAAGGAAAGGGTAACGCAAGTCAAGGCACGGTGACGCAAGACAAGGCAAATGCACGACAACGCACGGCTAGGCAATGCACGGCAAGGCAAGGAAAGGGTACCGCAAGGCAAGGCACGGTCAGGCGAGGCAAGGCTAAGGCACGACAACGCAAGGCTAGGCAATGCACGGAAGGCAAGCAAAGAGTAACGCAACGCAAGGAAGGCAAGGGAAACCAAGGCAAGGGAAGGGTAACGGAAGGAACGGCTCGGCAAGGGGAAACAAGGCTAAGGCACGGCAACGCACCGCTAGGCAATGCACGGCCAGGCAAGGAAAGGGTAACGCAAGGCAAGGCTCTGTCAGGCGAGGCAAGGCTAAGGCACGACAACGGAAGGATAGGCAATGCACGGAAGGTAAGCAAACAGTAACGGAAAACAAGGAAGGCAAGGGAAAGGAATTCAAGGCAAGGGTAACGGAAGGAACGGCACGGCAAGGGGAAACAATGCTAAGGCACGACAACGCACGGCTAGGCAATGCACGGCAAGGCAAGGAAAGGGTAACGCTAGGCAAGGCACGGTCAGGCAAGGCAAGGCTAATGCACGACAAGGCAAGGCTAGGCAGTGCACGGAAAGGCAAGGAAAGGGTAACGCAAGGCAAGGCACTGTCAGGCGAGGCAAGGCTAAGGCACGACAACGCAAGGCTAGACAATGCACGGAAGGCAAGCAAAGAGTAACGGAACGCAAGGAAGGCAAGGGAAAGCAAGGCAAGGCAAGGTTAACGGAAGGAACGGCACGGCAAGGGGAAACAAGGCTAAGGCACGGCAACGCACGGCTAGGCAATGCAGGGCAAGGCAAGGAAATGGTAACGCAAGTCAAGGCACGGTTTCGGGAGGCAAGGCTAATGCACGACAACGCAAGGCTAGGCAGTGCACGGCTAAGCAAGGAAAGAGTAACGGAAGGAAAGGAAGGCAAGGCAAAGCAAGGCAAGGCAAGTGTGACAAAAGGCAAGGCACGGCAAGGGGAAACAAGGCTAAGGAACGGCAACGCACGGCTAGGCAATGCACGGCCAGGCAAGGAAAGGGTAACGCAAGGCAAGGCACGGTAAGGCAAGACAAGGCTAATGCACGACAACGCACGGCTAGGCAATGCACGGCAAGGCAAGGAAAGGGTAACGCAAGGCAACGCACGGTCAGGCGAGGCAAGGCTAATGCACGACAACGCAAGGCTAGGCAATGCACGGAAGGCAAGCAAAGAGTAACGGAAGGCAAGGAATGCAAGGCAAAGCAAGGCAACGCAAGCAAGGCTATGGCAAGGTGAAAAAAGGCTAAGGCACGGCAGCGCAAGGCTAGGCAATGCACGGAAGGCAAGCAAAGAGTAACGGAAGGCAAGGAAGGCAAGGCAAAGCAAGGCAAAGCAAGCAAGGTTATGGCAAGGTGAAACAAGGCTAAGGCACGACAACGCACGGCTAGGCAATGCACGGCCAACCAAGGAAAAGGTAACGCAAGGCAAGGCACGGTGAGTCAAGGCAAGGCTAATGTACGACAACGCAAGGCTAGGCAATGCACGGAAGGCAAGCAAAGTGTAACGGAAACGAAGGAAGGCAAGCGAAAGCAAGGCAAGGCAAGGGTAACGGAAGGAACGGCACGGCAAGGGGAAACAAGGCTAAGGCACGACAACGCACGGCTAGGCAATACAAGGCAACGCAAGGAAAGGGTAACGCAAGGCAAGGCACGTGAGGCAAGGCAAGGCAAATGCACGACAACGCACGGCTAGGCAATGTACGGAAGGAAAGCAAAGAGTAACGCAAGGCAAGGAAAGCAAGGGAAGGCAAGGGTAACGGAAGGAACGGCACGGCAAGGGGAAACAAGGCTAAGGCACGACAACACAGGGCTAGGCAATGCAGGGCAAGGCAAGGAAAGTGTAACGCAAGGCAATGCACGGTTTGGGGAGGCAAGGCTAATGCACGACAACGCAAGGCTAGGCAATGCACGGAAGGCAAGCAAAGAGTAACGGAAGGCAAGGAATGCAAGGCAAAGCAAGGCAACGCAAGCAAGGCTATGGCAAGGTGAAAAAAGGCTAAGGCACGACCACGCAAGGCTAGTCAATGTACGGAAGGCAAGCAAAGAGTAACGGAAGGCAAGGAAGGGAAGGGAACGCAAGGCAAGGCAAGGGTAACGGAAGGAACGGCACGGTAAGGGGAAACAAAGCTAAGGCACGACAATGCAGGGCTAGGCAATGCACGGCAAGGCAAGGAAAGGGTAACGCAAGGCAAGGCACGGTGAGGCAAGACAAGGCAAATGCACGACAACGCACGGCTTGGCAATGCACGGCAAGGCAAGGAAAGGGTACCGCAAGGCAAGGCACGGTCAGGCGAGGCAAGGCTAAGGAACGACAACGCAAGGCTAGGCAATGCACGGAAGGCAAACAAAGAGTAACGGAAGGCAAGGAAGGCAAGGGAAAGCAAGGCAAGGCAATGGTAACGGAAGGAACGGCACGGCAAGGGGAAACTAGGCTAAGGCACGACAACGCACGGCTAGGCAATGCACTGCAAGGCAAGGAAAGGGTAACGCAAGGCAAGGCACGGTGAGGCAAGGCAAGGCTGATGCACGACAACGCACGGCTAGGCAATTCACGGCAAGCCAAGGAAAGTTTAACGCAAGGCAAGGCACGGTCAGGCGTGGCAAGGCTAGGGCACGACAACGCAAGGCTAGGCAATGCACGGATGGCAAGCAAAGAGTAACGGAAGGCAAGGAATGCAAGGGAAAGCAGGGGAAGGCAAGGGTAACGAAAGGAACGGCACGGTAAGGGGAAACAAGGCTAAGGCACGACAACACAGGGCTAGGCAATGCAGGGCAATGCAAGGTAAGGGTAACGCAAGGCAAGGCACGTCAGGCGAGGCAAGGCTAAGGCAAGACAACGCAAGGCTAGGCAATGCACGGAAGGCAAGCAAAGAGTAACGGAACGCAAGGAAGGCAAGGGAAAGCAAGGCAAGGCACGGTTAACGGAAGGAACGGCATGGCAAGGGGAAACAAGGCTAAGGCACGGCAACGCACGGCTAGGCAATGCAGGGCAAGGCAAGGAAATGGTAACGCAAGGCAAGGCACGGTTTGGGGAGGCAAGGCTAATGGACGACAACGCAAGGCTAGGCAGTGCACGGCTAGGCAAGGAAAGAGTAACGGAAGGAAAGGAAGGCAAGGCAAAGCAAGGCAAGGCAAGTGTAAAAAAAGGCAAGGCACGGCAAGGGGAAACAAGGCTAAGGAACGGCAACGCACGGCTAGGCAATGCACGGCCAGGCAAGGAAAGGGTAACGCAAGGCAAGGCACGGTAAGGCAAAACAAGGCTAATGCACGAGAACGCACGGCTAGGCAATGCACTGCAAGGCAAGGAAAGGGTAACGCAAGGCAAGGCACGGTCAGGCGAGGCAAGGCTAAGGCACGACAACGCAAGGCTAGGCAATGCACGGAAGGCACGCAAAGAATAACGGAATGGAAGGAAGGCAAAGCAAAGCAATCAAGGCTATGGCAAGGTGAAACAAGGCTAAGGCACCACAACGCACGGCTAGGCAATGCACAGCAAGGAAAGGAAAGGGTAACGCTAGGAAAGGCACGGTCAGGCAAGGCAATGCTAACGCACGACAAGGCAAGGCTAGGCAGTGCACGGCAAGGCAAGGAAAGGGTAACGCAAGGCAAGGCACTGTCAGGCGAGGCAAGGCTAAAGCACGACAACGCAAGGCTAGGCAATGCACGGAAGGAAAGCAAAGGGTAACGGAAGGCAAGGAAAGCAAGGGAAAGCAAGGGAAGGCAAGGGTAACGGAAGGAACGGCACGGCAAGGGGAAACAAGGCTAAGGCACGACAACACAGGGCTAGGCAATGCAGGGCAAGGCAAGGAAAGTGTAACGCAAGGCAATGCACGGTTTGGGGAGGCAAGGCTAATGCACGACAACGCAAGGCTAGGCAATGCACGGAAGGCAAGCAAAGAGTAACGGAACGCAAGGAATGCAAGGTAAAGCAAGGCAACGCAAGCAAGGCTATGGCAAGGTGAAAAAAGGCTAAGGCACGACCACGCAAGGCTAGGCAATGCACGGAAGGCAAGCAAAGAGTAACGGAAGGCAAGGAAGGCAAGGGAAAGCAAGGCAAGGCAAGGGTAACGGAAGGAACGGCACGGTAAGGGGAAACAAAGCTAAGGCACGACAATGCAGGGCTAGGCAATGCACGGCAAGGCAAGGAAAGGGTAACGCAAGGCAAGGCACGGTGAGACAAGGCAAGGCTGATGCACGACAACGCACGGCTAGGCAATGCACGGCAAGGCAAGGAAAGGGTACCGCAAGGCAAGGCCCGGTCAGGCGAGGCAAGGCTAAGGAACGACAACGCAAGGCTAGGCAATGCACGGAAGGCAAGCAAAGAGTAACGGAACGCAAGGAAGGCAAGGGAAAACAAGTCAAGGCAAGGTTAACGGAAGGAACGGCACGGCAAGGGGAAACAAGGCTAAGGCACGACAACGCAAGGCTAGGCAATGCACGGAAGGCAAGGAAAGAATAACGGAAACCAAGGAAGGCAAGGGAAAGCAAGGCAAGGCAAGGGTAACGGAAGGAACGGCACGGCAAGGGGAAACTAGGCTAAGGCACGACAACGCACGGCTAGGCAATACAAGGCAACGCAAGGAAAGGGTAACGCAAGGCAAGGCACGGTGAGGCAAGACAAGGCAAATGCACGACAACGCACGGCTAGGCAATGCACTGCAAGGCAAGGAAAGGGTAACGCAAGGCAAGGCACGGTCAGGAGATGCAAGGCTAAGGCACGACAACGCAAGGCTAGGCAATGCACGGAAGGCAAGCAAAGAGTAACGGAACGCAAGGAAGGCAAGGGAAAGCAAGGCAAGGCAAGGTTAACGGAAGGAACGGCACGGCAAGGGGAAACAAGGCTAAGGCACGGCAACGCACGGCTAGGCAATGCAGGGCAAGGCAAGGAAATGGTAACGCAAGTCAAGGCACGGTTTGGGGAGGCAAGGCTAATGCACGACAACGCAAGGCTAGGCAGTGCACGGCTAGGCAAGGAAAGAGTAACGGAAGGAAAGGAAGGCAAGGCAAAGCAAGGCAAGGCAAGTGTAACACCAGGCACGGCACGGCAAGGGGAAACAAGGCTAAGGAACGGCAACGCACGGCTAGGCAATGCACGGCCAGGCAAGGAAAAGGTAACGCAAGGCAAGGCACGGTAAGACAAGACAAGGCTAATGCACGACAACGCACGGGTAGGCAATGCACGGCAAGGCAAGGAAAGGGTAACGCAAGGCAAGGCACGGTCAGGCGAGGCAAGGCTAATGCACGACAACGCAAGGCTAGGCAATGCACGGAAGGCAAGCAAAGAGTAACGGAAGGCAAGGAATGCAAGGCAAAGCAAGGCAACGCAAGCAAGGCTATGGCAAGGTGAAAAAAGGCTAAGGCACGGCAGCGCAAGGCTAGGCAATGCACGGAAGGCAAGCAAAGAGTAACGGAAGGCAAGGAAGGCAAGGCAAAGCAAGGCAAAGCAAGCAAGGTTATGGCAAGGTGAAACAAGGCTAAGGCACGACAACGCACGGCTAGGCAATGCACGGCCAACCAAGGAAAAAGTAACGCAAAGCAAGGCACGGTGAGGCAAGGGAAGGCTAATGCACGACAACGCAAGGCTAGGCAATGCACGGAAGGCAAGCAAAGTGTAACGGAAACGAAGGAAGGCAAGCGAAAGCAAGGCAAGGCAAGGGTAACGGAAGGAACGGCACGGCAAGGGGAAACAAGGCTAAGGCACGACAACGCACGGCTAGGCAATGCATGGCAAGGCAAGGATAGCGTAACGCGAGGCAAGGCACGGTCAGGAAAGGCAAGGCTAATGCACGACAAGGCAAGGCTAGGCAGTGCACGGCAAGGCAAGGAAAGAGTAACGGAAGGAAAGGAAGGAAAGGCAAAGCCAGGCAAGGCAAGTGTAACAAAAGGCACGGCACGGCAAGGGGAAACAATGCTAAGGCACGACAACGCACGGCTAGGCAATACAAGGCAACGCAAGGAAAGGGTAACGCAAGGCCAGGCACGGTGAGGCAAGGCAAGGCAAATGCACGACAACGCACGGCTAGGCAATGCACGGCAAGGCAAGGAAAGGGTAAGGCAAGGCAAGGCACGGTCAGGCGAGGCAAGGCTAAGGCACGACAACGCAAGGCTAGGCAATTCACGGAAGGGAAGCAAAGAGTAACGGAAGGCAAGGAAGGCAAGGGAAAGCAAGGCAAGGCAAGGGTAACGGAAGGAACGGCACGGCAAGGGGAAAGAAGGCTAAGGCACGACAACGCACGGCTAGGCAGTACACGGCAAAGCAAGGAAAGGGTAACGCAATGCAAGGTACTGTCAGGCGAGGCAAGGCTAAGGCACGACAACGCAAGGCTAGGCAATGCACGGAAGGAAAGCAAAGAGTAACGGAAGGCAAGGAAAGCAAGGGAAAGCAAGGCAAGTTAAGGGTAACGCAAGGCAAGGCACGGTGAGACAAGGCAAGGCTGATAGTCGACAACGCACGGCTAGGCAATTCACGGCAAGGCAAGGAAAGTTTAACGCAAGGCAAGGCACGGTCAGGCGTGGCAAGGCTAAGGCACGACAACGCAAGGCTAGGCAATGCACGGATGGCAAGCAAAGAGTAACGGAAGGCAAGGAATGCAAGGGAAAGCAAGGCAAGGCAAGGGTAACGGAAGGAACGGCACGGCAAGGGGAAACTAGGCTAAGGCACGACAACGCACGGCTAGGCAATGCACTGCAAGGCAAGGAAAGGGTAACGCAAGGCAAGGCACGGTGAGGCAAGGCAAGGCTGATGCACGACAACGCACGGCTAGGCAATTCACGGCAAGCCAAGGAAAGTTTAACGCAAGGCAAGGCACGGTCAGGCGTGGCAAGGCTAAGGCACGACAACGCAAGGCTAGGCAATGCACGGATGGCAAGCAAAGAGTAACGGAAGGCAAGGAATGCAAGGGAAAGCAGGGGAAGGCAAGGGTAACGAAAGGAACGGCACGGTAAGGGGAAACAAGGCTAAGGCACGACAACACAGGGCTAGGCAATGCAGGGCAATGCAAGGTAAGGGTAACGCAAGGCAAGGCACGTCAGGCGAGGCAAGGCTAAGGCAAGACAACGCAAGGCTAGGCAATGCACGGAAGGCAAGCAAAGAGTAACGGAACGCAAGGAAGGCAAGGGAAAGCAAGGCAAGGCACGGTTAACGGAAGGAACGGCACGGCAAGGGGAAACAAGGCTAAGGCACGGCAACGCACGGCTAGGCAATGCAGGGCAAGGCAAGGAAATGGTAACGCAAGGCAAGGCACGGTTTGGGGAGGCAAGGCTAATGGACGACAACGCAAGGCTAGGCAGTGCATGGCTAGGCAAGGAAAGAGTAACGGAAGGAAAGGAAGGCAAGGCAAAGCAAGGCAAGGCAAGTGTAAAAAAAGGCAAGGCACGGCAAGGGGAAACAAGGCTAAGGAACGGCAACGCACGGCTAGGCAATGCACGGCCAGGCAAGGAAAGGGTAACGCAAGGCAAGGCACGGTAAGGCAAAACAAGGCTAATGCACGACAACGCACGGCTAGGCAATGCACGGCAAGGCAAGGAAAGGGTAACGCAAGGCAAGGCACGGTCAGGCGAGGCAAGGCTAAGGCACGACAACGCAAGGCTAGGCAATGCACGGAAGGCACGCAAAGAATAACGGAATGGAAGGAAGGCAAGGCAAAGCAATCAAGGCTATGGCAAGGTGAAACAAGGCTAAGGCACCACAACGCACGGCTAGGCAATGCACGGCAAGGAAAGGAAAGGGTAACGCTAGGCAAGGCACTGTCAGGCGAGGCAAGGCTAAAGCACGACAACGCAAGGGTAGGCAATGCACGGAAGGAAAGCAAAGGGTAACGGAAGGCAAGGAAGGCAAGGCAAAGCAAGGCAAGGCAAGTGTAACAAAAGGCAAGGCACTGCAAGGGGAAACAAGGCTAAGAAACGGCAACGCACGGATACGCAATGCACGGCCAGGCAAGGAAAGGGTAACGCAAGGCAAGGCACGGTAAGGCAAGGCAAGGCTAATGCACGACAACGCACGGCTAGGCAATGCACGGAAGGCAAGCAAAGAGTAACGGAACGCAAGGAAGGCAAGGCAAAGCAAGCAATGCTATGGCAAGGTGAAACAAGGCTAAGGCACCACAACGCACGGCTAGGCAATGCACGGCCAGCCAAGGAAAAGGTAACGCAAGGCAAGGCGCTGTGAGGCAAGGCAAGGCTAATGCACGACAGCGCAAGGCTAGGCAATGCACGGAAGGCAAGCAAAGAGTAACGGAAATCAAGGAAGGCAAGGGAAAGCAAGGCAAGGCAAGGGTAACGGAAGGAACGGCACGGCAAGGGGAAACAAGGCTAAGGCACGACAACGCACGGCTAGGCAATGCACGGCAAGGCAAGGAAAGGGTAACGCTAGGCAAGGCACGGTCAGGCAAGGCAAGGCTAATGCACGACGAGGCAAGGCTAGGCAGTGCACGGCAAGGCAAGGAAAGGGTAACGCAAGGCAAGGCACTGTCAGGCGAGGCAAGGCTAAGGCACGACAACGCAAGGCTAGGCAATGCACGGAAGGAAAGCAAAGAGTAACGGAAGGCAAGGAAAGCAAGGGAAAGCAAGGGAAGGCAAGGGTAACGGAAGGAACGGCACGGCAAGGGGAAACAAGGCTAAGGCACGACAACACAGGGCTAGGCAATGGAGGGCAAGGCAAGGAAAGTGTAACGCAAGGCAAGGCACGGTTTGGGGAGGCAAGGCTAATGCACGACAACGCAAGGCTAGGCAATGCACGGAAGGCAAGCAAAGAGTAACGGAAGGCAAGGAATGGAAGGCAAAGCAAGGCAACGCAAGCAAGGCTATGGCAAGGTTAAAAAAGGCTAAGGCACGACCACGCAAGGCAAGGCAAAGCACGGAAGGCAAGCAAAGAGTAACGGAAGGCTGGGAAGTCAAGGCAAAGCAAGGCAACGCAAGCAAGGCTATGGCAAGGTGAAAAAAGGCTAAGACACGACAACGCAAGGCTAGGCAATGCACGGAAGGCAAGCAAAGAGTAACGGAAGGCAAGGAAGGCAAGGGAGAGCAAGGCAAGGCAAGGGTAACGGAAAGAACGGCACGGTAAGGGGAAACAAAGCTAAGGCACGACAATGCAGGGCTAGGCAATGCACGGCAAAGCAAGGAAAGGGTAACGCAAGGCAAGGCACGGTGAGGCAAGACAAGGCAAATGCACGACAACGCACAGCTAGGCAATGCACGGCAAGGCAAGGAAAGGGTATCGCAAGGCAAGGCACAGTCAGGCGAGGCAAGGCTAAGGCACGACAACGCAAGGCTAGGCAATGCACGGATGGCAAGCAAAGAGTAACGGAAGGCAAGGAATGCAAGGGAAAGCAGGGGAAGGCAAGGGTAACGAAAGGAACGGCACGGTAAGGGGAAAAAAGGCTAAGGCACGACAACACAGGGCTAGGCAATGCAGGGCAATGCAAGGTAAGGGTAACGCAAGGCAAGGCACGTCAGGCGAGGCAAGGCTAAGGCAAGACAACGCAAGGCTAGGCAATGCACGGAAGGCAAGCAAAGAGTAACGGAACGCAAGGAAGGCAAGGGAAAGCAAGGCAAGGCACGGTTAACGGAAGGAACGGCACGGCAAGGGGAAACAAGGCTAAGGCACGGCAACGCACGGCTAGGCAATGCAGGGCAAGGCAAGGAAATGGTAACGCAAGGCAAGGCACGGTTTGGGGAGGCAAGGCTAATGGACGACAACGCAAGGCTAGGCAGTGCACGGCTAGGCAAGGAAAGAGTAACGGAAGGAAAGGAAGGCAAGGCAAAGCAAGGCAAGGCAAGTGTAAAAAAAGGCAAGGCACGGCAAGGGGAAACAAGGCTAAGGAACGGCAACGCACGGCTAGGCAATGCACGGCCAGGCAAGGAAAGGGTAACGCAAGGCAAGGCACGGTAAGGCAAAACAAGGCTAATGCACGACAACGCACGGCTAGGCAATGCACGGCAAGGCAAGGAAAGGGTAACGCAAGGCAAGGCACGGTCAGGCGAGGCAAGGCTAAGGCACGACAACGCAAGGCTAGGCAATGCACGGAAGGCACGCAAAGAATAACGGAATGGAAGGAAGGCAAGGCAAAGCAATCAAGGCTATGGCAAGGTGAAACAAGGCTAAGGCACCACAACGCACGGCTAGGCAATGCACGGCAAGGAAAGGAAAGGGTAACGCTAGGCAAGGCACTGTCAGGCGAGGCAAGGCTAAAGCACGACAACGCAAGGGTAGGCAATGCACGGAAGGAAAGCAAAGGGTAACGGAAGGCAAGGAAGGCAAGGCAAAGCAAGGCAAGGCAAGTGTAACAAAAGGCAAGGCACGGCAAGGGGAAACAAGGCTAAGAAACGGCAACGCACGGCTACGCAATGCACGGCCAGGCAAGGAAAGGGTAACGCAAGGCAAGGCACGGTAAGGCAAGGCAAGGCTAATGCACGACAACGCACGGCTAGGCAATGCACGGAAGGCAAGCAAAGAGTAACGGAACGCAAGGAAGGCAAGGCAAAGCAAGCAATGCTATGGCAAGGTGAAACAAGGCTAAGGCACCACAACGCACGGCTAGGCAATGCACGGCCAGCCAAGGAAAAGGTAACGCAAGGCAAGGCGCTGTGAGGCAAGGCAAGGCTAATGCACGACAGCGCAAGGCTAGGCAATGCACGGAAGGCAAGCAAAGAGTAACGGAAATCAAGGAAGGCAAGGGAAAGCAAGGCAAGGCAAGGGTAACGGAAGGAACGGCACGGCAAGGGGAAACAAGGCTAAGGCACGACAACGCACGGCTAGGCAATGCACGGCAAGGCAAGGAAAGGGTAACGCTAGGCAAGGCACGGTCAGGCAAGGCAAGGCTAATGCACGACGAGGCAAGGCTAGGCAGTGCACGGCAAGGCAAGGAAAGGGTAACGCAAGGCAAGGCACTGTCAGGCGAGGCAAGGCTAAGGCACGACAACGCAAGGCTAGGCAATGCACGGAAGGAAAGCAAAGAGTAACGGAAGGCAAGGAAAGCAAGGGAAAGCAAGGGAAGGCAAGGGTAACGGAAGGAACGGCACGGCAAGGGGAAACAAGGCTAAGGCACGACAACACAGGGCTAGGCAATGGAGGGCAAGGCAAGGAAAGTGTAACGCAAGGCAAGGCACGGTTTGGGGAGGCAAGGCTAATGCACGACAACGCAAGGCTAGGCAATGCACGGAAGGCAAGCAAAGAGTAACGGAAGGCAAGGAATGGAAGGCAAAGCAAGGCAACGCAAGCAAGGCTATGGCAAGGTTAAAAAAGGCTAAGGCACGACCACGCAAGGCAAGGCAAAGCACGGAAGGCAAGCAAAGAGTAACGGAAGGCTGGGAAGTCAAGGCAAAGCAAGGCAACGCAAGCAAGGCTATGGCAAGGTGAAAAAAGGCTAAGACACGACAACGCAAGGCTAGGCAATGCACGGAAGGCAAGCAAAGAGTAACGGAAGGCAAGGAAGGCAAGGGAGAGCAAGGCAAGGCAAGGGTAACGGAAAGAACGGCACGGTAAGGGGAAACAAAGCTAAGGCACGACAATGCAGGGCTAGGCAATGCACGGCAAAGCAAGGAAAGGGTAACGCAAGGCAAGGCACGGTGAGGCAAGACAAGGCAAATGCACGACAACGCACAGCTAGGCAATGCACGGCAAGGCAAGGAAAGGGTATCGCAAGGCAAGGCACAGTCAGGCGAGGCAAGGCTAAGGAACGACCACGCAAGGCTAGGCAATGCACGGAAGGCAAGCAAAGAGTAACGGAAGGCAAGGAAGGTAAGGGATAGCAAGGCAAGGCAATGGTAACGGAAGGAACGGCACGGCAAGGGGAAACTAGGCTAAGGCACGACAACGCACGGCTAGGCAATGCACTGCAAGGCAAGGAAAGGGTAACGCAATGCAAGGCACGGTGAGGCAAGGCAAGGCTGATGCACGACAACGCACGGCTAGGCAATTCACGGCAAGGCAAGGAAAGGGTAACGCAAGGCAAGGCACGGTCAGGCGAGGCAAGGGCAATGCACGACAACGCAAGGCTACGCAGTGCACGGCTAGGCAAGGAAAGATTAACGGAAGGAAAGGAAGGCAAGGCAAAGCAGGGCAAGGCAAGTGTAACAAAAGGCAAGGCACGGCAACGGGAAACAAGGCTAAGGAACGGCAACGCACGGCTAGGCAATGCACGGCAAGGCAAGGAAAGGGTAACGCAAGGCAAGGCACGGTCAGGCGAGGCAAGGCTAATGCACGACAACGAAAGGCTAGGCAATGCACGGAAGGCAAGCAAGGAGTAACGGAAGGCAAGGAAGGCAAGGGAAACCAAGGCAAGGCAAGTGTAACGGAAGGAACGGCTCGGCAAGGGGAAACAAGGCTAAGGCACGGCAACGCAGGGCTAGGCAATGCACGGCAAGGCAAGGAAAGGGTAACGCAAGGCAAGGCACTGTCAGGCGAGGCAAAGGTAATGCACGACATCGCAAGGCTAGGCAGTGCACGGCTAGGCAAGGAAAGGGTCACGCAAGGCAAGGCACGGTTAGGCGAGGCATGCCTAAGGCACGACAACGCAAGGCTAGGCAATGCACGGAAGGCAAGTAAAGAGTAACGGAAGGCAAGGAATGCAAGGCAAAGCAAGGCAACGCAAACAAGGCTATGGCAAGGTGAAAAAAGGCTAAGGCACGACAACGCACGGCTAGGCAATGCACGGCCAGCCAAGGAACAGGTAACGCAAGGCAAGGCACTGTGAGGCAAGGCAAGGCTAATGCACGACAGCGCAAGGCTAGGCAATGCACGGAAGGCAAGCAAAGAGTAACGGAAACCAAGGAAGGCAAGGGAAAGCAAGGCAAGGCAAGGGTAACGGAAGGAACGGCACGGCAAGGGGAAACAAGGCTAAGGCACGACAACGCACGGCTAGGCAATGCACGGCAAGGCAAGGAAAGGGTAACGCCAGGCAAGGGACGGTCAGGCAAGGCAAGGCTAATGCACGACAAGGGAAGGCTAGGCAGTGCACGGCAAGGCAAGGAAAGGGTAACGCAAGGCAAGGCACTGTCAGGCGAGGCAAGGCAAAGGCACGACAACGCAAGGCTAGGCAATGCACGGAAGGAAAGCAAAGAGTAACGGAAGGCAAGGAAAGCAAGGGAAAGCAAGGCAAGGCAAGGGTAACGTAAGGAACGGCACGGCAAGGGGAAACGAGGCTAAGGCACGACAACACAGGGCTAGGCAATGCAGGGCAAGGCAAGGAAAGGGTAACGCAAGGCAAGGCACGGTTTGGGGAGTCAAGGCTAATGCACGACAACGCAAGGCTAGGCAATGCACGGAAGGCAAGCAAAGAGTAACGGAAGGCAAGGAATGCAAGGCAAAGCAAGGCAACGCAAGCAAGGCTATGGCAAGGTGAAAAAAGGCTAAGGCACGACCACGCAAGGCTAGGCAATGCACGGAAGGCAAGCAAAGAGTAACGGAAGGCAAGGAAGGCAAGGCAAAGCAAGGCAAGGCAAGGGTAACGGAAGGAACGGCACGGTAACGGGAAACAAACCTAAGGCACGACAATGCAGGGATAGGCAATGCACGGCAAGGCAAGGAAAGGGTAACGCAAGTCAAGGCACGGTGACGCAAGACAAGGCAAATGCACGACAACGCACGGCTAGGCAATGCACGGCAAGGCAAGGAAAGGGTACCGCAAGGCAAGGCTCGGTCAGGCGAGGCAAGGCTAAGGCACGACAACGCAAGGCTAGGCAATGCACGGAAGGCAAGCAAAGAGTAACGCAACGCAAGGAAGGCAAGGGAAACCAAGGCAAGGGAAGGGTAACGGAAGGAACGGCTCGGCAAGGGGAAACAAGGCTAAGGCACGGCAACGCACCGCTAGGCAATGCACGGCCAGGCAAGGAAAGGGTAACGCAAGGCAAGGCTCTGTCAGGCGAGGCAAGGCTAAGGCAAGACAACGGAAGGATAGGCAATGCACGGAAGGTAAGCAAAGAGTAACGGAAAACAAGGAAGGCAAGGGAAAGGAATTCAAGGCAAGGGTAACGGAAGGAACGGCACGGCAAGGGGAAACAATGCTAAGGCACGACAACGCACGGCTAGGCAATGCACGGCAAGGCAAGGAAAGGGTAACGCTAGGCAAGGCACGGTCAGGCAAGGCAAGGCTAATGCACGACAAGGCAAGGCTAGGCAGTGCACGGAAAGGCAAGGAAAGGGTAACGCAAGGCAAGGCACTGTCAGGCGAGGCAAGGCTAAGGCACGACAACGCAAGGCTAGACAATGCACGGAAGGCAAGCAAAGAGTAACGGAACGCAAGGAAGGCAAGGGAAAGCAAGGCAAGGCAAGGTTAACGGAAGGAACGGCACGGCAAGGGGAAACAAGGCTAAGGCACGGCAACGCACGGCTAGGCAATGCAGGGCAAGGCAAGGAAATGGTAACGCAAGTCAAGGCACGGTTTCGGGAGGCAAGGCTAATGCACGACAACGCAAGGCTAGGCAGTGCACGGCTAAGCAAGGAAAGAGTAACGGAAGGAAAGGAAGGCAAGGCAAAGCAAGGCAAGGCAAGTGTGACAAAAGGCAAGGCACGGCAAGGGGAAACAAGGCTAAGGAACGGCAACGCAATGCTAGGCAATGCACGGCCAGGCAAGGAAAGGGTAACGCAAGGCAAGGCACGGTAAGGCAAGACAAGGCTAATGCACGACAACGCATGGCTAGGCAATGCACGGCAAGGCAAGGAAAGGGTAACGCAAGGCAAGGCACGGTCAGGCGAGGCAAGGCTAATGCACGACAACGCAAGGCTAGGCAATGCACGGAAGGCAAGCAAAGAGTAACGGAAGGCAAGGAATGCAAGGAAAAGCAAGGCAACGCAAGCAAGGCTATGGCAAGGTGAAAAAAGGCTAAGGCACGGCAGCGCAAGGCTAGGCAATGCACGGAAGGCAAGCAAAGAGTAACGGAAGGCAAGGAAGGCAAGGCAAAGCAAGGCAAAGCAAGCAAGGTTATGGCAAGGTGAAACAAGTCTAAGGCACGACAACGCACGGCTAGGCAATGCACGGCCAACCAAGGAAAAGGTAACGCAAGGAAGGCACGGTGAGTCAAGGCAACGCTAATGCACGACAACGCAAGGCTAGGCAATGCACGGAAGGCAAGCAAAGTGTAACGGAAACGAAGGAAGGCAAGCGAAAGCAAGGCAAGGCAAGGGTAACGGAAGGAACGGCACGGCAAGGGGAAACAAGGCTAAGGCACGACAACGCACGGCTAGGCAATACAAGGCAACGCAAGGAAAGGGTAACGCAAGGCAAGGCACGTGAGGCAAGGCAAGGCAAATGCACGACAACGCACGGCTAGGCAATGTACGGAAGGAAAGCAAAGAGTAACGCAAGGCAAGGAAAGCAAGGGAAGGCAAGGGTAACGGAAGGAACGGCACGGCAAGGGGAAACAAGGCTAAGGCACGACAACACAGGGCTAGGCAATGCAGGGCAAGGCAAGGAAAGTGTAACGCAAGGCAATGCACGGTTTGGGGAGGCAAGGCTAATGCACGACAACGCAAGGCTAGGCAATGCACGGAAGGCAAGCAAAGAGTAACGGAAGGCAAGGAATGCAAGGCAAAGCAAGGCAACGCAAGCAAGGCTATGGCAAGGTGAAAAAAGGTTAAGGCACGACCACGCAAGGCTAGGCAATGCACGGAAGGCAAGCAAAGAGTAACGGAAGGCAAGGAAGGCAAGGGAAAGCAAGGCAAGGCAAGGGTAACGGAAGGAACGGCACGGTAAGGGGAAACAAAGCTAAGGCACGACAATGCAGGGCTAGGCAATGCACGGCAAGGCAAGGAAAGGGTAACGCAAGGCAAGGCACGGTGAGGCAAGGCAAGGCTGATGCACGACAACGCACGGCTAGGCAATGCACGGCAAGGCAAGGAAAGGGTACCGCAAGGCAAGGCCCGGACAGGCGAGGCAAGGCTAAGGAACGACAACGCAAGGCTAGGCAATGCACGGAAGGCAAGCAAAGAGTAACGGAACGCAAGGAAGGCAAAGGAAAACAAGTCAAGGCAAGGTTAACGGAAGGAACGGCACGGCAAGGGGAAACAAGGCTAAGGCACGACAACGCAAGGCTAGGCAATGCACGAAAGGCAAGGAAAGAATAACGGAAACCAAGGAAGGCAAGGGAAAGCAAGGCAAGGCAAGGGTAACGGAAGGAACGGCACGGCAAGGGGAAACTAGGCTAAGGCACGACAACGCACGGCTAGGCAATACAAGGCAACGCAAGGAAAGGTTAACGCAAGGAAAGGCACGGTGAGGCAAGACAAGGCAAATGCACGACAACGCACGGCTAGGCAATGCACGCAAGGCAAGGAAAGGGTACCGCAAGGCAAGGCACGGTCAGGCGAGGCAAGGCTAAGGAACGACAACGCAAGGCTAGGCAATGCACGGAAGGCAAACAAAGAGTAACGGAAGGCAAGGAAGGCAAGGGAAAGCAAGGCAAGGCAATGGTAACGGAAGGAACGGCACGGCAAGGGGAAACTAGGCTAAGGCACGACAACGCACGGCTAGGCAATGCACTGCAAGGCAAGGAAAGGGTAACGCAAGGCAAGGCACGGTGAGGCAAGGCAAGGCTGATGCACGACAACGCACGGCTAGGCAATTCACGGCAAGCCAAGGAAAGTTTAACGCAAGGCAAGGCACGGTCAGGCGTGGCAAGGCTAAGGCACGACAACGCAAGGCTAGGCAATGCACGGATGGCAAGCAAAGAGTAACGGAAGGCAAGGAATGCAAGGGAAAGCAGGGGAAGGCAAGGGTAACGAAAGGAACGGCACGGTAAGGGGAAACAAGGCTAAGGCACGACAACACAGGGCTAGGCAATGCAGGGCAATGCAAGGTAAGGGTAACGCATGGCAATGCACGTCAGGCGAGGCAAGGCTAAGGCAAGACAACGCAAGGCTAGGCAATGCACGGAAGGCAAGCAAAGAGTAACGGAACGCAAGGAAGGCAAGGGAAAGCAAGGCAAGGCACGGTTAACGGAAGGAACGGCACGGCAAGGGGAAACAAGGCTAAGGCACGGCAACGCACGGCTAGGCAATGCAGGGCAAGGCAAGGAAATGGTAACGCAAGGCAAGGCACTGTTTGGGGAGGCAAGGCTAATGGACGACAACGCAAGGCTAGGCAGTGCACGGCTAGGCAAGGAAAGAGTAACGGAAGGAAAGGAAGGCAAGGCAAAGCAAGGCAAGGCAAGTGTAAAAAAAGGCAAGGCACGGCAAGGGGAAACAAGGCTAAGGAACGGCAACGCACGGCTAGGCAATGCACGGCCAGGCAAGGAAAGGGTAACGCAAGGCAAGGCACGGTAAGGCAAAACAAGGCTAATGCACGACAACGCACGGCTAGGCAATGCACGGCAAGGCAAGGAAAGGGTAACGCAAGGCAAGGCACGGTCAGGCGAGGCAAGGCTAAGGCACGACAACGCAAGGCTAGGCAATGCACGGAAGGCACGCAAAGAATAACGGAATGGAAGGAAGGCAAGGCAAAGCAAGGCAAAGCAATCAAGGCTATGGCAAGGTGAAACAAGGCTAAGGCACCACAACGCACGGCTAGGCAATGCACGGCAAGGAAAGGAAAGGGTAACGCTAGGCAAGGCACGGTCAGGCAAGGCAATGCTAACGCACGACAAGGCAAGGCTAGGCAGTGCACGGCAAGGCAAGGAAAGGGTAACGCAAGGCAAGGCACTGTCAGGCGAGGCAAGGCTAAAGCACGACAACGCAAGGCTAGGCAATGCACGGAAAGAAAGCAAAGGGTAACGGAAGGCAAGGAAAGCAAGGGAAAGCAAGGGAAGGCAAGGGTAACGGAAGGAACGGCACGGCAAGGGGAAACAAGGCTAAGGCACGACAACACAGGGCTAGGCAATGCAGGGCAAGGCAAGGAGAGTGTAACGCAAGGCAATGCACGGTTTGGGGAGGCAAGGCTAATGCACGACAACGCAAGGCTAGGCAATGCACGGAAGGCAAGCAAAGAGTAACGGAACGCAAGGAATGCAAGGTAAAGCAAGGCAACGCAAGCAAGGCTATGGCAAGGCAAGCAAAGAGTAACGGAAGGCAAGGAAGGCAAGGGAAAGCAAGGCAAGGCAAGGGTAACGGAAGGAACGGCACGGTAAGGGGAAACAAAGCTAAGGCACGACAATGCAGGGCTAGGCAATGCACGGCAAGGCAAGGAAAGGGTAACGCAAGGCAAGGCACGGTGAGGCAAGGCAAGGCTGATGCACGACAACGCACGGCTAGGCAATGCACGGCAAGGCAAGGAAAGGGTACCGCAAGGCAAGGCCCGGTCAGGCGAGGCAAGGCTAAGGAACGACAACGCAAGGCTAGGCAATGCACGGAAGGCAAGCAAAGAGTAACGGAACGCAAGGAAGGCAAGGGAAAACAAGTCAAGGCAAGGTTAACGGAAGGAACGGCACGGCAAGGGGAAACAAGGCTAAGGCACGACAACGCAAGGCTAGGCAATGCACGGAAGGCAAGGAAAGAATAACGGAAACCAAGGAAGGCAAGGGAAAGCAAGGCAAGGCAAGGGTAACGGAAGGAACGGCACGGCAAGGGGAAACTAGGCTAAGGCACGACAACGCACGGCTAGGCAATACAAGGCAACGCAAGGAAAGGGTAACGCAAGGCAAGGCACGTGAGGCAAGGCAAGGCAAATGCACGACAACGCACGGCTAGGCAATGTACGGAAGGAAAGCAAAGAGTAACGGAAGGCAAGGAAAGCAAGGGAAGGCAAGGGTAACGGAAGGAACGGCACGGCAAGGGGAAACAAGGCTAAGGCACGACAACACAGGGCTAGGCAATACAGGGCAAGGCAAGGAAAGTGTAACGCAAGGCAATGCACTGTTTGGGGAGGCAAGGCTAATGCACGGCCACGCAAGGCTAGGCAGTGCACGGAAGGCAAGCAAAGAGTAACGGAAGGCAAGGAATGCAAGGCAAAGCAAGGCAACGCAAGCAAGGCTATGGCAAGATGAAAAAAGGCTAAGGCACGACCACGCAAGGCTAGGCAATGCACGGAAGGCAAGCAAAGAGTAACGGAAGGCAAGGAAGGCAAGGGAAAGCAAGGCAAGGCAATGGTAACGGAAGGAACGGCACGGCAAGGGGAAACTAGGCTAAGGCACGACAACGCACGGCTAGGCAATGCACTGCAAGGCAAGGAAAGGGTAACGCAAGGCAAGGCACGGTGAGGCAAGGCAAGGCTGATGCACGACAACGCACGGCTAGGCAATTCACGGCAAGGCAAGGAAAGTTTAACGCAAGGCAAGGCACGGTCAGGCGAGGCAAGGCTAAGGCAAGACAACGCAAGGCTAGGCAATGCACGGAAGGCAAGGAAATGGTAACGCAAGGCAAGGCACGGTTTCGGGAGGCAAGGCTAATGCACGACAACGCAAGGCTAGGCAGAGCACGGGTAGGCAAGGAAAGAGTAACGGAAGGAAAGGAAAGCAAGGCAAAGCAAGGCAAGGCAAGTGTAACAAAAGGCAAGGCACGGCAAGGGGAAACAAGGCTAAGGAACGGCAACGCACGGCTAGGCAATGCACGGCCAGGCAAGGAAAGGGTAACGCAAGGCAAGGCACGGTAAGGCAAGACAAGGCTAATGCACGACAACGCACGGCTAGGCACTGCACGGCAAGGCAAGGAAAGGGTAACGCAAGGCAAGGCACGGTCAGGCGAGGCAAGGCTAAGGCAAGACAACGCAAGGCTAGGCAATGCACGGAAGGCAAGAAAAGAGTAACGGAACGCAAGGAAGGCAAGGGAAAGCAAGGCAAGGCAAGGTTAACGGAACGAACGGTACGGCAAGGGGAAACAAGGCTAAGGCACGGCAACGCACGGCTAGGCAATGCAGGGCAAGGCAAGGAAATGGTAACGGAAGCCAAGGCACGGTTTGGGGAGGCAAGGCTAATGCACGACAACACAAGCCTAGGCAGAGCACGGGTAGGCAAGGAAAGAGTAACGGAAGGAAAGGAAGGCAAGGCAAAGCAAGGCAAGGCAAGTGTAACAAAAGGCTAGGCACGGCAAGGGGAAACAAGGGTAAGGAACGGCAACGCACGGCTAGGCAATGCACGGCCAGGCAAGGAAAGGGTAACGCAAGGCAAGGCACGGTAAGGCAAGACAAGGCTAATGCACGACAACGCACGCCTAGGCAATGCACGGCAAGGCAAGGAAAGGGTAACGCAAGGCAAGGCACGGTCAGGCGAGGCAAGGCTAATGCACGGCAACGCAAGGCTAGGCAATGCACGGAAGGCAAGCAAAGAGTAACGGAAGGCAAGGAAGGCAAGGGAAACCAAGGCAAGGCAAGTGAAACGGAAGGAACGGCTCGGCAAGGGGAAACAAGGCTAAGGCACGGCAACGCAGGGCTAGGCAATGCACGGCAAGGCAAGGAAAGGGTAACGCAAGGCAAGGCACTGTCAGGCGAGGCAAAGCTAATGCACGACATCGCAAGGCTAGGCAGTGCACGGCTAGGCAAGGAAAGAGTAACGGAAGGCAAGGAATGCAAAGGAAAGCAGGGGAAAGCAAGGGTAACGAAAGGAACGGCACGGTAAGGGGAAACAAGGCTAAGGCACGACAACACAGGGCTAGGCAATGCAGGGCAAGGCAAGGAAAGGGTAACGCAAGGCAAGGCACGGTTTGGGGAGGCCAGGCTAATGCACGACAACGAAAGGCTAGGCAATGCACGGAAGGCAAGCAAAGAGTAACGGAAGGCAAGGAAGGCAAGGGAAAGCAAGGAAAGGCAAGTGTAACAAATGGCACGGCACGGCAAGGGGAAACAAGGCTAAGGCACGGCAACGCAAGGCTAAGCAATGCACGGCCAGGCAAGGAAAGGGTAACGCAAGGCAAGGCACGGTAATGCAAGGCGAGGCTAATGCACGACAACGTACGGCTAGGCAATGCACGGCAAGGCAAGGAAAGGGTAACGCAAGGCAAGGCACGGTTAGGCGAGGCATGGCTAATGCACGACAACGCAAGGCTAGGCAATGCACGGAAGACAAGCAAAGAGTAACGGAAGGCAAGGAATGGAAGGGAAAGCAGGGGAAGGCAAGGGTAACGAAAGGAACGGCACGGTAAGGGGAAACAAGGCTAAGGCACGACAACACAGGGCTAGGCAATTCAGGGCAAGG
Organism: Macrotis lagotis; assembly: GCF_037893015.1. Classification (NCBI taxonomy): domain Eukaryota; kingdom Metazoa; phylum Chordata; class Mammalia; order Peramelemorphia; family Peramelidae; genus Macrotis; species Macrotis lagotis. Next base: position 650,321 of record NW_027421908.1, read on the forward strand.
CAAGGTAAGGGTAACGCAAAGCAAGGCACGGTCAGGCGAGGCAAGGCTAAGGCACGACAACGCAAGGCTAGGCAATGCACAGAAGGCAAGCAAAGAGTAACGGAACGCAAGGAAGGCAAGGGAAAGCAAGGCAAGGCAAGGATAACGGAAGGAACGGCACGGCAATGGGAAACAAGGCTAAGGCACGGCAACGCACGGCTAGGCAATGCAGGGCAAGGCAAGGAAATGGTAACGCAAGTCAAGGCACGGTTTGGGGAGGCAAGGCTAATGCACGACAACGCAAGGCTAGGCAGTGCACGGCTAAGCAAGGAAAGAGTAACGGAAGGAAAGGAAGGCAAGGCAAAGCAAGGCAAGGCAAGTGTAACAAAAGGCAAGGCACGGCAAGGGGAAACAAGGCTAAGGAACGGCAACGCACGGCTAGGCAATGCACGGCCAGGCAAGGAAAGGGTAACGCAAGGCAAGGCACGGTAAGGTAAGGCAAGGCTAATGCACGACAACGCACGGCTAGGCAATGCACGGCAGGGCAAGGAAAGGGTAACGCAAGGCAAGGCACGGTCAGGCGAGGCAAGGCTAATGCACGACAACGCAAGGCTAGGCAATGCACGGAAGGCAAGCAAAGAGTAACGGAAGGCAAGGAATGGAAGGCAAAGCAAGGCAACGCAAGCAAGGCTATGGCAAGGTGAAAAACGGCTAAGGCACGGCAGCGCAAGGCTAGGCAATGCACGGAAGGCAAGCAAAGAGTAAGGGAAGGCAAGGAAGGCAAGGCAAAGCAAGGCAAAGCAAGCAAGGTTATGGCAAGGTGAAACAAGGCTAAGGCACGACAACGCACGGCTAGGCAATGCAAGGCCAACCAAGGAAAAGGTAACGCAAGGCAAGGCACGGTGAGGCAAGGCAAGGCTAATGCACCACAACGCAAGGCTAGGCAATGCACGGAAGGCAAGCAAAGTGTAACGGAAACGAAGGAAGGCAAGGGAAAGCAAGGCAAGGCAAGGGTAACGGAAGGAACGGCACGGCAAGGTGAAACAAGGCTAAGGCACGACAACGCACGGCTAGGCAATGCACGGCAAGGCAAGGAAAGGGTAACGCCAGGCAAGGCACGGTCAGGCGAGGCAAGGCTAAAGCACGACAACGCAACGCTAGGCAGTGCACGGCAAGGCAAGGAAAGAGTAACGGAAGGAAAGGAAGGAAAGGCAAAGCCAGGCAAGGCAAGTGTAACAAAAGGCACGGCACGGCAAGGGGAAACAAGGCTAATGCACAACAACGCACGGCTAGGCAATACAAGGCAACGCAAGGAAAGGGTAACGCAAGGCAAGGCACGTGAGGCAAGGCAAGGCAAATGCACGACAACGCACGGCTAGGCAATGCACGGAAGGAAAGCAAAGAGTAACGGAAGGCAAGGAAAGCAAGGGAAAGCAAGGGAAGGCAAGGGTAACGGAAGGAACGGCACGGCAAGGGGAAACAAGCTTAAGGCACGACAACACAGGGCTAGGCAATGCAGGGCAAGGCAAGGAAAGTGTAACGCAAGGCAATGCACGGTTTGGGGAGGCAAGGCTAATGCACGACAACGCAAGGCTAGGCAATGCACGGAAGGCAAGCAAAGAGTAACGGAAGGCAAGGAATGCAAGGCAAAGCAAGGCAACGCAAGCAAGGCTATGGCAAGGTGAAAAAAGGCTAAGGCACGACCACGCAAGGCTAGGCAATGCACGGAAGGCAAGCAAAGAGTAACGGAAGGCAAGGAAGGCAAGGGAACGCAAGGCAAGGCAAGGGTAACGGAAGGAACGGCACGGTAAGGGGAAACAAAGCTAAGGCACGACAATGCAGGGCTAGGCAATGCACGGCAAGGCAAGGAAAGGGTAACGCAAGGCAAGGCACGGTGAGGCAAGACAAGGCAAATGCACGACAACGCACGGCTAGGCAATGCACGGCAAGGCAAGGAAAGGGTACCGCAAGGCAATGCACGGTCAGGCGAGGCAAGGCTAAGGAACGACAACGCAAGGCTAGGCAATGCACGGAAGGCAAGCAAAGAGTAACGGAAGGCAAGGAAGGCAAGGGAAAGCAAGTCAAGGCCAGGATAACGGAAGGAACGGCACGGCAAGGGGAAACAAGGCTAAGGCACGACAACGCACGGCTAGGCAATGCACTGCAAGGCAAGGAAAGGGTAACGCAAGGCAAGGCACGGTGAGGCAAGGCAAGGCTGATGCACGACAACGCACGGCTAGGCAATTCACGGCAAGGCAAGGAAAGTTTAACGCAAGGCAAGGCACGGTCATGCGAGGCAAGGCTAAGGCACGACAACGCAAGGCTAGGCAATGCACGGATGGCAAGCAAAGAGTAACGGAAGGCAAGGAATGCAAGGGAAAGCAGGGGAAGGCAAGGGTAACGAAAGGAACGGCACGGTAAGGGGAAACAAGGCTAAGGCACGACAACACAGGGCTAGGCAATGCAGGGCAATGCAAGGTAAGGGTAACGCAAGGCAAGGCACGGTGAGGCAAGACAAGGCAAATGCACGACAACGCACGGCTAGGCAATGCACGGCAAGGCAAGGAAAGGGTAACGCAAGGCAAGGCACGGTTAGGCGAGGCATGGCTAATGCACGACAACGCAAGGCTAGGCAATGCACGGAAGACAAGCAAAGAGTAACGGAAGGCAAGGAATGGAAGGGAAAGCAGGGGAAGGCAAGGGTAACGAAAGGAACGGCACGGTAAGGGGAAACAAGGCTAAGGCACGACAACACAGGGCTAGGCAATTCAGGGCAAGGCAAGGTAAGGGTAACGCAAGGCAAGGCACGGTCAGGCGAGGCAAGGCTAAGGCACGACAACGCAAGGCTAGGCAATGCACAGAAGGCAAGCAAAGAGTAACGGAACGCAAGGAAGGCAAGGGAAAGCAAGGCAAGGCAAGGATAACGGAAGGAACGGCACGGCAATGGGAAACAAGGCTAAGGCACGGCAACGCACGGCTAGGCAATGCAGGGCAAGGCAAGGAAATGGTAACGCAAGTCAAGGCACGGTTTGGGGAGGCAAGGCTAATGCACGACAACGCAAGGCTAGGCAGTGCACGGCTAAGCAAGGAAAGAGTAACGGAAGGAAAGGAAGGCAAGGCAAAGCAAGGCAAGGCAAGTGTAACAAAAGGCAAGGCACGGCAAGGGGAAACAAGGCTAAGGAACGGCAACGCACGGCTAGGCAATGCACGGCCAGGCAAGGAAAGGGTAACGCAAGGCAAGGCACGGTAAGGTAAGGCAAGGCTAATGCACGACAACGCACGGCTAGGCAATGCACGGCAGGGCAAGGAAAGGGTAACGCAAGGCAAGGCACGGTCAGGCGAGGCAAGGCTAATGCACGACAACGCAAGGCTAGGCAATGCACGGAAGGCAAGCAAAGAGTAACGGAAGGCAAGGAATGGAAGGCAAAGCAAGGCAACGCAAGCAAGGCTATGGCAAGGTGAAAAAAGGCTAAGGCACGGCAGCGCAAGGCTAGGCAATGCACGGAAGGCAAGCAAAGAGTAAGGGAAGGCAAGGAAGGCAAGGCAAAGCAAGGCAAAGCAAGCAAGGTTATGGCAAGGTGAAACAAGGCTAAGGCACGACAACGCACGGCTAGGCAATGCACGGCCAACGAAGGAAAAGGTAACGCAAGGCAAGGCACGGTGAGGCAAGGCAAGGCTAATGCACGACAACGCAAGGCTAGGCAATGCACGGAAGGCAAGCAAAGTGTAACGGAAACGAAGGAAGGCAAGCGAAAGCAAGGCAAGGCAAGGGTAACGGAAGGAACGGCACGGCAAGGTGAAACAAGGCTAAGGCACGACAACGCACGGCTAGGCAATGCACGGCAAGGCAAGGAAAGGGTAACGCCAGGCAAGGCACGGTCAGGCGAGGCAAGGCTAAAGCACGACAACGCAACGCTAGGCAGTGCACGGCAAGGCAAGGAAAGAGTAACGGAAGTAAAGGAAGGAAAGGCAAAGCCAGGCAAGGCAAGTGTAACAAAAGGCACGGCACGGCAAGGGGAAACAAGGCTAATGCACAACAACGCACGGCTAGGCAATACAAGGCAACGCAAGGAAAGGGTAACGCAAGGCAAGGCACGTGAGGCAAGGCAAGGCAAATGCACGACAACGCACGGCTAGGCAATGCACGGAAGGAAAGCAAAGAGTAACGGAAGGCAAGGAAAGCAAGGGAAAGCAAGGGAAGGCAAGGGTAACGGAAGGAACGGCACGGCAAGGGGAAACAAGCTTAAGGCACGACAACACAGGGCTAGGCAATGCAGGGCAAGGCAAGGAAAGTGTAACGCAAGGCAATGCACGGTTTGGGGAGGCAAGGCTAATGCACGACAACGCAAGGCTAGGCAATGCACGGAAGGCAAGCAAAGAGTAACGGAAGGCAAGGAATGCAAGGCAAAGCAAGGCAACGCAAGCAAGGCTATGGCAAGGTGAAAAAAGGCTAAGGCACGACCACGCAAGGCTAGGCAATGCACGGAAGGCAAGCAAAGAGTAACGGAAGGCAAGGAAGGCAAGGGAACGCAAGGCAAGGCAAGGGTAACGGAAGGAACGGCACGGTAAGGGGAAACAAAGCTAAGGCACGACAATGCAGGGCTAGGCAATGCACGGCAAGGCAAGGAAAGGGTAACGCAAGGCAAGGCACGTTGAGGCAAGACAAGGCAAATGCACGACAACGCACGGCTAGGCAATGCACGGCAAGGCAAGGAAAGGGTACCGCAATTCAATGCACGGTCAGGCGAGGCAAGGCTAAGGAACGACAACGCAAGGCTAGGCAATGCACGGAAGGCAAGCAAAGAGTAACGGAAGGCAAGGAAGGCAAGGGAAAGCAAGTCAAGGCCATGGTAACGGAAGGAACGGCACGGCAAGGGGAAACTAGGCTAAGGCACGACAACGCACGGCTAGGCAATGCACTGCAAGGCAAGGAAAGGGTAACGCAAGGCAAGGCACGGTGAGGCAAGGCAAGGCTGATGCACGACAACGCACGGCTAGGCAATTCACGGCAAGGCAAGGAAAGTTTAACGCAAGGCAAGGCACGGTCATGCGAGGCAAGGCTAAGGCACGACAACGCAAGGCTAGGCAATGCACGGATGGCAAGCAAAGAGTAACGTAAGGCAAGGAATGCAAGGGAAAGCAGGGGAAGGCAAGGGTAACGAAAGGAACGGCACGGTAAGGGGAAACAAGGCTAAGGCACGACAACACAGGGCTAGGCAATGCAGGGCAATGCAAGGTAAGGGTAACGCAAGGCAAGGCACGGTCAGGCGAGGCAAGGCTAAGGCAAGACAACGCAAGGCTAGGCAATGCACGGAAGGCAAGCAAAGAGTAACGGAACGCAAGGAAGGCAAGGGAAAGCAAGGCAAGGCAAGGTTAACGGAAGGAACGGCACGGCAAGGGGAAACAAGGCTAAGGCACGTCAACGCACGGCTAGGCAATGCAGGGCAAGGCAAGGAAATGGTAACGCAAGGCAAGGCACGGTTTGGGGAGGCAAGGCTAATGGACGACAACGCAAGGCTAGGCAGTGCACGGCTAGGCAAGGAAAGAGTAACGGAAGGAAAGGAAGGCAAGGCAAAGCAAGGCAAGGCAAGTGTAACAAAAGGCAAGGCACGGCAAGGGGAAACAAGGCTAAGGAACGGCAACGCACGGCTAGGCAATGCACGGCCAGGCAAGAAAGGGTAACGCACGGCAAGGCACGGTAAGGGAAGACAAGGCTAATGCACGACAACGCACGGTTAGGCAATGCACGGCAAGGCAAGGAAAGGGTAACGCAAGGCAAGGCACGGTCAGGCGAGGCAAGGCTAATGCACGACAACGCAAGGCTAGGCAATGCACGGAAGACAAGCAAAGAGTAACGGAAGGCAAGGAAGGCAAGGGAAACCAAGGCAAGGCAAGTGTAACGGAAGGAACGGCTCGGCAAGGGGAAACAAGCCTAAGGCACGGCAACGCAGGGCTAGGCAATGCACGGCAAGGCAAGGAAAGGGTAACGCAAGTCAAGGCACGGTTTGGGGAGGCAAGGCTAATGCACGACAACGCAAGGCTAGGCAGTGCACGGCTAAGCAAGGAAAGAGTAACGGAAGGAAAGGAAGGCAAGGCAAAGCAAGGCAAGGCAAGTGTAACAAAAGGCAAGGCACGGCAAGGGGAAACAAGGCTAAGGAACGGCAACGCACGGCTAGGCAATGCACGGCCAGGCAAGGAAAGGGTAACGCAAGGCAAGGCACGGTAAGGTAAGGCAAGGCTAATGCACGACAACGCACGGCTAGGCAATGCACGGCAGGGCAAGGAAAGGGTAACGCAAGGCAAGGCACGGTCAGGCGAGGCAAGGCTAATGCACGACAACGCAAGGCTAGGCAATGCACGGAAGGCAAGCAAAGAGTAACGGAAGGCAAGGAATGGAAGGCAAAGCAAGGCAACGCAAGCAAGGCTATGGCAAGGTGAAAAAAGGCTAAGGCACGGCAGCGCAAGGCTAGGCAATGCACGGAAGGCAAGCAAAGAGTAAGGGAAGGCAAGGAAGGCAAGGCAAAGCAAGGCAAAGCAAGCAAGGTTATGGCAAGGTGAAACAAGGCTAAGGCACGACAACGCACGGCTAGGCAATGCACGGCCAACCAAGGAAAAGGTAACGCAAGGCAAGGCACGGTGAGGCAAGGCAAGGCTAATGCACGACAACGCAAGGCTAGGCAATGCACGGAAGGCAAGCAAAGTGTAACGGAAACGAAGGAAGGCAAGCGAAAGCAAGGCAAGGCAAGGGTAACGGAAGGAAAGGCACGGCAAGGGGAAACAAGGCTAAGGCACGACAACGCACGGCAAGGCAATGCACGGCAAGGCAAGGAAAGGGTAACGCCAGGCAAGGCACGGTCAGGCGAGGCAAGGCTAATGCACGATAACGCAACGCTAGGCAGTGCACGGCAAGGCAAGGAAAGAGTAACGGAAGGAAAGGAAGGAAAGGCAAAGCCAGGCAAGGCAAGTGTAACAAAAGGCACGGCACGGCAAGGGGAAACAAGCCTAATGCACAACAACACACGGCTAGGCAATACAAGGCAACGCAAGGAAAGGGTAACGCAAGGCAAGGCACGTGAGGCAAGGCAAGGCAAATGCACGACAACGCACGGCTAGGCAATGCACGGAAGGAAAGCAAAGAGTAACGGAAGGCAAGGAAAGCAAGGGAAAGCAAGGGAAGGCAAGGGTAACGGAAGGAACGGCACGGCAAGGGGAAACAAGCTTAAGGCACGACAACACAGGGCTAGGCAATGCAGGGCAAGGCAAGGAAAGTGTAACGCAAGGCAATGCACGGTTTGGGGAGGCAAGGCTAATGCACGACAACGCAAGGCTAGGCAATGCACGGAAGGCAAGCAAAGAGTAACGGAAGGCAAGGAATGCAAGGCAAAGCAAGGCAACGCAAGCAAGGCTATGGCAAGGTGATAAAAGGCTAAGGCACGACCACGCAAGGCTAGGCAATGCACGGAAGGCAAGCAAAGAGTAACGGAAGGCAAGGAAGGCAAGGGAACGCAAGGCAAGGCAAGGGTAACGGAAGGAACGGCACGGTAAGGGGAAACAAAGCTAAGGCACGACAATGCAGGGCTAGGCAATGCACGGCAAGGCAAGGAAAGGGTAACGCAAGGCAAGGCACGTTGAGGCAAGACAAGGCAAATGCACGACAACGCACGGCTAGGCAATGCACGGCAAGGCAAGGAAAGGGTACCGCAATTCAATGCACGGTCAGGCGAGGCAAGGCTAAGGAACGACAACGCAAGGCTAGGCAATGCACGGAAGGCAAGCAAAGAGTAACGGAAGGCAAGGAAGGCAAGGGAAAGCAAGTCAAGGCCATGGTAACGGAAGGAACGGCACGGCAAGGGGAAACTAGGCTAAGGCACGACAACGCACGGCTAGGCAATGCACTGCAAGGCAAGGAAAGGGTAACGCAAGGCAAGGCACGGTGAGGCAAGGCAAGGCTGATGCACGACAACGCACGGCTAGGCAATTCACGTCAAGGCAAGGAAAGTTTAACGCAAGGCAAGGCACGGTCATGCGAGGCAAGGCTAAGGCACGACAACGCAAGGCTAGGCAATGCACGGATGGCAAGCAAAGAGTAACGTAAGGCAAGGAATGCAAGGGAAAGCAGGGGAAGGCAAGGGTAACGAAAGGAACGGCACGGTAAGGGGAAACAAGGCTAAGGCACGACAACACAGGGCTAGGCAATGCAGGGCAATGCAAGGTAAGGGTAACGCAAGGCAAGGCACGGTCAGGCGAGGCAAGGCTAAGGCAAGACAACGCAAGGCTAGGCAATGCACGGAAGGCAAGCAAAGAGTAACGGAACGCAAGGAAGGCAAGGGAAAGCAAGGCAAGGCAAGGTTAACGGAAGGAACGGCACGGCAAGGGGAAACAAGGCTAAGGCACGTCAACGCACGGCTAGGCAATGCAGGGCAAGGCAAGGAAATGGTAACGCAAGGCAAGGCACGGTTTGGGGAGGCAAGGCTAATGGACGACAACGCAAGGCTAGGCAGTGCACGGCTAGGCAAGGAAAGAGTAACGGAAGGAAAGGAAGGCAAGGCAAAGCAAGGCAAGGCAAGTTTAACAAAAGGCAAGGCACGGCAAGGGGAAACAAGGCTAAGGAACGGCAACGCACGGCTAGGCAATGCACGGCCAGGCAAGAAAGGGTAACGCACGGCAAGGCACGGTAAGGGAAGACAAGGCTAATGCACGACAACGCACGGTTAGGCAATGCACGGCAAGGCAAGGAAAGGGTAACGCAAGGCAAGGCACGGTCAGGCGAGGCAAGGCTAATGCACGACAACGCAAGGCTAGGCAATGCACGGAAGACAAGCAAAGAGTAACGGAAGGCAAGGAAGGCAAGGGAAACCAAGGCAAGGCAAGTGTAACGGAAGGAACGGCTCGGCAAGGGGAAACAAGCCTAAGGCACGGCAACGCAGGGCTAGGCAATGCACGGCAAGGCAAGGAAAGGGTAACGCAAGTCAAGGCACGGTTTGGGGAGGCAAGGCTAATGCACGACAACGCAAGGCTAGGCAGTGCACGGCTAAGCAAGGAAAGAGTAACGGAAGGAAAGGAAGGCAAGGCAAAGCAAGGCAAGGCAAGTGTAACAAAAGGCAAGGCACGGCAAGGGGAAACAAGGCTAAGGAACGGCAACGCACGGCTAGGCAATGCACGGCCAGGCAAGGAAAGGGTAACGCAAGGCAAGGCACGGTAAGGTAAGGCAAGGCTAATGCACGACAACGCACGGCTAGGCAATGCACGGCAGGGCAAGGAAAGGGTAACTCAAGGCAAGGCACGGTCAGGCGAGGCAAGGCTAATGCACGACAACGCAAGGCTAGGCAATGCACGGAAGGCAAGCAAAGAGTAACGGAAGGCAAGGAATGGAAGGCAAAGCAAGGCAACGCAAGCAAGGCTATGGCAAGGTGAAAAAAGGCTAAGGCACGGCAGCGCAAGGCTAGGCAATGCACGGAAGGCAAGCAAAGAGTAAGGGAAGGCAAGGAAGGCAAGGCAAAGCAAGGCAAAGCAAGCAAGGTTATGGCAAGGTGAAACAAGGCTAAGGCACGACAACGCACGGCTAGGCAATGCACGGCCAACCAAGGAAAAGGTAACGCAAGGCAAGGCACGGTGAGGCAAGGCAAGGCTAATGCACGACAACGCAAGGCTAGGCAATGCACGGAAGGCAAGCAAAGTGTAACGGAAACGAAGGAAGGCAAGCGAAAGCAAGGCAAGGCAAGGGTAACGGAAGGAAAGGCACGGCAAGGGGAAACAAGGCTAAGGCACGACAACGCACGGCAAGGCAATGCACGGCAAGGCAAGGAAAGGGTAACGCCAGGCAAGGCACGGTCAGGCGAGGCAAGGCTAATGCACGATAACGCAACGCTAGGCAGTGCACGGCAAGGCAAGGAAAGAGTAACGGAAGGAAAGGAAGGAAAGGCAAAGCCAGGCAAGGCAAGTGTAACAAAAGGCACGGCACGGCAAGGGGAAACAAGCCTAATGCACAACAACACACGGCTAGGCAATACAAGGCAACGCAAGGAAAGGGTAACGCAAGGCAAGGCACGTGAGGCAAGGCAAGGCAAATGCACGACAACGCACGGCTAGGCAATGCACGGAAGGAAAGCAAAGAGTAACGGAAGGCAAGGAAAGCAAGGGAAAGCAAGGGAAGGCAAGGGTAACGGAAGGAACGGCACGGCAAGGGGAAACAAGCTTAAGGCACGACAACACAGGGCTAGGCAATGCAGGGCAAGGCAAGGAAAGTGTAACGCAAGGCAATGCACGGTTTGGGGAGGCAAGGCTAATGCACGACAACGCAAGGCTAGGCAATGCACGGAAGGCAAGCAAAGAGTAACGGAAGGCAAGGAATGCAAGGCAAAGCAAGGCAACGCAAGCAAGGCTATGGCAAGGTGAAAAAAGGCTAAGGCACGACCACGCAAGGCTAGGCAATGCACGGAAGGCAAGCAAAGAGTAACGGAAGGCAAGGAAGGCAAGGGAACGCAAGGCAAGGCAAGGGTAACGGAAGGAACGGCACGGTAAGGGGAAACAAAGCTAAGGCACGACAATGCAGGGCTAGGCAATGCACGGCAAGGCAAGGAAAGGGTAACGCAAGGCAAGGCACGGTGAGGCAAGACAAGGCAAATGCACGACAACGCACGGCTAGGCAATGCACGGCAAGGCAAGGAAAGGGTACTGCAAGGCAATGCACGGTCAGGCGAGGCAAGGCTAAGGAACGACAACGCAAGGCTAGGCAATGCACGGAAGGCAAGCAAAGAGTAACGGAAGGCAAGGAAGGCAAGGGAAAGCAAGTCAAGGCCATGGTAACGGAAGGAACGGCACGGCAAGGGGAAACTAGGCTAAGGCACGACAACGCACGGCTAGGCAATGCACTGCAAGGCAAGGAAAGGGGAACGCAAGGCAAGGCACGGTGAGGCAAGGCAAGGCTGATGCACGACAACGCACGGCTAGGCAATTCACGGCAAGGCAAGGAAAGTTTAACGCAAGGCAAGGCACGGTCATGCGAGGCAAGGCTAAGGCACGACAACGCAAGGCTAGGCAATGCACGGATGGCAAGCAAAGAGTAACGGAAGGCAAGGAATGCAAGGGAAAGCAGGGGAAGGCAAGGGTAACGAAAGGAACGGCACGGTAAGGGGAAACAAGGCTAAGGCACGACAACACAGGGCTAGGCAATGCAGGGCAATGCAAGGTAAGGGTAACGCAAGGCAAGGCACGGTCAGGCGAGGCAAGATTAAGGCAAGACAACGCAAGGCTAGGCAATGCACGGAAGGCAAGCAAAGAGTAACGGAACGCAAGGAAGGCAAGGGAAAGCAAGGCAAGGCAAGGTTAACGGAAGGAACGGCACGGCAAGGGGAAACAAGGCTAAGGCACGTCAACGCACGGCTAGGCAATGCAGGGCAAGGCAAGGAAATGGTAACGCAAGGCAATGCACGGTTTGGGGAGGCAAAGCTAATGGACGACAACGCAAGGCTAGGCAGTGCACGGCTAGGCAAGGAAAGAGTAACGGAAGGAAAGGAAGGCAAGGCAAAGCAAGGCAAGGCAAGTGTAACAAAAGGCAAGGCACGGCAAGGGGAAACAAGGCTAAGGAACGGCAACGCACGGCTAGGCAATGCACGGCCAGGCAAGAAAGGGTAACGCAAGGCAAGGCACGGTAAGGGAAGACAAGGCAAATGCACGACAACGCACGGTTAGGCAATGCACGGCAAGGCAAGGAAAGGGTAACGCAAGGCAAGGCACGGTCAGGCGAGGCAAGGCTAATGCACGACAACGCAAGGCTAGGCAATGCACGGAAGGCAAGCAAAGAGTAACGGAAGGCAAGGAAGGCAAGGGAAACCAAGGCAAGGCAAGTGTAACGGAAGGAACGGCTCGGCAAGGGGAAACAAGCCTAAGGCACGGCAACGCAGGGCTAGGCAATGCACGGCAAGGCAAGGAAAGGGTAACGCAAGGCAAGGCACTGTCAGGCGAGGCAAAGCTAATGCACGACATCGCAAGGCTAGGCAGTGCACGGCTAGGCAAGGAAAGAGTAACGGAAGGAAAGGAAGGCAAGGCAAAGCATGGCAAGGCAAGTGTAACAACAGGCACGGCATGGCAAGGGGAAACAAGGCTAAGGCACGACAACGCAAGGCTAGGCAATGCACGGAAGGCAAGCAAAGAGTAACGGAAGGCAAGGAATGCAAAGGAAAGCAGGGGAAAACAAGGGTAACGAAAGGAACGGCACGGTAAGGGGAAACAAGGCTAAGGCAGGACAACACAGGGCTAGGCAATGCAGGGCAATGCAAGGTAAGGGTAACGCAAGGCAAGGTACGGTCAGGCGAGGCAAGGCTAAGGCAAGACAACGCAAGGCTAGGCAATGCACGGAAGGCAAGCAAAGAATAACGGAATGGAAGGAAGGCAAGGCAAAGCAAGGCAAAGCAAGCAAGGCTATGGCAAGGTGAGACAAGGCTAAGACACCACAACGCACGGCTAGGCAATGCACGGCCAGCCAAGGAAAAGGTAACGCAAGGCAAGGCGCTATGACATAACGCAAGGCTAATGCACGACAGCGCAAGGCTAGGCAATGCACGGAAGGCAAGCAAAGAGTAACGGAAACCAAGGAAGTCAAGGGAAAGCAAGGCAAGGCAAGGGTAACGGAAGGAACGGCACGGCAAGGGGAAACAACGCTAAGGCACGACAACGCACGGCTACGCAATGCACGGCAAGGCAAGGACAGGGTAACGCAAGGCAAGGCACGGTCAGGCAAGGCAATGCTAATGCACGACAAGGAAGGCTCGGCAGTGCACGGCAAGGCAAGGAAAGGGTAACGCAAGGCAAGGCACTGTCAGGCGAGGCAAGGCTAAGGCACGACAACGCAAGGCTAGGCAATGCACGGATGGCAAGCAAAGAGTAACGGAAGGCAAGAAATGCAAGGGAAAGCAGGGGAAGGCAAGGGTAACGAAAGGAACGGCACGGTAAGGGGAAACAAGGCTAAGGCACGACAACACAGGGCTAGGCAATGCACTGCAAGGCAAGGAAAGGGTAACGCAAGGCAAGGCACGGTGAGGCAAGGCAAGGCTGATGCACGACAACGCAAGGCTAGGCAATGCACGGCAAGGCAAGGAAATGGTACCGCAAGGCAAGGCACGGTCAGGCGAGGCAAGGCTAAGGAACGACAACGCAAGGCTAGGCAATGCACGGAAGGCAAGCAAAGAGTAACGGAAGGCAAGGAAGGCAAGGGAAAGCAAGGCAAGGCAATGGTAACGGAAGGAACGGCACGGCAAGGGGAAACTAGGCTAAGGCACGACAACACAGGGCTAGGCAATGCAGGGCAAAGCAAGGTAAGGGTAACGCAAGGCAAGGCACGGTCAGGCGAGGCAAGGCTAAGGCAAGACAACGCAAGGCTAGGCAATGCACGGAAGGCAAGCAAAGAGTAACGGAACGCAAGGAAGGCAAGGGAAAGCAAGTCAAGGCCATGGTAACGGAAGGAACGGCACGGCAAGGGGAAACAAGGCTAAGGCACGGCAACGCACGGCTAGGCAATGCAGGGCAAGGCAAGGAAATGGTAACGCAAGGCAAGGCACGGTTTGGGGAGGCAAGGCTAATGCACGACAACGCAAGGCTAGGCAGAGCACGGGTAGGCAAGGAAAGAGTAACGGAAGGAAAGGAAGGCAAGGCAAAGCAAGGCAAGGCAAGTGTAACAAAAGGCAAGGCACGGCAAGGGGAAACAAGGCTAAGGAACGGCAACGCACGGCTAGGCAATGCACGGCCAGGCAAGGAAAGGGTAACGCAAGGCAAGGCACGGTAAGGCAAGACAAGGCTAATGCACGACAACGCACGGCTAGGCAATGCACGGCAAGGCAAGTAAAGGGTAACGCAAGGCAAGGCACGGTCAGGCGAGGCAAGGCTAATGCACGACAACGCAAGGCTAGGCAATGCACGGAAGGCAAGCAAAGAGTAACGGAAGGTAAGGAAGGCAAGGATAAGTAAGGAAAGGCAATGGTAACGGAAGGAACGGCACGGCAAGGGGAAACAAGTCTAATGCACGACAACGCACGGCTAGGCAATGCACGGCAAGGCAAGGAAAGGGTAACGCATGGGAAAGCACGGTCAGGGGAGGCAAGGCTAAGGCACGACAACGCAAGGCTTGGCAATGCACGGAAGGCAAGCAAAGAGTAATGGAAGGTAAGGAAGGCAAGGGAAAGCAAAGAAAGGCAAGTGTAACGGACGGAACGGCACGGCAAGGGGAAACAAGGCAAAGGCACGACAACGCACGCTAGGCAATGCACGGCAAGGCAAGGAAAGGGTAACGCATGGGAAAGCACGGTCAGGCGAGGCAAGGCTAAGGAAAGCCAACGCAAGGCTAGGCAATGCACGGAAAGCAAGCAAGGAGTAATGGAATGCAAGGAAGGAAAGGGAAAGCAAGGGAAGGCAAGGGTAACGAAAGGAACGGCACGGCAAGGGGTAACAAGGCTAAGGCACGACAACACACGGCTAGGAAATGCACGGCAAGGCAAGGAAAGGGTAACGCAAGGCAAGGCACGGTGAGGCTAGGCAAGGTTAATGCACGACAACGCAAGGCTAGGCAATGCACGACAATGCAAGGAAAGCTTAAAGCAAAGGAAGGCACGGTCAGGCGAGATAAGGCTAAGGCACGACAACGCAAGGCTAGGCAATGCACGGAAGGCAAGCAAAGAGTAACGGAAGGTAAGGAAGGCAAGGGAAAGCAAGGAAAGGCAAGTGTAACGGAAGGAACGGCACGGCAAGGGGAAACAATGCTAAGGCACGACAACGCACGCTAGGCAATGCACGGCAAGGCAAGGAAAGGGTAACGCATGGGAAAGCACGGTCAGGCGAGGCAAGGCTAAGGCACGACAACCCAAGGCTAGGCAATGCACGGAAGGCAAGCAAAGAGAAACGGAAGGTAACAAGGAAAGGGAAAGCAAAGAAAGGCAAGTGTAACCGAAGGAACGGCACGGCAAGGGGAAACAAGGCTAAGGCACGACAACGCACGGCTAGGCAATGCACGGCAAGGCAAGCAAAGGGTAACGCAAGGAAAGGCACGGTGAGGCTAGGCAAGGCTAATGCACGAAAACGCAAGGCTAGGCGATGCACGACAATGCAAGGAAAGCTTAAAGCAAAGGAAGGCAAGGTCAGGCGAGATAAGGCTAAGGCACGACAACGCAAGGCTAGGAAATTCAGGGAAGGCAAGCAAAGAGTAACGGAAGGTAAGCAAGGCAAGGAAAAGGAAGGAAAGGCCAGGGTAACGGAAGGAACGGCACGGCAAGGGGAAACAAGTCTAAGGCACGACACCGAACGCTAGGCAATGAAGGGCAAGGCAAGGAAAGGGTAACGCCAGGCAAGGCACGGTCAGGCGAGGCAAGGCTAATGCACGACAACGCAACGCTAGGCAGTGCACGACAAGGCAAGGAAAGAGTAACGGAAGGAAAGGAAGGAAAGGCAAAGCCAGGCAAGGCAAGTGTAACAAAAGGCACGGCACGGCAAGGGGAAACAAGGCTAATGCACAACAACGCACGGCTAGGCAATACAAGGCAACGCAAGGAAAGGGTAACGCAAGGCAAGGCACGTGAGGCAAGGCAAGGCAAATGCACGACAACGCACGGCTAGGCAATGCACGGAAGGAAAGCAAAGAGTAACGGAAGGCAAGGAAAGCAAGGGAAAGCAAGGGAAGGCAAGGTTAACGGAAGGAACGGCACGGCAAGGGGAAACAAGCTTAAGGCACGACAACACAGGGCTAGGCAATGCACGGCAAGGCAAGGAAAGGGTAACGCAAGGCAAGGCACGGTGAGGCAAGAAAAGGCAAATGCACGACAACGCACGGCTAGGCAATGCACGGCAAGGCAAGGAAAGGGTACCGCAAGGCAATGCACGGTCAGGCGAGGCAAGGCTAAGGAACGACAACGCAAGGCTAGGCAATGCACGGAAGGCAAGCAAAGAGTAACGGAAGGCAAGGAAGGCAAGGGAAAGCAAGTCAAGGCCATGGTAACGGAAGGAACAGCACGGCAAGGGGAAACTAGGCTAAGGCACGACAACGCACGGCTAGGCAATGCACTGCAAGGCAAGGAAAGGGTAACGCAAGGCAAGGCACGGTGAGGCAAGGCAAGGCTGATGCACGACAACGCACGGCTAGGCAATTCACGGCAAGGCAAGGAAAGTTTAACGCAAGGCAAGGCACGGTCATGCGAGGCAAGGCTAAGGCACGACAATGCAAGGCTAGGCAATGCACGGATGGCAAGCAAAGAGTAACGGAAGGCAAGGAATGCAAGGGAAAACAAGGCAAGGCAATGGTAACTGAAGGAACGGCACGGCAAGGGGAAACTAGGCTAAGGCACGACAACACAGGGCTAGGCAATGCAGGGCAAAGCAAGGTAAGGGTAACGCAAGGCAAGGCACGGTCAGGCGAGGCAAGGCTAAGGCAAGACAACGCAAGGCTAGGCAATGCACGGAAGGCAAGCAAAGAGTAACGGAACGCAAGGAAGGCAAGGGAAAGCAAGGCAAGGTAAGGTTAACGGAAGGAACGGCACGGCAAGGGGAAACAAGGCTAAGGCACGGCAACGCACGGCTAGGCAATGCAGGGCAAGGCAAGGAAATGGTAACGCAAGGCAAGGCACGGTTTGGGGAGGCAAGGCTAATGCACGACAACGCAAGGCTAGGCAGAGCACGGGTAGGCAAGGAAAGAGTAACGGAAGGAAAGGAAGGCAAGGCAAAGCAAGGCAAGGCAAGTGTAACAAAAGGCAAGGCACGGCAAGGGGAAACAAGGCTAAGGAACGGCAACGCACGGCTAGGCAATGCACGGCCAGGCAAGGAAAGGGTAACGCAAGGCAAGGCACGGTAAGGCAAGACAAGGCTAATGCACGACAACGCACGGCTAGGCAATGCACGGCAAGGCAAGGAAAGGGTAACGCAAGGCAAGGCACGGTCAGGCGAGGCAAGGCTAATGCACGACAACGCAAGGCTAGGCAATGCACGGAAGGCAAGCAAAGAGTAACGGAAGGTAAGGAAGGCAAGGGAAAGCAAGGAAAGGTAATGGTAACGGAAGGAAGGGCACGGCAAGGGGAAACAAGTCTAATGCACGACAACGCACGCTAGGCAATGCACGGCAAGGCAAGGAAAGGGTAACGCATGGGAAAGCACGGTCAGGGGAGGCAAGGCTAAGGCACGACAACGCAAGGCTTGGCAATGCACGGAAGGCAAGCAAAGAGTAATGGAAGGTAAGGAAGGCAAGGGAAAGCAAAGAAAGGCAAGTGTAACGGACGGAAAGGCACGGCAAGGGGAAACAAGGCTAAGGCACGACAACGCACGCTAGGCAATGCACGGCAAGGCAAGGAAAGGGTAACGCATGGGAAAGCACGGTCAGGCGAGGCAAGGCTAAGGAAAGCCAACGCAAGGCTAGGCAATGCACGGAAAGCAAGCAAGGAGTAATGGAATGCAAGGAAGGAAAGGGAAAGCAAGGGAAGGCAAGGGTAACGAAAGGAACGGCACGGCAAGGGGTAACAAGGCTAAGGCACGACAACACACGGCTAGGAAATGCACGGCAAGGCAAGGAAAGGGTAACGCAAGGCAAGGCACGGTGAGGCTAGGCAAGGTTAATGCACGACAACGCAAGGCTAGGCAATGCACGACAATGCAAGGAAAGCTTAAAGCAAAGGAAGGCACGGTCAGGCGAGATAAGGCTAAGGAACGACAACGCAAGGCTAGGCAATGCACGGAAGGCAAGCAAAGAGTAACGGAAGGTAAGGAAGGCAAGGGAAAGCAAGGAAAGGCAAGTGTAACGGAAGGAACGGCACGGCAAGGGGAAACAATGCTAAGGCACGACAACGCACGCTAGGCAATGCACGGCAAGGCAAGGAAAGGGTAACGCATGGGAAAGCACGGTCAGGCGAGGCAAGGCTAAGGCACGACAACCCAAGGCTAGGCAATGCACGGAAGGCAAGCAAAGAGAAACGGAAGGTAAGGAAGGAAAGGGAAAGCAAAGAACGGCAAGTGTAACCGAAGGAACGGCACGGCAAGGGGAAACAAGGCTAAGGCACGACAACGCACGGCTAGGCAATGCACGGCAAGGCAAGCAAAGGGTAACGCAAGGAAAGGCACGGTGAGGCTAGGCAAGGCTAATGCACGAAAACGCAAGGCTAGGCGATGCACGACAATGCAAGGAAAGCTTAAAGCAAAGGAAGGCAAGGTCAGGCGAGATAAGGCTAACGCACGACAACGCAAGGCTAGGAAATTCAGGGAAGGCAAGCAAAGAGTAACGGAAGGTAAGCAAGGCAAGGAAAAGGAAGGAAAGGCCAGGGTAACGGAAGGAACGGCACGGCAAGGGGAAACAAGTCTAAGGCACGACACCGAACGCTAGGCAATGAAGGGCAAGGCAAGGAAAGGGTAACGCATTTGAAAGCACGGTCAGGCGAGGCAACGCTAAGGCACGACAACGCAAGGCTAGGCAATGCACGGAAGGCAAGCAAAGAGTAACGGAAGTAAGGAAGGCAAGGGAAAGCAAAGAAAGGCAAGTGTAACGGAAGGAACGGCACGGCAAGGGGAAACAAGGCTAAGGCACGACAACGCTCGCTAGGCAATGCACGGCAAGGCAAGGAAAGGGTAACGCATGGGAAAGCACGGTCAAGCGAGGCAAGGCTAAGGCATGACAACGCAAGGCTAGGCAATGCACGGCAAGGCAAGCAAAGGGTAACGCAAGGAAAGGCACGGTGAGGCTAGGCAAGGCTAATGCACGAAAACGCAAGGCTAGGCGATGCACGACAATGCAAGGAAAGCTTAAAGCAAAGGAAGGCACGGTCAGGCGAGATAAGGCTAAGGCACGACAACGCAAGGCTAGGCAATGCACGGAAGGCAAGCAAAGAGTAACGGAAGGTAAAGAAGGCAAGGCAAAGCCAGGCAAGGCAAGTGTAACAAAAGGCACGTCACGGCAAGGGGAATCAAGGCTAAGGCACGACAACGCACGGCTAGGCAATGCACGGCAAGGGAAGGAAAGGGTAACGCAAGGCAAGGCACTGTGAGGCTAGGCAAGGCTAATGCACGACAACGCAAGGCTAGGCAATGCACGACAATGCAAGGAAAGCTTAAAGCAAAGGAAGGCACCGTCAGGCGAGATAAGGCTAAGGCACGACAAAGCAAGGCTAGGCAATGCACGGAAGGCAAGCAAAGAGTACCGGATGGTAAGGAAGGCAAGGGAAAGCAAGGAAAGGCAAGTGTAACGGAAGGAACGGCA
Source organism: Macrotis lagotis (assembly GCF_037893015.1). Lineage (NCBI taxonomy): Eukaryota > Metazoa > Chordata > Mammalia > Peramelemorphia > Peramelidae > Macrotis > Macrotis lagotis. The sequence goes on from NW_027421908.1 coordinate 669,513, forward strand.
CGGCAAGGGGAAACAAGGCTAAGGCACGACAACGCACGCTTGGCAATGCACGGCAAGGGAAGGAAAGAGTAACGCATGGGAAAACACGGTCAGGCGAGGCAAGCCTAAGGCATGACAACGCAAGGCTAGGCAATGCACGGAAATCAACCAAAGAGTAACGGAACGCAAGGAAGGCAAGGGAAAGCAAGGGAAGGCAAGGGTAACGGAAGGAACGGCACGGCAAGGGGTAACAAGGCTAAGGCACGACAACGCAGGGCTAGGCAATGCACGGCAAGGCAAGGAAAGAGTAACGGAAGGAACGGAAGGCAAGGCAAAGCCAGGCAAATCAAGTGTAACAAAAGGCACGCAACGGCAAGGGGAAACAAGGCTAAGGCACGGTAAGCAAGCAAGGAGTAACGGAATGCAAGGAAGGAAAGGGAAAGCAAGGGAAGGCAAGGGTAACGGAATGAACGGCACGGCAAGGGGTAACAAGGCTAAGGCACGACAACACACGGCTAGGAAATGCACGGCAAGGCAAGGAAAGGGTAACGCAAGGCAAGGCACGGTGAGGCTAGGCAAGGTTAATGCACGACAACCCAAGGCTAGGCAAAGCACGACAATGCAAGGAAAGCTTAAAGCAAAGGAAGGCACGGTCAGGCGAGATAAGGCTAAGGCACGACAACGGAAGGCTAGGCAAAGCACGGAAGGCAAGCAAAGAGTAACGGAAGGTAAGGAAGGCAAGGGAAAGCAAGGAAAGGCAATGGTAACGGAAGGAACGGCACGGCAAGGGGAAACAAGGCTAAGGCACGACAACGCACGCTAGGAAATGCACGGCAAGGCAAGGAAAGGGTAACGCATGGGAAAGCACGGTCAGGCGAGGCAAGGCTAAGGCATGACAACGCAAGGCTAGGCAATGCACGGAAAGCAAACAAAGAGTAACGGAACGCAAGGAAGGCAAGGGAAAGCAAGGGAAGGCAAGGGTAATGGAAGGAACGGCACGGCAAGGGGAAACAAGGCTAAGGCACGGCAACGTAGGCTAGGCAATGCACGGCAAGGGAAGGAAAGGGTAACGCATGGGAAAGCACGTTCAGGCGAGGCAAGGCTAAGGCACGACAACGCAAGGCTAGGCAATGCACGGAAGGCTAGCAAAGAGTAACGGAAGCTAAGGAAGTCAAGGGAAAGCAAAGAAAGGCAAGTGTAACGGAAGGAACGGCACGGCAAGGGGAAACAAGGCTAAGGCACGACAACGCACGGCTATGCATTGCACGGCAAGGCAAGCAAAAGTTAACGCAAGGAAAGGCACGGTGAGGCTAGGCAAGGCTAATGCACGAAAACGCAAGGCTAGGCGATGCACGACAATGCAAGGAAACTTAAAGCAAAGGAAGGCAAGGGCAGGCGAGATAAGGCTAAGGCACGACAAGGCAAGGCTAGGAAATTCAGGGAAGGCAAGCAAAGACTAACGGAAGGTAAGCAAGGCAAGGAAAAGGAAGGAAAGGCCAGGGTAACGGAAGGAACGGCAGGGCAAGGGGAAACAAGTCTAAGGCACGACACCGAACGCTAGGCAATGAACGGCAAGGCAAGGAAAGGGTAACGCATTTGAAAGCACGATCAGGCGAGGCAACGCAAAGGCACGACAACGCAAGGCTAAGCAATGCACGGAAGGCAAGCAAAGAGTAACGGAAGGTAAGGAAGGCAATGGAAAGGAAGGAAAGGCAAGTGTAACGGAAGGAACGGCATGGCAAGGGGAAACAAGGCTAAGGCACGACAACGCACGGCTAGGCAATGCACGGAAGGCAAGCAAAGGGTAACGCATGGGAAAGCACGGTGAGGCGATGCAAGGCTAAGGCATGACAACGCAAGGCTAGGCAATGCACGGAAAGCAAGCAAAGAGTAAGGGAACGCAAGGAAGGCAAGGGAAAGCAAGGGAAGGCAAGGGTAACGGAAGGAACGGCACGGCAAGGGGTAACAAGGCTAAGGCACGGCAACGCAGGGCTAGGCAATGCACGGCAAGGCAAGGAAAGAGTAACGGAAGGAAAGGAAGGCAAGTCAAAGCCAGGAAAGGCAAGTGTAACAAAAGGCACGCCACGGCAAGGGGAAACAAGGCTAAGGCACGAAAACGCACGGCTAGGCAATGCACGGCAAGGCAAGGAAAGGGTAACGCAAGGCAAGGCACGGTGAGGCTAGGCAAGGCTAATGCACGACAACGCAAGGCTAGGCAATGCACGACAATGCAAGGAAAGATTAAAGCAAAGGAAGGCACGGTCAGGCGAGATAAGGCTAAGGCACGACAACGCAAGGCTAGGCAATGCAGGGAAGGCAAGCAAAGAGTAACGGAAGGTAAGCAAGGCAAGGAAAAGGAAGGAAAGGCAATAGTAACGGAAGGAACGGCACGGCAAGGGGAAACAAGTCTAAGGCACGACAACGCACGCTAGGCAATGCACGGCAAGGCAAGGAAAGGGTAACGCATGGGAAAGCACAGTCAGGGGAGGCAAGGCTAAGGCACGACAACGCAAGGCTTGGCAATGCACGGAAGGCAAGCAAAGAGTAACGGATGGTAAGGAAGGCAAGGGAAAGCAAAGAAAGGCAAGTGTAACGGAAGGAACGGCACGGCAAGGGGAAACAAGGCTAAGGCACGACAACGCACGGCTAGGCAATGCACGGCAAGGCAAGCAAAGGGTAACGCAAGGAAAGGCACGGTGAGGCTAGGCAAGGCTAATGCACGAAAACGCAAGGCTAGGCGATGCACGACAATGCAAGGAATGCTTAAAGCAAAGGAAGGCACGGTCAGGCGAGATAAGGCTAAGGCACGACAACGCAAGGCTAGGCAATGCACGGAAGGCAAGCAAAGAGAAACGGAAGGTAAGGAACGAAAGGGAAAGCAAAGAAAGGCAAGTGTAACGGAAGGAACGGCACGGCAAGGGGAAACAAGGCTAAGGCACGACAACACACGGCTAGGAAATGCACGGCAAGGCAAGCAAAGGGTAACGCAAGGAAAGGCACGGTGAGGCTAGGCAAGGCTAATGCACGAAAACGCAAGGCTAGGCGATGCACGACATTGCAAGGAAAGCTTAAAGCAAAGGAAGGCAAGGTCAGGCGATATAAGGCTAAGGCACGACAACGCAAGGTTAGAAAATTCAGGGAAGGCAAGCAAAGAGTAACGGAAGGTAAGCAAGGCAAGGAAAAGGAAGGAAAGGCCAGGGTAACGGAAGGAACGGCACGGCAAGGGGAAACAAGTCTAAGGCACGACACCGAACGCTAGGCAATGAAGGGCAAGGCAAGGAAAGGGTAACGCATTTGAAAGCACCGTCAGGCGAGGCAACGCTAAGGCACGACAACGCAAGGCTAGGCAATGCACGCAAGGCAAGCAAAGAGTAACGGAAGGTAAGGAAGGCAAGGGAAAGGAAGGAAAGGCAAGTGTAACGGAAGGAACGGCACGGCAAGGGGAAACAAGGCTAAGGCACGACAACGCAAGGCTAGGCAATGCACGGAAAGGCAAGGAAAGGGTAACGCATGGGAAAGCACGGTCAGGCGATGCAAGGCTAAGGAATGACAACGCAAGGCTAGGCAATGCACGGAAAGCAAGCAAAGAGTAACGGAACGCAAGGAAGGCAAGGGAAAGCAAGGGAAGGCAAGGGTAACGGAAGGAACGGCACGGCAAGGGGAAACAAGGCTAAGGCACGGCAACGCAGGGCTAGGCAATGCACGGCAAGGCAAGGAAAGGGTAACGCAGGGGAAGGCACGGTCAGGTGAGGCAAGGATAAGGCACGACAATGCAAGGCTAGGCAATGCACGGCAAGGCAAGGAAAGAGTAACGGAAGGAAAGGAAGGCAAGTCAAAGCCAGGAAAGGCAAGTGTAACAAAAGGCACGCCACGGCAAGGGGAAACAAGGCTAAGGCACGACAACGCACGGCTAGGCAATGCACGGCAAGGCAAGGAAAGGGTAACGCAAGGCAAGGCACGGTGAGGCTAGGCAAGGCTAATGCACGACAACGCAAGGCTAGGTAATGCACGACAATGCAAGGAAAGCTTAAAGCAAAGGAAGGCACGGTCAGGCGAGATAAGGCTAAGGCACGACAATGCAAGGCTAGGCAATGCAGGGAAGGGAAGCAAAGAGTAACGGAAGGTAAGCAAGGCAAGGAAAAGCAAGGAAAGGCAAGGGTAACGGAAGGAACTGCACGGCCAGGGGAAACAAGGCTAAGGCACGGCAACGCAGGCTGGGCAATGCACGGCAAGGCAAGGAAAGGGTAACGCATGGGAAAGCACGGTCAGGCGAGGCAAGCCTAAGGCATGACAACGCAAGGCTAGGCAATGCACGGAAAGCAAGCAAAGAGTAACGGAACGCAAGGAAGGCAAGGGAAAGCAAGGGAAGGCAAGGGTAACGGAAGGAACGGCACGGCAAGGGGTAACAAGGCTAAGGCACGACAACGCAGGGCTAGGCAATGCACGGCAAGGCAAGGAAAGGGTAACGCAGGGGAAGGCACGGTCAGGTGAGGCAAGGATAAGGCACGACAATGCAAGGCTAGTCAATGCACGGCAAGGCAAGGAAAGAGTAACGGAAGGAAAGGAAGGCAAGGCAAAGCCAGGCAAGGCAAGTGTAACAAAAGGCACGCAACGGCAAGGGGAAACAAGGCTAAGGCACGACAACACACGGCTAGGAAATGCAAGGCAAGGCAAGTAAAGGGTAACGCAAGGCAAGGCACGGTGAGGCTAGGCAAGGCTATTGCACGACAACGCAAGGCTAGGCAATGCACGACAATGCAAGTAAAGCTTAAAGCAAAGGAAGGCACGGTTAGAAGAGATAAGGCTAAGGCACGACAACGCAAGGCTAGGCAATGCACGGAAGGCAAGAAAAGAGTTACGGAAGGTAAGGAAGGCAAAGGAAAGCAAGGAAAGGCAATGGTAACGGAAGGAACGGGACGGCAAGGGGAAACAAGTCTAAGGCACGACAACGCACGCTAGGCAATGCACGGCAAGGCAAGGAAAGGGTAACGCATGGGAAAGAACGGTCAGGGGAGGCAAGCTTAAGGCATGACAACGCAAGGCTAGGCAATGCACGGAAAGCAAGCAAAGAGTAACGGAACGCAAGGAAGGCAAGGGAAAGCAAGGGAAGGCAAGGGTAACGGAAGGAACGGCACGGCAAGGGGTAAGAAGGCTAAGGCACGACAACGGAGGGCTAGGCAATGCACGGCAAGGCAAGAAAAGAGTAACGGAAGGAACGGAAGGCAAGGCAAAGCCAGGCACGGTAAGTGTAACAAAAGGGACGCAACGGCAAGGGGAAACAAGGCTAAGGCACGACAACACACGGCTAGGAAATGCACGGCAAGGCAAGGAAAGGGTAACGCAAGGCAAGGCACGGTGGGGCTAGGCAAGGCTAATGCACGACAACGCAAGGCTAGGCAATGCACGACAATGCAAGTAAAGCTTAAAGCAAAGGAAGGCACTGTCAGAAGAGATAAGGCTAAGGCACGCCAACGCAAGGCTAGGCAATGCAGGGAAGGCAACCAAAGAGTAACGGAAGGTAAGGAAGGCAAAGGAAAGCAAGGAAAGGCAATGGTAACGGAAGGAACGGCACGGCAAGGGGAAACAAGTCTAAGGCACGACAACGCACGCTAGGCAATGCACGGCAAGGGAAGGAAAGGGTAACGCATGGGAAAGAACGGTCAGGGGAGGCAAGGCTAAGGCACGACAACGCAAGGCTTGGCAATGCACGGAAGGCAAGCAAAGAGTAACGGAAGTAAGGAAGGCAAGGGAAAGCAAAGAAAGGCAAGTGTAACGGAAGGAACGGCACGGCAAGGGGAAACAAGGCTGAGGCACGACAACGCTCGCTAGGCAATGCACGGCAAGGCAAGGAAAGGGTAACGCATGGGAAAGCACGGTCAGGCGAGGCAAGGCTAAGGAATGACAACGCAAGGCTAGGCAATGCACGGAAAGCAAGCAAAGTGTAACGGAACGCAAGGAAGGCAAGGGAAAGCAAGGGAAGGCAAGGGTAACGGAAGGAACGGCACGGCAAGGGGTAAGAAGGCTAAGGCACGACAACGCAGGGCTAGGCAATGCACGGCAAGGCAAGCAAAGAGTAACGGAAGGAAAGGAAGGCAAGGCAAAGCCAGGCAAGGCCAGTGTAACAAAAGGCACGCAACGACAAGGGGAAACAAGGCTAAGGCACGACAACACACGGCTAGGAAATGCACGGCAAGGCAAGGAAAGGGTAACGCAAGGCAAGGCACGGTGAGGCTAGGCAAGGCTAATGCACGACAACGCAAGGCTAGGCAATGCACGACAATGCAAGGAAAGCTTAAAGCAAAGGAAGGCACGGTCAGGCGAGATAAGGCTAAGGCTCGACAACGCAAGGCTAGGCAATGCACGGAAGGCAAGCAAAGAGTAACGGAAGGTAAGGAAGGCAAGGGAAAGCAAGGAAAGGCAAATGTAACGGAAGGAACGGCACGGCAAGGGGAAACAAGGCTAAGGCACGACAACGCACGCTAGGCAATGCACGGCAAGGCAAGGAAAGGGTAACGCATGGGAAAGCACGGTCAGGCGAGGCAAGCCTAAGGCATGACAACGCAAGGCTAGGCAATGCACGGAAAGCAAGCAAAGAGTAACGGAACGCAAGGAAGGCAAGGGAAAGCAAGGGAAGGCAAGGGTAACGGAAGGAACGGCACGGCAAGGGGTAACAAGGCTAAGGCACGACAACGCAGGGCTAGGCAATGCACGGCAAGGCAAGGAAAGAGTAACGGAAGGAAAGGAAGGCAGGGCAAAGCCAGGCAAGGCAAGTGTAACAAAAGGCACGCAACGGCAAGGGGAAACAAGGCTAAGGCACGACAACGCACGGCTAGGAAATGCATGGCAAGGCAAGCAAAGGGTAACGCAAGGAAAGGCACGGTGAGGCTAGGCAAGGCTAAGGCACGACAACGGAAGGCTAGGCAATGCACGACAATGCAAGTAAAGCTTAAAGCAAAGGAAGGCACGGTCAGGCGAGATAAGGCTAAGGCACGACAAAGCAAGGCTAGGAAATTCAGGGAAGGCAAGCAAAGAGTAACGGAAGGTAAGCAAGGCAAGGAAAAGGAAGGAAAGGCCAGGGTAACGGAAGGAACGGCACGGCAAGGGGAAACAAGTCTAAGGCACGACACCGAAAGCTAGGCAATGAACGGCAAGGCAAGGAAAGGGTAACGCATTTGAAAGCACGGTCAGGCGAGGCAACGCTAAGGCACGACAACGCAAGGCTAGGCAATGCACGGAAGGCAAGCAAAGAGTAACGGAAGGTAAGGAAGGCAAGGGAAAGCAAGGAAAGGCAAGTGTAACGGAAGGAACGGCACGGCAAGGGGAAACAAGGCTAAGGCACGACAACGCACGCTAGGCAATGAACGGCAAGGCAAGGAAAGGGTAACGCATGGGAAACCACGGTCAGGGGAGGCAAGGCTAAGGCATGACAACGCAAGGCTAGGCAATGCACGGAAAGCAAGCAAAGAGGAACGGAACGCAAGGAAGGCAAGGGAAAGCAAGGGAAGGCAAGGGTAACGGAAGGAACGGCACGGCAAGGGGTAAGAAGGCTAAGGCACGACAACGCAGGGCTAGGCAATGCACGGCAAGGCAAGGAAAGGGTAACGCAGGGGTAGGCACGGTCAGGTGAGGCAAGGATAAGGCACGACAATGCAAGGCTAGGCAATGCACGGCAAGGCAAGGAAAGAGTAACGGAAGGAAAGGAAGGCAAGGCAAAGCCAGGCAAGGCAAGTGTAACAAAAGGCACGCCACGGCAAGGGGAATCAAGGCTAAGGCACGATAACGCACGGCTAGGCAATGCACGGCAAGGGAAGGAAAGGGTAACGCAAGGCAAGGCACGGTGAGGCTAGGCAAGGCTAATGCACGACAACGCAAGGCTAGGCAATGCACGACAATGCAAGGAAAGCTTAAAGCAAAGGAAGGCACCGTCAGGCGAGATAAGGCTAAGGCACGACAAAGCAAGGCTAGGCAATGCACGGAAGGCAAGCAAAGAGTACCGGAAGGTAAGGAAGGCAAGGGAAAGCAAGGAAAGGCAAGTGTAACGGAAGAAACGGCACGGCAAGGGGAAACAAGGCTAAGGCACGACAACGCACGCTATTCAATGCACGGCAAGGCAAGGAAAGGGTAACGCATGGGAAAGCACGGTCAGGGGAGGCAAGGCTAAGGCACGACAACGCAAGGCTTGGCAATGCACGGAAAGCAAGCAAAGTGTAACGGAACGCAAGGAAGGCAAGGGAAAGCAAGGGAAGGCAAGGGTAACGGAAGGAACGGCACGGCAAGGGGTAACAAGGCTAAGGCACGACAACGCAGGGCTAGGCAATGCACGGCAAGGGAAGGCAAGGGTAACGGAAGGAACGGCACGGCAAGGGGTAAGAAGGCTAAGGCACGACAACGCAGGGCTAGGCAATGCACGGCAAGGCAAGCAAAGAGTAACGGAACGCAAGGAAGGCAAGGGAAAGCAAGGGAAGGCAAGGGTAACGGAAGGAACGGCACGGCAAGGGGTAACAAGGCTAAGGCACGACAACACACGGCTAGGAAATGCACGGCAAGGCAAGGAAAGGGTAACGCAAGGCAAGGCACGGTGAGGCTAGGCAAGGTTAATGCACGACAACCCAAGGCTAGGCAATGCACGACAATGCAAGGAAGGCTTAAAGCAAAGGAAGGCACGGTCAGGCGAGATAAGGCTAAGGCACGACAACGCAAGGCTAGGCAAAGCACGGAAGGCAAGCAAAGAGTAACGGAAGGTAAGGAAGTCAAAGGAAAGCAAGGAAAGGCAATGGTAACGGAAGGAACGGCACGGCAAGGGGAAACAAGTCTAAGGCACGACAACGCACGCTAGGCAATGCACGGCAAGGGAAGGAAAGGGTAAAGCATGGGAAAGAACGGTCAGGGGAGGCAAGGCTAAGGCACGACAACGCAAGGCTTGGCAATGCACGGAAGGCAAGCAAGGAGTAACGGAATGCAAGGAAGGAAAGGGAAAGCAAGGGAAGGCAAGGGTAACGGAAGGAACGGCACGGCAAGGGGTAACAAGGCTAAGGCACGACAACACACGGCTAGGAAATGCACGGCAAGGCAAGGAAAGGGTAACGCAAGGCAAGGCACGGTGAGGCTAGGCAAGGTTAATGAACGATAACGCAAGGCTAGGCAATGCACGACAATGCAAGGAAAGCTTAAAGCAAAGGAAGGCACGGTCAGTCGAGATAAGGCTAAGGCACGACAACGCAAGGCTAGGCAATGCACGGAAGGCAAGCAAAGAGTAACGGAAGGTAAGGAAGGCAAGGGAAAGCAAGGGAAGGCAAGGATAACGGAAGGAACGGCACGGCAAGGGGTAACAAGGCTAAGGCACGACAACGCAGGGCTAGGCAATGCACGGCAAGGCAAGCAAAGAGTAACGGATGGTAAGGAAGGCAAGGGAAAGCAAAGAAAGGCAAGTGTAACGGAAGGAACGGCACGGCAAGGGGAAACAAGGCTAAGGCACGACAACGCACGGCTAGGCAATGCACGGCAAGGCAAGCAAAGGGTAACGCAAGGAAAGGCACGGTGAGGCTAGGCAAGGCTAATGCACGAAAACGCAAGGCTAGGCGATGCACGACAATGCAAGGAAAGCTTAAAGCAAAGGAAGGTACGGTCAGGCGAGGTAAGCCTAAGGCATGACAACGCAAGGCTAGGCAATGCACGGAAGGCAAGCAAAGAGTAACGGAAGGTAAGGAAGGCAAGGCAAAGCCAGGCAAGGCAAGTGTAACAAAAGGCACGCCACGGCAAGGGGAATCAAGGCTAAGGCACGACAACGCACGGCTAGGCAATGCACGGCAAGGGAAGGAAAGGGTAACGCAAGGCAAGGCACTGTGAGGCTAGGCAAGGCTAATGCACGACAACGCAAGGCTAGGCAATGCACGACAATGCAAGGAACGCTTAAAGCAAAGGAAGGCACCGTCAGGCGAGATAAGGCTAAGGCACGACAAAGCAAGGCTAGGCAATGCACGGAAGGCAAGCAAAGAGTACCGGAAGGTAAGGAAGGCAAGGGAAAGCAAGGAAAGGCAAGTGTAACGGAAGGAACGGCACGGCAAGGGGAAACAAGGCTAAGGCACGACAACGCACGCTTGGCAATGCACGGCAAGGCAAGGAAAGGGTAACGCATGGGAAAACACGGTCAGGCCAGGCAAGCCTAAGGCATGACAACGCAAGGCTAGGCAATGCACGGAAAGCAAGCAAAGAGTAACGGAACGCAAGGAAGGCAAGGGAAAGCAAGGGAAGGCAAGGGTAACGGAAGGAACGGCACGGCAAGGGGTAACAAGGCTAAGGCACGACAACGCAGGGCTAGGCAATGCACGGCAAGGCAAGGAAAGAGTAACGGAAGGAACGGAAGGCATGGCAAAGCCAGGCAAATCAAGTGTAACAAAAGGCACGCAACGGCAAGGGGAAACAAGGCTAAGGCACGGCAACACACGGCTAGGAAATGCACGGCAAGGCAAGGAAAGGGTAACGCAAGGCAAGGCACGGTGAGGCTAGGCAAGCCTAAGGCACGACAACGCGAGGCTAGGCAATGCAGGGAAGGCAAGCAAAGAGTAACGGAAGGTAAGGAAGGCAAAGGAAAGCAAGGAAAGACAATGGTAACGGAAGGAACGGCACGGCAAGGGGAAACAAGTCTAAGGCACGACAACGCACGCTAGGCAATGCACGGCAAGGGAAGCAAAGGGTAACGCATGGGAAAGAACGGTCAGGGGAGGCAAGGCTAAGGCACGACAACGCAAGGCTAGGCAATGCACGGAAGGCAAGCAAAGAGTAACGGAAGGTAAGGAAGGCAAGGGAAAGCAAAGAAAGGCAAGTGTAACGGAAGGAACGGCACGGCAAGGGGAAACAAGGCTAAGGCACGACAACGCACGCTAGGCAATGCACGGCAAGGCAAGGAAAGGGTAACGCATGGGAAAGCACGGTCTGGCCAGGCAAGGCTAAGGAAAGCCAACGAAAGGCTAGGCAATGCACGGTAAGCAAGCAAGGAGTAACGGAATGCAAGGAAGGAAAGGGAATGCAAGGGAAGGCAAGGGTAACGGAATGAACGGCACGGCAAGGGGTAACAAGGCTAAGGCACGACAACACACGGCTAGGAAATGCACGGCAAGGCAAGGAAAGGGTAACGCAAGGCAAGGCACGGTGAGGCTAGGCAAGGTTAATGCACGACAACCCAAGGCTAGGCAATGCACGACAATGCAAGGAAAGCTTAAAGCAAAGGAAGGCACGGTCAGGCGAGATAAGGCTAAGGCACGACAACGGAAGGCTAGGCAAAGCACGGAAGGCAAGCAAAGAGTAACGGAAGGTAAGGAAGGCAAGGGAAAGCAAGGAAAGGCAATGGTAACGGAAGGAACGGCACGGCACGGGGAAACAAGGCTAAGGCACGACAACGCACGCTAGGAAATGCACGGCAAGGCAAGGAAAGGGTAACGCATGGGAAAGCACGGTCAGGCGAGGCAAGGCTAAGGCATGACAACGCAAGGCTAGGCAATGCACGACAATGCAAGTAAAGCTTAAAGCAAAGGAAGGCACGGTCAGGCGAGATAAGGCTAAGGCACGACAACGGAAGGCTAGGCAAAGCACGGAAGGCAAGCAAAGAGTAACGGAAAGTAAGGAAGGCAAGGGAAAGCAAGGGAAGGCAAGGGTAATGGAAGGAACGGCACGGCAAGGGGAAACAAGGCTAAGGCACGGCAACGTAGGCTAGGCAATGCACGGCAAGGCAAGGAAAGGGTAACGCATGGGAAAGCACGTTCAGGCGAGGCAAGGCTAAGGCACGACAACGCAAGGCTAGGCAATGCACGGAAGGCTAGCAAAGAGTAACGGAAGCTAAGGAAGGCAAGGGAAAGCAAAGAAAGGCAAGTGTAACGGAAGGAACGGCACGGCAAGGGGAAACAAGGCTAAGGCACGACAACGCACGGCTATGCATTGCACGGCAAGGCAAGCAAAAGTTAACGCAAGGAAAGGCACGGTGAGGCTAGGCAAGGCTAATGCACGAAAACGCAAGGCTAGGCGATGCACGACAATGCAAGGAAACTTAAAGCAAAGGAAGGCAAGGGCAGGCGAGATAAGGCTAAGGCACGACAAGGCAAGGCTAGGAAATTCAGGGAAGGCAAGCAAAGACTAACGGAAGGTAAGCAAGGCAAGGAAAAGGAAGGAAAGGCCAGGGTAACGGAAGGAACGGCAGGGCAAGGGGAAACAAGTCTAAGGCACGACACCGAACGCTAGGCAATGAACGGCAAGGCAAGGAAAGGGTAACGCATTTGAAAGCACGGTCAGGCGAGGCAACGCAAAGGCACGACAACGCAAGGCTAAGCAATGCACGGAAGGCAAGCAAAGAGTAACGGAAGGTAAGGAAGGCAAGGGAAAGGAAGGAAAGGCAAGTGTAACGGAAGGAACGGCATGGCAAGGGGAAACAAGGCTAAGGCACGACAACGCACGGCTAGGAAATGCACGGCAAGGCAAAGAAAGGGTAACGCATGGGAAAGCACGGTGAGGCGATGCAAGGCTAAGGCATGACAACGCAAGGCTAGGCAATGCACGGAAAGCAAGCAAAGAGTAAGGGAACACAAGGAAGGCAAGGGAAAGCAAGGGAAGGCAAGGGTAACGGAAGGAACGGCACGGCAAGGGGTAACAAGGCTAAGGCACGGCAACGCAGGGCTAGGCAATGCACGGCAAGGCAAGGAAAGAGTAACGGAAGGAAAGGAATGCAAGTCAAAGCCAGGAAAGGCAAGTGTAACAAAAGGCACGCCACGGCAAGGGGAAACAAGGCTAAGGCACGACAACGCACGGCTAGGCAATGCACGGCAAGGCAAGGAAAGGGTAACGCAAGGCAAGGCACGGTGAGGCTAGGCAAGGCTAATGCACGACAACGCAAGGCTAGGCAATGCACGACAATGAAAGGAAAGCTTAAAGCAAAGGAAGGCACGGTCAGGCGAGATAAGGCTAAGGCACGACAACGCAAGGCTAGGCAATGCAGGGAAGGGAAGCAAAGAGTAACGGAAGGTAAGCAAGGCAAGGAAAAGGAAGGAAAGGCAATGGTAACGGAAGGAACGGCACGGCAAGGGGAAACAAGGCTAAGGCACGACAACGCACGGCTAGGCAATGCACGGCAAGGCAAGCAAAGGGTAACGCAAGGAAAGGCACGGTGAGGCTAGGCAAGGCTAATGCACGAAAACGCAAGGCTTGGCAATGCACGGAAGGCAAGCAAAGAGTAACGGAAGGTAAGGAAGGCAAGGGAAAGCAAAGAAAGGCAAGTGTAACGGAAGGAACGGCACGGCAAGGGGAAACAAGGCTAAGGCACGACAACGCACGGCTAGGCAATGCACGGCAAGGCAAGCAAAGGGTAACGCAAGGAAAGGCACGGTGAGGCTAGGCAAGGCTAATGCACGAAAACGCAAGGCTAGGCGGTGCACGACAATGCAAGGAAAGCTTAAAGCAAAGGAAGGCACGGTCAGGCGAGATAAGGCTAAGGCACGACAACGCAAGGCTAGGCAATGCACGGAAGGCAAGCAAAGAGAAACGGAAGGTAAGGAACGAAAGGGAAAGCAAAGAAAGGCAAGTGTAACGGAAGGAACGGCACGGCAAGGGGAAACAAGGCTAAGGCACGACAACACACGGCTAGGCAATGCACGGCAAGGCAAGCAAAGGGTAACGCAAGGAAAGGCACGGTGAGGCTAGGCAAGGCTAATGCACGAAAACGCAAGGCTAGGCGATGCACGACAATGCAAGGAAAGCTTAAAGCAAAGGAAGGTAAGGTCAGGCGATATAAGGCTAAGGCACGACAACGCAAGGTTAGAAAATTCAGGGAAGGCAAGCAAAGAGTAACGGAAGTTAAGCAAGGCAAGGAAAAGGAAGGAAAGGCCAGGGTAACGGAAGGAACGGCACGGCAAGGGGAAACAAGTCTAAGGCACGACACCGAACGCTAGGCAATGAAGGGCAAGGCAAGGAAAGGGTAACGCATTTGAAAGCACGGTCAGGCGAGGCAACGCTAAAGCACGACAACGCAAGGCTAGGCAATGCACGGAAGGCAAGCAAAGAGTAACGGAAGGTAAGGAAGGCAAGGGAAAGGAAGGAAAGGCAAGTGTAACGGAAGGAACGGCACGGCAAGGGGAAACAAGGCTAAGGCACGACAACGCACGGCTAGGCAATGCACGGCAAGGCAAGGAAAGGGTAACGCATGGGAAAGCACGGTCAGGCGATGCAAGGCTAAGGCATGACAACGCAAGGCTAGGCAATGCACGGAAAGCAAGCAAAGAGTAACGGAACGCAAGGAAGGCAAGGGAAAGCAAGGGAAGGCAAGGGTAACGGAAGGAACGGCACGGCAAGGGGTAAGAAGGCTAAGGCACGACAACGCAGGGCTAGGCAATGCACGGCAAGGCAAGGAAAGGGTAACGCAGGGGAAGGCACGGTCAGGTGAGGCAAGGATAAGGCACGACAATGCAAGGCTAGTCAATGCACGGCAAGGCAAGGAAAGAGTAACGGAAGGAAAGGAAGGCAAGGCAAAGCCAGGCAAGGCAAGTGTAACAAAAGGCACGCAACGGCAAGGGGAAACAAGGCTAAGGCACGACAACACACGGCTAGGAAATGCAAGGCAAGGCAAGTAAAGTGTAACGCAAGGCAAGGCACGGTGAGGCTAGGCAAGGCTATTGCACGACAACGCAAGGCTAGGCAATGCACGACAATGCAAGTAAAGCTTAAAGCAAAGGAAGGCACGGTTAGAAGAGATAAGGCTAAGGCACGACAACGCAAGGCTAGGCAATGCACGGAAGGCAAGAAAAGAGTAACGGAAGGTAAGGAAGGCAAAGGAAAGCAAGGAAAGGCAATGGTAACGGAAGGAACGGCACGGCAAGGGGAAACAAGTCTAAGGCACGACAACGCACGCTAGGCAATGCACGGCAAGGGAAGGAAAGGGTAACGCATGGGAAAGAACGGTCAGGGGAGGCAAGCCTAAGGCATGACAACGCAAGGCTAGGCAATGCACGGAAAGCAAGCAAAGAGTAACGGAACGCAAGGAAGGCAAGGGAAAGCAAGGGAAGGCAAGGGTAACGGAAGGAACGGCACGGTAAGGGGTAAGAAGGCTAAGGCACAACAACGGAGGGCTAGGCAATGCACGGCAAGGCAAGGAAAGAGTAACGGAAGGAACGGAAGGCAAGGCAAATCTAGGCACGGTAAGTGTAACAAAAGGCACGCAACGGCAATGGGAAACAAGGCTAAGACACGACAACACACGGCTAGGAAATGCACGGCAAGGCAAGGAAAGGGTAACGCAAGGCAAGGCACGGTGAGGCTAGGCAAGGCTAATGCACGACAACGCAAGGCTAGGCAATGCACGACAATGCAAGTAAAGCTTAAAGCAAAGGAAGGCACTGTCAGAAGAGATAAGGCTAAGGCACGCCAACGCAAGGCTAGGCAATGCAGGGAAGGCAACCAAAGAGTAACGGAAGGTAAGGAAGGCAAAGGAAAGCAAGGAAAGGCAATGGTAACGGAAGGAACGGCACGGCAAGGGGAAACAAGTCTAAGGCACGACAACGCACGCAAGGCAATGCACGGCAAGGGAAGGCAAGGGTAACGCATGGGAAAGAACGGTCAGGGGAGGCAAGGCTAAGGCACGACAACGCAAGGCTTGGCAATGCACGGAAGGCAAGCAAAGAGTAACGGAAGTAAGGAAGGCAAGGGAAAGCAACGAAAGGCAAGTGTAACGGAAGGAACGGCACGGCAAGGGGAAACAAGGCTGAGGCACGACAACGCTCGCTAGGCAATGCACGGCAAGGCAAGGAAAGGGTAACGCATGGGAAAGCACGGTCAAGCGAGGCAAGGCTAAGGCATGACAACGCAAGGCTAGGCAATGCACGGAAAGCAAGCAAAGAGTAACAGAACGCAAGGAAGGCAAGGGAAAGCAAGGGAAGGCAAGGGTAACGGAAGGAACGGCACGGCAAGGGGTAACAAGGCTAAGGCACGACAACGCAGGGCTAGGCAATGCACGGCAAGGCAAGCAAAGAGTAACGGAAGGAAAGGAAGGCAAGGCAAAGCCAGGCAAGGCAAGTGTAACAAAAGGCACGCAACGGCAAGGGGAAACAAGGCTAAGGCACGACAACACACGGCTAGGAAATGCACGGCAAGGCAAGGAAAGGGTAACGCAAGGCAAGGCACGGTGAGGCTAGGCAAGGCTAATGCACGACAACGCAAGGCTAGGCAATGCACGACAATGCAAGTAAAGCTTAAAGGAAAGGAAGGCACGGTCAGGCGAGATAAGGCTAAGGCACGACAACGCAAGGCTAGGCAATGCAGGGAAGGCAAGCAAAGAGTAACGGAAGGTAAGGAAGGCAAGGGAAAGCAAGGAAAGGCAATGGTAACGGAAGGAACGGCACGGCAAGGGGAAACAAGGCTAAGGCACGACAACGCACGCTAGGCAATGCACGGCAAGGCAAGGAAAGGGTAACGCATGGGAAAGCACGGTCAGGGGAGGCAAGGCTAAGGCACGACAACGCAAGGCTTGGCAATGCACGGAAGGCAAGCAAAGAGTAACGGAAGGTAAGGAAGGCAAGGGAAAGCAAAGAAAGGCAAGTGTAACGGAAGGAACGGACGGCAAGGGGAAACAAGGCTAAGGCACGACAACGCACGCTAGGCAATGCACGGCAAGGCAAGGAAAGGGTAACGCATGGGAAAGCACGGTCAGGCGAGGCAAGGCTAAGGAAAGCCAACGCAAGGCTAGGCAATGCACGGAAAGCAAGCAAGGAGTAACGGAATGCAAGGAAGGAAAGGGAAAGCAAGGGAAGGCAAGGGTAACGAAAGGAACGGCACGGCAAGGTGTAACAAGGCTAAGGCACGACAACACACGGCTAGGAAATGCACGGCAAGGCAAGGAAAGGGTAACGCAAGGCAAGGCACGGTGAGGCTAGGCAAGGTTAATGCACGACAATGCAAGGCTAGGCAATGCAGGGAAGGCAAGCAAAGAGTAACGGAAGGTAAGGAAGGCAAGGGAAAGCAAGGAAAGGCAAGTGTAACGGAAGGAACGGCACGGCAAGGGGAAACAAGGCTAAGGCACGACAACGCACGCTAGGCAATGCACGGCAAGGCAAGGAAAGGGTAACGCATGGGAAAGCACGGTCAGGGGAGGCAAGGCTAAGGCATGACAACGCAAGGCTAGGCAATGCACGGAAAGCAAGCAAAGAGTAACGGAACGCAAGGAAGGCAAGGGAAAGCAAGGGAAGGCAAGGGTAACGGAAGGAACGGCACGGCAAGGGGTAAGAAGGCTAAGGCACGACAACGCAGGGCTAGGCAATGCACGGCAAGGCAAGGAAAGGGTAACGCAGGGGAAGGCACGGTCAGGTGAGGCAAGGATAAGGCACGACAATGCAAGGCTAGGCAATGCACGGCAAGGGAAGGAAAGAGTAACGGAAGGAAAGGAAGGCAAGGCAAAGCCAGGCAAGGCAAGTGTAACAAAAGGCACGCCACGGCAAGGGGAATCAAGGCTAAGGCACGATAACGCACGGCTAGGCAATGCACGGCAAGGGAAGGAAAGGGTAACGCAAGGCAAGGCACGGTGAGGCTAGGCAAGGCTAATGCACGACAACGCAAGGCTAGGCAATGCACGACAATGCAAGGAAAGCTTAAAGCAAAGGAAGGCACCGTCAGGCGAGATAAGGCTAAGGCACGACAAAGCAAGGCTAGGCAATGCACGGAAGGCAAGCAAAGAGTACCGGAAGGTAAGGAAGGCAAGGGAAAGCAAGGGAAGGCAAGGGTAACGGAAGGAACGGCACGGCAAGGGGTAAGAAGGCTAAGGCACGACAACGCAGGGCTAGGCAATGCACGGCAAGGGAAGGCAAGGGTAACGGAAGGAACGGCACGGCAAGGGGTAACAAGTCTAAGGCACGACAACGCAGGGCTAGGCAATGCACGGCAAGGCAAGCAAAGAGTAACGGAAGGAAAGGAAGGAAAGGGAAAGCAAGGGAAGGCAAGGGTAACGGAAGGAACGGCACGGCAAGGGGTAACAAGGCTAAGGCACGACAACACACGGCTAGGAAATGCACGGCAAGGCAAGGAAAGGGTAACGCAAGGCAAGGCACGGTGAGGCTAGGCAAGGTTAATGCACGACAACCCAAGGCTAGGCAATGCACGACAATGCAAGGAAAGCTTAAAGCAAAGGAAGGCACGGTCAGGCGAGATAAGGCTAAGGCACGACAACGCAAGGCTAGGCAAAGCACGGAAGGCAAGCAAAGAGTAACGGAAGGTAAGGAAGTCAAAGGAAAGCAAGGAAAGGCAATGGTAACGGAAGGAACGGCACGGCAAGGGGAAACAAGTCTAAGGCACGACAACGCACGCTAGGCAATGCACGGCAAGGGAAGGAAAGGGTAACGCATGGGAAAGAACGGTCAGGGGAGCCAAGGCTAAGGCACGACAACGCAAGGCTTGGCAATGCACGGAAGGCTAGCAAGGAGTAACGGAATGCAAGGAAGGAAAGGGAAAGCAAGGGAAGGCAAGGGTAACGGAAGGAACGGCACGGCAAGGGGTAACAAGGCTAAGGCACGACAACACACGGCTAGGAAATGCACGGCAAGGCAAGGAAAGGGTAACGCAAGGCAAGGCACGGTGAGGCTAGGCAAGGTTAATGCACGACAACGCAAGGCTAGGCAATGCACGACAATGCAAGGAAAGCTTAAAGCAAAGGAAGGCACGGTCAGTCGAGATAAGGCTAAGGCACGACAACGCAAGGCTAGGCAATGCACGGAAGGCAAGCAAAGAGTAACGGAAGGTAAGGAAGGCAAGGGAAAGCAAGGGAAGGCAAGGGTAACGGAAGGAACGGCACGGCAAGGGGTAACAAGGCTAAGGCACGACAACGCAGGGCTAGGCAATGCACGGCAAGGCAAGCAAAGAGTAACGGTTGGTAAGGAAGGCAAGGGAAAGCAAAGAAAGGCAAGTGTAACGGAAGGAACGGCACGGCAAGGGGAAACAAGGCTAAGGCACGACAACGCACGGCTAGGCAATGCACGGCAAGGCAAGCAAAGGGTAACGCAAGGAAAGGCACGGTGAGGCTAGGCAAGGCTAATGCACGAAAACGCAAGGCTAGGCGATGCACAACAATGCAAGGAAAGCTTAAAGCAAAGGAAGGCACGGTCAGGCGAGATAAGGCTAAGGCACGACAACGCAAGGCTAGGCAATGCACGGAAGGCAAGCAAAGAGTAACGGAAGGTAAGGAAGGCAAGGCAAAGCCAGGCAAGGCAAGTGTAACAAAAGGCACGCCACGGCAAGGGGAATCAAGGCTAAGGCACGACAACGCACGGCTAGGCAATGCACGGCAAGGGAAGGAAAGGGTAACGCAAGGCAAGGCACTGTGAGGCTAGGCAAGGCTAATGCACGACAACGCAAGGCTAGGCAATTCACGACAATGCAAGGAAAGCTTAAAGCAAAGGAAGGCACCGTCAGGCGAGATAAGGCTAAGGCACGACAAAGCAAGGCTAGGCAATGCACGGAAGGCAAGCAAAGAGTACCGGAGGTAAGGAAGGCAAGGGAAAGCAAGGAAAGGCAAGTGTAACGGAAGGAACGGCACGGCAAGGGGAAACAAGGCTAAGGCACGACAACGCACGCTTGGCAATGCACGGCAAGGCAAGGAAAGGGTAACGCATGGGAAAACACGGTCAGGCCAGGCAAGCCTAAGGCATGACAACGCAAGGCTAGGCAATGCACGGAAAGCAAGCAAAGAGTAACGGAACGCAAGGAAGGCAAGGGAAAGCAAGGGAAGGCAAGGGTAACGGAAGGAACGGCACGGCAAGGGGTAACAAGGCTAAGGCACGACAACGCAGGGCTAGGCAATGCACGGCAAGGCAAGGAAAGAGTAACGGAAGGAACGGAAGGCAAGGCAAAGCCAGGCAAATCAAGTGTAACAAAAGGCACGCAACGGCAAGGGGAAACAAGGCTAAGGCACGGCAACACACGGCTAGGAAATGCACGGCAAGGCAAGGAAAGGGTAACGCAAGGCAAGGCACGGTGAGGCTAGGCAAGCCTAAGGCACGACAACGCAAGGCTAGGCAATGCAGGGAAGGCAAGCAAAGAGTAACGGAAGGTAAGGAAGGCAAAGGAAAGCAAGGAAAGACAATGGTAACGGAAGGAACGGCACGGCAAGGTGTAACAAGCCTAAGGCACGACAACACACGGCTAGGAAATGCACGGCAAGGCAAGGAAAGGGTAACGCATGGGAAAGCACGGTCAGGCGAGGCAGGGCTAAGGCACGACAACCCAAGGCTAGGCAATGCACGGAAGGCAAGCAAAGAGAAACGGAAGGTAAGGAAGGAAAGGGAAAGCAAAGAAAGGCAAGTGAAACGGAAGGAACGGCACGGCAAGGGGAAACAAGGCTAAGGCACGACAACGCACGGCTAGGCAATGCACGGCAAGGCAAGAAAAGGGTAACGCAAGGAAAGGCACGGTGAGGCTAGGCAAGGCTAATGCACGAAAACGCAAGGCTAGGCGATGCACGACAATGCAAGGAAAGCTTAAAGCAAAGGAAGGCAAGGTCAGGCGAGATAAGGCTAAGGCACGACAACGCAAGGCTAGGCAATGCAGGGAAGGCAACCAAAGAGTAACGGAAGGTAAGGAAGGCAAGGGAAAGCAAGGAAAGGCAATGGTAACGGAAGGAACGGCACGGCAAGGGGAAACAAGTCTAAGGCACGACACCGAACGCTAGGGAATGAAGGGCAAGGCAAGGAAAGGGTAACGCATTTGAAAGCACGGTCAGGCGAGGCAACGCTAAGGCACGACAACGCAAGGCTAGGCAATGCACGGAAGGCAAGCAAAGAGTAACTGAAGGTAAGGAAGGCAAGGGAAAGGAAGGAAAGGCAAATGTAACGGAAGGAACGGCACGGCAAGGGGAAACAAGGCTAAGGAACGAGAACACACGGCTAGGAAATGCAAGGCAAGGCAAGTAAAGGGTAACGCAAGGCAAGGCACGGTGAGGCTAGGCAAGGCTAATGCACGACAACGCAAGGCTAGGCAATGCACGACAATGCAAGTAAAGCTTAAAGCAAAGGAAGGCACGGTTAAAAGAGATAAGGCTAAGGCACGACTACGCAAGGCTAGGCAATGCCGGGAAGGCAAGAAAAGAGTAACGGAAGGTAAGGAAGGCAAAGGAAAGCAAGGAAAGGCAATGGTAACGGAAGGAACGGCACGGCAAGGGGAAACAAGTCTAAGGCACGACAACGCACGCTAGGCAATGCACGGCAAGGGAAGGAAAGGGTAAGGCATGGGAAAGAACGGTCAGGGGAGGCAAGCCTAAGGCATGACAACGCAAGGCTAGGCAATGCACAGAAAGCAAGCAAAGAGTAACGGAACGCAAGGAAGGCAAGGGAAAGCAAGGGAAGGCAAGGGTAACGGAAGGAACGGCACGCCAAGGGGTAAGAAGGCTAAGTCACGACAACGCAGGGCTAGGCAATGCACAGCAAGGCAAGGAAAGAGTAACGGAAGGAACGGAAGGCAAGGCAAAGCCAGGCACGGCAAGTGTAACAAAAGGCACGCAACGGCAAGGGGAAACAAGGCTAAGGCACGACAACACACGGCTAGGAAATGCACGGCAAGGCAAGGAAAGGGTAACGCAAGGCAAGGCACGGTGAGGCTAGGCAAGGCTAATGCACGACAACGCAAGGCTAGGCAATGCACGACAATGCAAGTAAAGCTTAAAGCAAAGGAAGGCACGGTCAGGAGAGATAAGGCTAAGGCACGACAACGCAAGGCTAGGCAATGCAGGGAAGGCAAGCAAAGAGTAACGGAAGGTAAGGAAGGCAAAGGAAAGCAAGGAAAGGCAATGGTAACGGAAGGAACGGCACGGTAAGGGAAAACAAGTCTAAGGCACGACAACGCACGCTAGGCAATGCACGGCAAGGGAAGGAAAGGGTAACGCATGGGAAAGAACGGTCAGGGGAGGCAAGGCTAAGGCACGACACGCAAGGCTTGGCAATACACGGAAGGCAAGCAAAGAGTAACGGAAGTAAGGAAGGCAAGGGAAAGCAAAGAAAGGCAAGTGTAACGGAAGGAACGGCACGGCAAGGGGAAACAAGGCTAAGGCACGACAACGCACGGCTAGGCAATGCACGGCAAGGCAAGCAAAGGGTAACGCAAGGCAAGGCACGGTGAAGCTAGGCAAGGCTAATGCACGACAACGCAAGTCTAGGCAATGCACGACAATGCAAGGAATGCTTAAAGCAAAGGAAGGCACGGTCAGAAGAGATAAGGCTAAGGCACGACAACGCAAGGCTAGGCAATGCAGGGAAGGCAAGCAAAGAGTAACGGAAGGTAAGGAAGGCAAAGGAAAGCAAGGAAACGCAATGGTAACGGAAGGAACGGCACGGCAAGGGGAAACAAGTCTAAGGCACGACAACGCACGCTAGGCAATGCACGGCAAGGGAAGGAAAGAGTAACGCATGGGAAAGAACGGTCAGGGGAGGCAAGGCTAAGGCACGACAACGCAAGGCTTGGCAATGCACGGAAGGCAAGCAAGGAGTAACGGAATGCAAGGAAGGAAAGGGAAAGCAAGGGAAGGCAAGGGTAACGGAAGGAACGGCACGGCAAGGGGTAACAAGCCTAAGGCACGACAACACACGGCTAGGAAATGCACGGTAAGGCAAGGAAAGGGTAACGCAAGGCAAGGCACGGTGAGGCTAGGCAAGGTTAATGCACGACAACGCAAGGCTAGGCAATGCACGACAATACAAGGAAAGCTTAAATCAAAGGAAGGCACGGTCAATCGAGATAAGGCTAAGGCACGACAACGCAAGGCTAGGCAATGCACGGAAGGCAAGCAAAGAGTAACGGAAGGTAAGGAAGGCAAGGGAAAGCAAGGGAAGGCAAGGGTAACGGAAGGGACGGCACGGCAAGGGGTAAAAAGGCTAAGGCACCACAACGCAGGGCTAGGCAATGCACGGCAAGGCAAGCAAAGAGTAACGGAAGGAAAGGAAGGCAAGGCAAAGCCAGGCAAGGCAAGTGTAACAAAAGGCACGCAACGGCATGGGGAAACAAGGCTAAGGCACGACAATACACGGCTAGGAAATGCACGGCAAGGCAAGGAAAGGGTAACGCAAGGCAAGGCACGGTGAGGCTAAGCAAGGCTAATGCACGACAACGCAAGGCTAGGCAATGCACGACAATGCAAGTAAAGCTTAAAGCAAAGGAAGGCACGGTCAGGCGAGATAAGGCTAAGGCACGACAACGCAAGGCTAGGCAATGCAGGGAAGGCAAGCAAAGAGTAACGGAAGGTAAGGAAGGCAAGGGAAAGCAAGGAAAGGCAATGGTAACGGAAGGAACGGCACGGCAAGGGGAAACAAGGCTAAGGCACGACAACGCACGCTAGGCAATGCACGGCAAGGCAAGGATAGGGTTACGCATGGGAAAGCACGGTCAGGGGAGGCAAGGCTAAGGCACGACAACGCAAGGCTTGGCAATGCACGGAAGGCAAGCAAAGAGTAACGGATGGTAAGGAAGGCAAGGGAAAGCAAAGAAAGGCAAGTGTAACGGAAGGAACGGCACGGCAAGGGGAAACAAGGCTAAGGCACGACAACGCACGCTAGGCAATGCACGGCAAGGCAAGGAAAGGGTAACGCATGGGAAAGCACGGTCAGGCGAGGCAAGGCTAAGGAAAGCCAACGCAAGGCTAGGCAATGCACGGAAAGCAAGCAAGGAGTAACGCAAGGCAAGGCACGGTGAGGCTAGGCAAGGCTAATGCACGACAACGCAAGGCTAGGCAATGCACGACAATGCAAGGAAAGCTTAAAGCAAAGGAAGGCACGGTTAGAAGAGATAAGGCTAAGGCACGACAACGCAAGGCTAGGCAATGCACGGAAGGCAAGAAAAGAGTAACGGAAGGTAAGGAAGGCAAAGGAAAGCAAGGAAAGGCAATGGTAACGGAAGGAACGGCACGGCAAGGGGAAACAAGTCTAAGGCACGACAACGCACGCTAGGCAATACACGGCAAGGGAAGGAAAGGGTAACGCATGGGAAAGAACGGTCAGGGGAGGCAAGCCTAAGGCATGACAACGCAAGGCTAGGCAATGCACGGAAAGCAAGCAAAGAGTAACGGAACGCAAGGAAGGCAAGGGAAAGCAAGGGAAGGCAAGGGTAACGGAAGGAACGGCACGGCAAGGGGTAAGAAGGCTAAGGCACGACAACGGAAGGCTAGGCAATGCACGGCAAGGCAAGGAAAGAGTAACGGAAGGAACGGAAGGCAAGGCAAAGCCAGGCACGGCAAGTGTAACAAAAGGCACGCAACCGCAAGGGGAAACAAGGCTAAGGCACGACAACACACGGCTAGGAAATGCACGGCAAGGCAAGGAAAGGGTAACGCAAGGCAAGGCACGGTGAGGCTAGGCAAGGCTAATGCACGACAACGCAAGGCTAGGCAATGCACGACAATGCAAGTAAAGCTTAAAGCAAAGGAAGGCACGGTCAGAAGAGATAAGGCTAAGGAACGACAACGCAAGGCTAGGCAATGCAGGGAAGGCAACCAAAGAGTAACGGAAGGTAAGGAAGGCAAAGGAAAGCAAGAAAAGGCAATGGTAACGGAAGGAACGGCACGGCAAGGGGAAACAAGTCTAAGGCACGACAACGCACGCTAGGCAATGCACGGCAAGGGAAGGAAAGGGTAACGCATGGGAAAGAACGGTCAGGGGAGGCAAGGCTAAGGCACGACAACGCAAGGCTTGGCAATGCACGGAAGGCAAGCAAAGAGTAACGGAAGTAAGGAAGGCAAGGGAAAGCAAAGAAAGGCAAGTGTAACGGAAGGAACGGCACGGCAAGGGGAAACAAGGCTAAGGCACGACAACGCACGCTAGGCAATGCACGGCAAGGCAAGGAAAGGGTAACGGAAGGAAAGGAAGGCAAGGCAAAGCCAGGCAAGGCAAGTGTAACAAAAGGCACGCAACGGCAAGGGGAAACAAGGCTAAGGCACGACAACACACGGCTAGGAAATGCACGGCAAGGCAAGGAAAGGGTAACGCAAGGCAAGGCACGGTGAGGCTAGGCAAGGCTAATGCACGACAACGCAAGGCTAGGCAATGCACGACAATGCAAGTAAAGCTTAAAGGAAAGGAAGCCACGGTCAGGCGAGATAAGGCTAAGGCACGACAACGCAAGGCTAGGCAATGCAGGGAAGGCAAGCAAAGAGTAACGGAAGGTAAGGAAGGCAAGGTAAAGTAAGGAAAGGCAATGGTAACGGAAGGAACGGCACGGCAAGGGGAAGCAAGTCTAAGGCACGACAAGGCACGCTAGGCAATGCACGGCAAGGCAAGGAAAGGGTTACGCATGGGACAGCACGGTCAGGGGAGGCAAGGCTAAGGCACGACAACGCAAGGCTTGGCAATGCACGGAAGGCAAGCAAAGAGTAACGGATGGTAAGGAAGGCAAGGGAAAGCAAAGAAAGGCAAGTGTAACGGAAGGAACGGCACGGCAAGGGGAAACAAGGCTAAGGCACGACAACGCACGCTAGGCAATGCACGGCAAGGCAAGGAAAGGGTAACGCATGGGAAAGCACGGTCAGGCGAGGCAAGGCTAAGGAAAGCCAACGCAAGGCTAGGCAATGCACGGAAAGCAAGCAAGGAGTAACGGAATGCAAGGAAGGAAAGGGAAAGCAAGGGAAGGCAAGGGTAACGAAAGGAACGGCACGGCAAGGTGTAACAAGGCTAAGGCACGACAACACACGGCTAGGAAATGCACGGCAAGGCAAGGAAAGGGTAACGCAAGGCAAGGCACGGTGAGGCTAGGCAAGGTTAATGCACGACAACGCAAGGCTAGGCAATGCACGACAATGCAAGGAAAGCTTAAAGCAAAGGAGGGAACGGTTAGAAGAGATAAGGCTAAGGCACGACAACGCAAGGCTAGGCAATGCACGGAAGGCAAGAAAAGAGTAACGGAAGGTAAGGAAGGCAAAGGAAAGCAAGGAAAGGCAATGGTAACGGAAGGAACGGCACGGCAAGGGGAAACAAGTCTAAGGCACGACAACGCACGCTAGGCAATGCACGGCAAGGGAAGGAAAGGGTAACGCATGGGAAAGAACGGTCAGGGGAGGCAAGCCTAAGGCATGACAACGCAAGGCTAGGCAATGCACGGAAAGAAAGCAAAGAGTAACGGAACGCAAGGAAGGCAAGGGAAAGCAAGGGAAGGCAAGGGTAACGGAAGGAACGGCACGGCAAGGGGTAACAAGGCTAAGGCACGACAACGGAAGGCTAGGCAATGCACGGCAAGGCAAGGAAAGGGTAACGGAAGGAACGGAAGGCAAGGCAAAGCCAGGCACGGCAAGTGTAACAAAAGGCACGCAACGGCAAGGGGAAACAAGGCTAAGGCACGACAACACACGGCTAGGAAATGCACGGCAAGGCAAGGAAAGGGTAACGCAAGGCAAGGCACGGTGAGGCTAGGCAAGGCTAATGCACGACAACGCAAGGCTAGGCAATGCACGACAATGCAAGTAAAGCTTAAAGCAAAGGAAGGCACGGTCAGAAGAGATAAGGCTAAGGCACGACAACGCAAGGCTAGGCAATGCAGGGAAGGCAACCAAAGAGTAACGGAAGGTAAGGAAGGCAAAGGAAAGCAAGGAAAGGCAATGGTAACGGAAGGAACGGCACGGCAAGGGGAAACAAGTCTAAGGCACGACAACGCACGCTAGGCAATGCACGGCAAGGGAAGGAAAGGGTAACGCATGGGAAAGAACGGTCAGGGGAGGCAAGGCTAAGGCACGACAACGCAAGGCTTGGCAATGCACGGAAGGCAAGCAAAGAGTAACGGAAGTAAGGAAGGCAAGGGAAAGCAAAGAAAGGCAAGTGTAACGGAAGGAACGGCACGGCAAGGGGAAACAAGGCTAAGGCACGACAACGCACGCTAGGCAATGCACGGCAAGGCAAGGAAAGGGTAACGGAAGGAAAGGAAGGCAAGGCAAAGCCAGGCAAGGCAAGTGTAACAAAAGGCACGCAACGGCAAGGGGAAACAAGGCTAAGGCACGACAACACACGGCTAGGAAATGCACGGCAAGGCAAGGAAAGGGTAACGCAAGGCAAGGCACGGTGAGGCTAGGCAAGGCTAATGCACGACAACGCAAGGCTAGGCAATGCACGACAATGCAAGTAAAGCTTAAAGGAAAGGAAGCCACGGTCAGGCGAGATAAGGCTAAGGCACGACAACGCAAGGCTAGGCAATGCAGGGAAGGCAAGCAAAGAGTAACGGAAGGTAAGGAAGGCAAGGGAAAGTAAGGAAAGGCAATGGTAACGGAAGGAACGGCACGGCAAGGGGAAACATGTCTAAGGCACGACAAGGCACGCTAGGCAATGCACGGCAAGGCAAGGAAAGGGTTACGCATGGGACAGCACGGTCAGGGGAGGCAAGGCTAAGGCACGACAACGCAAGGCTTGGCAATGCACGGAAGGCAAGCAAAGAGTAACGGATGGTAAGGAAGGCAAGGGAAAGCAAAGAAAGGCAAGTGTAACGGAAGGAACGGCACGGCAAGGGGAAACAAGGCTAAGGCACGACAACGCACGCTAGGCAATGCACGGCAAGGCAAGGAAAGGGTAACGCATGGGAAAGCACGGTCAGGCGAGGCAAGGCTAAGGAAAGCCAACGCAAGGCTAGGCAATGCACGGAAAGCAAGCAAGGAGTAACGGAATGCAAGGAAGGAAAGGGAAAGCAAGGGAAGGCAAGGGTAACGAAAGGAACGGCACGGCAAGGTGTAACAAGGCTAAGGCACGACAACACACGGCTAGGAAATGCACGGCAAGGCAAGGAAAGGGTAACGCAAGGCAAGGCACGGTGAGGCTAGGCAAGGTTAATGCACGACAACGCAAGGCTAGGCAATGCACGACAATGCAAGGAAAGCTTAAAGCAAAGGAGGGAACGGTTAGAAGAGATAAGGCTAAGGCACGACAACGCAAGGCTAGGCAATGCACGGAAGGCAAGAAAAGAGTAACGGAAGGTAAGGAAGGCAAAGGAAAGCAAGGAAAGGCAATGGTAACGGAAGGAACGGCACGGCAAGGGGAAACAAGTCTAAGGCACGACAACGCACGCTAGGCAATGCACGGCAAGGGAAGGAAAGGGTAACGCATGGGAAAGAACGGTCAGGGGAGGCAAGCCTAAGGCATGACAACGCAAGGCTAGGCAATGCACGGAAAGAAAGCAAAGAGTAACGGAACGCAAGGAAGGCAAGGGAAAGCAAGGGAAGGCAAGGGTAACGGAAGGAACGGCACGGCAAGGGGTAACAAGGCTAAGGCACGACAACGGAAGGCTAGGCAATGCACGGCAAGGCAAGGAAAGGGTAACGGAAGGAACGGAAGGCAAGGCAAAGCCAGGCACGGCAAGTGTAACAAAAGGCACGCAACGGCAAGGGGAAACAAGGCTAAGGCACGACAACACACGGCTAGGAAATGCACGGCAAGGCAAGGAAAGGGTAACGCAAGGCAAGGCACGGTGAGGCTAGGCAAGGCTAATGCACGACAACGCAAGGCTAGGCAATGCACGACAATGCAAGTAAAGCTTAAAGCAAAGGAAGGCACGGTCAGAAGAGATAAGGCTAAGGCACGACAACGCAAGGCTAGGCAATGCAGGGAAGGCAACCAAAGAGTAACGGAAGGTAAGGAAGGCAAAGGAAAGCAAGGAAAGGCAATGGTAACGGAAGGAACGGCACGGCAAGGGGAAACAAGTCTAAGGCACGACAACGCACGCTAGGCAATGCACGGCAAGGGAAGGAAAGGGTAACGCATGGGAAAGAACGGTCAGGGGAGGCAAGGCTAAGGCACGACAACGCAAGGCTTGGCAATGCACGGAAGGCAAGCAAAGAGTAACGGAAGTAAGGAAGGCAAGGGAAAGCAAAGAAAGGCAAGTGTAACGGAAGGAACGGCACGGCAAGGGGAAACAAGGCTAAGGCACGACAACGCACGCTAGGCAATGCACGGCAAGGCAAGGAAAGGGTAACGGAAGGAAAGGAAGGCAAGGCAAAGCCAGGCAAGGCAAGTGTAACAAAAGGCACGCAACGGCAAGGGGAAACAAGGCTAAGGCACGACAACACACGGCTAGGAAATGCACGGCAAGGCAAGGAAAGGGTAACGCAAGGCAAGGCACGGTGAGGCTAGGCAAGGCTAATGCACGACAACGCAAGGCTAGGCAATGCACGACAATGCAAGTAAAGCTTAAAGGAAAGGAAGCCACGGTCAGGCGAGATAAGGCTAAGGCACGACAACGCAAGGCTAGGCAATGCAGGGAAGGCAAGCAAAGAGTAACGGAAGGTAAGGAAGGCAAGGGAAAGTAAGGAAAGGCAATGGTAACGGAAGGAACGGCACGGCAGGCACGCTAGGCAATGCACGGCAAGGCAAGGAAAGGGTTACGCATGGGACAGCACGGTCAGGGGAGGCAAGGCTAAGGCACGACAACGCAAGGCTTGGCAATGCACGGAAGGCAAGCAAAGAGTAACGGATGGTAAGGAAGGCAAGGGAAAGCAAAGAAAGGCAAGTGTAACGGAAGGAACGGCACGGCAAGGGGAAACAAGGCTAAGGCACGACAACGCACGCTAGGCAATGCACGGCAAGGCAAGGAAAGGGTAACGCATGGGAAAGCACGGTCAGGCGAGGCAAGGCTAAGGAAAGCCAACGCAAGGCTAGGCAATGCACGGAAAGCAAGCAAGGAGTAACGGAATGCAAGGAAGGAAAGGGAAAGCAAGGGAAGGCAAGGGTAACGAAAGGAACGGCACGGCAAGGTGTAACAAGGCTAAGGCACGACAACACACGGCTAGGAAATGCACGGCAAGGCAAGGAAAGGGTAACGCAAGGCAAGGCATGGTGAGGTTAGGCAAGGTTAATGCACGACAACGCAAGGCTAGGCAATGCACGACAATGCAAGGAAAGCTTAAAGCAAAGGAAGGCACGGTTAGAAGAGATAAGGCTAAGGCACGACAACGCAAGGCTAGGCAATGCACGGAAGGCAAGAAAAGAGTAACGGAAGGTAAGGAAGGCAAAGGAAAGCAAGGAAAGGCAATGGTAACGGAAGGAACGGCACGGCAAGGGGAAACAAGTCTAAGGCACGACAACGCACGCTAGGCAATGCACGGCAAGGGAAGGAAAGGGTAACGCATGGGAAAGAACGGTCAGGGGAGGCAAGCCTAAGGCATGACAACGCAAGGCTAGGCAATGCACGGAAAGCAAGCAAAGAGTAACGGAACGCAAGGAAGGCAAGGGAAAGCAAGGGAAGGCAAGGGTAACGGAAGGAACGGCACGGCAAGGGGTAACAAGGCTAAGGCACGACAACGGAAGGCTAGGCAATGCACGGCAAGGCAAGGAAAGGGTAACGGAAGGAACGGAAGGCAAGGCAAAGCCAGGCACGGCAAGTGTAACAAAAGGCACGCAACGGCAAGGGGAAACAAGGCTAAGGCACGACAACACACGGCTAGGAAATGCACGGCAAGGCAAGGAAAGGGTAACGCAAGGCAAGGCACGGTGAGGCTAGGCAAGGCTAATGCACGACAACGCAAGGCTAGGCAATGCACGACAATGCAAGTAAAGCTTAAAGCAAAGGAAGGCACGGTCAGAAGAGATAAGGCTAAGGCACGACAACCCAAGGCTAGGCAATGCAGGGAAGGCAACCAAAGAGTAACGGAAGGTAAGGAAGGCAAAGGAAAGCAAGGAAAGGCAATGGTAACGGAAGGAACGGCACGGCAAGGGGAAACAAGTCTAAGGCACGACAACGCACGCTAGGCAATGCACGGCAAGGGAAGGAAAGGGTAACGCATGGGAAAGAACGGTCAGGGGAGGCAAGGCTAAGGCACGACAACGCAAGGCTTGGCAATGCACGGAAGGCAAGCAAAGAGTAACGGAAGAAAGGAAGGCAAGGGAAAGCAAAGAAAGGCAAGTGTAACGGAAGGAACGGCACGGCAAGGGGAAACAAGGCTAAGGCACGACAACGCTCGCTAGGCAATGCACGGCAAGGCAAGGAAAGGGTAACGCATGGGAAAGCACGGTCAAGCGAGGCAAGGATAAGGCATGACAACGCAAGGCTAGGCAATGCACGGAAAGCAAGCAAAGAGTAACGGAACGCAAGGAAGGCAAGGAAAAGCAAGGGAAGGCAAGGGTAACGGAAGGAACGGCACGGCAAGGGGTAACAAGGCTAAGGCACGACAACGCAGGGCTAGGCAATGCACGGCAAGGCAAGCAAAGAGTAACGGAAGGAAAGGAAGGCAAGGCAAAGCCAGGCAAGGCAAGTGTAACAAAAGGCACGCAACGGCAAGGGGAAACAAGGCTAAGGCACGACAACACACGGCTAGGAAATGCACGGCAAGGCAAGGAAAGGGTAACGCAAGGCAAGGCACGGTGAGGCTTGGCAAGGCTAATGCACGACAACGCAAGGCTAGGCAATGCACGACAATGCAAGTAAAGCTTAAAGGAAAGGAAGCCACGGTCAGGCGAGATAAGGCTAAGGCACGACAACGCAAGGCTAGGCAATGCAGGGAAGGCAAGCAAAGAGTAACGGAAGGTAAGGAAGGCAAGGGAAAGCAAGGAAAGGCAATGGTAACGGAAGGAACGGCACGGCAAGGGGAAACAAGGCTAAGGCACGACAACGCACGCTAGGCAATGCACGGCAAGGCAAGGAAAGGGTAACGCATGGGAAAGCACGGTCAGGGGAGGCAAGGCTAAGGCACGACAACGCAAGGCTTGGCAATGCACGGAAGGCAAGCAAAGAGTAACGGAAGGTAAGGAAGGCAAGGGAAAGCAAAGAAAGGCAAGTGTAACGGAAGGAACGGCACGGCAAGGGGAAACAAGGCTAAGGCACGACAACGCACGCTAGGCAATGCACGGCAAGGCAAGGAAAGGGTAACGCATGGGAAAGCACGTTCAGGCGAGGCAAGGCTAAGGAAAGCCAACGCAAGGCTAGGCAATGCACGGAAAGCAAGCAAGGAGTAACGGAATGCAAGGAAGGAAAGGGAAAGCAAGGGAAGGCAAGGGTAACGAAAGGAACGGCACGGCAAGGTGTAACAAGGCTAAGGCACGACAACACACGGCTAGGAAATGCACGGCAAGGCAAGGAAAGGTTAACGCAAGGCAAGGCACGGTGAGGCTAGGCAAGGCTAATGCACGAAAACGCAAGGCTAGGCAATGCACGACAATGCAAGGAAAGCTTAAAGCAAAGGAAGGCACGGTCAGGAGAGATAAGGCTAAGGCACGACAACGCAAGGCTAGGCAATGCAGGGAAGGCAAGCAAAGAGTAACGGAAGGTAAGGAAGGCAAAGGAAAGCAAGGAAAGGCAATGGTAACGGAAGGAACGGCACGGTAAGGGAAAACAAGTCTAAGGCACGACAACGCACGCTAGGCAATGCACGGCAAGGGAAGGAAAGGGTAACGCATGGGAAAGAACGGTCAGGGGAGGCAAGGCTAAGGCACGACAACGCAAGGCTTGGCAATGCACGGAAGGCAAGCAAAGAGTAACGGAAGTAAGGAAGGCAAGGGAAAGCAAAGAAAGGCAAGTGTAACGGAAGGAACGGCACGGCAAGGGGAAACAAGGCTAAGGCACGACAACGCACGGCTAGGCAATGCACGGCAAGGCAAGCAAAGGGTAACGCAAGGCAAGGCACGGTGAAGCTAGGCAAGGCTAATGCACGACAACGCAAGTCTAGGCAATGCACGACAATGCAAGGAATGCTTAAAGCAAAGGAAGGCACGGTCAGAAGAGATAAGGCTAAGGCACGACAACGCAAGGCTAGGCAATGCAGGGAAGGCAAGCAAAGAGTAACGGAAGGTAAGGAAGGCAAAGGAAAGCAAGGAAACGCAATGGTAACGGAAGGAACGGCACGGCAAGGGGAAACAAGTCTAAGGCACGACAACGCACGCTAGGCAATGCACGGCAAGGGAAGGAAAGAGTAACGCATGGGAAAGAACGGTCAGGGGAGGCAAGGCTAAGGCACGACAACGCAAGGCTTGGCAATGCACGGAAGGCAAGCAAGGAGTAACGGAATGCAAGGAAGGAAAGGGAAAGCAAGGGAAGGCAAGGGTAACGGAAGGAACGGCACGGCAAGGGGTAACAAGCCTAAGGCACGACAACACACGGCTAGGAAATGCACGGTAAGGCAAGGAAAGGGTAACGCAAGGCAAGGCACGGTGAGGCTAGGCAAGGTTAATGCACGACAACGCAAGGCTAGGCAATGCACGACAATACAAGGAAAGCTTAAATCAAAGGAAGGCACGGTCAATCGAGATAAGGCTAAGGTACGACAACGCAAGGCTAGGCAATGCACGGAAGGCAAGCAAAGAGTAACGGAACGCAAGGAAGGCAAGGGAAAGCAAGGGAAGGCAAGGGTAACGGAAGGAACGGCACGGCAAGGGGTAAGAAGGCTAAGGCACGACAACGCACGCTAGGCAATGCACGGCAAGGCAAGGAAAGGGTAACGCATGGGAAAGCACGGTCAGGCGAGGCAAGGCTAAGGAAAGCCAACGCAAGGCTAGGCAATGCACGGAAAGTAAGCAAGGAGTAACGCAAGGCAAGGCACGGTGAGGCTAGGCAAGGCTAATGCACGACAACGCAAGGCTAGGCAATGCACGACAATGCAAGGAAAGCTTAAAGCAAAGGAAGGCACGGTTAGAAGAGATAAGGCTAAGGCACGACAACGCAAGGCTAGGCAATGCACGGAAGGCAAGAAAAGAGTAACGGAAGGTAAGGAAGGCAAAGGAAAGCAAGGAAAGGCAATGGTAACGGAAGGAACGGCACGGCAAGGGGAAACAAGTCTAAGGCACGACAACGCACGCTAGGCAATACACGGCAAGGGAAGGAAAGGGTAACGCATGGGAAAGAACGGTCAGGGGAGGCAAGCCTAAGGCATGACAACGCAAGGCTAGGCAATGCACGGAAAGCAAGCAAAGAGTAACGGAACGCAAGGAAGGCAAGGGAAAGCAAGGGAAGGCAAGGGTAACGGAAGGAACGGCACGGCAAGGGGTAAGAAGGCTAAGGCACGACAACGGAAGGCTAGGCAATGCACGGCAAGGCAAGGAAAGAGTAACGGAAGGAACGGAAGGCAAGGCAAAGCCAGGCACGGCAAGTGTAACAAAAGGCACGCAACCGCAAGGGGAAACAAGGCTAAGGCACGACAACACACGGCTAGGAAATGCACGGCAAGGCAAGGAAAGGGTAACGCAAGGCAAGGCACGGTGAGGCTAGGCAAGGCTAATGCACGACAACGCAAGGCTAGGCAATGCACGACAATGCAAGTAAAGCTTAAAGCAAAGGAAGGCACGGTCAGAAGAGATAAGGCTAAGGCACGACAACGCAAGGCTAGGCAATGCAGGGAAGGCAACCAAAGAGTAACGGAAGGTAAGGAAGGCAAAGGAAAGCAAGAAAAGGCAATGGTAACGGAAGGAACGGCACGGCAAGGGGAAACAAGTCTAAGGCACGACAACGCACGCTAGGCAATGCACGGCAAGGGAAGGAAAGGGTAACGCATGGGAAAGAACGGTCAGGGGAGGCAAGGCTAAGGCACGACAACGCAAGGCTTGGCAATGCACGGAAGGCAAGCAAAGAGTAACGGAAGTAAGGAAGGCAAGGGAAAGCAAAGAAAGGCAAGTGTAACGGAAGGAACGGCACGGCAAGGGGAAACAAGGCTAAGGCACGACAACGCACGCTAGGCAATGCACGGCAAGGCAAGGAAAGGGTAACGGAAGGAAAGGAAGGCAAGGCAAAGCCAGGCAAGGCAAGTGTAACAAAAGGCACGCAACGGCAAGGGGAAACAAGGCTAAGGCACGACAACACACGGCTAGGAAATGCACGGCAAGGCAAGGAAAGGGTAACGCAAGGCAAGGCACGGTGAGGCTAGGCAAGGCTAATGCACGACAACGCAAGGCTAGGCAATGCACGACAATGCAAGTAAAGCTTAAAGGAAAGGAAGCCACGGTCAGGCGAGATAAGGCTAAGGCACGACAACGCAAGGCTAGGCAATGCAGGGAAGGCAAGCAAAGAGTAACGGAAGGTAAGGAAGGCAAGGTAAAGTAAGGAAAGGCAATGGTAACGGAAGGAACGGCACGGCAAGGGGAAACAAGTCTAAGGCACGACAAGGCACGCTAGGCAATGCACGGCAAGGCAAGGAAAGGGTTACGCATGGGACAGCACGGTCAGGGGAGGCAAGGCTAAGGCACGACAACGCAAGGCTTGGCAATGCACGGAAGGCAAGCAAAGAGTAACGGATGGTAAGGAAGGCAAGGGAAAGCAAAGAAAGGCAAGTGTAACGGAAGGAACGGCACGGCAAGGGGAAACAAGGCTAAGGCACGACAACGCACGCTAGGCAATGCACGGCAAGGCAAGGAAAGGGTAACGCATGGGAAAGCACGGTCAGGCGAGGCAAGGCTAAGGAAAGCCAACGCAAGGCTAGGCAATGCACGGAAAGCAAGCAAGGAGTAACGGAATGCAAGGAAGGAAAGGGAAAGCAAGGGAAGGCAAGGGTAACGAAAGGAACGGCACGGCAAGGTGTAACAAGGCTAAGGCACGACAACACACGGCTAGGAAATGCACGGCAAGGCAAGGAAAGGGTAACGCAAGGCAAGGCACGGTGAGGCTAGGCAAGGTTAATGCACGACAACGCAAGGCTAGGCAATGCACGACAATGCAAGGAAAGCTTAAAGCAAAGGAAGGCACGGTTAGAAGAGATAAGGCTAAGGCACGACAACGCAAGGCTAGGCAATGCACGGAAGGCAAGAAAAGAGTAACGGAAGGTAAGGAAGGCAAAGGAAAGCAAGGAAAGGCAATGGTAACGGAAGGAACGGCACGGCAAGGGGAAACAAGTCTAAGGCACGACAACGCACGCTAGGCAATGCACGGCAAGGGAAGGAAAGGGTAACGCATGGGAAAGAACGGTCAGGGGAGGCAAGCCTAAGGCATGACAACGCAAGGCTAGGCAATGCACGGAAAGAAAGCAAAGAGTAACGGAACGCAAGGAAGGCAAGGGAAAGCAAGGGAAGGCAAGGGTAACGGAAGGAACGGCACGGCAAGGGGTAACAAGGCTAAGGCACGACAACGGAAGGCTAGGCAATGCACGGCAAGGCAAGGAAAGGGTAACGGAAGGAACGGAAGGCAAGGCAAAGCCAGGCACGGCAAGTGTAACAAAAGGCACGCAACGGCAAGGGGAAACAAGGCTAAGGCACGACAACACACGGCTAGGAAATGCACGGCAAGGCAAGGAAAGGGTAACGCAAGGCAAGGCACGGTGAGGCTAGGCAAGGCTAATGCACGACAACGCAAGGCTAGGCAATGCACGACAATGCAAGTAAAGCTTAAAGCAAAGGAAGGCACGGTCAGAAGAGATAAGGCTAAGGCACGACAACGCAAGGCTAGGCAATGCAGGGAAGGCAACCAAAGAGTAACGGAAGGTAAGGAAGGCAAAGGAAAGCAAGGAAAGGCAATGGTAACGGAAGGAACGGCACGGCAAGGGGAAACAAGTCTAAGGCACGACAACGCACGCTAGGCAATGCACGGCAAGGGAAGGAAAGGGTAACGCATGGGAACGAACGGTCAGGGGAGGCAAGGCTAAGGCACGACAACGCAAGGCTTGGCAATGCACGGAAGGCAAGCAAAGAGTAACGGAAGTAAGGAAGGCAAGGGAAAGCAAAGAAAGGCAAGTGTAACGGAAGGAACGGCACGGCAAGGGGAAACAAGGCTAAGGCACGACAACGCACGCTAGGCAATGCACGGCAAGGCAAGGAAAGGGTAACGGAAGGAAAGGAAGGCAAGGCAAAGCCAGGCAAGGCAAGTGTAACAAAAGGCACGCAACGGCAAGGGGAAACAAGGCTAAGGCACGACAACACACGGCTAGGAAATGCACGGCAAGGCAAGGAAAGGGTAACGCAAGGCAAGGCACGGTGAGGCTAGGCAAGGCTAATGCACGACAACGCAAGGCTAGGCAATGCACGACAATGCAAGTAAAGCTTAAAGGAAAGGAAGCCACGGTCAGGCGAGATAAGGCTAAGGCACGACAACGCAAGGCTAGGCAATGCAGGGAAGGCAAGCAAAGAGTAACGGAAGGTAAGGAAGGCAAGGGAAAGTAAGGAAAGGCAATGGTAACGGAAGGAACGGCACGGCAAGGGGAAACATGTCTAAGGCACGACAAGGCACGCTAGGCAATGCACGGCAAGGCAAGGAAAGGGTTACGCATGGGACAGCACGGTCAGGGGAGGCAAGGCTAAGGCACGACAACGCAAGGCTTGGCAATGCACGGAAGGCAAGCAAAGAGTAACGGATGGTAAGGAAGGCAAGGGAAAGCAAAGAAAGGCAAGTGTAACGGAAGGAACGGCACGGCAAGGGGAAACAAGGCTAAGGCACGACAACGCACGCTAGGCAATGCACGGCAAGGCAAGGAAAGGGTAACGCATGGGAAAGCACGGTCAGGCGAGGCAAGGCTAAGGAAAGCCAACGCAAGGCTAGGCAATGCACGGAAAGCAAGCAAGGAGTAACGGAATGCAAGGAAGGAAAGGGAAAGCAAGGGAAGGCAAGGGTAACGAAAGGAACGGCACGGCAAGGTGTAACAAGGCTAAGGCACGACAACACACGGCTAGGAAATGCACGGCAAGGCAAGGAAAGGGTAACGCAAGGCAAGGCACGGTGAGGCTAGGCAAGGTTAATGCACGACAACGCAAGGCTAGGCAATGCACGACAATGCAAGGAAAGCTTAAAGCAAAGGAAGGCACGGTTAGAAGAGATAAGGCTAAGGCACGACAACGCAAGGCTAGGCAATGCACGGAAGGCAAGAAAAGAGTAACGGAAGGTAAGGAAGGCAAAGGAAAGCAAGGAAAGGCAATGGTAACGGAAGGAACGGCACGGCAAGGGGAAACAAGTCTAAGGCACGACAACGCACGCTAGGCAATGCACGGCAAGGGAAGGAAAGGGTAACGCATGGGAAAGAACGGTCAGGGGAGGCAAGCCTAAGGCATGACAACGCAAGGCTAGGCAATGCACGGAAAGCAAGCAAAGAGTAACGGAACGCAAGGAAGGCAAGGAAAAGCAAGGGAAGGCAAGGGTAACGGAAGGGACGGCACGGCAAGGGGTAACAAGGCTAAGGCACGACAACGCAGGGCTAGGCAATGCACGGCAAGGCAAGCAAAGAGTAACGGAAGGAAAGGAAGGCAAGGCAAAGCCAGGCAAGGCAAGTGTAACAAAAGGCACGCAACGGCAAGGGGAAACAAGGCTAAGGCACGACAACACACGGCTAGGAAATGCACGGCAAGGCAAGGAAAGGGTAACGCAAGGCAAGGCACGGTGAGGCTTGGCAAGGCTAATGCACGACAACGCAAGGCTAGGCAATGCACGACAATGCAAGTAAAGCTTAAAGGAAAGGAAGCCACGGTCAGGCGAGATAAGGCTAAGGCACGACAACGCAAGGCTAGGCAATGCAGGGAAGGCAAGCAAAGAGTAACGGAAGGTAAGGAAGGCAAGGGAAAGCAAGGAAAGGCAATGGTAACGGAAGGAACGGCACGGCAAGGGGAAACAAGGCTAAGGCACGACAACGCACGCTAGGCAATGCACGGCAAGGCAAGGA
The DNA here is from genome assembly GCF_037893015.1 of Macrotis lagotis. Taxonomy (NCBI): domain Eukaryota; kingdom Metazoa; phylum Chordata; class Mammalia; order Peramelemorphia; family Peramelidae; genus Macrotis; species Macrotis lagotis. The sequence goes on from NW_027421908.1 coordinate 708,007, forward strand.
AAGGGTAACGCATGGGAAAGCACGGTCAGGGGAGGCAAGGCTAAGGCACGACAACGCAAGGCTTGGCAATGCACGGAAGGCAAGCAAAGAGTAACGGAAGGTAAGGAAGGCAAGGGAAAGCAAAGAAAGGCAAGTGTAACGGAAGGAACGGCACGGCAAGGGGAAACAAGGCTAAGGCACGACAACGCACGCTAGGCAATGCACGGCAAGGCAAGGAAAGGGTAACGCATGGGAAAGCACGTTCAGGCGAGGCAAGGCTAAGGAAAGCCAACGCAAGGCTAGGCAATGCACGGAAAGCAAGCAAGGAGTAACGGAATGCAAGGAAGGAAAGGGAAAGCAAGGGAAGGCAAGGGTAACGAAAGGAACGGCACGGCAAGGTGTAACAAGGCTAAGGCACGACAACACACGGCTAGGAAATGCACGGCAAGGCAAGGAAAGGTTAACGCAAGGCAAGGCACGGTGAGGCTAGGCAAGGCTAATGCACGAAAACGCAAGGCTAGGCAATGCACGACAATGCAAGGAAAGCTTAAAGCAAAGGAAGGCACGGTCAGGAGAGATAAGGCTAAGGCACGACAACGCAAGGCTAGGCAATGCAGGGAAGGCAAGCAAAGAGTAACGGAAGGTAAGGAAGGCAAAGGAAAGCAAGGAAAGGCAATGGTAACGGAAGGAACGGCACGGTAAGGGAAAACAAGTCTAAGGCACGACAACGCACGCTAGGCAATGCACGGCAAGGGAAGGAAAGGGTAACGCATGGGAAAGAACGGTCAGGGGAGGCAAGGCTAAGGCACGACAACGCAAGGCTTGGCAATGCACGGAAGGCAAGCAAAGAGTAACGGAAGTAAGGAAGGCAAGGGAAAGCAAAGAAAGGCAAGTGTAACGGAAGGAACGGCACGGCAAGGGGAAACAAGGCTAAGGCACGACAACGCACGGCTAGGCAATGCACGGCAAGGCAAGCAAAGGGTAACGCAAGGCAAGGCACGGTGAAGCTAGGCAAGGCTAATGCACGACAACGCAAGTCTAGGCAATGCACGACAATGCAAGGAATGCTTAAAGCAAAGGAAGGCACGGTCAGAAGAGATAAGGCTAAGGCACGACAACGCAAGGCTAGGCAATGCAGGGAAGGCAAGCAAAGAGTAACGGAAGGTAAGGAAGGCAAAGGAAAGCAAGGAAACGCAATGGTAACGGAAGGAACGGCACGGCAAGGGGAAACAAGTCTAAGGCACGACAACGCACGCTAGGCAATGCACGGCAAGGGAAGGAAAGAGTAACGCATGGGAAAGAACGGTCAGGGGAGGCAAGGCTAAGGCACGACAACGCAAGGCTTGGCAATGCACGGAAGGCAAGCAAGGAGTAACGGAATGCAAGGAAGGAAAGGGAAAGCAAGGGAAGGCAAGGGTAACGGAAGGAACGGCACGGCAAGGGGTAACAAGCCTAAGGCACGACAACACACGGCTAGGAAATGCACGGTAAGGCAAGGAAAGGGTAACGCAAGGCAAGGCACGGTGAGGCTAGGCAAGGTTAATGCACGACAACGCAAGGCTAGGCAATGCACGACAATACAAGGAAAGCTTAAATCAAAGGAAGGCACGGTCAATCGAGATAAGGCTAAGGCACGACAACGCAAGGCTAGGCAATGCACGGAAGGCAAGCAAAGAGTAACGGAAGGTAAGGAAGGCAAGGGAAAGCAAGGGAAGGCAAGGGTAACGGAAGGGACGGCACGGCAAGGGGTAAAAAGGCTAAGGCACCACAACGCAGGGCTAGGCAATGCACGGCAAGGCAAGCAAAGAGTAACGGAAGGAAAGGAAGGCAAGGCAAAGCCAGGCAAGGCAAGTGTAACAAAAGGCACGCAACGGCATGGGGAAACAAGGCTAAGGCACGACAATACACGGCTAGGAAATGCACGGCAAGGCAAGGAAAGGGTAACGCAAGGCAAGGCACGGTGAGGCTAAGCAAGGCTAATGCACGACAACGCAAGGCTAGGCAATGCACGACAATGCAAGTAAAGCTTAAAGCAAAGGAAGGCACGGTCAGGCGAGATAAGGCTAAGGCACGACAACGCAAGGCTAGGCAATGCAGGGAAGGCAAGCAAAGAGTAACGGAAGGTAAGGAAGGCAAGGGAAAGCAAGGAAAGGCAATGGTAACGGAAGGAACGGCACGGCAAGGGGAAACAAGGCTAAGGCACGACAACGCACGGTAGGCAATGCACGGCAAGGCAAGGATAGGGTTACGCATGGGAAAGCACGGTCAGGGGAGGCAAGTCTAAGGCACGACAACGCAAGGCTTGGCAATGCACGGAAGGCAAGCAATGAGTAACGGATGGTAAGGAAGGCAAGGGAAAGCAAAGAAAGGCAAGTGTAACGGAAGGAACGGCACGGCAATAGGAAACAAGGCTAAGGCACGACAACGCACGCTAGGCAATGCACGGCAAGGTAAGGAAAGGGTAACGCAGGGGAAGGCACGGTCAGGCGAGGCAAGGCTAAGGAAAGCCAACGCAAGGCTAGGCAATGCACGGAAAGCAAGCAAGGAGTAACGCAAGGCAAGGCACGGTGAGGCTAAGCAAGGCTAATGCACGACAACGCAAGGCTAGGCAATGCACGACAATGCAAGGAAAGCTTAAAGCAAAGGAAGGCACGGTTAGAAGAGATAAGGCTAAGGCACGACAACGCAAGGCTAGGCAATGCACGGAAGGCAAGAAAAGAGTAACGGAAGGTAAGGAAGGCAAAGGAAAGCAAGGAAAGGCAATGGTAACGGAAGGAACGGCACGGCAAGGGGAAACAAGTCTAAGGCACGACAACGCACGCTAGGCAATACACGGCAAGGGAAGGAAAGGGTAACGCATGGGAAAGAACGGTCAGGGGAGGCAAGCCTAAGGCATGACAACGCAAGGCTAGGCAATGCACGGAAAGCAAGCAAAGAGTAACGGAACGCAAGGAAGGCAAGGGAAAGCAAGGGAAGGCAAGGGTAACGGAAGGAACGGCACGGCAAGGGGTAAGAAGGCTAAGGCACGACAACGGAAGGCTAGGCAATGCACGGCAAGGCAAGGAAAGAGTAACGGAAGGAACGGAAGGCAAGGCAAAGCCAGGCACGGCAAGTGTAACAAAAGGCACGCAACCGCAAGGGGAAACAAGGCTAAGGCACGACAACACACGGCTAGGAAATGCACGGCAAGGCAAGGAAAGGGTAACGCAAGGCAAGGCACGGTGAGGCTAGGCAAGGCTAATGCACGACAACGCAAGGCTAGGCAATGCACGACAATGCAAGTAAAGCTTAAAGCAAAGGAAGGCACGGTCAGAAGAGATAAGGCTAAGGCACGACAACGCAAGGCTAGGCAATGCAGGGAAGGCAACCAAAGAGTAACGGAAGGTAAGGAAGGCAAAGGAAAGCAAGAAAAGGCAATGGTAACGGAAGGAACGGCACGGCAAGGGGAAACAAGTCTAAGGCACGACAACGCACGCTAGGCAATGCACGGCAAGGGAAGGAAAGGGTAACGCATGGGAAAGAACGGTCAGGGGAGGCAAGGCTAAGGCACGACAACGCAAGGCTTGGCAATGCACGGAAGGCAAGCAAAGAGTAACGGAAGTAAGGAAGGCAAGGGAAAGCAAAGAAAGGCAAGTGTAACGGAAGGAACGGCACGGCAAGGGGAAACAAGGCTAAGGCACGACAACGCACGCTAGGCAATGCACGGCAAGGCAAGGAAAGGGTAACGGAAGGAAAGGAAGGCAAGGCAAAGCCAGGCAAGGCAAGTGTAACAAAAGGCACGCAACGGCAAGGGGAAACAAGGCTAAGGCACGACAACACACGGCTAGGAAATGCACGGCAAGGCAAGGAAAGGGTAACGCAAGGCAAGGCACGGTGAGGCTAGGCAAGGCTAATGCACGACAACGCAAGGCTAGGCAATGCACGACAATGCAAGTAAAGCTTAAAGGAAAGGAAGCCACGGTCAGGCGAGATAAGGCTAAGGCACGACAACGCAAGGCTAGGCAATGCAGGGAAGGCAAGCAAAGAGTAACGGAAGGTAAGGAAGGCAAGGTAAAGTAAGGAAAGGCAATGGTAACGGAAGGAACGGCACGGCAAGGGGAAACAAGTCTAAGGCACGACAAGGCACGCTAGGCAATGCACGGCAAGGCAAGGAAAGGGTTACGCATGGGACAGCACGGTCAGGGGAGGCAAGGCTAAGGCACGACAACGCAAGGCTTGGCAATGCACGGAAGGCAAGCAAAGAGTAACGGATGGTAAGGAAGGCAAGGGAAAGCAAAGAAAGGCAAGTGTAACGGAAGGAACGGCACGGCAAGGGGAAACAAGGCTAAGGCACGACAACGCACGCTAGGCAATGCACGGCAAGGCAAGGAAAGGGTAACGCATGGGAAAGCACGGTCAGGCGAGGCAAGGCTAAGGAAAGCCAACGCAAGGCTAGGCAATGCACGGAAAGCAAGCAAGGAGTAACGGAATGCAAGGAAGGAAAGGGAAAGCAAGGGAAGGCAAGGGTAACGAAAGGAACGGCACGGCAAGGTGTAACAAGGCTAAGGCACGACAACACACGGCTAGGAAATGCACGGCAAGGCAAGGAAAGGGTAACGCAAGGCAAGGCACGGTGAGGCTAGGCAAGGTTAATGCACGACAACGCAAGGCTAGGCAATGCACGACAATGCAAGGAAAGCTTAAAGCAAAGGAAGGCACGGTTAGAAGAGATAAGGCTAAGGCACGACAACGCAAGGCTAGGCAATGCACGGAAGGCAAGAAAAGAGTAACGGAAGGTAAGGAAGGCAAAGGAAAGCAAGGAAAGGCAATGGTAACGGAAGGAACGGCACGGCAAGGGGAAACAAGTCTAAGGCACGACAACGCACGCTAGGCAATGCACGGCAAGGGAAGGAAAGGGTAACGCATGGGAAAGAACGGTCAGGGGAGGCAAGCCTAAGGCATGACAACGCAAGGCTAGGCAATGCACGGAAAGCAAGCAAAGAGTAACGGAACGCAAGGAAGGCAAGGGAAAGCAAGGGAAGGCAAGGGTAACGGAAGGAACGGCACGGCAAGGGGTAACAAGGCTAAGGCACGACAACGGAAGGCTAGGCAATGCACGGCAAGGCAAGGAAAGGGTAACGGAAGGAACGGAAGGCAAGGCAAAGCCAGGCACGGCAAGTGTAACAAAAGGCACGCAACGGCAAGGGGAAACAAGGCTAAGGCACGACAACACACGGCTAGGAAATGCACGGCAAGGCAAGGAAAGGGTAACGCAAGGCAAGGCACGGTGAGGCTAGGCAAGGCTAATGCACGACAACGCAAGGCTAGGCAATGCACGACAATGCAAGTAAAGCTTAAAGCAAAGGAAGGCACGGTCAGAAGAGATAAGGCTAAGGCACGACAACGCAAGGCTAGGCAATGCAGGGAAGGCAACCAAAGAGTAACGGAAGGTAAGGAAGGCAAAGGAAAGCAAGGAAAGGCAATGGTAACGGAAGGAACGGCACGGCAAGGGGAAACAAGTCTAAGGCACGACAACGCACGCTAGGCAATGCACGGCAAGGGAAGGAAAGGGTAACGCATGGGAAAGAACGGTCAGGGGAGGCAAGGCTAAGGCACGACAACGCAAGGCTTGGCAATGCACGGAAGGCAAGCAAAGAGTAACGGAAGTAAGGAAGGCAAGGGAAAGCAAAGAAAGGCAAGTGTAACGGAAGGAACGGCACGGCAAGGGGAAACAAGGCTAAGGCACGACAACGCACGCTAGGCAATGCACGGCAAGGCAAGGAAAGGGTAACGGAAGGAAAGGAAGGCAAGGCAAAGCCAGGCAAGGCAAGTGTAACAAAAGGCACGCAACGGCAAGGGGAAACAAGGCTAAGGCACGACAACACACGGCTAGGAAATGCACGGCAAGGCAAGGAAAGGGTAACGCAAGGCAAGGCACGGTGAGGCTAGGCAAGGCTAATGCACGACAACGCAAGGCTAGGCAATGCACGACAATGCAAGTAAAGCTTAAAGGAAAGGAAGCCACGGTCAGGCGAGATAAGGCTAAGGCACGACAACGCAAGGCTAGGCAATGCAGGGAAGGCAAGCAAAGAGTAACGGAAGGTAAGGAAGGCAAGGGAAAGTAAGGAAAGGCAATGGTAACGGAAGGAACGGCACGGCAAGGGGAAACATGTCTAAGGCAAGACAAGGCACGCTAGGCAATGCACGGCAAGGCAAGGAAAGGGTTACGCATGGGACAGCACGGTCAGGGGAGGCAAGGCTAAGGCACGACAACGCAAGGCTTGGCAATGCACGAAAGGCAAGCAAAGAGTAACGGATGGTAAGGAAGGCAAGGGAAAGCAAAGAAAGGCAAGTGTAAGGGAAGGAACGGCACGGCAAGGGGAAACAAGGCTAAGGCACGACAACGCACGCTAGGCAATGCACGGCAAGGCAAGGAAAGGGTAACGCATGGGAAAGCACGGTCAGGCGAGGCAAGGCTAAGGAAAGCCAACGCAAGGCTAGGCAATGCACGGAAAGCAAGCAAGGAGTAACGGAATGCAAGGAAGGAAAGGGAAAGCAAGGGAAGGCAAGGGTAACGAAAGGAACGGCACGGCAAGGTGTAACAAGGCTAAGGCACGACAACACACGGCTAGGAAATGCACGGCAAGGCAAGGAAAGGGTAACGCAAGGCAAGGCACGGTGAGGCTAGGCAAGGTTAATGCACGACAACGCAAGGCTAGGCAATGCACGACAATGCAAGGAAAGCTTAAAGCAAAGGAAGGCACGGTTAGAAGAGATAAGGCTAAGGCACGACAACGCAAGGCTAGGCAATGCACGGAAGGCAAGAAAAGAGTAACGGAATGTAAGGAAGGCAAAGGAAAGCAAGGAAAGGCAATGGTAACGGAAGGAACGGCACGGCAAGGGGAAACAAGTCTAATGCACGACAACGCACGCTAGGCAATGCACGGCAAGGGAAGGAAAGGGTAACGCATGGGAAAGAACGGTCAGGGGAGGCAAGCCTAAGGCATGACAACGCAAGGCTAGGCAATGCACGGAAAGCAAGCAAAGAGTAACGGAACGCAAGGAAGGCAAGGGAAAGCAAGGGAAGGCAAGGGTAACGGAAGGAACGGCACGGCAAAGGGTAAGAAGGCTAAGGCACGACAACGGAAGGCTAGGCAATGCACGGCAAGGCAAGGAAAGAGTAACGGAAGGAACGGAAGGCAAGGCAAAGCCAGGCACGGCAAGTGTAACAAAAGGAACGCAACGGCAAGGGGAAACAAGGCTAAGGCACGACAACACACGGCTAGGAAATGCACGGCAAGGCAAGGAAAGGGTAACGCAAGGCAAGGCACGGTGAGGCTAGGCAAGGCTAATGCACGACAACGCAAGGCTAGGCAATGCACGACAATGCAAGTAAAGCTTAAAGCAAAGGAAGGCACGGTCAGAAGAGATAAGGCTAAGGCACGACAACGCAAGGCTAGGCAATGCAGGGAAGGCAACCAAAGAGTAACGGAAGGTAAGGAAGGCAAAGGAAAGCAAGGAAAGGCAATGGTAACGGAAGGAACGGCACGGCAAGGGGAAACAAGTCTAAGGCACGACAACGCACCCTAGGCAATGCACGGCAAGGGAAGGAAAGGGTAACGCATGGGAAAGAACGGTCAGGGGAGGCAAGGCTAAGGCACGACAACGCAAGGCTTGGCAATGCACGGAAGGCAAGCAAAGAGTAACGGAAGTAAGGAAGGCAAGGGAAAGCAAAGAAAGGCAAGTGTAACGGAAGGAACGGCACGGCAAGGGGAAACAAGGCTAAGGCACGACAACGCTCGCTAGGCAATGCACGGCAAGGCAAGGAAAGGGTAACGCATGGGAAAGCACGGTCAAGCGAGGCAAGGCTAAGGCATGACAACGCAAGGCTAGGCAATGCACGGAAAGCAAGCAAAGAGTAACGGAACGCAAGGAAGGCAAGGAAAAGCAAGGGAAGGCAAGGGTAACGGAAGGAACGGCACGGCAAGGGGTAACAAGGCTAAGGCACGACAACGCAGGGCTAGGCAATGCACGGCAAGGCAAGCAATGAGTAACGGAAGGAAAGGAAGGCAAGGCAAAGCCAGGCAAGGCAAGTGTAACAAAAGGCACGCAACGGCAAGGGGAAACAAGGCTAAGGCACGACAACACACGGCTAGGAAATGCACGGCAAGGCAAGGAAAGGGTAACGCAAGGCAAGGCACGGTGAGGCTAGGCAAGGCTAATGCACGACAACGCAAGGCTAGGCAATGCACGACAATGCAAGTAAAGCTTAAAGGAAAGGAAGCCACGGTCAGGCGAGATAAGGCTAAGGCACGACAACGCAAGGCTAGGCAATGCAGGGAAGGCAAGCAAAGAGTAACGGAAGGTAAGGAAGGCAAGGGAAAGCAAGGAAAGGCAATGGTAACGGAAGGAACGGCACAGCAAGGGGAAACAAGGCTAAGGCACGACAACGCACGCTAGGCAATGCACGGCAAGGCAAGGAAAGGGTAACGCATGGTAAAGCACGGTCAGGGGAGGCAAGGCTAAGGCACGACAACGCAAGGCTTGGCAATGCACGGAAGGCAAGCAAAGAGTAACGGAAGGTAAGGAAGGCAAGGGAAAGCAAAGAAAGGCAAGTGTAACGGAAGGAACGGCACGGCAAGGGGAAACAAGGCTAAGGCACGACAACGCACGCTAAGCAATGCACGGCAAGGCAAGGAAAGGGTAACGCATGGGAAAGCACGTTCAGGCGAGGCAAGGCTAAGGAAAGCCAACGCAAGGCTAGGCAATGCACGGAAAGCAAGCAAGGAGTAACGGAATGCAAGGAAGGAAAGGGAAAGCAAGGGAAGGCAAGGGTAACGAAAGGAACGGCACCGCAAGGTGTAACAAGGCTAAGGCACGACAACACACGGCTAGGAAATGCACGGCAAGGCAAGGAAAGGTTAACGCAAGCAAGGCACGGTGAGGCTAGGCAAGGTTAATGCACGACAACGCAAGGCTAGGCAATGCACGACAATGCAAGGAAAGCTTAAAGCAAAGGAAGGCACGGTTAGAAGAGATAAGGCTAAGGCACGACAACGCAAGGCTAGGCAATGCACGGAAGGCAAGAAAAGAGTAACGGAATGTAAGGAAGGCAAAGGAAAGCAAGGAAAGGCAATGGTAACGGAAGGAACGGCACGGCAAGGGGAAAGAAGTCTAATGCACGACAACGCACGCTAGGCAATGCACGGCAAGGGAAGGAAAGGGTAACGCATGGGAAAGAACGGTCAGGGGAGGCAAGCCTAAGGCATGACAACGCAAGGCTAGGCAATGCACGGAAAGCAAGCAAAGAGTAACGGAACGCAAGGAAGGCAAGGGAAAGCAAGGGAAGGCAAGGGTAACGGAAGGAACGGCACGGCAAGGGGTAAGAAGGCTAAGGCACGACAACGGAAGGCTAGGCAATGCACGGCAAGGCAAGGAAAGAGTAACGGAAGGAACGGAAGGCAAGGCAAAGCCAGGCACGGCAAGTGTAACAAAAGGCACGCAACGGCAAGGGGAAACAAGGCTAAGGCACGACAACACACGGCTAGGAAATGCACGGCAAGGCAAGGAAAGGGTAACGCAAGGCAAGGCACGGTGAGGCTAGGCAAGGCTAATGCACGACAACGCAAGGCTAGGCAATGCACGACAATGCAAGTAAAGCTTAAAGCAAAGGAAGGCACGGTCAGAAGAGATAAGGCTAAGGCACGACAACGCAAGGCTAGGCAATGCAGGGAAGGCAACCAAAGAGTAACGGAAGGTAAGGAAGGCAAAGGAAAGCAAGGAAAGGCAATGGTAACGGAAGGAACGGCACGGCAAGGGGAAACAAGGCTAAGGCACGACAACGCACGCTAGGCAATGCACGGCAAGGCAAGGAAAGGGTAACGCATGGGAAAGCACGGTCAGGCGAGGCAAGGCTAAGGAAAGCCAACGCAAGGCTAGGCAATGCACGGAAAGCAAGCAAGGAGTAACGGAATGCAAGGAAGGAAAGGGAAAGCAAGGGAAGGCAAGGGTAACGAAAGGAACGGCACGGCAAGGTGTAACAAGGCTAAGGCACGACAACACACGGCTAGGAAATGCACGGCAAGGCAAGGAAAGGGTAACGCAAGGCAAGGCACGGTGAGGCTAGGCAAGGTTAATGCACGACAACGCAAGGCTAGGCAATGCACGACAATGCAAGGAAAGCTTAAAGCAAAGGAAGGCACGGTTAGAAGAGATAAGGCTAAGGCACGACAACGCAAGGCTAGGCAATGCACGGAAGGCAAGAAAAGAGTAACGGAAGGTAAGGAAGGCAAAGGAAAGCAAGGAAAGGCAATGGTAACGGAAGGAACGGCACGGCAAGGGGAAACAAGTCTAAGGCACGACAACGCACGCTAGGCAATGCACGGCAAGGGAAGGAAAGGGTAACGCATGGGAAAGAACGGTCAGGGGAGGCAAGCCTAAGGCATGACAACGCAAGGCTAGGCAATGCACGGAAAGCAAGCAAAGAGTAACGGAACGCAAGGAAGGCAAGGGAAAGCAAGGGAAGGCAAGGGTAACGGAAGGAACGGCACGGCAAGGGGTAACAAGGCTAAGGCACGACAACGGAAGGCTAGGCAATGCACGGCAAGGCAAGGAAAGGGTAACGGAAGGAACGGAAGGCAAGGCAAAGCCAGGCACGGCAAGTGTAACAAAAGGCACGCAACGGCAAGGGGAAACAAGGCTAAGGCACGACAACACACGGCTAGGAAATGCACGGCAAGGCAAGGAAAGGGTAACGCAAGGCAAGGCACGGTGAGGCTAGGCAAGGCTAATGCACGACAACGCAAGGCTAGGCAATGCACGACAATGCAAGTAAAGCTTAAAGCAAAGGAAGGCACGGTCAGAAGAGATAAGGCTAAGGCACGACAACGCAAGGCTAGGCAATGCAGGGAAGGCAACCAAAGAGTAACGGAAGGTAAGGAAGGCAAAGGAAAGCAAGGAAAGGCAATGGTAACGGAAGGAACGGCACGGCAAGGGGAAACAAGTCTAAGGCACGACAACGCACGCTAGGCAATGCACGGCAAGGGAAGGAAAGGGTAACGCATGGGAAAGAACGGTCAGGGGAGGCAAGGCTAAGGCACGACAACGCAAGGCTTGGCAATGCACGGAAGGCAAGCAAAGAGTAACGGAAGTAAGGAAGGCAAGGGAAAGCAAATAAAGGCAAGTGTAACGGAAGGAACGGCACGGCAAGGGGAAACAAGGCTAAGGCACGACAACGCACGCTAGGCAATGCACGGCAAGGCAAGGAAAGGGTAACGGAAGGAAAGGAAGGCAAGGCAAAGCCAGGCAAGGCAAGTGTAACAAAAGGCACGCAACGGCAAGGGGAAACAAGGCTAAGGCACGACAACACACGGCTAGGAAATGCACGGCAAGGCAAGGAAAGGGTAACGCAAGGCAAGGCACGGTGAGGCTAGGCAAGGCTAATGCACGACAACGCAAGGCTAGGCAATGCACGACAATGCAAGTAAAGCTTAAAGGAAAGGAAGCCACGGTCAGGCGAGATAAGGCTAAGGCACGACAACGCAAGGCTAGGCAATGCAGGGAAGGCAAGCAAAGAGTAACGGAAGGTAAGGAAGGCAAGGGAAAGTAAGGAAAGGCAATGGTAACGGAAGGAACGGCACGGCAAGGGGAAACATGTCTAAGGCAAGACAAGGCACGCTAGGCAATGCACGGCAAGGCAAGGAAAGGGTTACGCATGGGACAGCACGGTCAGGGGAGGCAAGGCTAAGGCACGACAACGCAAGGCTTGGCAATGCACGAAAGGCAAGCAAAGAGTAACGGATGGTAAGGAAGGCAAGGGAAAGCAAAGAAAGGCAAGTGTAAGGGAAGGAACGGCACGGCAAGGGGAAACAAGGCTAAGGCACGACAACGCACGCTAGGCAATGCACGGCAAGGCAAGGAAAGGGTAACGCATGGGAAAGCACGGTCAGGCGAGGCAAGGCTAAGGAAAGCCAACGCAAGGCTAGGCAATGCACGGAAAGCAAGCAAGGAGTAACGGAATGCAAGGAAGGAAAGGGAAAGCAAGGGAAGGCAAGGGTAACGAAAGGAACGGCACGGCAAGGTGTAACAAGGCTAAGGCACGACAACACACGGCTAGGAAATGCACGGCAAGGCAAGGAAAGGGTAACGCAAGGCAAGGCACGGTGAGGCTAGGCAAGGTTAATGCACGACAACGCAAGGCTAGGCAATGCACGACAATGCAAGGAAAGCTTAAAGCAAAGGAAGGCACGGTTAGAAGAGATAAGGCTAAGGCACGACAACGCAAGGCTAGGCAATGCACGGAAGGCAAGAAAAGAGTAACGGAATGTAAGGAAGGCAAAGGAAAGCAAGGAAAGGCAATGGTAACGGAAGGAACGGCACGGCAAGGGGAAACAAGTCTAATGCACGACAACGCACGCTAGGCAATGCACGGCAAGGGAAGGAAAGGGTAACGCATGGGAAAGAACGGTCAGGGGAGGCAAGCCTAAGGCATGACAACGCAAGGCTAGGCAATGCACGGAAAGCAAGCAAAGAGTAACGGAACGCAAGGAAGGCAAGGGAAAGCAAGGGAAGGCAAGGGTAACGGAAGGAACGGCACGGCAAAGGGTAAGAAGGCTAAGGCACGACAACGGAAGGCTAGGCAATGCACGGCAAGGCAAGGAAAGAGTAACGGAAGGAACGGAAGGCAAGGCAAAGCCAGGCACGGCAAGTGTAACAAAAGGAACGCAACGGCAAGGGGAAACAAGGCTAAGGCACGACAACACACGGCTAGGAAATGCACGGCAAGGCAAGGAAAGGGTAACGCAAGGCAAGGCACGGTGAGGCTAGGCAAGGCTAATGCACGACAACGCAAGGCTAGGCAATGCACGACAATGCAAGTAAAGCTTAAAGCAAAGGAAGGCACGGTCAGAAGAGATAAGGCTAAGGCACGACAACGCAAGGCTAGGCAATGCAGGGAAGGCAACCAAAGAGTAACGGAAGGTAAGGAAGGCAAAGGAAAGCAAGGAAAGGCAATGGTAACGGAAGGAACGGCACGGCAAGGGGAAACAAGTCTAAGGCACGACAACGCACCCTAGGCAATGCACGGCAAGGGAAGGAAAGGGTAACGCATGGGAAAGAACGGTCAGGGGAGGCAAGGCTAAGGCACGACAACGCAAGGCTTGGCAATGCACGGAAGGCAAGCAAAGAGTAACGGAAGTAAGGAAGGCAAGGGAAAGCAAAGAAAGGCAAGTGTAACGGAAGGAACGGCACGGCAAGGGGAAACAAGGCTAAGGCACGACAACGCTCGCTAGGCAATGCACGGCAAGGCAAGGAAAGGGTAACGCATGGGAAAGCACGGTCAAGCGAGGCAAGGCTAAGGCATGACAACGCAAGGCTAGGCAATGCACGGAAAGCAAGCAAAGAGTAACGGAACGCAAGGAAGGCAAGGAAAAGCAAGGGAAGGCAAGGGTAACGGAAGGAACGGCACGGCAAGGGGTAACAAGGCTAAGGCACGACAACGCAGGGCTAGGCAATGCACGGCAAGGCAAGCAATGAGTAACGGAAGGAAAGGAAGGCAAGGCAAAGCCAGGCAAGGCAAGTGTAACAAAAGGCACGCAACGGCAAGGGGAAACAAGGCTAAGGCACGACAACACACGGCTAGGAAATGCACGGCAAGGCAAGGAAAGGGTAACGCAAGGCAAGGCACGGTGAGGCTAGGCAAGGCTAATGCACGACAACGCAAGGCTAGGCAATGCACGACAATGCAAGTAAAGCTTAAAGGAAAGGAAGCCACGGTCAGGCGAGATAAGGCTAAGGCACGACAACGCAAGGCTAGGCAATGCAGGGAAGGCAAGCAAAGAGTAACGGAAGGTAAGGAAGGCAAGGGAAAGCAAGGAAAGGCAATGGTAACGGAAGGAACGGCACAGCAAGGGGAAACAAGGCTAAGGCACGACAACGCACGCTAGGCAATGCACGGCAAGGCAAGGAAAGGGTAACGCATGGTAAAGCACGGTCAGGGGAGGCAAGGCTAAGGCACGACAACGCAAGGCTTGGCAATGCACGGAAGGCAAGCAAAGAGTAACGGAAGGTAAGGAAGGCAAGGGAAAGCAAAGAAAGGCAAGTGTAACGGAAGGAACGGCACGGCAAGGGGAAACAAGGCTAAGGCACGACAACGCACGCTAAGCAATGCACGGCAAGGCAAGGAAAGGGTAACGCATGGGAAAGCACGTTCAGGCGAGGCAAGGCTAAGGAAAGCCAACGCAAGGCTAGGCAATGCACGGAAAGCAAGCAAGGAGTAACGGAATGCAAGGAAGGAAAGGGAAAGCAAGGGAAGGCAAGGGTAACGAAAGGAACGGCACCGCAAGGTGTAACAAGGCTAAGGCACGACAACACACGGCTAGGAAATGCACGGCAAGGCAAGGAAAGGTTAACGCAAGCAAGGCACGGTGAGGCTAGGCAAGGTTAATGCACGACAACGCAAGGCTAGGCAATGCACGACAATGCAAGGAAAGCTTAAAGCAAAGGAAGGCACGGTTAGAAGAGATAAGGCTAAGGCACGACAACGCAAGGCTAGGCAATGCACGGAAGGCAAGAAAAGAGTAACGGAATGTAAGGAAGGCAAAGGAAAGCAAGGAAAGGCAATGGTAACGGAAGGAACGGCACGGCAAGGGGAAAGAAGTCTAATGCACGACAACGCACGCTAGGCAATGCACGGCAAGGGAAGGAAAGGGTAACGCATGGGAAAGAACGGTCAGGGGAGGCAAGCCTAAGGCATGACAACGCAAGGCTAGGCAATGCACGGAAAGCAAGCAAAGAGTAACGGAACGCAAGGAAGGCAAGGGAAAGCAAGGGAAGGCAAGGGTAACGGAAGGAACGGCACGGCAAGGGGTAAGAAGGCTAAGGCACGACAACGGAAGGCTAGGCAATGCACGGCAAGGCAAGGAAAGAGTAACGGAAGGAACGGAAGGCAAGGCAAAGCCAGGCACGGCAAGTGTAACAAAAGGCACGCAACGGCAAGGGGAAACAAGGCTAAGGCACGACAACACACGGCTAGGAAATGCACGGCAAGGCAAGGAAAGGGTAACGCAAGGCAAGGCACGGTGAGGCTAGGCAAGGCTAATGCACGACAACGCAAGGCTAGGCAATGCACGACAATGCAAGTAAAGCTTAAAGCAAAGGAAGGCACGGTCAGAAGAGATAAGGCTAAGGCACGACAACGCAAGGCTAGGCAATGCAGGGAAGGCAACCAAAGAGTAACGGAAGGTAAGGAAGGCAAAGGAAAGCAAGGAAAGGCAATGGTAACGGAAGGAACGGCACGGCAAGGGGAAACAAGTCTAAGGCACGACAACGCACGCTAGGCAATGCACGGCAAGGGAAGGAAAGGGTAACGCATGGGAAAGAACGGTCAGGGGAGGCAAGGCTAAGGCACGACAACGCAAGGCTTGGCAATGCACGGAAGGCAAGCAAAGAGTAACGGAAGTAAGGAAGGCAAGGGAAAGCAAAGAAAGGCAAGTGTAACGGAAGGAACGGCACGGCAAGGGGAAACAAGGCTAAGGCACGACAACGCTCGCTAGGCAATGCACGGCAAGGCAAGGAAAGGGTAACGCATGGGAAAGCACGGTCAAGCGAGGCAAGGCTAAGGCATGACAACGCAAGGCTAGGCAATGCACGGAAAGCAAGCAAAGAGTAACGGAACGCAAGGAAGGCAAGGAAAAGCAAGGGAAGGCAAGGGTAACGGAAGGAACGGCACGGCAAGGGGTAACAAGGCTAAGGCACGACAACGCAGGGCTAGGCAATGCACGGCAAGGCAAGCAAAGAGTAACGGAAGGAAAGGAAGGCAAGGCAAAGCCAGGCAAGGCAAGTGTAACAAAAGGCACGCAACGGCAAGGGGAAACAAGGCTAAGGCACGACAACACACGGCTAGGAAATGCACGGCAAGGCAAGGAAAGGGTAACGCAAGGCAAGGCAGGTGAGGCTAGGCAAGGCTAATGCACGACAACGCAAGGCTAGGCAATGCACGACAATGCAAGTAAAGCTTAAAGGAAAGGAAGCCACGGTCAGGCGAGATAAGGCTAAGGCACGACAACGCAAGGCTAGGCAATGCAGGGAAGGCAAGCAAAGAGTAACGGAAGGTAAGGAAGGCAAGGGAAAGCAAGGAAAGGCAATGGTAACGGAAGGAACAGCACGGCAAGGGGAAACAAGGCTAAGGCACGACAACGCACGCTAGGCAATGCACGGCAAGGCAAGGAAAGGGTAACGCATGGGAAAGCACGGTCAGGGGAGGCAAGGCTAAGGCACGACAACGCAAGGCTTGGCAATGCACGGAAGGCAAGCAAAGAGTAACGGAAGGTAAGGAAGGCAAGGGAAAGCAAAGAAAGGCAAGTGTAACGGAAGGAACGGCACGGCAAGGGGAAACAAGGCTAAGGCACGACAACGCACGCTAGGCAATGCACGGCAAGGCAAGGAAAGGGTAACGCATGGGAAAGCACGGTCAGGCGAGGCAAGGCTAAGGAAAGCCAACGCAAGGCTAGGCAATGCACGGAAAGCAAGCAAGGAGTAACGGAATGCAAGGAAGGAAAGGGAAAGCAAGGGAAGGCAAGGGTAACGAAAGGAACGGCACGGCAAGGTGTAACAAGGCTAAGGCACGACAACACACGGCTAGGAAATGCACGGCAAGGCAAGGAAAGGGTAACGCAAGGCAAGGCACGGTGAGGCTAGGCAAGGTTAATGCACGACAATGCAAGGCTAGGCAATGCACGACAATGCAAGGAAAGCTTAAAGCAAAGGAAGGCACGGTCAGGCGAGATAAGGCTAAGGCACGACAACGCAAGGCTAGGCAATGCACGGAAGGCAAGCAAAGAGTAACGGAAGGTAAGGAAGGCAAGGGAAAGCAAGGAAAGGCAAGTGTAACGGAAGGAACGGCACGGCAAGGGGAAACAATGCTAAGGCACGACAACGCACGCTAGGCAATGCACGGCAAGGCAAGGAAAGAGTAACGGAAGGAACGGAAGGCAAGGCAAAGCCAGGCACGGCAAGTGTAACAAAAGGCACGCAACGCAAGGGGAAACAAGGCTAAGGCACGACAACACACGGCTAGGAAATGCACGGCAAGGCAAGGAAAGGGTAACGCAAGGCAAGGCACGGTGAGGCCAGGCAAGGCTAATGCACGACAACGCAAGGCTAGGCAATGCACGACAATGCAAGTAAAGCTTAAAGCAAAGGAAGGCACGGTCAGAAGAGATAAGGCTAAGGCACGACAACGCAAGGCTAGGCAATGCAGGGAAGGCAAGCAAAGAGTAACGGAAGGTAAGGAAGGCAAAGGAAAGCAGGGAAAGGCAATGGTAACGGAAGGAACGGCACGGTAAGGGGAAACAAGTCTAATGCACGACAACGCACGCTAGGCAATGCACGGCAAGGGAAGCAAAGGGTAACGCCTGGGAAAGAACGGTCAGGGGAGGCAAGGCTAAGGCACGACAACGCAAGGCTTGGCAATGCACGGAAGGCAAGCAAAGTGTAACGGAAGTAAGGAAGGCAAGGGAAAGCAAAGAAAGGTAAGTGTAACGGAAGGAACGGTACGGCAAGGGGAAACAAGGCTAAGGCACGACAACGCACGGCTAGGCAATGCACGGCAAGGCAAGCAAAGGGTAACGCAAGGCACGGCACGGTGAGGCTATGCAAGGTTAATGCACGACAACGCAAGGCTAGGCAATGCACGACAATGCAAGGAAAGCTTAAAGCAAAGGAAGGCACGGTCAGGCGAGATAAGGCTAAGGCACGACAACGCAAGGCTAGGCAATGCACGGAAGGCAAGCAAAGAGTAACGGAAGGTAAGGAAGGCAAGGGAAAGCAAGGAAAGGCAAGTGTAACGGAAGGAACGGCACGGCAAGGGGAAACAATGCTAAGGCACGACAACGCACGCTAGGCAATGCACGGCAAGGCAAGGAAAGGGTAACGCATGGGAAAGCACGTTCAGGCGAGGCAAGGCTAAGGCACGACAACCCAAGGCTAGGCAATGCACGGAAGGCAAGCAAAGAGAAACGGAAGGTAAGGAACGAAAGGGAAAGCAAAGAAAGGCAAGTGTAACGGAAGGAACGGCACGGCAAGGGGAAACAAGGCTAAGGCACGACAACGCACGGCTAGGCAATGCACGGCAAGGCAAGCAAAGAGTAACGGAAGGAAAGGAAGGCAAGGCAAAGCCAGGCAAGGCAAGTGTAACAAAAGGCACGCAACGGCAAGGGGAAACAAGGCTAAGGCACGACAACACACGGCTAGGAAATGCACGGCAAGGCAAGGAAAGGGTAACGCAAGGCAAGGCACGGTGAGGCTAGGCAAGGCTAATGCACGAAAACGCAAGGCTAGGCGATGCACGGAAAGCAAGCAAAGAGTAACGGAACGCAAGGAAGGCAAGGGAAAGCAAGGGAAGGCAAGGGTAACGGAAGGAACGGCACGGCAAGGGGTAAGAAGGCTAAGGCACGGCAACGCAGGGCTAGGAAATGCACGGCAAGGCAAGGAAAGGGTAACGCAAGGCAAGGCACGGTGAGGCTAGGCAAGGTTAATGCACGACAACGCAAGGCTAGGCAATGCACGGAAAGCAAGCAAAGAGTAACGGAACGCAAGGAAGGCAAGGGAAAGCAAGGAAAGGCAATGGTAACGGAAGGAACGGCACGGCAAGGGGAAACAAGGCTAAGGCACGACAACGCTCGCTAGGCAATGCACGGCAAGGCAAGGAAATGGTAACGCATGGGAAAGCACGGTCAAGCGAGGCAAGGCTAACGCATGACAACGCAAGGCTAGGCAATGCACGGCAAGGCAAGCAAAGGGTAACGCAAGGAAAGGCACGGTGAGGCTAGGCAAGGCTAATGCACGAAAACGTAAGGCTAGGCGATGCACGACAATGCAAGGAAAGCTTAAAGCAAAGGAAGGCACCGTCAGGCGAGATAAGGCTAAGGCACGACAACGCAAGGCTAGGCAATGCACGGAAGGCAAGCAAAGAGTAACGGAAGGTAAGGAAGGCAAGGCAAAGCCAGGCAAGGCAAGTGTAACAAAAGGCACGCCACGGCAAGGGGAATCAAGGCGAAGGCACGACAACGCACGGCTAGGCAATGCACGGCAAGGGAAGGAAAGGGTAACGCAAGGCAAGGCACTGTGAGGCTAGGCAAGGCTAATGCACGACAACGCAAGGCTAGGCAATGCACGACAATGCAAGGAAAGCTTAAAGCAAAGGAAGGCACCGTCAGGCGAGATAAGGCTAAGGCACGACAAAGCAAGGCTAGGCAATGCACGGAAGGCAAGCAAAGAGTACCGGAAGGTAAGGAAGGCAAGGGAAAGCAAGGAAAGGCAAGTGTAACGGAAGGAACGGCACGGCAAGGGGAAACAAGGCTAAGGCACGACAATGCACGCTTGGCAATGCACGGCAAGGCAAGGAAAGGGTAACGCATGGGAAAACACGGTCAGGCGAGGCAAGCCTAAGGCATGACAACGCAAGGCTAGGCAATGCACGGAAAGCAAGCAAAGAGTAACGGAACGCAAGGAAGGCAAGGGAAAGCAAGGGAAGGCAAGTGTAACAAAAGGCACGCAACGGTAAGGGGAAACAAGGCTAAGGCACGACAACACACGGCTAGGAAATGCAAGGCAAGGAAAGTAAAGGGTAACGCAAGGCAAGGCACGGTGAGGCTAGGCAAGGCTAATGCACGACAACGCAAGGCTAGGCAATGCACGACAATGCAAGGAAAGCTTAAAGCAAAGGAAGGCACGGTCAGGCGAGATAAGGCTAAGGCACGACAACGCAAGGCTAGGCAATGCAGGGAAGGGAAGCAAAGAGTAACGGAAGGTAAGGAAGGCAAGGGAAAGCAAAGAAAGTCAAGTGTAACGGAAGGAACGGCACGGCAAGGGGAAACAAGGCTAAGGCACGACAACGCACGCTAGGCAATGCACGGCAAGGCAAGGAAAGGGTAACGCATGGGAAAGCACGGTCAGGCGAGGCAAGCCTAAGGCATGACAACGCAAGGCTAGGCAATGCACGGAAAGGCAAGCAAAGAGTAACGGAAGGTAAGGAAGGCAAGGGAAAGCAAAGAAAGTCAAGCGTAACGGAAGGAACGGCACGGCAAGGGGAAACAAGGCTAAGGCACGACAACGCAGGCTGGGCAATGCACGGCAAGGCAAGGAAAGTGTAACGCATGCTAAAGCACGTTCAGGGGAGGCAAGGCTAAGGCACGACAACGCAAGGCTAGGCAATGCACGGAAGGCAAGCAAAGAGTAACGGAAGGTAAGGAAGGCAAGGGAAAGCAAAGAAAGTCAAGTGTAACGGAAGGAACGGCACGGCAAGGGGAAACAAGGCTAAGGCACGACAACGCACGCTAGGCAATGCACGGCAAGGCAAGGAAAGGGTAACGCATGGGAAAGCACGGTCAGGCGAGGCAAGCCTAAGGCATGACAACGCAAGGCTAGGCAATGCACGGAAAGCAAGCAAAGAGTAACGGAACGCAAGGAAGGCAAGGGAAAGCAAGGGAAGGCAAGGGTAACGGAAGGAACGGCACGGCAAGGGGTAACAAGGCTAAGGCACGACAACGCAGGGCTAGGCAATGCACGGCAAGGCAAGGAAAGGGTAACGCAGGGGAAGGCACGGTCAGGTGAGGCAAGGATAAGGCACGACAATGCAAGGCTAGGCAATGCACGGCAAGGCAAGGAAAGAGTAACGGAAGGAAAGGAAGGCAAGGCAAAGCCAGGCAAGGCAAGTGTAACAAAAGGCACGCAACGGCAAGTGGAAACAAAGCTAAGGCACGACAACACACGGCTAGGAAATGCAAGGCAAGGCAAGTAAAGGGTAACGCAAGGCAAGGCACGGTGAGGCTAGGCAAGGCTAATGCACGACAACGCAAGGCTAGGCAATGCACGACAATGCAAGTAAAGCTTAAAGCAAAGGAAGGCACGGTTAGAAGAGATAAGGCTAAGGCACGACAACGCAAGGCTAGGCAATGCACGGAAGGCAAGCAAAGAGTAACGGAAGGTAAGGAAGGCAAGGGAAAGCAAGGGAAGGCAAGGGTAACGGAAGGGACGCACGGCAAGGGGTAACAAGGCTAAGGCACGACAACGCAGGGCTAGGCAATGCACGGCAAGGCAAGCAAAGAGTAACGGAAGGAAAGGAAGGCAAGGCAAAGCCAGGCAAGGCAAGTGTAACAAAAGGCACGCAACGGCAAGGGGAAACAAGGCTAAGGCACGACAACACACGGCTAGGAAATGCACGGCAAGGCAAGGAAAGGGTAACGCAAGGCAAGGCACGGTGAGGCTAGGCAAGGATAAAGCACGACAACGCAAGTCTAGGCAATGCACGACTATGCAAGTAAAGCTTAAAGCAAAGGAAGGCACGGTCAGGCGAGATAAGGCTAAGGCACGACAACGCAAGGCTAGGCAATGCAGGGAAGGCAAGCAAAGAGTAACGGAAGGTAAGGAAGGCAAGGGAAAGCAAGGAAAGGCAATGGTAACGGAAGGAACGGCACGGCAAGGGGAAACAAGTCTAAGGCACGACAACGCACGCTAGGCAATGCACGGCAAGGCAAGGAAAGGGTAACGCATGGGAAAGCACGGTCAGGGGAGGCAAGGCTAAGGCACGACAACGCAAGGCTTGGCAATGCACGGAAGGCAAGCAAAGAGTAAGGGAAGGTAAGGAAGGCAAGGCAAAGCCAGGCAAGGCAAGTGTAACAAAAGGCACGCAACGGTAAGGGGAAACAAGGCTAAGGCACGACAACACACGGCTAGGAAATGCACGGCAAGGCAAGGAAAGGGTAACGCAAGGCAAGGCACGGTGAGGCTAGGCAAGGCTAATGCACGACAACGCAAGGCTAGGCAATGCACGACAATGCAAGTAAAGCTTAAAGCAAAGGAAGGCACGGTCAGGCGAGATAAGGCTAAGGCACGACAACGCAAGGCTAGGCAATGCAGGGAAGGCAAGCAAAGAGTAACGGAAGGTAAGGAAGGCAAGGGAACGCAAGGAAAGGCAATGGTAACGGAAGGAACGGAACGGCAAGGGGAAACAAGTCTAATGCACGACAACGCACGCTAGGCAATGCACGGCAAGGCAAGGAAAGGGTAACGCATGGGAAAGCACGGTCAGGGGAGGCAAGGCTAAGGCACGACAACGCAAGGCTTGGCAATGCACGGAAGGCAAGCAAAGAGTAATGGAAGGTAAGGAAGGCAAGGGAAAGCAAAGAAAGACAAGTGTAACGGACGGAACGGCACGGCAAGGGGAAACAAGGCTAAGGCACGACAACGCACGCTAGGCAATGCACGGCAAGGCAAGGAAAGGGTAACGCATGGGAAAGCACGGTCAGGGGAGGCAAGGCTAAGGAAAGCCAAAGCAAGGCTAGGCAATGCACGGAAAGCAAGCAAGGAGTAACGGAATGCAAGGAAGGCAAGGGAAAGGAAGGAAAGGCAAGTGTAACGGAAGGAACGGCACGGCAAGGGGAAACAAGGCTAAGGCACGACAACGCACGGCTAGGCAATGCACGGCAAGGCAAGGAAAGGGTAACGCAGGGGAAGGCACGGTCAGGTGAGGCTAGGTTAATGCACGACAACGCAAGGCTAGGCAATGCACGACAATGCAAGGAAAGCTTAAAGCAAAGGAAGGCACGGTCAGGCGAGATAAGGCTAAGGCACGACAACGCAAGGCTAGGCAATGCACGGAAGGCAAGCAAAGAGTAACGGAACGCAAGGAAGGCAAGGGAAAGCAAGGGAAGGCAAGGGTAACGGAAGGAACGGCACGGCAAGGGGTAAGAAGGCTAAGGCACGGCAACGCAGGGCTAGGCAATGCACGGCAAGGCAAGGAAAGGGTAACGCAGGGGAAGGCACGGTCTGGTGAGGCAAGGATAAGGCACGACAATGCAAGGCTAGGCAATGCACGGCAAGGCAAGGAAAGAGTAACGGAAGGAAAGGAAGGCAAGTCAAAGCCAGGAAAGGCAAGTGTAACAAAAGCCACGCCACGGCAAGGGGAAACAAGGCTAAGGCACGACAACGCACGGCTAGGCAATGCACGGCAAGGCAAGGAAAGGGTAACGCAAGGCAAGGCACGGTGAGGCTAGGCAAGGCTAATGCACGACAACGCAAGTCTAGGCAATGCACGACAATGCAAGGAAAGCTTAAAGGAAAGGAAGGCACGGTCAGGCGAGATAAGGCTAAGGCACGACAACGCAAGGCTAGGCAATGCAGGTAAGGCAAGCAAAGAGTAACGGAAGGTAAGGAAGGCAAGGGAAAGCAAGGAAAGGCAATGGTAACGGAAGGAACGGCACGGCAAGCGGAAACAAGTCTAAGGCACGACAACGCACGACAGGCAATGCACGGCAAGGCAAGGCAAGGGTAACGCATGGGAAAGCACGGTCAGGGGAGGCAAGGCTAAGGCACGACAACGCAAGGCTTGGCAATGCACGGAAGGCAAGCAAAGAGTAACGGATGGTAAGGAAGGCAAGGGAAAGCAAAGAAAGTCAAGTGTAACGGATGGAACGGCACGGCAAGGGGAAACAAGGCTAAGGCACGACAACGCACGCTAGGCAATGCACGGCAAGGCAAGGAAAGGGTATCGCATGGGAAAGCACGGTCAGGCGAGGCAAGGCTAAGGAAAGCCAACGCAAGGCTAGGCAATGCACGGAAAGCAAGCAAGGAGTAACGGAATGCAAGGAAGGAAAGGGAAAGCAAGGGAAGGCAAGGGTAACGAAAGGAACGGCACGGCAAGGTGTAACAAGGCTAAGGCACGACAACACACGGCTAGGAAATGCACGGCAAGGCAAGGAAAGGGTAACGCAAGGCACGGCACTGTGAGGCTATGCAAGGTTAATGCACGAAAACGCAAGGCTAGGCAATGCACGACAATGCAAGGAAAGCTTAAAGCAAAGGAAGGCACGGTCAGGCGAGATAAGGCTAAGGCACGACAACGCAAGGCTAGGCAATGCACGGAAAGCAAGCAAAGAGTAACGGAACGCAAGGAAGGCAAGGGAAAGCAAGGGAAGGCAAGGGTAACGGAAGGAACCGCACGACAAGGGGTAAGAAGGCTAAGGCACGACAACGCAAGGCTAGGCAATGCACGGCAAGGCAAGCAAAGAGTAACGGAAGGAAAGGAAGGCAAGGCAAAGCCAGGCAAGGCAAGTGTAACAAAAGGCACGCAACGGCAAGGGGAAACAAGGCTAAGGCACGACAACACACGGCTAGGAAATGCACGGCAATGCAAGGAAAGGGTAACGCAAGGCAAGGCACGGTGAGGCTAGGCAAGGCTAATGCACGAAAACGCAAGGCTAGGCGATGCACGGAAAGCAAGCAAAGAGTAACGGAACGCAAGGAAGGCAAGGGAAAGCAAGGGAAGGCAAGGGTAACGGAAGGAACGGCACGGCAACGGGTAAGAAGGGTAAGGCACGGCAACGCAGGGCTAGGCAATGCACGGCAAGGCAAGGAAAGGGTAACGCAGGGGAAGGCACGGTCAGGTGAGGCAAGGATAAGGCACGACAATGCTAGGCTAGGCAATGCACGGCAAGGCAAGGAAAGAGTAACGGAAGGAAAGGAAGGCAAGTCAAAGCCAGGAAAGGCAAGTGTAACAAAAGGCACGCCACGGCAAGGGGAAACAAGTCTAAGGCACGACAACGCACGCTAGGCAATGCACGGCAAGGGAAGGAAAGGGTAACGCATGGGAAAGAACGGTCAGGGGAGGCAAGCCTAAGGCATGACAACGCAAGGCTAGGCAATGCACGACAATGCAAGGAAAGCTTAAAGCAAAGGAAGGCACGGTCAGGCGAGATAAGGCTAAGGCACGACAACGCAAGGCTAGGCAATGCACGGAAGGCAAGCAAAGAGTAACGGAAGGTAAGAAAGGCAAGGGAAAGCAAAGAAAGGCAAGTGTAACGGAAGGAACGGCACGGCAAGGGGAAACAAGGCTAAGGCACGACAACACACGCTAGGCAATGCACGGCAAGGCAAGGAAAGGGTAACGCATGGGAAAGCACGGTCAGGCGACGCAAGCCTAAGGCACGACAACGCAAGGCTAGGCAATGCACGGCAAGGCAAGCAAAGAGTAACGGAAGGAAAGGAAGGCAAGGCAAAGCCAGGCAAGGCAAGTGTAACAAAAGGCACGCAACGGCAAGGGGAAACAAGGCTAAGGCACGACAACACACGGCTAGGAAATGCACGGCAAGGCAAGGAAAGGGTAACGCAAGGCAAGGCACGGTGAGGCTAGGCAAGGTTAATGCACGACAACGCAAGGCTAGGCAATGCACGACAATGCAAGGAAAGCTTAAAGCAAAGGAAGGCACGGTCAGGCGAGATAAGGCTAAGGCACGACAACGCAAGGCTAGGCAATGCACGGAAGGCAAGCAAAGAGTAACGGAAGGTAAGGAACGCAAGGGAAAGCAAGGAAAGGCAAGTGTAACGGAAGGAACGGCACGGCAAGGGGAAACAATGCTAAGGCACGACAACGCACGCTAGGCAATGCACGGCAAGGCAAGGAAAGGGTAACGCATGGGAAAGCACGGTCAGGCGAGGCAAGGCTAAGGCACGACAACCCAAGGCTAGGCAATGCACGGAAGGCAAGCAAAGAGAAACGGAAGGTAAGGAAGGAAAGGGAAAGCAAAGAAAGGCAAGTGTAACCGAAGGAACGGCACGGCAAGGGGAAACAAGGCTAAGGCACGACAACGCACGGCTAGGCAATGCACGGCAAGGCAAGCAAAGGGTAACGCAAGGAAAGGCACGGTGAGGCTAGGCAAGGCTAATGCACGAAAACGCAAGGCTAGGCGATGCACGACAATGCAAGGAAAGCTTAAAGCAAAGGAAGGCAAGGTCAGGCGAGATAAGGCTAAGGCACGACAACGCAAGGCTAGGAAATTCAGGGAAGGCAAGCAAAGAGTAACGGAAGGTAAGCAAGGCAAGGAAAAGGAAGGAAAGGCCAGGGTAACGGAAGGAACGGCACGGCAAGGGGAAACAAGTCTAAGGCACGACACCGAACGCTAGGCAATGAAGGGCAAGGCAAGGAAAGGGTAACGCATTTGAAAGCACGGTCAGGCGAGGCAACGCTAAGGCACGACAACGCAAGGCTAGGCAATGCACGGAAGGCAAGCAAAGAGTAACGGAAGTAAGGAAGGCAAGGGAAAGCAAAGAAAGGCAAGTGTAACGGAAGGAACGGCACGGCAAGGGGAAACAAGGCTAAGGCACGACAACGCTCGCTAGGCAATGCACGGCAAGGCAAGGAAAGGGTAACGCATGGGAAAGCACGGTCAAGCGAGGCAAGGCTAAGGCATGACAACGCAAGGCTAGGCAATGCACGGCAAGGCAAGCAAAGGGTAACGCAAGGAAAGGCACGGTGAGGCTAGGCAAGTCTAATGCACGAAAACGCAAGGCTAGGCGATGCACGACAATGCAAGGAAAGCTTAAAGCAAAGGAAGGCACGGTCAGGCGAGATAAGGCTAAGGCACGACAACGCAAGGCTAGGCAATGCACGGAAGGCAAGCAAAGAGTAACGGAAGGTAAGGAAGGCAAGGCAAAGCCAGGCAAGGCAAGTGTAACAAAAGGCACGCCACGGCAAGGGGAATCAAGGCGAAGGCACGACAACGCACGGCTAGGCAATGCACGGCAAGGGAAGGAAAGGGTAACGCAAGGCAAGGCACTGTGAGGCTAGGCAAGGCTAATGCACGACAACGCAAGGCTAGGCAATGCACGACAATGCAAGGAAAGCTTAAAGCAAAGGAAGGCACCGTCAGGCGAGATAAGGCTAAGGCACGACAAAGCAAGGCTAGGCAATGCATGGAAGGCAAGCAAAGAGTACCGGAAGGTAAGGAAGGCAAGGGAAAGCAAGGAAAGCCAAGTGTAACGGAAGGAACGGCACGGCAAGGGGAAACAAGGCTAAGGCACGACAACGCACGCTTGGCAATGCACGGCAAGGCAAGGAAAGGGTAACGCATGGGAAAACACGGTCAGGCGAGGCAAGCCTAAGGCATGACAACGCAAGGCTAGGCAATGCACGGAAAGCAAGCAAAGAGTAACGGAACGCAAGGAAGGCAAGGGAAAGCAAGGGAAGGCAAGGGTAACGGAAGGAACGGCACGGCAAGGGGTAACAAGGCTAAGGCACGACAACGCAGGGCTAGGCAATGCACGGCAAGGCAAGGAAAGAGTAACGGAAGGAACGGAATGCAAGGCAAAGCCAGGCAAATCAAGTGTAACAAAAGGCACGCAACGGCAAGGGGAAACAAGGCTAAGGCACGGCAACACACGGCTAGGAAATGCACGGCAAGGCAAGGAAAGGGTAACGCAAGGCAAGGCACGGTGAGGCTAGGCAAGGCTAATGCACGACAACGCAAGGCTAGGCAATGCACGACAATGCAAGTAAAGCTTAAAGCAAAGGAAGGCACGGTCACAAGAGATAAGGCTAAGGCACGACAACGCAAGGCTAGGCAATGCAGGGAAGGCAAGCAAAGACTAACGTAAGGTAAGCAAGGCAAGGAAAAGGAAGGAAAGGCCAGGGTAACGGAAGGAACGGCAGGGCAAGGGGAAACAAGGCTAAGGCACGGCAACGTAGGCTAGGCAATGCACGGCAAGGCAAGGAAAGGGTAACGCATGGGAAAGCACGTTCAGGCGAGGCAAGGCTAAGGCACGACAACGCAAGGCTAGGCAATGCACGGAAGGCTAGCAAAGAGTGACGGAAGCTAAGGAAGGCAAGGGAAAGCAAAGAAAGGCAAGTGTAACGGAAGGAACGGCACGGCAAGGGGAAACAAGGCTAAGGCACGACAACGCACGGCTATGCATTGCACGGCAAGGCAAGCAAAAGTTAACGCAAGGAAAGGCACGGTGAGGCTAGGCAAGGCTAATGCACGAAAACGCAAGGCTAGGCGATGCACGACAATGCAAGGAAACTTAAAGCAAAGGAAGGCAAGGGCAGGCGAGATAAGGCTAAGGCACGACAAGGCAAGGCTAGGAAATTCAGGGAAGGCAAGCAAAGACTAACGGAAGGTAAGCAAGGCAAGGAAAAGGAAGGAAAGGCCAGGGTAACGGAAGGAACGGCAGGGCAAGGGGAAACAATTCTAAGGCACGACACCGAACGCTAGGCAATGAACGGCAAGGCAAGGAAAGGGTAACGCATTTGAAAGCACGGTCAGGCGAGGCAACGCAAAGGCACGACAACGCAAGGCTAAGCAATGCACGGAAGGCAAGCAAAGAGTAACGGAAGGTAAGGAAGGCAAGGGAAAGGAAGGAAAGGCAAGTGTAACGGAAGGAACGGCACGGCAAGGGGAAACAAGGCTAAGGGACGACAACGCACGGCTAGACAATGCACGGCAAGGCAAGGAAAGGGTAACGCATGGGAAAGCACGGTGAGGCGATGCAAGGCTAAGGCATGACAACGCAAGGCTAGGCAATGCACGGAAAGGAAGCAAAGAGTAAGGGAACGCAAGGAATTCAAGGGAAAGCAAGGGAAGGCAAGGGTAACGGAAGGAACGGCACGGCAAGGGGTAACAAGGCTAAGGCACGGCAACGCAGGGCTAGGCAATGCACGGCAAGGCAAGGAACGAGTAACGGAAGGTAAGGAAGGAAAGGGAAAGCAAAGAAAGGCAAGTGTAACCGAAGGAACGGCACGGCAAGGGGAAACAAGGCTAAGGCACGACAACGCTCGCTAGGCAATGCACGGCAAGGCAAGGAAAGGGTAACGCATGGGAAAGCACGGTCAAGCGAGGCAAGGCTAAGGCATGACAACGCAAGGCTAGGCAATGCACGGCAAGGCAAGCAAAGGGTAACGCAAGGAAAGGCACGGTGAGGCTAGGCAAGGCTAATGCACGAAAACGCAAGGCTAGGCGATGCACGACAATGCAAGGAAAGCTTAAAGCAAAGGAAGGCACGGTCAGGCGAGATAAGGCTAAGGCACGACAACGCAAGGCTAGGCAATGCACGGAAGGCAAGCAAAGAGTAACGGAAGGTAAGGAAGGCAAGGCAAAGCCAGGCAAGGCAAGTGTAACAAAAGGCACGCCACGGCAAGGGGAATCAAGGCGAAGGCACGACAACGCACGGCTAGGCAATGCACGGCAAGGGAAGGAAAGGGTAACGCAAGGCAAGGCACTGTGAGGCTAGGCAAGGCTAATGCACGACAACGCAAGGCTAGGCAATGCACGACAATGCAAGGAAAGCTTAAAGCAAAGGAAGGCACCGTCAGGCGAGATAAGGCTAAGGCACGACAAAGCATTGCTAGGCAATGCACGGAAGGCAAGCAAAGAGTACCGGAAGGTAAGGAAGGCAAGGGAAAGCAAGGAAAGGCAAGTGTAACGGAAGGAACGGCGCGGCAAGGGGAAACAAGGCTAAGGCACGACAACGCACGCTTGGCAATGCACGGCAAGGCAAGGAAAGGGTAACGCATGGGAAAACACGGTCAGGCGAGGCAAGCCTAAGGCATGACAACGCAAGGCTAGGCAATGCACGGAAAGCAAGCAAAGAGTAATGGAACGCAAGGAAGGCAATGGAAAGCAAGGGAAGGCAAGGGTAACGGAAGGAACGGCACGGCAAGGGGTAACAAGCCTAAGGCACGACAACGCAGGGCTAGGCAATGCACGGCAAGGCAAGGAAAGAGTAACGGAAGGAACGGAAGGCAAGGCAAAGCCAGGCAAATCAAGTGTAACAAAAGGCACGCAACGGCAAGGGGAAACAAGGCTAAGGCACGGCAACACACGGCTAGGAAATGCACGGCAAGGCAAGGAAAGGGTAACGCAAGGCAAGGCACGGTGAGGCTAGGCAAGGCTAATGCACGACAACGCAAGGCTAGGCAATGCACGACAATGCATGTAAAGCTTAAAGCAAAGGAAGGCACGGTCAGAAGAGATAAGGCTAAGGCACGACAACGCAAGGCTAGGCAATGCAGGGAAGGCAAGCAAAGAGTAACGTAAGGTAAGGAAGGCAAAGGAAAGCAAGGAAAGACAATGGTAACGGAAGGAACGGCACGGCAAGGGGTAACAAGGCTAAGGCACGACAACGCAGGGCTAGGCAATGCACGGCAAGGCAAGGAAAGGGTAACGCAGGGGAAGGCACGGTCAGGTGAGGCAAGGATAAGGCACGACAATGCAAGGCTAGGCAATGCACGGCAAGGCAAGGAAAGAGTAACGGAAGGAAAGGAAGGCAAGGCAAAGCCAGGCAAGGCAAGTGTAACAAAAGGCACGCAACGGCAAGGGGAAACAAGGCTAAGGCACGACAACACACGGCTAGGAAATGCAAGGCAAGGAAAGTAAAGCGGAACGCAAGGCAAGGCACGGTGAGGCTAGGCAAGGCTAATGCACGACAACGCAAGGCTAGGCAATGCACGACAATGCAAGTAAAGCTTAAAGCAAAGGAAGGCACGGTTAGAAGAGACAAGGCTAAGGCACGACAACGCAAGGCTAGGCAATGCACGGAAGGCAAGCAAAGAGTAACGGAAGGTAAGGAAGGCAAGGGAAAGCAAGGGAAGGCAGGGGTAACGGAAGGGAGGGCACGGCAAGGGGTAACAAGGCTAAGGCACGACAACGCAGGGCTAGGCAATGCACGGCAAGGCAAGCAAAGAGTAACGGAAGGAAAGGAAGGCAAGGCAAAGCCAGGCAAGGCAAGTGTAACAAAAGGCACGCAACGGCAAGGGGAAACAAGGCTAAGGCACGACAACACACGGCTAGGAAATGCACGGCAAGGCAAGGAAAGGGTAACGCAAGGCAAGGCACGGTGAGGCTAGGCAAGGCTAATGCACGACAACGCAAGTCTTGGCAATGCACGACAATGCAAGTAAAGCTTAAAGCAAAGGAAGGCACGGTCAGGCGAGATAAGGCTAAGGCACGACAACGCAAGGCTAGGCAATGCAGGGAAGGCAAGCAAAGAGTAACGGAAGGTAAGGAAGGCAAGGGAAAGCAAGGAAAGGCAATGGTAACGGAAGGAACGGCACGGCAAGGGGAAACAAGTCTAAGGCACGACAACGCACGCTAGGCAATGCACGGCAAGGCAAGGAAAGGGTAACGCATGGGAAAGCACGGTCAGGGGAGGCAAGGCTAAGGCACGACAACGCAAGGCTTGGCAATGCACGGAAGGCAAGCAAAGAGTAACGGATGGTAAGGAAGGCAAGGGAAAGCAAAGAAAGTCAAGTGTAACGGAAGGAACGGCACGGCAAGGGGAAACAAGGCTAAGGCACGACAACGCACGCTAGGAAATGCACGGCAAGGCAAGGAAAGGATATCGCATGGGAAAGCACGGTCAGGCGAGGCTAGGCTAAGGAAAGCCAACGCAAGGCTAGGCAATGCACGGAAAGCAAGCAAGGAGTAACGGAATGCAAGGAAGGAAAGGGAAAGCAAGGGAAGGCAAGGGTAACGAAAGGAACGGCACGGCAAGGTGTAACAAGGCTAAGGCACGACAACACACGACTAGGAAATGCACGGCAAGGCAAGGAAAGGGTAACGCAAGGCAAGGCACGGTGAGGCTAGGCAAGGCTAATGCACGACAACGCAAGGCTAGGCAATGCACGACAATGCAAGGAAAGCTTAAAGCAAAGGAAGGCACGGTCAGGCGAGATAAGGCTAAGGCACGACAACGCAAGGCTAGGCAATGCAGGGAAGGGAAGCAAAGAGTAACGGATGGTAAGCAAAGCAAGGAAAAGCAAGGAAAGGCAAGGGTAACGGAAGGAACTGCACGGCAAGGGGAAACAAGGCTAAGGCACGGCAACGCAGGCTGGGCAATGCACGGCAAGGCAAGGAAAGGGTAACGCATGGGAAAGCACGTTCAGGCGAGGCAAGACTAAGGCACGACAACGCAAGGCTAGGCAATGCACGGAAGGCAAGCAAAGAGTAACGGAAGGTAAGGAAGGCAAGGGAAAGCAAAGAAAGGCAAGTGTAACGGAAGGAACGGCACGGCAAGGGGGAACAAGTCTCAGGCACGACACCGAACGCTAGGCAATGCACGGCAAGGCAAGGAAAGGGTAACGCATGGGAAAGCACGGTCAGGCGAGGCAAGCCTAAGGCACGACAATGCAAGGCTAGGCAATGCACGGCAAGGCAAGGAAAGAGTAACGGAAGGAAAGGAAGGCAAGGCAAAGCCAGGCAAGGCAAGTGTAACAAAAGGCACGCAACGGCAAGGGGAAACAAGGCTAAGGCACGACAACACAAGGCTAGGAAATGCAAGGCAAGGAAAGTAAAGGGTAACGCAAGGCAAGGCACGGTGAGGCTAGGCAAGGCTAATGCACGACAACGCAAGGCTAGGCAATGCACGACAATGCAAGTAAAGCTTAAAGCAAAGGAAGGCACGGTTAGAAGAGATAAGGCTAAGGCACGACAACGCAAGGCTAGGCAATGCAGGGAAGGCAAGCAAAGAGTAACGGAAGGTAAGGAAGGCAAAGGAAAGCAAGGAAAGGCAATGGTAACGGAAGGAACGGCACGGCAAGGGGAAACAAGTCTAAGGCACGACAACGCACGCTAGGCAATTCACGGCAAGGGAAGGAAAGGGTAACGCATGGGAAAGAACGGTCAGGGGAGGCAAGCCTAAGGCATGACAACGCAAGTCTAGGCAATGCACGGAAAGCAAGCAAAGAGTAACGGAACGCAAGGAAGGCAAGGGAAAGCAAGGGAAGGCAAGGGTAACGGAAGGAACGGCACGACAAGGGGTAAGAAGGCTAAGGCACGACAACGCAAGGCTAGGCAATGCACGGCAAGGCAAGCAAAGAGTAACGGAAGGAAAGGAAGGCAAGGCAAAGCCAGGCAAGGCAAGTGTAACAAAAGGCACGCAACGGCAAGGGGAAACAAGGCTAAGGCACGACAACACACGGCTAGGAAATGCACGGCAATGCAAGGAAAGGGTAACACAAGGCAAGGCACGGTGAGGCTAGGCAAGGCTAATGCACGAAAACAGAAGGCTAGGCGATGCACGGAAAGCAAGCAAAGAGTAACGGAACGCAAGGAAGGCAAGGGAAAGCAAGGGAAGGCAAGGGTAACGGAAGGAACGGCACGGCAAGGGGTAAGAAGGCTAAGGCACGGCAACGCAGGGCTAGGCAATGCACGGCAAGGCAAGGAAAGGGTAACGCAGGGGAAGGCACGGTCAGGTGAGGCAAGGATAAGGCACGACAATGCAAGGCTAGGCAATGCACGGCAAGGCAAGGAAAGAGTAACGGAAGGAAAGGAAGGCAAGTCAAAGCCAGGAAAGGCAAGTGTAACAAAAGGCACGCCACGGCAAGGGGAAACAAGTCTAAGGCACGACAACGCACGCTAGGCAATGCACGGCAAGGGAAGGAAAGGGTAACGCATGGGAAAGAACGGTCAGGGGAGGCAAGCCTAAGGCATGACAACGCAAGGCTAGGCAATGCACGGAAAGCAAGCAAAGAGTAACGGATGGTAAGGAAGGCAAGGGAAAGCAAAGAAAGTCAAGTGTAACGGAAGGAACGGCACGGCAAGGGGAAACAAGGCTAAGGCACGACAACGCACGCTAGGAAATGCACGGCAAGGCAAGGAAAGGATATCGCATGGGAAAGCACGGTCAGGCGAGGCTAGGCTAAGGAAAGCCAACGCAAGGCTAGGCAATGCACGGAAAGCAAGCAAGGAGTAACGGAATGCAAGGAAGGAAAGGGAAAGCAAGGGAAGGCAAGGGTAACGAAAGGAACGGCACGGCAAGGTGTAACAAGGCTAAGCCACGACAACACACGACTAGGAAATGCACGGCAAGGCAAGGAAAGGGTAACGCAAGGCAAGGCACGGTGAGGCTAGGCAAGGCTAATGCACGACAACGCAAGGCTAGGCAATGCACGACAATGCAAGGAAAGCTTAAAGCAAAGGAAGGCACGGTCAGGCGAGATAAGGCTAAGGCTCGACAACGCAAGGCTAGGCAATGCAGGGAAGGGAAGCAAAGAGTAACGGATGGTAAGCAAAGCAAGGAAAAGCAAGGAAAGGCAAGGGTAACGGAAGGAACTGCACGGCAAGGGGAAACAAGGCTAAGGCACGGCAACGCAGGCTGGGCAATGCACGGCAAGGCAAGGAAAGGGTAACGCATGGGAAAGCACGTTCAGGCGAGGCAAGACTAAGGCACGACAACGCAAGGCTAGGCAATGCACGGAAGGCAAGCAAAGAGTAACGGAAGGTAAGGAAGGCAAGGGAAAGCAAAGAAAGGCAAGTGTAACGGAAGGAACGGCACGGCAAGGGGGAACAAGTCTCAGGCACGACACCGAACGCTAGGCAATGCACGGCAAGGCAAGGAAAGGGTAACGCATGGGAAAGCACGGTCAGGCGAGGCAAGCCTAAGGCACGACAATGCAAGGCTAGGCAATGCACGGCAAGGCAAGGAAAGAGTAACGGAAGGAAAGGAAGGCAAGGCAAAGCCAGGCAAGGCAAGTGTAACAAAAGGCACGCAACGGCAAGGGGAAACAAGGCTAAGGCACGACAACACAAGGCTAGGAAATGCAAGGCAAGGAAAGTAAAGGGTAACGCAAGGCAAGGCACGGTGAGGCTAGGCAAGGCTAATGCACGACAACGCAAGGCTAGGCAATGCACGACAATGCAAGTAAAGCTTAAAGCAAAGGAAGGCACGGTTAGAAGAGATAAGGCTAAGGCACGACAACGCAAGGCTAGGCAATGCAGGGAAGGCAAGCAAAGAGTAACGGAAGGTAAGGAAGGCAAAGGAAAGCAAGGAAAGGCAATGGTAACGGAAGGAACGGCACGGCAAGGGGAAACAAGTCTAAGGCACGACAACGCACGCTAGGCAATGCACGGCAAGGGAAGGAAAGGGTAACGCATGGGAAAGAACGGTCAGGGGAGGCAAGCCTAAGGCATGACAACGCAAGGCTAGGCAATGCACGGAAAGCAAGCAAAGAGTAACGGAACGCAAGGAAGGCAAGGGAAAGCAAGGGAAGGCAAGGGTAACGGAAGGAACGGCACGACAAGGGGTAAGAAGGCTAAGGCACGACAACGCAAGGCTAGGCAATGCACGGCAAGGCAAGCAAAGAGTAACGGAAGGAAAGGAAGGCAAGGCAAAGCCAGGCAAGGCAAGTGTAACAAAAGGCACGCAACGGCAAGGGGAAACAAGGCTAAGGCACGACAACACACGGCTAGGAAATGCACGGCAATGCAAGGAAAGGGTAACGCAAGGCAAGGCACGGTGAGGCTAGGCAAGGCTAATGCACGAAAACAGAAGGCTAGGCGATGCACGGAAAGCAAGCAAAGAGTAACGGAACGCAAGGAAGGCAAGGGAAAGCAAGGGAACGCAAGGGTAACGGAAGGAACGGCACAGCAAGGGGTAAGAAGGCTAAGGCACGGCAACGCAGGGCTAGGCAATGCACGGCAAGGCAAGGAAAGGGTAACGCAGGGGAAGGCACGGTCAGGTGAGGCAAGGATAAGGCACGACAATGCAAGGCTAGGCAATGCACGGCAAGGCAAGGAAAGAGTAACGGAAGGAAAGGAAGGCAAGTCAAAGCCAGGAAAGGCAAGTGTAACAAAAGGCACGCCACGGCAAGGGGAAACAAGTCTAAGGCACGACAACGCACGCTAGGCAATGCACGGCAAGGGAAGGAAAGGGTAACGCATGGGAAAGAACGGTCAGGGGAGGCAAGCCTAAGGCATGACAACGCAAGGCTAGGCAATGCACGGAAAGCAAGCAAAGAGTAACGGAACGCAAGGAAGGCAAGGGAAAGCAAGGGAAGGCACGGGTAACGGAAGGAACGGCACGACAAGGGGTAAGAAGGCTAAGGCACGACAACGCAAGGCTAGGCAATGCACGGCAAGGCAAGCAAAGAGTAACGGAAGGAAAGGAAGGCAAGGCAAAGCCAGGCAAGGCAAGTGTAACAAAAGGCACGCAACGGCAAGGGGAAACAAGGCTAAGGCACGACAACACACGGCTAGGAAATGCACGGAAAGGCAAGGAAACGGTAACGCAAGGCAAGGCACGGTGAGGCTAGGCAAGGCTAATGAACGAAAACGCAAGGCTAGGCGATGCACGGAAAGCAAGCAAAGAGTAACGGAACGCAAGGAAGGCAAGGGAAAGCAAGGGAAGGCAAGGGTAACGGAAGGAACGGCACGGCAAGGGGTAAGAAGGCTAAGGCACGGCAACGCAGGGCTAGGCAATGCACGGCAAGGCAAGGAAAGGGTAACGCAGGGGAAGGCACGGTCAGGTGAGGCAAGGATAAGGCACGACAATGCAAGGCTAGGCAATGCACGGCAAGGCAAGGAAAGAGTAACGGAAGGAAAGGAAGGCAAGTCAAAGCCAGGAAAGGCAAGTGTAACAAAAGGCACGCCACGGCAAGGGGAAACAAGGCTAAGGCACGACAACGCACGGCTAGGCAATGCACGGCAAGGCAAGGAAAGGGTAACGCAAGGCAAGGCACGGTGAGGCTAGGTAAGGCTAATGCACGACAACGCAAGGCTAGGCAATGCACGACAATGCAAGGAAAGCTTAAAGCAAAGGAAGGAAGGGTTAGAAGAGATAAGGCTAAGGCACGACAACGCAAGGCTAGGCAATGCAGGGAAGGCAAGAAAAGAGTAACGGAAGGTAAGGAAGGCAAAGGAAAGCAAGGAAAGGCAATGGTAACGGAAGGAACGGCACGGCAAGGGGAAACAAGTCTAAGGCACGACAACGCACGCTAGGCAATGCACGGCAAGGGAAGGAAAGGGTAACGCATGGGAAAGAACGGTCAGGGGAGGCAAGCCTAAGGCATGACAACGCAAGGCTAGGCAATGCACGGAAAGCAAGCAAAGAGTAACGGAACGCAAGGAAGGCAAGGGAAAGCAAGGGAAGGCAAGGGTAACGGAAGGAACGGCACGACAAGGGGTAAGAAGGCTAAGGCACGACAACGCAAGGCTAGGCAATGCACGGCAAGGCAAGCAAAGAGTAACGGAAGGAAAGGAAGGCAAGGCAAAGCCAGGCAAGGCAAGTGTAACAAAAGGCACGCAACGGCAAGGGGAAACAAGGCTAAGGCACGACAACACACGGCTAGGAAATGCACGGCAAGGCAAGGAAAGGGTAACGCAAGGCAAGGCACGGTGAGGCTAGGCAAGGCTAATGCACGACAATGCAAGGCTAGGCAATGCACGACAATGCAAGTAAAGCTTAAAGCAAAGGAAGGCACGGTCAGGCGAGATAAGGCTAAGGCACGACAACGCAAGGCTAGGCAAATCAGGGAAGGCAAGCAAAGAGTAACGGAAGGTAAGGAAGGCAAGGGAAAGCAAGGAAAGGCAATGGTAACGGAAGGAACGGCACGGCAAGGGGAAACAAGTCTAATGCACGACAACGCACGCTAGGCAATGCACGGCAAGGCAAGGAAAGGGTAACGCATGGGAAAACACGGTCAGGCGAGGCAAGCCTAAGGCATGACAACGCAAGGCTAGGCAATGCACGGAAAGCAAGCAAAGAGTAACGGAACGCAAGGAAGGCAAGGGAATGCAAGGGAAGGCAAGGGTAACGGAAGGAACGGCACGGCAAGGGGTAACAAGGCTAAGGCACGACAACGCAGGGCTAGGCAATGCACGGCAAGGAAAGGAAAGAGTAACGGAAGGAACGGAAGGCAAGGCAAAGCCAGGCAAATCAAGTGTAACAAAAGGCACGCAACGGCAAGGGGAAACAAGGCTAAGGCACGGCAACACACGGCTAGGAAATGCACGGCAAGGCAAGGAAAGGGTAACGCAAGGCAAGGCACGGTGAGGCTAGGCAAGGCTAATGCACGACAACGCAAGGCTAGGCAATGCACGACAATGCAAGTAAAGCTTAAAGCAAAGGAAGGCACGGTCAGAAGAGATAAGGCTAAGGCACGACAACGCAAGGCTAGGCAATGCAGGGAAGGCAAGCAAAGAGTAACGTAAGGTAAGGAAGGCAAAGGAAAGCAAGGAAAGACAATGCTAACGGAAGGAACGGCACGGCAAGGGGAAACAAGTCTAAGGCACGACAACGCACGCTAGGCAATGCACGGCAAGGGAAGGAAAGGGTAACGCATGGGAAAGAACGGTCAGGGGTGGCAAGGCTAAGGCACGACAACGCAAGGCTTGGCAATGCACGGAAGGCAAGCAAAGAGTAACGGAAGGTAAGGAAGGCTAGGGAAAGCAAAGAAAGGCAAGTGTAACGGAAGGAACGGCACGGCAAGGGGAAACAAGGCTAAGGCACGACAACGCACGCTAGGCAATGCACGGCAAGGCAAGGAAAGGGTAACGCATGGGAAAGCACGGTCTGGCGAGGCAAGGCTAAGGAAAGCCAACGAAAGGCTAGGCAATGCACGGTAAGCAAGCAAGGAGTAACGGAATGCAAGGAAGGAAAGGGAAAGCAAGGGAAGTCAAGGGTAATGGAAGGAACGGCACGGCAAGGGGTAACAAGGCTAAGGCACGACAACACACGGCTAGGAAATGCACGGCAAGGCAAGGAAAGGGTAACGCAAGGCAAGGCACGGTGAGGCTAGGCAAGGTTAATGCACGACAACCCAAGGCTAGGCAATGCACGACAATGCAAGGAAAGCTTAAAGCAAAGGAAGGCACGGTCAGGCGAGATAAGGCTAAGGCACGACAACGCAAGGCTAGGCAAAGCACGGAAGGCAAGCAAAGAGTAACGGAATGTAAGGAAGGCAAGGGAAAGCAAGGAAAGGCAAGTGTAACGGAAGGAACGGCACGGCAAGGGGAAACAATGCTAAGGCACGACAACGCACGCTAGGCAATGCACGGCAAGGCAAGGAAAGGGTAACGCATGGGAAAGCACGGTCAGGCGAGGCAAGGCTAAGGCACGACAACGCAAGGCTAGGACATTCAGGGAAGGCAAGCAAAGAGTAACGGAAGGTAAGCAAGGCAAGGAAAAGGAAGGAAAGGCCAGGGTAACGGAAGGAACGGCACGGGGAGGGGAAACAAGTCTAAGGCACGACACCGAACGCTAGGCAATGAACGGCAAGGCAAGGAAAGGGTAACGCATTTGAAAGCACGGTCAGGCGAGGCAACGCTAAGTCACGACAACGCACGGCTAGGCAATGCACGGAAAGGCAAGGAAAGAGTAACGGAAGTAAGGAAGGCAAGGGAAAGCAAAGAAAGGCAAGTGTAACGGAAGGAACGGCACGGCAAGGGGAAACAAGTCTAAGGCACGACAACGCACGCTAGGCAATGCACGGCAAGGGAAGGAAAGGGTAACGCATGGGAAAGAACGGTCAGGGGAGGCAAGCCTAAGGCATGACAACGCAAGGCTAGGCAATGCACGGAAAGCAAGCAAAGAGTAACGGAACGCAAGGAAGGCAAGGGAAAGCAAGGGAAGGCAAGGGTAACGGAAGGAACGGCACGACAAAGGGTAAGAAGGCTAAGGCACGACAACGCAAGGCTAGGCAATGCACGGCAAGGCAAGCAAAGAGTAACGGAAGGAAAGGAAGGCAAGGCAAAGCCAGGCAAGGCAAGTGTAACAAAAGGCACGCAACGGCAAGGGGAAACAAGGCTAAGGCACGACAACACACGGCTAGGAAATGCACGGAAAGGCAAGGAAAGGGTAACGCATGGGAAAGCACGGTCAGGCGATGCAAGGCTAAGGCATGACAACGCAAGGCTAGGAAATGCACGGAAAGAAAGCAAAGAGTAACGGAACGCAAGGAAGGCAAGGGAAAGCAA
Organism: Macrotis lagotis; assembly: GCF_037893015.1. NCBI lineage: Eukaryota > Metazoa > Chordata > Mammalia > Peramelemorphia > Peramelidae > Macrotis > Macrotis lagotis. The sequence goes on from NW_027421908.1 coordinate 747,483, forward strand.
GGGAAGGCAAGGGTAACGGAAGGAACGGCACGGCAAGGGGTAAGAAGGCTAAGGCACGGCAACGCAGGGCTAGGCAATGCACGGCAAGGCAAGGAAAGGGTAACGCAGGGGAAGGCACGGTCAGGTGAGGCAAGGATAAGGCACGACAATGCAAGGCTAGGCAATGCACGGCAAGGCAAGGAAAGAGTAACGGAAGGAAAGGAAGGCAAGTCAAAGCCAGGAAAGGCAAGTGTAACAAAAGGCACGCCACGGCAAGGGGAAACAAGGCTAAGGCACGACAACGCACGGCTAGGCAATGCACGGCAAGGCAAGGGAAGGGTAACGCAAGGGAAGGCACGGTGAGGCTAGGCAAGGCTAATGCACGACAACGCAAGGCTAGGCAATGCACGACAATGCAAGGAAACTTAAAGCAAAGGAAGGCACGGTCAGGCGAGATAAGGCTAAGGCATGACAACGCAAGGCTAGGCAATGCACGGAAAGCAAGCAAAGAGTAACGGAACGCAAGGAAGGCAAGGGAAAGCAAAGAAAGGCAAGTGTAACGGAAGGAAAGGCACGGCAAGGGGAAACAAGGCTAAGGCACGACAACGCACGCTAGGCAATGCACGGCAAGGCAAGGAAAGGGTAACGCATGGGAAAGCACGGTCAGGCGAGGCAAGCCTAAGGCACGACAATGCAAGGCTAGGCAATGAACGGCAAGGCAAGGAAAGAGTAACGGAAGGAAAGGAAGGCAAGGCAAAGCCAGGCAAGGCAAGTGTAACAAAAGGCACGCAACGGCAAGGGGAAACAAGGCTAAGGCACGACAACACACGGCTAGGAAATGCAAGGCAAGGAAAGTAAAGGGTAACGCAAGGCAAGGCACGGTGAGGCTAGGCAAGGCTAATGCACGACAACGCAAGGATAGGCAATGCACGACAATGCAAGTAAAGCTTAAAGCAAAGGAAGGCACGGTTAGAAGAGATAAGGCTAAGGCACGACAACGCAAGGCTAGGCAATGCACGGAAGGCAAGAAAAGAGTAACGGAAGGTAAGGAAGGCAAAGGAAAGCAAGGAAAGGCAATGGTAACGGAAGGAACGGCACGGCAAGGGGAAACAAGTCTAAGGCACGACAACGCACGCTAGGCAATGCACGGCAAGGGAAGGAAAGGGTAACGCATGGGAAAGAACAGTCAGGGGAGGCAAGCCTAAGGCATGACAACGCAAGGCTAGGCAATGCACGGAAAGCAAGCAAAGAGTAACGGAACGCAAGGAAGGCAAGGGAAAGCAAGGGAAGGCAAGGGTAACGGAAGGAACGGCACGACAAGGGGTAAGAAGGCTAAGGCACGACAACGCAAGGCTAGGCAATGCACGGCAAGGCAAGCAAAGAGTAACGGAAGGAAAGGAAGGCAAGGCAAAGCCAGGCACGGCAAGTGTAACAAAAGGCACGCAACGGCAAGGGGAAACAAGGCTAAGGCACGACAACACACGGCTAGGAAATGCACGGCAATGCAACGAAAGGGTAACGCAAGGCAAGGCACGGTGAGGCTAGGCAAGGCTAATGCACGAAAACGCAAGGCTAGGCGATGCACGGAAAGCAAGCAAAGAGTAACGGAACGCAAGGAAGGCAAGGGAAAGCAAGGGAAGGCAAGGGTAACGGAAGGAACGTCACGGCATGGGGTAAGAAGGCTAAGGCACGGCAACGCAGGGCTAGGCAATGCACGGCAAGGCAAGGAAAGGGTAACGCAGGGGAAGGCACGGTCAGGTGAGGCAAGGATAAGGCACGACAATGCAAGGATAGGCAATGCACGGCAAGGCAAGGAAAGAGTAACGGAAGGAAAGGAAGGCAAGGCAAAGCCAGGCAAGGCAAGTGTAACAAAAGGCACGCAACGGCAAGGGGAAACAAGGCTAAGGCACGACAACACACGGCTAGGAAATGCACGGCAAGGCAAGGAAAGGGTAACGCAAGGCAAGGCACGGTGAGGCTAGGCAAGGCTAATGCACGACAATGCAAGGCTAGGCAATGCACGACAATGCAAGTAAAGCTTAAAGCAAAGGAAGGCAAGGTCAGGCGAGATAAGGCTAAGGCACGACAACGCAAGGCTAGGAAATTCAGGGAAGGCAAGCAAAGAGTAACGGAAGGTAAGCAAGGCAAGGAAAAGGAAGGAAAGGCCAGGGTAACGGAAGGAACGGCACGGCAAGGGGAAACAAGTCTAAGGCACGACACCGAACGCTAGGCAATGAAGGGCAAGGCAAGGAAAGGGTAACGCATTTGAAAGCACGGTCAGGCGAGGCAACGCTAAGGCACGACAACGCAAGGCTAGGCAATGCACGGAAGGCAAGCAAAGAGTAACGGAAGGTAAGGAAGGCAAGGGAAAGGAAGGAAAGGCAAGTGTAACGGAAGGAACGGCACGGCAAGGGGAAACAAGGCTAAGGCACGACAACGCACGCTAGGCAATGCACGGCAAGGCAAGGAAAGGGTAACGCATGGGAAAGCACGGTCAGGCGAGGCAAGCCTAAGGCATGACAACGCAAGGCTAAGCAATGCACGGAAAGCAAGCAAAGAGTAACGGAACGCAAGGAAGGCAAGGGAAAGCAAGGGAAGGCAAGGGTAACGGAAGGAACGGCACGGCAAGGGGTAACAAGGCTAAGGCACGACAACGCAGGGCTAGGCAATGCACGGCAAGGCAAAGAAAGAGTAACGGAAGGAAAGGAAGGCAAGGCAAAGCCACGCAAGTCAAGTGTAACAAAAGGCACGCAACGGCAAGGGGAAACAAGGCTAAGGCACGACAACACACGGCTAGGAAATGCACGGCAAGGCAAGGAAAGGGTAACGCAAGGCAAGGCACGGTGAGGCTAGGCAATGCTAATGCACGACAACGCAAGGCTAGGCAATGCACGACAATGCAAGTAAAGCTTAAAGCAAAGGAAGGCACGGTCAGAAGAGATAAGGCTAAGGCACGACAACGCAAGGCTAGGCAATGCAGGGAAGGCAAGCAAAGAGTAACGGAAGGTAAGGAAGGCAAAGGAAAGCAAGGAAAGGCAATGGTAACGGAAGGAACGGCACGGTAAGGGGAAACAAGTCTAAGGCACGACAACGCACGCTAGGCAATGCACGGCAAGGGAAGGACAGGGTAACGCATGGGAAAGAACGGTCAAGGGAGCCAAGGCTAAGGCACGACAACGCAAGGCTTGGCAATGCACGGAAGGCAAGCAAAGAGTAAAGGAAGTAAGGAAGGCAAGGGAAAGCAAAGAAAGGCAAGTGTAACTGAAGGAACGGCACGGCAAGGGGAAACAAGGCTAAGGCACGACAACGCACGGCTAGGCAATGCACGGCAAGGCAAGCAAAGGGTAACGCAAGGCAAGGCACGGTGAGGCTAGACAAGGCTAATGCACGAAAACGCAAGGCTAGGCAATGCACGACAATGCAAGGAAAGCTTAAAGCAAAGGAAGGCAAAGTCAGGCGAGATAAGGCAAAGGCATGACAACGCAAGGCTAGGCAATTCAGGGAAGGCAAGCAAGGAGTAACGGAATGCAAGGAAGGCAAGGGAAAGCAAGGAAAGGCAAGTGTAACGGAAGGAACGGCACGGCAAGGGGAAACAAGGCTAAGGCACGACAACGCACGCTAGGCAATGCACGGCAAGGAAAGGAAAGGGTAACGCATGGGAAAGAACGGTCAGGTGAGGCAAGGCTAAGGCACGACAACGCAAGGCTTGGCAATGCACGGAAGGCAAGCAAAGAGTAACGGAAGTAAGAATGCAAGGGAAAGTAAAGAAAGGCAAGTGTAACGGAAGGAACGGCACGGCAAGGGGAAACAAGGCTAAGGCACGACAACGCTCGCTAGGCAATGCACGGCAAGGCAAGGAAAGGGTAACGCATGGGAAAGCACGGTCAAGCGAGGCAAGGCTAAGGCATGACAACGCAAGGCTAGGCAATGCACGGCAAGGCAAGCAAAGGGTAACGCAAGGAAAGGCACGGTGAGGCTAGGCAAGGCTAATGCACGAAAACGCAAGGCTAGGCGATGCACGACAATGCAAGGAAAGCTTAAAGCAAAGGAAGGCACCGTCAGGCGAGATAAGGCTAAGGTACGACAACGCAAGGCTAGGCAATGCACGGAAGGCAAGCAAAGAGTAACGGAAGGTAAGGAAGGCAAATCAAAGCCAGTCAAGGCAAGTGTAACAAAAGGCACGCCACGGCAAGGGGAATCAAGGCGAAGGCACGACAACGCACGGCTAGGCAATGCACGGCAAGGGAAGGAAAGGGTAACGCAAGGCAAGGCACTTTGAGGCTAGGCAAGGCTAATGCACGACAACGCAAGGCTAGGCAATGCACGACAATGCAAGGAAAGCTTAAAGCAAAGGAAGGCACCGTCAGGCGAGATAAGGCTAAGGCACGACAAAGCAAGGCTAGGCAATGCACGGAAGGCAAGCAAAGAGTACCGGAAGGTAAGGAAGGCAAGGGAAAGCAAGGAAAGGCAAGTGTAACGGAAGGAACGGCACGGCAAGGGGAAACAAGGCTAAGGCACGACAACGCACGCTTGGCAATGCACGGCAAGGCAAGGAAAGGGTAACGCATGGGAAAACACGGTCAGGCGAGGCAAGCCTAAGGCATGACAACGCAAGGCTAGGCAATGCACGGAAAGCAAGCAAAGAGTAACGGAACGCAAGGAAGGCAAGGGAATGCAAGGGAAGGCAAGGGTAACGGAAGGAACGGCACGGCAAGGGGTAACAAGGCTAAGGCACGACAACGCAGGGCTAGGCAATGCACGGCAAGGCAAGGAAAGAGTAACGGAAGGAACGGAAGGCAAGGCAAAGCCAGGCAAATCAAGTGTAACAAAAGGCACGCAACGGCAAGGGGAAACAAGGCTAAGGCACGGCAACACACGGCTAGGAAATGCACGGCAAGGCAAGGAAAGGGTAACGCAAGGCAAGGCACGGTGAGGCTAGGCAAGGCTAATGCACGACAACGCAAGGCTAGGCAATGCACGACAATGCAAGGAAAGCTTAAAGCAAAGGAAGGCACGGTCAGAAGAGATAAGGCTAAGGCACGACAACGCAAGGCTAGGCAATGCAGGGAAGGCAAGCAAAGAGTAACGTAAGGTAAGGAAGGCAAAGGAAAGCAAGGAAAGACAATGCTAACGGAAGGAACGGCACGGCAAGGGGAAACAAGTCTAAGGCACGACAACGCACGCTAGGCAATGCACGGCAAGGGAAGGAAAGGGCAACGCATGGGAAAGAACGGTCAGGGGTGGCAAGGCTAAGGCACGACAACGCAAGGCTTGGCAATGCACGGAAGGCAAGCAAAGAGTAACGGAAGGTAAGGAAGGCTAGGGAAAGCAAAGAAAGGCAAGTGTAACGGAAGGAACGGCACGGCAAGGGGAAACAAGGCTAAGGCACGACAACGCACGCTAGGCAATGCACGGCAAGGCAAGGAAAGGGTAACGCATGGGAAAGCACGGTCTGGCGAGGCAAGGCTAAGGAAAGCCAACGAAAGGCTAGGCAATGCACGGTAAGCAAGCAAGGAGTAACGGAATGCAAGGAAGGAAAGGGAAAGCAAGGGAAGTCAAGGGTAATGGAAGGAACGGCACGGCAAGGGGTAACAAGGCTAAGGCACGACAACACACGGCTAGGAAATGCACGGCAAGGCAAGGAAAGGGTAACGCAAGGCAAGGCACGGTGAGGCTAGGCAAGGCTAATGCAGGAAAACGCAAGGCTAGGCGATGCACGACAATGCAAGGAAAGCTTAAAGCAAAGGAAGGCAAGGTCAGGCGATATAAGGCTAAGGCACGACAACGCAAGGCTAGGACATTCAGGGAAGGCAAGCAAAGAGTAACGGAAGGTAAGCAAGGCAAGGAAAAGGAAGGAAAGGCCAGGGTAACGGAAGGAACGGCACGGGGAGGGGAAACAAGTCTAAGGCACGACACCGAACGCTAGGCAATGAACGGCAAGGCAAGGAAAGGGTAACGCATGGGAAAGCACGGTCAGGCGAGGCAACGCTAAGGCACGACAACGCACGGCTAGGCAATGCACGGAAAGGCAAGGAAAGAGTAACGGAAGTAAGGAAGGCAAGGGAAAGCAAAGAAAGGCAAGTGTAACGGAAGGAACGGCACGGCAAGGGGAAACAAGTCTAAGGCACGACAACGCACGCTAGGCAATGCACGGCAAGGGAAGGAAAGGGTAACGCATGGGAAAGAACGGTCAGGGGAGGCAAGCCTAAGGCATGACAACGCAAGGCTAGGCAATGCACGGAAAGCAAGCAAAGAGTAACGGAACGCAAGGAAGGCAAGGGAAAGCAAGGGAAGGCAAGGGTAACGGAAGGAACGGCACGACAAAGGGTAAGAAGGCTAAGGCACGACAACGCAAGGCTAGGCAATGCACGGCAAGGCAAGCAAAGAGTAACGGAAGGAAAGGAGGGCAAGGCAAAGCCAGGCAAGGCAAGTGTAACAAAAGGCACGCAACGGCAAGGGGAAACAAGGCTAAGGCACGACAACACACGGCTAGGAAATGCACGGAAAGGCAAGGAAAGGGTAACGCATGGGAAAGCACGGTCAGGCGATGCAAGGCTAAGGCATGACAACGCAAGGCTAGGAAATGCACGGAAAGAAAGCAAAGAGTAACGGAACGCAAGGAAGGCAAGGGAAAGCAAGGGAAGGCAAGGGTAACGGAAGGAACGGCACGGCAAGGGGTAAGAAGGCTAAGGCACGGCAACGCAGGGCTAGGCAATGCACGGCAAGGCAAGGAAAGGGTAACGCAGGGGAAGGCACGGTCAGGTGAGGCAAGGACAAGGCACGACAATGCAAGGCTAGGCAATGCACGGCAAGGCAAGGAAAGAGTAACGGAAGGAAAGGAAGGCAAGTCAAAGCCAGGGAAGGCAAGTGTAACAAAAGGCACGCCACGGCAAGGGGAAACAAGGCTAAGGCACGACAACGCACGGCTAGGCAATGCACGGCAAGGCAAGGAAAGGGTAACGCAAGGGAAGGCACGGTGAGGCTAGGCAAGGCTAATGCACGACAACGCAAGGCTAGGCAATGCACGACAATGCAAGGAAACTTAAAGCAAAGGAAGGCACGGTCAGGCGAGATAAGGCTAAGGCATGACAACGCAAGGCTAGGCAATGCACGGAAAGCAAGCAAACAGTAACGGAACGCAAGGAAGGCAAGGGAAAGCAAAGAAAGGCAAGTGTAACGGAAGGAAAGGCACGGCAAGGGGAAACAAGGCTAAGGCACGACAACGCACGCTAGGCAATGCACGGCAAGGCAAGGAAAGGGTAACGCATGGGAAAGCACGGTCAGGCGAGGCAAGCCTAAGGCACGACAATGCAAGGCTAGGCAATGAACGGCAAGGCAAGGAAAGAGTAACGGAAGGAAAGGAAGGCAAGGCAAAGCCAGGCAAGGCAAGTGTAACAAAAGGCACGCAACGGCAAGGGGAAACAAGGCTAAGGCACGACAACACACGGCTAGGAAATGCAAGGCAAGGAAAGTAAAGGGTAACGCAAGGCAAGGCACGGTGAGGCTAGGCAAGGCTAATGCACGACAACGCAAGGATAGGCAATGCACGACAATGCAAGTAAAGCTTAAAGCAAAGGAAGGCACGGTTAGAAGAGATAAGGCTAAGGCACGACAACGCAAGGCTAGGCAATGCACGGAAGGCAAGAAAAGAGTAACGGAAGGTAAGGAAGGCAAAGGAAAGCAAGGAAAGGCAATGGTAACGGAAGGAACGGCACGGCAAGGGGAAACAAGTCTAAGGCACGACAACGCACGCTAGGCAATGCACGGCAAGGGAAGGAAAGGGTAACGCATGGGAAAGAACAGTCAGGGGAGGCAAGCCTAAGGCATGACAACGCAAGGCTAGGCAATGCACGGAAAGCAAGCAAAGAGTAACGGAACGCAAGGAAGGCAAGGGAAAGCAAGGGAAGGCAAGGGTAACGGAAGGAACGGCACGACAAGGGGTAAGAAGGCTAAGGCACGACAACGCAAGGCTAGGCAATGCACGGCAAGGCAAGCAAAGAGTAACGGAAGGAAAGGAAGGCAAGGCAAAGCCAGGCACGGCAAGTGTAACAAAAGGCACGCAACGGCAAGGGGAAACAAGGCTAAGGCACGACAACACACGGCTAGGAAATGCACGGCAATGCAAGGAAAGGGTAACGCAAGGCAAGGCACGGTGAGGCTAGGCAAGGCTAATGCACGAAAACGCAAGGCTAGGCGATGCACGGAAAGCAAGCAAAGAGTAACGGAACGCAAGGAAGGCAAGGGAAAGCAAGGGAAGGCAAGGGTAACGGAAGGAACGTCACGGCATGGGGTAAGAAGGCTAAGGCACGGCAACGCAGGGCTAGGCAATGCACGGCAAGGCAAGGAAAGGGTAACGCAGGGGAAGGCACGGTCAGGTGAGGCAAGGATAAGGCACGACAATGCAAGGATAGGCAATGCACGGCAAGGCAAGGAAAGAGTAACGGAAGGAAAGGAAGGCAAGTCAAAGCCAGGAAAGGCAAGTGTAACAAAAGGCACGCCACGGCAAGGGGAAACAAGGCTAAGGCACGACAACGCACGGCTAGGCAATGCACGGCAAGGCAAGGAAAGGGTAACGCAAGGGAAGGCACGGTGAGGCTAGGCAAGGCTAATGCACGACAACGCAAGGCTAGGCAATGCACGACAATGCAAGGAAAGCTTAAAGCAAAGGAAGGCACGGTCAGGCGAGATAAGGCTAAGGCACGACAACGCAAGGCTAGGCAATGCACGGCAAGGCAAGCAAAGAGTAACGGAAGGAAAGGAAGGCAAGGCAAAGCCAGGCACGGCAAGTGTAACAAAAGGCACGCAACGGCAAGGGGAAACAAGGCTAAGGCACGACAACACACGGCTAGGAAATGCACGGCAAGGCAAGGAAAGGGTAACGCAAGGCAAGGCACGGTGAGGCTAGGCAAGGCTAATGCACGACAATGCAAGGCTAGGCAATGCACGACAATGCAAGTAAAGCTTAAAGCAAAGGAAGGCACGGTCAGGCGAGATAAGGCTAAGGCACGACAACGCAAGGCTAGGCAAATCAGGGAAGGCAAGCAAAGAGTAACGGAAGGTAAGGAAGGCAAGGGAAAGCAAGGAAAGGCAATGGTAACGGAAGGAACGGCACGGCAAGGGGAAACAAGTCTAATGCACGACAACGCACGCTAGGCAATGCACGGCAAGGCAAGGAAAGGGTAACGCAAGGCAAGGCACGGTGAGGCTAGGCAAGGCTAAGGCACGACAACGCAAGGCTAGGCAATGCACGACAATGCAAGGAAAGCTTAAAGCAAGGGGAAAAAGGAACGGCACGGCAATGCAGGCAAGGCAAGGAAATAAGGCACTAAGGCACGACAACGCAAGGCTAGGCAATGCACGGAAGGCAAGCAAAGAGTAACGGAAGGTAAGGAAGGCAAGGGAAAGCAAGGAAAGGCAAGGGTAACGGAAGGAACGGCACGGCAAGGGGAAACAAGGCTAAGGCACGACAACGCAGGCTAGGCAATGCACGGCAAGGCAAGGAAAGGGTAACGCAACGCATAGGCAGGCAAGCTAAGCACGAAACGCAAGGCTAGGCAAGGCTAAGAAAGCAAAGGCAAAGGCAAGGCTAAGGCACGACAACGCACGGAAGGCAAGGCAAGAGTAACGGAAGGTAAGCAAGGAAGGGAAAGCAAGAAAGGCAAGGTAACGGAAGGAACGGACGGCAAGGGGAAACAAGCTAAGGCACGACACCGAACGCTAGGCAATGCACGGCAAGGCAAGGAAAGGGTAACGCATGGGAAAGCACGGTCAGGCGAGGCAAGGCTAAGGCACGACAACGCAAGGCTAGGCAATGCACGGCAAGGCAAGCAAAGAGTAACGGAAGGAAGGAAGGCAAGGCAAAGCAAGGCAAGGCAAGGTAACAAGGAACGGCAACGGCAAGGGGAAACAAGGCTAAGGCACGACAACACACGGCTAGGAAATGCACGGCAAGGCAAGGAAAGGGTAACGCAAGGCAAGGCACGGTGAGGCTAGGCAAGGCTAATGCACGACAACGCAAGGCTAGGCAATGCACGACAATGCAAGGAAAGCTTAAAGCAAAGGAAAAGGAAGGCACGGTCAGAAGAGATAAGGCTAAGGCACGACAACGCAAGGCTAGGCAATGCAGGGAAGGCAAGCAAAGAGTAACGGAAGGTAAGGAAGGCAAAGGAAAGCAAGGAAAGGCAATGGTAACGGAAGGAACGGCACGGCAAGGGGAAACAAGTCTAAGGCACGACAACGCACGCTAGGCAATGCACGGCAAGGGAAGGAAAGGGTAACGCATGGGAAAGAACGGTCAGGTGAGGCAAGGATAAGGCACGACAATGCAAGGCTAGGCAATGCACGGCAAGGCAAGGAAAGAGTAACGGAAGGAAAGGAAGGCAAGGGAAAGCAAGGAAAGGCAAGTGTAACGGAAGGAACGGCACGGCAAGGGGAAACAAGGCTAAGGCACGACAACGCACGCTTGGCAATGCACGGCAAGGCAAGGAAAGGGTAACGCATGGGAAAACACGGTCAGGCGAGGCAAGCCTAAGGCATGACAACGCAAGGCTAGGCAATGCACGGAAAGCAAGCAAAGAGTAACGGAACGCAAGGAAGGCAAGGGAAAGCAAGGGAAGGCAAGGGTAACGGAAGGAACGGCACGGCAAGGGGTAACAAGGCTAAGGCACGACAACGCAGGGCTAGGCAATGCACGGCAAGGCAAGGAAAGAGTAACGGAAGGAACGGAAGGCAAGGCAAAGCCAGGCAAATCAAGTGTAACAAAAGGCACGCAACGGCAAGGGGAAACAAGGCTAAGGCACGGCAACACACGGCTAGGAAATGCACGGCAAGGCAAGGAAAGGGTAACGCAAGGCAAGGCACGGTGAGGCTAGGCAAGGCTAATGCACGACAACGCAAGGCTAGGCAATGCACGACAATGCAAGTAAAGCTTAAAGCAAAGGAAGGCACGGTCAGAAGAGATAAGGCTAAGGCACGACAACGCAAGGCTAGGCAATGCAGGGAAGGCAAGCAAAGAGTAACGTAAGGTAAGGAAGGCAAAGGAAAGCAAGGAAAGACAATGCTAACGGAAGGAACGGCACGGCAAGGGGAAACAAGTCTAAGGCACGACAACGCACGCTAGGCAATGCACGGCAAGGGAAGGAAAGGGTAACGCATGGGAAAGAACGGTCAGGGGGGGCAAGGCTAAGGCACGACAACGCAAGGCTTGGCAATGCACGGAAGGCAAGCAAAGAGTAACGGAAGGTAAGGAAGGCTAGGGAAAGCAAAGAAAGGCAAGTGTAACGGAAGGAACGGCACGGCAAGGGGAAACAAGGCTAAGGCACGACAACGCACGCTAGGCAATGCACGGCAAGGCAAGGAAAGGGTAACGCATGGGAAAGCACGGTCTGGCGAGGCAAGGCTAAGGAAAGCCAACGAAAGGCTAGGCAATGCACGGTAAGCAAGCAAGGAGTAACGGAATGCAAGGAAGGAAAGGGAAAGCAAGGGAAGTCAAGGGTAATGGAAGGAACGGCAGGGCAAGGGGTAACAAGGCTAAGGCACGACAACACACGGCTAGGAAATGCACGGCAAGGCAAGGAAAGGGTAACGCAAGGCAAGGCACGGTGAGGCTAGGCAAGGCTAATGCAGGAAAACGCAAGGCTAGGCGATGCACGACAATGCAAGGAAAGCTTAAAGCAAAGGAAGGCAAGGTCAGGCGATATAAGGCTAAGGCACGACAACGCAAGGCTAGGAATTCAGGGAAGGCAAGCAAAGAGTAACGGAAGGTAAGCAAGGCAAGGGAAAGCAAGGAAAGGCAAGGGTAACGGAAGGAACGGCACGGCAAGGGGAAACAAGTCTAAGGCACGACAACGAACGCTAGGCAATGCACGGCAAGGCAAGGAAAGGGTAACGCATGGGAAAGCACGGTCAGGCGAGGCAAGGCTAAGGCACGACAACGCAAGGCTAGGCAATGCACGGAAAGGCAAGGAAAGAGTAACGGAAGTAAGGAAGGCAAGGGAAAGCAAAGAAAGGCAAGTGTAACGGAAGGAACGGCACGGCAAGGGGAAACAAGTCTAAGGCACGACAACGCACGCTAGGCAATGCACGGCAAGGGAAGGAAAGGGTAACGCATGGGAAAGAACGGTCAGGGGAGGCAAGCCTAAGGCATGACAACGCAAGGCTAGGCAATGCACGGAAAGCAAGCAAAGAGTAACGGAACGCAAGGAAGGCAAGGGAAAGCAAGGGAAGGCAAGGGTAACGGAAGGAACGGCACGACAAGGGGTAAGAAGGCTAAGGCACGACAACGCAAGGCTAGGCAATGCACGGCAAGGCAAGCAAAGAGTAACGGAAGGAAAGGAGGGCAAGGCAAAGCCAGGCAAGGCAAGTGTAACAAAAGGCACGCAACGGCAAGGGGAAACAAGGCTAAGGCACGACAACACACGGCTAGGAAATGCACGGAAAGGCAAGGAAAGGGTAACGCATGGGAAAGCACGGTCAGGCGATGCAAGGCTAAGGCACGACAACGCAAGGCTAGGAAATGCACGGAAAGAAAGCAAAGAGTAACGGAACGCAAGGAAGGCAAGGGAAAGCAAGGGAAGGCAAGGGTAACGGAAGGAACGGCACGGCAAGGGGTAAGAAGGCTAAGGCACGGCAACGCAGGGCTAGGCAATGCACGGCAAGGCAAGGAAAGGGTAACGCAGGGGAAGGCACGGTCAGGTGAGGCAAGGCTAAGGCACGACAATGCAAGGCTAGGCAATGCACGGCAAGGCAAGGAAAGAGTAACGGAAGGAAAGGAAGGCAAGTCAAAGCCAGGGAAGGCAAGTGTAACAAAAGGCACGCCACGGCAAGGGGAAACAAGGCTAAGGCACGACAACGCACGGCTAGGCAATGCACGGCAAGGCAAGGAAAGGGTAACGCAAGGGAAGGCACGGTGAGGCTAGGCAAGGCTAATGCACGACAACGCAAGGCTAGGCAATGCACGACAATGCAAGGAAACTTAAAGCAAAGGAAGGCACGGTCAGGCGAGATAAGGCTAAGGCATGACAACGCAAGGCTAGGCAATGCACGGAAAGCAAGCAAACAGTAACGGAACGCAAGGAAGGCAAGGGAAAGCAAAGAAAGGCAAGTGTAACGGAAGGAACGGCACGGCAAGGGGAAACAATGCTAAGGCACGACAACGCACGCTAGGCAATGCACGGCAAGGCAAGGAAAGGGTAACGCATGGGAAAGCACGGTCAGGCGAGGCAAGCCTAAGGCACGACAATGCAAGGCTAGGCAATGAACGGCAAGGCAAGGAAAGAGTAACGGAAGGAAAGGAAGGCAAGGCAAAGCCAGGCAAGGCAAGTGTAACAAAAGGCACGCAACGGCAAGGGGAAACAAGGCTAAGGCACGACAACACACGGCTAGGAAATGCAAGGCAAGGAAAGTAAAGGGTAACGCAAGGCAAGGCACGGTGAGGCTAGGCAAGGCTAATGCACGACAACGCAAGGATAGGCAATGCACGACAATGCAAGTAAAGCTTAAAGCAAAGGAAGGCACGGTTAGAAGAGATAAGGCTAAGGCACGACAACGCAAGGCTAGGCAATGCACGGAAGGCAAGAAAAGAGTAACGGAAGGTAAGGAAGGCAAAGGAAAGCAAGGAAAGGCAATGGTAACGGAAGGAACGGCACGGCAAGGGGAAACAAGTCTAAGGCACGACAACGCACGCTAGGCAATGCACGGCAAGGGAAGGAAAGGGTAACGCATGGGAAAGAACAGTCAGGGGAGGCAAGCCTAAGGCATGACAACGCAAGGCTAGGCAATGCACGGAAAGCAAGCAAAGAGTAACGGAACGCAAGGAAGGCAAGGGAAAGCAAGGGAAGGCAAGGGTAACGGAAGGAACGGCACGACAAGGGGTAAGAAGGCTAAGGCACGACAACGCAAGGCTAGGCAATGCACGGCAAGGCAAGCAAAGAGTAACGGAAGGAAAGGAAGGCAAGGCAAAGCCAGGCACGGCAAGTGTAACAAAAGGCACGCAACGGCAAGGGGAAACAAGGCTAAGGCACGACAACACACGGCTAGGAAATGCACGGCAATGCAAGGAAAGGGTAACGCAAGGCAAGGCACGGTGAGGCTAGGCAAGGCTAATGCACGAAAACGCAAGGCTAGGCGATGCACGGAAAGCAAGCAAAGAGTAACGGAACGCAAGGAAGGCAAGGGAAAGCAAGGGAAGGCAAGGGTAACGGAAGGAACGTCACGGCATGGGGTAAGAAGGCTAAGGCACGGCAACGCAGGGCTAGGCAATGCACGGCAAGGCAAGGAAAGGGTAACGCAAGGGAAGGCACGGTCAGGTGAGGCAAGGATAAGGCACGACAATGCAAGGATAGGCAATGCACGGCAAGGCAAGGAAAGAGTAACGGAAGGAAAGGAAGGCAAGTCAAAGCCAGGAAAGGCAAGTGTAACAAAAGGCACGCCACGGCAAGGGGAAACAAGGCTAAGGCACGACAACGCACGGCTAGGCAATGCACGGCAAGGCAAGGAAAGGGTAACGCAAGGGAAGGCACGGTGAGGCTAGGCAAGGCTAATGCACGACAACGCAAGGCTAGGCAATGCACGACAATGCAAGGAAAGCTTAAAGCAAAGGAAGGCACGGTCAGGCGAGATAAGGCTAAGGCACGACAACGCAAGGCTAGGCAATGCACGGCAAGGCAAGCAAAGAGTAACGGAAGGAAAGGAAGGCAAGGCAAAGCCAGGCACGGCAAGTGTAACAAAAGGCACGCAACGGCAAGGGGAAACAAGGCTAAGGCACGACAACACACGGCTAGGAAATGCACGGCAAGGCAAGGAAAGGGTAACGCAAGGCAAGGCACGGTGAGGCTAGGCAAGGCTAATGCACGACAATGCAAGGCTAGGCAATGCACGACAATGCAAGTAAAGCTTAAAGCAAAGGAAGGCACGGTCAGGCGAGATAAGGCTAAGGCACGACAACGCAAGGCTAGGCAAATCAGGGAAGGCAAGCAAAGAGTAACGGAAGGTAAGGAAGGCAAGGGAAAGCAAGGAAAGGCAATGGTAACGGAAGGAACGGCACGGCAAGGGGAAACAAGTCTAATGCACGACAACGCACGCTAGGCAATGCACGGCAAGGCAAGGAAAGGGTAACGCAAGGAAGGCACGGTGAGGCTAGGCAAGGCTAAGGCACGACAACGCAAGGCTAGGCAATGCACGACAATGCAAGGAAAGCTTAAAGCAAAGGAAGGCACTCAGGCGAGATAAGGCTGCAAGGCTAGGCAATGCAGGGAAGGGAAGCAAAGAGTAACGGATGGTAACGCAAGGAAAAGCAAGGAAAGGCAAGGGTAACGGAAGGAACTGCACGGCAAGGGGAAACAAGGCTAAGGCACGACAACGCACGGCTAGGCAATGCACGGCAAGGCAAGGAAAGGGTAACGCATGGGAAAGCACGGTCAGGCGAGGCAAGGCTAAGGCACGACAACGCAAGGCTAGGCAATGCACGGAAGGCAAGCAAAGAGTAACGGAAGGTAAGGAAGGCAAGGGAAAGCAAAGAAAGGCAAGTGTAACGGAAGGAACGGCACGGCAAGGGGAAACAAGGCTAAGGCACGACAACGCACGCTAGGCAATGCACGGCAAGGCAAGGAAAGGGTAACGCATGGGAAAGCACGGTCAGGCGAGGCAAGGCTAAGGCACGACAACGCAAGGCTAGGCAATGCACGGCAAGGCAAGGAAAGAGTAACGGAAGGAAAGGAAGGCAAGGCAAAGCCAGGCAAGGCAAGTGTAACAAAAGGCACGCAACGGCAAGGGGAAACAAGGCTAAGGCACGACAACACACGGCTAGGAAATGCACGGCAAGGCAAGGAAAGGGTAACGCAAGGCAAGGCACGGTGAGGCTAGGCAAGGCTAATGCACGACAACGCAAGGCTAGGCAATGCACGACAATGCAAGGAAAGCTTAAAGCAAAGGAAGGCACGGTCAGGCGAGATAAGGCTAAGGCACGACAACGCAAGGCTAGGCAATGCAGGGAAGGCAAGCAAAGAGTAACGGAAGGTAAGGAAGGCAAGGGAAAGCAAGGAAAGGCAAGGGTAACGGAAGGAACGGCACGGCAAGGGGAAACAAGGCTAAGGCACGACAACGCACGCTAGGCAATGCACGGCAAGGCAAGGAAAGGGTAACGCATGGGAAAGAACGGTCAGGGGAGGCAAGGCTAAGGCACGACAACGCAAGGCTAGGCAATGCACGGAAGGCAAGCAAAGAGTAACGGAACGTAAGGAAGGCAAGGGAAAGCAAGGGAAGGCAAGGGTAACGGAAGGAACGGCACGGCAAGGGGAAACAAGGCTAAGGCACGACAACGCAGGCTAGGCAATGCACGGCAAGGCAAGCAAAGAGTAACGGAAGGAAAGGAAGGCAAGGCAAAGCAAGGCTAAGGCAAGTGTAACAACGCAAGGCACGCAACGGCAAGGGGAAACAAGGCTAAGCACGACAACACACGGCTAGGAAATGCACGGCAAGCAAGGAAAGGGTAACGCAAGGCAAGGCACGGTGAGGCTAGGCAAGGCTAAGGCACAGGCAGGAATGAACAAGCAAGGCTAGGCACGGCAGGGAAGCAAGGCAGACAAGCAAGGCTAGGCAATCAGGGAAGGCAAGCAAAGAGTAACGGAAGGTAAGGAAGGCAAGGGAAAGCAAGGAAAGGCAAGGGTAACGGAAGGAACGGCACGGCAAGGGGTAACAAGTCTAAGGCACGACAACGCACGCTAGGCAATGCACGGCAAGGCAAGGAAAGGGTAACGCATGGGAAAGCACGGTCAGGCGAGGCAAGGCTAAGGCACGACAACGCAAGGCTAGGCAATGCACGGAAGGCAAGCAAAGAGTAACGGAAGGTAAGGAAGGCAAGGGAAAGCAAGGAAAGGCAAGTGTAACGGAAGGAACGGCACGGCAAGGGGAAACAAGGCTAAGGCACGACAACGCACGCTAGGCAATGCACGGCAAGGCAAGGAAAGGGTAACGCATGGGAAAGCACGGTCAGGCGAGGCAAGGCTAAGGCACGACAACGCAAGGCTAGGCAATGCACGGAAAGCAAGCAAAGAGTAACGGAAGCAAGGAAGGCAAGGGAAAGCAAGGGAAGGCAAGGTAACGGAAGGAACGGCACGGCAAGGGGTAACAAGGCTAAGGCACGACAACGCACGGCTAGGCAATGCACGGCAAGGCAAGGAAAGGGTAACGCAAGGAAAGGCACGGCAAGGCTAGGCAAGGCTAAGGCACGACAACGCAAGGCTAGGCAATGCACGGCAAGGCAAGGAAAGGGTAACGCAAGGAAGGCACGGTGAGGCTAGGCAAGGCTAATGCACGACAACGCAAGGCTAGGCGATGCACGACAATTCAAGGAAAGCTTAAAGAAGGCAAGGCACGGTCAGGGAGATAAGGTAAGGCACGACAACGCAAGGCTAGGCAATGCACGGAAGGCAAGCAAAGAGTAACAAGGTAAGGAAAAGGCAAAAGGAAAGGCAAGTGTAACGGAAGGAACGGCACGGCAAGGGGAAACAAGGCTAAGGCACGACAACGCACGGCTAGGCAATGCACGGCAAGGCAAGGAAAGGGTAACGCAAGGCAAGGCACGGTGAGGCTAGGCAAGGCTAATGCACGAAAACGCAAGGCTAGGCAATGCACGACAATGCAAGGAAAGCTTAAAGCAAAGGAAGGCACCGTCAGGCGAGATAAGGCTAAGGCACGACAACGCAAGGCTAGGCAATGCACGGAAGGCAAGCAAAGAGTAACGGAAGGTAAGGAAGGCAAGGGAAAGCAAGGAAAGGCAAGTGTAACGGAAGGAACGGCACGGCAAGGGGAAACAAGGCTAAGGCACGACAACGCACGCTAGGCAATGCACGGCAAGGCAAGGAAAGGGTAACGCATGGGAAAGCACGGTCAGGCGAGGCAAGCCTAAGGCATGACAACGCAAGGCTAGGCAATGCACGGAAAGCAAGCAAAGAGTAACGGAACGCAAGGAAGGCAAGGGAAAGCAAGGGAAGGCAAGGGTAACGGAAGGAACGGCACGGCAAGGGGTAACAAGGCTAAGGCACGACAACGCAGGGCTAGGCAATGCACGGCAAGGCAAGAAAGAGTAACGGAAGGAAAGGAAGGCAAGGCAAAGCCAGGCAAGGCAAGTGTAACAAAAGGCACGCAACGGCAAGGGGAAACAAGGCTAAGGCACGACAACACACGGCTAGGAAATGCACGGCAAGGCAAGGAAAGGGTAACGCAAGGCAAGGCACGGTGAGGCTAGGCAAGGCTAATGCACGACAACGCAAGGCTAGGCAATGCACGACAATGCAAGTAAAGCTTAAAGCAAAGGAAGGCACGGTCAGGCGAGATAAGGCTAAGGCACGACAACGCAAGGCTAGGCAATGCAGGGAAGGCAAGCAAAGAGTAACGGAAGGTAAGGAAGGCAAAGGAAAGCAAGGAAAGGCAATGGTAACGGAAGGAACGGCACGGCAAGGGGAAACAAGTCTAAGGCACGACAACGCACGCTAGGCAATGCACGGCAAGGGAAGGAAAGGGTAACGCATGGGAAAGAACGGTCAGGGAGGCAAGGCTAAGGCACGACAACGCAAGGCTTGGCAATGCACGGAAGGCAAGCAAAGAGTAACGGAAGGTAAGGAAGGCAGGGAAAGCAAAGAAAGGCAAGTGTAACGGAAGGAACGGCACGGCAAGGGGAAACAAGGCTAAGGCACGACAACGCACGCTAGGCAATGCACGGCAAGGCAAGGAAAGGGTAACGCATGGGAAAGACGGTCAGGCGAGGCAAGGCTAAGGAAGCAACGAAGGCTAGGCAATGCACGGAAGCAAGCAAGGAGTAACGGAATGCAAGGAAGGAAAGGGAAAGCAAGGGAAGGCAAGGGTAACGGAAGGAACGGCACGGCAAGGGGTAACAAGGCTAAGGCACGACAACACACGGCTAGGAAATGCACGGCAAGGCAAGGAAAGGGTAACGCAAGGCAAGGCACGGTGAGGCTAGGCAAGGCTAATGCACGAAACGCAAGGCTAGGCAATGCACGACAATGCAAGGAAAGCTTAAAGCAAAGGAAGGCACGGTCAGGCGAGATAAGGCTAAGGCACGACAACGCAAGGCTAGGCAAAGCACGAAAGGCAAGCAAAGAGTAACGGAAAGTAAGGAAGGCAAGGGAAAGCAAGGAAAGGCAAGTGTAACGGAAGGAACGGCACGGCAAGGGGAAACAAGGCTAAGGCACGACAACGCACGCTAGGCAATGCACGGCAAGGCAAGGAAAGGGTAACGCATGGGAAAGAACGGTCAGGGTAGGCAAGGCTAAGGCACGACAACGCAAGGCAGGCAATGCACGGAAGGCAAGCAAAGAGTAACGGAAGTAAGAATGCAAGGGAAAGCAAAGAAAGGCAAGTGTAACGGAAGGAACGGCACGGCAAGGGGAAACAAGGCTAAGGCACGACAACGCACGCTAGGCAATGCACGGCAAGGCAAGGAAAGGGTAACGCATGGGAAAGCACGGTCAAGGCTAGGCAATGCACGGGCAAGCAAAGAGAACGGAAGTAAGGAAGAAAGGGAAAGCAAAGAAAGGCAAGTGTAACGGAAGGAACGGCACGGCAAGGGGAAACAAGGCTAAGGCACGACAACCACGGCTAGGCAATGCACGGCAAGGCAAGCAAAGGGTAACGCAAGGAAAGGCACGGTGAGGCTAGGCAAGGCTAATGCACGAAAACGCAAGGCTAGGCGATGCACGACAATGCAAGGAAAGCTTAAAGCAAAGGAAGGCACGGTCAGGCGAGATAAGGCTAAGGCACGACTACGCAAGGCTTGGCAAAGCACGGAAGGCAAGCAAAGAGTAACGGAAGTAAGGAAGGCAAGGGAAAGCAAGGAAAGGCAAGTGTAACGGAAGGAACGGCACGGCAAGGGGAAACAATGCTAAGGCACGACAACGCACGCTAGGCAATGCACGGCAAGGCAAGGAAAGGGTAACGCATGGGAAAGCACGGTCAGGCCAGGCAAGGCTAAGGCACGACAACCCAAGGCTAGGCAATGCACGGAAGGCAAGCAAAGAGAAACGGAAGGTAAGGAACGAAAGGGAAAGCAAAGAAAGGCAAGTGTAACGGAAGGAACGGCACGGCAAGGGGAAACAAGGCTAAGGCACGACAACGCACGGCTAGGCAATGCACGGCAAGGCAAGCAAAGGGTAACGCAAGGGCAAAGGAAGGCACGGTCAGGCGAGATAAGGCTAAGGCACGACAAAGCAAGGCTAGGCAATGCACGGAAGGCAAGCAAAGAGTACCGGAAGGTAAGGAAGGCAAGGGAAAGCAAGGAAAGGCAAGTGTAACGGAAGGAACGGCACGGCAAGGGGAAACAAGGCTAAGGCACGACAACGCACGCTTGGCAATGCACGGCAAGGCAAGGAAAGGGTAACGCATGGGAAAACACGGTCAGGCGAGGCAAGCCTAAGGCATGACAACGCAAGGCTAGGCAATGCACGGAAAGCAAGCAAAGAGTAACGGAACGCACGGAAGGCAAGGGAAAGCAAAGGAAGGCAAGGGTAACGGAAGGAACGGCACGACAAGGGGTAAGAAGGCTAAGGCACGACAACGCAAGGCTAGTCAATGCACGGCAAGGCAAGCAAAGAGTAACGGAAGGAAAGGAAGGCAAGGCAAAGCCAGGCAAGGCAAGTGTAACAAAAGGCACGCAACGGCAAGGGGAAACAAGGCTAAGGCACGACAACACACGGCTAGGAAATGCACGGCAAGGCAAGGAAAGGGTAACGCAAGGCAAGGCACCGTGAGGCTAGGCAAGGCTAATGCACGACAATGCAAGGCTAGGCAATGCACGACAATGCAAGTAAAGCTTAAAGCAAAGGAAGGCACGGTCAGGCGAGATAAGGCTAAGGCATGACAACGCAAGGCTAGGCAATGCAGGGAAGGCAAGCAAAGAGTAACGGAAGGTAAGGAAGGCAAGGGAAAGCAAGGAAAGGCAATGGTAACGGAAGGAACGGCACGGCAAGGGGAAACAAGTCTAATGCACGACAACGCACGCTAGGCAATGCACGGCAAGGCAAGGAAAGGGTAACGCATGGGAAAGCACGGTCAGGAGAGGCAAGGCTAAGGCACGACAACGCAAGGCTTGGCAATGCACGGAAGGCAAGCAAAGAGTAATGGAAGGTAAGGAAGGCAAGGGAAAGCAAAGAAAGGCAAGTGTAACGGACGGAACGGCACGGCAAGGGGAAACAAGGCTAAGGCACGACAACGCACGCTAGGCAATGCACGGCAAGGCAAGGAAAGGGTAACGCATGGGAAAGCACGGTCAGGCGAGGCAAGGCTAAGGAAAGCCAACGCAAGGCTAGGCAATGCACGGAAAGCAAGCAAGGAGTAACGGAATGCAAGGAAGGAAAGGGAAAGCAAGGGAAGGCAAGGGTAACGAAAGGAACGGCACGGCAAGGGGTAACAAGGCTAAGGCACGACAACACACGGCTAGGAAATGCACGGCAAGGCAAGGAAAGGGTAACGCAAGGCAAGGCACGGTGAGGCTAGGCAAGGCTAATGCACGAAAACGCAAGGCTAGGCGATGCACGACAATGCAAGGAAAGCTTAAAGCAAAGGAAGGCAAGGTCAGGCGAGATAAGGCTAAGGCACGACAACGCAAGGCTAGGAAATTCAGGGAAGGCAAGCAAAGAGTAACGGAAGGTAAGCAAGGCAAGGAAAAGGAAGGAAAGGCCAGGGTAACGGAAGGAACGGCACGGCAAGGGGAAACAAGTCTAAGGCACGACACCGAACGCTAGGCAATGAAGGGCAAGGCAAGGAAAGGGTAACGCATTTGAAAGCACGGTCAGGCGAGGCAACGCTAAGGCACGACAACGCAAGGCTAGGCAATGCACGGAAGGCAAGCAAAGAGTAACGGAAGGTAAGGAAGGAAAGGGAAAGGAAGGAAAGGCAAGTGTAACGGAAGGAACGGCACGGCAAGGGGAAACAAGGCTAAGGCACGACAACGCACGCTAGGCAATGCACGGCAAGGCAAGGAAAGGGTAACGCATGGGAAAGCACGGTCAGGCGAGGCAAGCCTAAGGCATGACAACGCAAGGCTAAGCAATGCACGGAAAGCAAGCAAAGAGTAACGGAACGCAAGGAAGGCAAGGGAAAGCAAGGGAAGGCAAGGGTAACGGAAGGAACGGCACGGCAAGGGGTAACAAGGCTAAGGCACGACAACGCAGGGCTAGGCAATGCACGGCAAGGCAAAGAAAGAGTAACGGAAGGAAAGAAAGGCAAGGCAAAGCCACGCAAGGCAAGTGTAACAAAAGGCACGCAACGGCAAGGGGAAACAAGGCTAAGGAACGACAACACACGGCTAGGAAATGCACGGCAAGGCAAGGAAAGGGTAACGCAAGGCAAGGCACGGTGAGGCTAGGCAAGGCTAATGCACGACAACGCAAGGCTAGGCAATGCACGACAATGCAAGTAAAGCTTAAAGCATTGGAAGGCACGGTCAGAAGAGATAAGGCTAAGGCACGACAACGAAAGGCTAGGCAATGCAGGGAAGGCAAGCAAAGAGTAACGGAAGGTAAGGAAGGCAAAGGAAAGCAAGGAAAGGCAATGGTAACGGAAGGAACGGCACGGTAAGGGGAAACAAGTCTAAGGCACGACAACGCACGCTAGGCAATGCACGGCAAGGGAAGGACAGGGTAACGCATGGGAAAGAACGGTCAAGGGAGCCAAGGCTAAGGCACGACAACGCAGGCTTGGCAATGCACGGAAGGCAAGCAAAGAGTAACGGAAGTAAAGAAGGCAAGGGAAAGCAAAGAAAGGCAAGTGTAACGGAAGGAACGGCACGGCAAGGGGAAACAAGGCTAAGGCACGACAACGCACGGCTAGGCAATGCACGGCAAGGCAAGCAAAGGGTAACGCAAGGCAAGGCACGGTGAGGCTAGACAAGGCTAATGCACGAAAACGCAAGGCTAGGCAATGCACGACAATGCAAGGAAAGCTTAAAGCAAAGGAAGGCAAAGTCAGGCGAGATAAGGCAAATGCACGACAACGCAAGGCTAGGCAATTCAGGGAAGGCAAGCAAGGAGTAACGGAATGCAAGGAAGGCAAGGGAAAGCAAGGAAAGGCAAGTGTAACGGAAGGAACGGCACGGCAAGGGGAAACAAGGCTAAGGCACGACAACGCACGCTAGGCAATGCACGGCAAGGGAAGGAAAGGGTAACGCATGGGAAAGAACGGTCAGGGTAGGCAAGGCTAAGGCACGACAACGCAAGGCTTGGCAATGCACGGAAGGCAAGCAAAGAGTAACGGAAGTAAGAATGCAAGGGAAAGCAAAGAAAGGCAAGTGTAACGGAAGGAACGGCACGGCAAGGGGAAACAAGGCTAAGGCACGACAACGCTCGCTAGGCAATGCACGGCAAGGCAAGGAAAGGGTAACGCATGGGAAAGCACGGTCAAGCGAGGCAAGGCTAAGGCATGACAACGCAAGGCTAGGCAATGCACGGCAAGGCAAGCAAAGGGTAACGCAAGGAAAGGCACGGTGAGGCTAGGCAAGGCTAATGCACGAAAACGCAAGGCTAGGCGATGCACGACAATGCAAGGAAAGCTTAAAGCAAAGGAAGGCACGGTCACGCGAGATAAGGCTAAGGCACGACAACGCAAGGCTAGGCAATGCACGGAAGGCAAGCAAAGAGTAACGGAAGGTAAGGAAGGCAAGGCAAAGCCAGGCAAGGCAAGTGTAACAAAAGGCACGCCACGGCAAGGGGAATCAAGGCGAAGGCACGACAACGCACGGCTAGGCAATGCACGGCAAGGGAAGGAAAGGGTAACGCAAGGCAAGGCACTGTGAGGCTAGGCAAGGCTAATGCACGACAACGCAAGGCTAGGCAATGCACGACAATGCAAGGAAAGCTTAAAGCAAAGGAAGGCACCGTCAGGCGAGATAAGGCTAAGGCACGACAAAGCAAGGCTAGGCAATGCACGGAAGGCAAGCAAAGAGTACCGGAAGGTAAGGAAGGCAAGGGAAAGCAAGGAAAGGCAAGTGTAACGGAAGGAACGGCACGGCAAGGGGAAACAAGGCTAAGGCACGACAACGCACGCTTGGCAATGCACGGCAAGGCAAGGAAAGGGTAACGCATGGGAAAACACGGTCAGGCGAGGCAAGCCTAAGGCATGACAACGCAAGGCTAGGCAATGCACGGAAAGCAAGCAAAGAGTAACGGAACGCAAGGAAGGCAAGGGAAAGCAAGGGAAGGCAAGGGTAACGGAAGGAACGGCACGGCAAGGGGTAACAAGGCTAAGGCACGACAACGCAGGGCTAGGCAATGCACGGCAAGGCAAGGAAAGAGTAACGGAAGGAACGGAAGGCAAGGCAAAGCCAGGCAAATCAAGTGTAACAAAAGGCACGCAACGGCAAGGGGAAACAAGGCTAAGGCACGGCAACACACGGCTAGGAAATGCACGGCAAGGCAAGGAAAGGGTAACGCAAGGCAAGGCACGGTGAGGCTAGGCAAGGCTAATGCACGACAACCCAAGGCTAGGCAATGCACGACAATGCAAGGAAAGCTTAAAGCAAAGGAAGGCACGGTCAGGCGAGATAAGGCTAAGGCACGACAACGCAAGGCTAGGCAAAGCACGGAAGGCAAGCAAAGAGTAACGGAAGGTAAGGAAGGCAAGGGAAAGCAAGGAAAGGCAAGTGTAACGGAAGGAACGGCACGGCAAGGGGAAACAATGCTAAGGCACGACAACGCACGCTAGGCAATGCACGGCAAGGCAAGGAAAGGGTAACGCATGGGAAAGCACGGTCAGGCGAGGTAAGGCTAAGGCACGACAACCCAAGGCTAGGCAATGCACGGAAGGCAAGCAAAGAGAAACGGAAGGTAAGGAACGAAAGGGAAAGCAAAGAAAGGCAAGTGTAACGGAAGGAACGGCACGGCAAGGGGAAACAAGGCTAAGGCACGACAACGCACGGCTAGGCAATGCACGGCAAGGCAAGCAAAGGGTAACGCAAGGAAAGGTACGGTGAGGCTAGGCAAGGCTAATGCACGAAAACGCAAGGCTAGGCGATGCACGACAATGCAAGGAAAGCTTAAAGCAAAGGAAGGCAACGTCAGGCGATATAAGGCTAAGGCACGACAACGCAAGGCTAGGAAATTGAGGGAAGGCATGCAAGGAGTAACGGAAGGTAAGCAAGGCAAGGAAAAGGAAGGAAAGGCCAGGGTAACGGAAGGAACGGCACGGCAAGGGGAAACAAGTCTAAGGCACGACACCGAACGCTAGGCAATGAACGGCAAGGCAAGGAAAGGGTAACGCATTTGAAAGCACGGTCAGGCGAGGCAACGCTAAGTCACGACAACGCACGGCTAGGCAATGCACGGAAAGGCAAGGAAAGGGTAACGCATGGGAAAGCACGGTCAGGCGATGCAAGGCTAAGGCATGACAACGCAAGGCTAGGAAATGCACGGAAAGCAAGCAAAGAGTAACGGAACGCAAGGAAGGCAAGGGAAAGCAAGGGAAGGCAAGGGTAACGGAAGGAACGGCACGGCAAGGGGTAAGAAGGCTAAGGCACGGCAACGCAGGGCTAGGCAATGCACGGCAAGGCAAGGAAAGGGTAACGCAGGGGAAGGCACGGTCAGGTGAGGCAAGGATAAGGCACGACAATGCAAGGCTAGGCAATGCACGGCAAGGCAAGGAAAGAGTAACAGAAGGAAAGGAAGGCAAGTCAAAGCCAGGAAAGGCAAGTGTAACAAAAGGCACGCCACGGCAAGGGGAAACAAGGCTAAGGCACGACAACGCACGGCTAGGCAATGCACGGCAAGGCAAGGAAAGGGTAACGCAAGGCAAGGCACGGTGAGGCTAGGCAAGGCTAATGCACGACAACGCAAGGCTAGGCGATGCACGACAATGCAAGGAAAGCTTAAAGCAAAGGAAGGCAAGGTCAGGCGAGATAAGGCTAAGGCACGACAACGCAAGGCTAGGAAATTCAGGGAAGGCAAGCAAAGAGTAACGGAAGGTAAGCAAGGCAAGGAAAAGGAAGGAAAGGCCAGGGTAACGGAAGGAACGGCACGGCAAGGGGAAACAAGTCTAAGGCACGACACCGAACGCTAGGCAATGAAGGGCAAGGCAAGGAAAGGGTAACGCATTTGAAAGCACGGTCAGGCGAGGCAACGCTAAGGCACGACAACGCAAGGCTAGGCAATGCACGGAAGGCAAGCAAAGAGTAACGGAAGGTAAGGAAGGCAAGGGAAAGGAAGGAAAGGCAAGTGTAACGGAAGGAACGGCACGGCAAGGGGAAACAAGGCTAAGGCACGACAACGCACGCTAGGCAATGCACGGCAAGGCAAGGAAACGGTAACGCATGGGAAAGCACGGTCAGGCGAGGAGGCAAGCCTAAGGCATGACAACGCAAGGCTAAGCAATGCACGGAAAGCAAGCAAAGAGTAACGGAACGCAAGGAAGGCAAGGGAAAGCAAGGGAAGGCAAGGGTAACGGAAGGAACGGCACGGCAAGGGGTAACAAGGCTAAGGCACGACAACGCAGGGCTAGGCAATGCACGGCAAGGCAAAGAAAGAGTAACGGAAGGAAAGAAAGGCAAGGCAAAGCCACGCAAGGCAAGTGTAACAAAAGGCACGCAACGGCAAGGGGAAACAAGGCTAAGGAACGACAACACACGGCTAGGAAATGCACGGCAAGGCAAGGAAAGGGTAACGCAAGGCAAGGCACGGTGAGGCTAGGCAAGGCTAATGCACGACAACGCAAGGCTAGGCAATGCACGACAATGCAAGTAAAGCTTAAAGCATAGGAAGGCACGGTCAGAAGAGATAAGGCTAAGGCACGACAACGCAAGGCTAGGCAATGCAGGGAAGGCAAGCAAAGAGTAACGGAAGGTAAGGAAGGCAAAGGAAAGCAAGGAAAGGCAATGGTAACGGAAGGAACGGCACGGTAAGGGGAAACAAGTCTAAGGCACGACAACGCACGCTAGGCAATGCACGGCAAGGGAAGGACAGGGTAACGCATGGGAAAGAACGGTCAAGGGAGCCAAGGCTAAGGCACGACAACGCAAGGCTTGGCAATGCACGGAAGGCAAGCAAAGAGTAACGGAAGTAAAGAAGGCAAGGGAAAGCAAAGAAAGGCAAGTGTAACGGAAGGAACGGCACGGCAAGGGGAAACAAGGCTAAGGCACGACAACGCACGGCTAGGCAATGCACGGCAAGGCAAGCAAAGGGTAACGCAAGGCAAGGCACGGTGAGGCTAGACAAGGCTAATGCACGAAAACGCAAGGCTAGGCAATGCACGACAATGCAAGGAAAGCTTAAAGCAAAGGAAGGCAAAGTCAGGCGAGATAAGGCAAATGCACGACAACGCAAGGCTAGGCAATTCAGGGAAGGCAAGCAAGGAGTAACGGAATGCAAGGAAGGCAAGGGAAAGCAAGGAAAGGCAAGTGTAACGGAAGGAACGGCACGGCAAGGGGAAACAAGGCTAAGGCACGACAACGCACGCTAGGCAATGCACGGCAAGGGAAGGAAAGGGTAACGCATGGGAAAGAACGGTCAGGGTAGGCAAGGCTAAGGCACGACAACGCAAGGCTTGGCAATGCACGGAAGGCAAGCAAAGAGTAACGGAAGTAAGAATGCAAGGGAAAGCAAAGAAAGGCAAGTGTAACGGAAGGAACGGCACGGCAAGGGGAAACAAGGCTAAGGCACGACAACGCTCGCTAGGCAATGCACGGCAAGGCAAGGAAAGGGTAACGCATGGGAAAGCACGGTCAAGCCAGGCAAGGCTAAGGCATGACAACGCAAGGCTAGGCAATGCACGGCAAGGCAAGCAAAGGGTAACGCAAGGAAAGGCACGGTGAGGCTAGGCAAGGCTAATGCACGAAAACGCAAGGCTAGGCAATGCACGACAATGCAAGGAAAGCTTAAAGCAAAGGAAGGCACGGTCAGGCGAGATAAGGCTAAGGCACGACAACGCAAGGCTAGGCAATGCACGGAAGGCAAGCAAAGAGTAACGGAAGGTAAGGAAGGCAAGGCAAAGCCAGGCAAGGCAAGTGTAACAAAAGGCACGCCACGGCAAGGGGAATCAAGGCGAAGGCACGACAACGCACGGCTAGGCAATGCACGGCAAGGGAAGGAAAGGGTAACGCAAGGCAAGGCACTGTGAGGCTAGGCAAGGCTAATGCACGACAACGCAAGGCTAGGCAATGCACGACAATGCAAGGAAAGCTTAAAGCAAAGGAAGGCACCGTCAGGCGAGATAAGGCTAAGGCACGACAAAGCAAGGCTAGGCAATGCACGGAAGGCAAGCAAAGAGTACCGGAAGGTAAGGAAGGCAAGGGAAAGCAAGGAAAGGCAAGTGTAACGGAAGGAACGGCACGGCAAGGGGAAACAAGGCTAAGGCACGACAACGCACGCTTGGCAATGCACGGCAAGGCAAGGAAAGGGTAACGCATGGGAAAACACGGTCAGGCGAGGCAAGCCTAAGGCATGACAACGCAAGGCTAGGCAATGCACGGAAAGCAAGCAAAGAGTAACGGAACGCAAGGAAGGCAAGGGAAAGCAAGGGAAGGCAAGGGTAACGGAAGGAACGGCACGGCAAGGGGTAACAAGGCTAAGGCACGAAAACGCAGGGCTAGGCAATGCACGGCAAGGCAAGGAAAGAGTAACGGAAGGAACGGAAGGCAAGGCAAAGCCAGGCAAATCAAGTGTAACAAAAGGCACGCAACGGCAAGGGGAAACAAGGCTAAGGCACGGCAACACACGGCTAGGAAATGCACGGCAAGGCAAGGAAAGGGTAACGCAAGGCAAGGCACGGTGAGGCTAGGCAAGGTTAATGCACGACAACCCAAGGCTAGGCAATGCACGACAATGCAAGGAAAGCTTAAAGCAAAGGAAGGCACGGTCAGGCGAGATAAGGCTAAGGCACGACAACGCAAGGCTAGGCAAAGCACGGAAGGCAAGCAAAGAGTAACGGAAGGTAAGGAAGGCAAGGGAAAGCAAGGAAAGGCAAGTGTAACGGAAGGAACGGCACGGCAAGGGGAAACAATGCTAAGGCACGACAACGCACGCTAGGCAATGCACGGCAAGGCAAGGAAAGGGTAACGCATGGGAAAGCAGGGTCAGGCGAGGCAAGGCTAAGGCACGACAACCCAAGGCTAGGCAATGCACGGAAGGCAAGCAAAGAGAAACGGAAGGTAAGGAACGAAAGGGAAAGCAAAGAAAGGCAAGTGTAACGGAAGGAACGGCACGGCAAGGGGAAACAAGGCTAAGGCACGACAACGCACGTCTAGGCAATGCACGGCAAGGCAAGCAAAGGGTAACGCAAGGAAAGGCACGGTGAGGTTGGCAAGGCTAATGCACGAAAACGCAAGGCTAGGCGATGCACGACAATGCAAGGAAAGCTTAAAGCAAAGGAAGGCAACGTCAGGCGATATAAGGCTAAGGCACGACAACGCAAGGCTAGGAAATTGAGGGAAGGCAAGCAAAGAGTAACGGAAGGTAAGCAAGGCAAGGAAAAGGAAGGAAAGGCCAGGGTAACGGAAGGAACGGCACGGCAAGGGGAAACAAGTCTAAGGCACGACACCGAACGCTAGGCAATGAACGGCAAGGCAAGGAAAGGGTAACGCATTTGAAAGCACGGTCAGGCGAGGCAACGCTAAGTCACGACAACGCACGGCTAGGCAATGCACGGAAAGGCAAGGAAAGGGTAACGCATGGGAAAGCACGGTCAGGCGATGCAAGGCTAAGGCATGACAACGCAAGGCTAGGAAATGCACGGAAAGCAAGCAAAGAGTAACGGAACGCAAGGAAGGCAAGGGAAAGCAAGGGAAGGCAAGGGTAACGGAAGGAACGGCACGGCAAGGGGTAAGAAGGCTAAGGCACGGCAACGCAGGGCTAGGCAATGCACGGCAAGGCAAGGAAAGGGTAACGCAGGGGAAGGCACGGTCAGGTGAGGCAAGGATAAGGCACGACAATGCAAGGCTAGGCAATGCACGGCAAGGCAAGGAAAGAGTAACAGAAGGAAAGGAAGGCAAGTCAAAGCCAGGAAAGGCAAGTGTAACAAAAGGCACGCCACGGCAAGGGGAAACAAGGCTAAGGCACGACAACGCACGGCTAGGCAATGCACGGCAAGGCAAGGAAAGGGTAACGCAAGGCAAGGCACGGTGAGGCTAGGCAAGGCTAATGCACGACAACGCAAGGCTAGGCAATGCACGACAATGCAAGGAAAGCTTAAAGCAAAGGAAGGCACGGTCAGGCGAGATAAGGCTAAGGCACGACAACGCAAGGCTAGGCAATGCAGGGAAGGGAAGCAAAGAGTAACGGAAGGTAAGCAAGGCAAGGAAAAGCAAGGAAAGGCAAGGGTAACGGAAGGAACTGCACGGGAAGGGGAAACAAGGCTAAGGCACGGCAACGCAGGCTGGGCAATGCACGGCAAGGCAAGGAAAGGGTAACGCATGGGAAAGTACGTTCAGGCGAGGCAAGACTAAGGCACGACAACGCAAGGCTAGGCAATGCACGGAAGGCAAGCAAAGAGTAACGGAAGGTAAGGAAGGCAAGGGAAAGCAAAGAAAGGCAAGTGTAACGGAAGGAACGGCACGGCAAGGGGAAACAAGGCTAAGGCACGACAACGCACGCTAGGCAATGCACGGCAAGGCAAGGAAAGGGTAACGCATGGAAAAGCACGGTCAGGCGAGGCAAGCCTAAGGCACGACAATGCAAGGCTAGGCAATGCACGGCAAGGCAAGGAAAGAGTAACGGAAGGAAAGGAAGGCAAGGCAAAGCCAGGCAAGGCAAGTGTAACAAAAGGCACGCAACGGCAAGGGGAAACAAGGCTAAGGCACGACAACACACGGCTAGGAAATGCAAGGCAAGGAAAGTAAAGTGTAACGCAAGGCAAGGCACGGTGAGGCTAGGCAAGGCTAATGCACGACAACGCAAGGCTAGGCAATGCACGACAATGCAAGTAAAGCTTAAAGCAAAGGAAGGCACGGTTAGAAGAGATAAGGCTAAGGCACGACAACGCAAGGCTAGGCAATGCACGGAAGGCAAGAAAAGAGTAACGGAAGGTAAGGAAGGCAAAGGAAAGCAAGGAAAGGCAATGGTAACCAAAGGAACGGCACGGCAAGGGGAAACAAGTCTAAGGCACGACAACGCACGCTAGGCAATGCACGGCAAGGGAAGGAAAGGGTAACGCATGGGAAAGAACGGTCAGGGGAGGCAAGCCTAAGGCATGACAACGCAAGGCTAGGCAATGCACGGAAAGCAAGCAAAGAGTAAAGGAACGCAAGGAAGGCAAGGGAAAGCAAGGGAAGGCAAGGGTAACGGAAGGAACGGCACGACAAGGGGTAAGAAGGCTAAGGCACGACAACGCAAGGCTAGGCAATGCACGGCAATGCAAGCAAAGAGTAACGGAAGGAAAGGAAGGCAAGGCAAAGCCAGGCAAGGCAAGTGTAACAAAAGGCACGCAACGGCAAGGGGAAACAAGGCTAAGGCACGACAACACACGGCTAGGAAATGACGGCAATGCAAGGAAAGGGTAACGCAAGGCAAGGCACGGTGAGGCTAGGCAAGGCTAATGCACGAAACGCAAGGCTAGGCGATGCACGGAAAGCAAGCAAAGAGTAACGGAACGCAAGGAAGGCAAGGGAAAGCAAGGGAAGGCAAGGGTAACGGAAGGAACGGCACGGCAAGGGGTAAGAAGGCTAAGGCACGGCAACGGAGGGCTAGGCAATGCACGGCAAGGCAAGGAAAGGGTAACGCAGGGGAAGGCACGGTCAGGTGAGGCAAGGACAAGGCACGACAATGCAAGGCTAGGCAATGCACGGCAAGGCAAGGAAAGAGTAACGGAAGGAAAGGAAGGCAAGTCAAAGCCAGGAAAGGCAAGTGTAACAAAAGGCACGCCACGGCAAGGGGAAACAAGTCTAAGGCACGACAACGCACGCTAGGCAATGCACGGCAAGGGAAGGAAAGGGTTACGCATGGGAAAGAACGGTCAGGGGAGGCAAGCCTAAGGCATGACAACGCAAGGCTAGGCAATGCACGGAAAGCAAGCAAAGAGTAACGGAACGCAAGGAAGGCAAGGGAAAGCAAGGGAAGGCACGGGTAACGGAAGGAACGGCACGAAAAGGGGTTAGAAGGCTAAGGCACGACAACGCAAGGCTAGGCAATGCACGGCAAGGCAAGCAAAGAGTAACGGAAGGAAAGGAAGGCAAGGCAAAGCCAGGCAAGGCAAGTGTAACAAAAGGCACGCAACGGCAAGGGGAAACAAGGCTAAGGCACGACAACACACGGCTAGGAAATGCACGGAAAGGCAAGGAAACGGTAACGCAAGGCAAGGCACGGTGAGGCTAGGCAAGGCTAATGAACGAAAACGCAAGGCTAGGCGATGCACGGAAAGCAAGCAAAGAGTAACGGAACGCAAGGAAGGCAAGGGAAAGCAAGGGAAGGCAAGGATAACGGAAGGAACGGCACGGCAAGGGGTAAGAAGGCTAAGGCACGGCAACGCAGGGCTAGGCAATGCACGGCAAGTCAAGGAAAGGGTAACGCAGGGGAAGGCACGGTCAGGTGAGGCAAGGACAAGGCACGACAATGCAAGGCTAGGCAATGCACGGCAAGGCAAGGAAAGAGTAACGGAAGGAAAGGAAGGCAAGTCAAAGCCAGGAAAGGCAAGTGTAACAAAAGGCACGCCACGGCAAGGGGAAACAAGGCTAAGGCACGACAACGCACGGCTAGGCAATGCACGGCAAGGCAAGGAAAGGGTAACGCAAGGCAAGGCACGGTTAGGCTAGGCAAGGCTAATGCACGAAAACGCAAGGCTAGGCAATGCACGACAATGCAAGGAAAGCTTAAAGCAAAGGAAGGCACGGTCAGGCGAGATAAGGCTAAGGCACGACAACGCAAGGCTAGGCAATGCAGGGAAGGCAAGCAAAGAGTAACGGACGGTAAGAAAGGCAAGGGAAAGCAAAGAAAGGCAAGTGTAACGGAAGGAACGGCACGGCAAGGGGAAACAAGGCTAAGGCACGACAACGCACGCTAGGCAATGCACGGCAAGGCAAGGAAAGGGTAACGCATGGGAAAGCACGGTCAGGCGAGGCAAGCCTAAGGCACGACAATGCAAGGCTAGGCAATGCACGGCAAGGCAAGGAAAGAGTAACGGAAGGAAAGGAAGGCAAGGCAAAGCCAGGCAAGGCAATTGTAACAAAAGGCACGCAACTGCAAGGGGAAACAAGGCTAAGGCACGACAACACACGGCTAGGAAATGCAAGGCAAGGAAAGTAAAGGGTAACGCAAGGCAAGGCACGGTGAGGCTAGGCAAGGCTAATGCACGACAACGCAAGGCTAGGCAATGCACGACAATGCAAGTAAAGCTTAAAGAAAAGGAAGGCACGGTTAGAAGAGATAAGGCTAAGGCACGACAACGCAAGGCTAGGCAATGCAGGGAAGGCAAGAAAAGAGTAACGGAAGGTAAGGAAGGCAAAGGAAAGCAAGGAAAGGCAATGGTAACGGAAGGAACGGCACGGCAAGGGGAAACAAGTCTAAGGCACGACAACGCACGCTAGGCAATGCACGGCAAGGGAAGGAAAGGGTAACGCATGGGAAAGAACGGTCAGGGGAGGCAAGCCTAAGGCATGACAACGCAAGGCTAGGCAATGCACGGAAAGCAAGCAAAGAGTAACGGAACGCAAGGAAGGCAAGGGAAAGCAAGGGAAGGCAAGGGTAACGGAAGGAACGGCACGACAAGGGGTAAGAAGGCTAAGGCACGACAACGCATGGCTAGGCAATGCACGGCAAGGCAAGCAAAGAGTAACGGAAGGAAAGGAAGGCAAGGCAAAGCCAGGCAAGGCAAGTGTAACAAAAGGCACGCAACGGCAAGGGGAAACAAGGCTAAGGCACGACCACACACGGCTAGGAAATGCACGGCAAGGCAAGGAAAGGGTAACGCAAGGCAAGGCACGGTGAGGCTAGGCAAGGCTAATGCACGACAATGCAAGGCTAGGCAATGCACGACAATGCAAGTAAAGCTTAAAGCAAAGGAAGGCACGGTCAGGCGAGATAAGGCTAAGGCACGACAACGCAAGGCTAGGCAAATCAGGGAAGGCAAGCAAAGAGTACCGGAAGGTAAGGAAGGCAAGGGAAAGCAAGGAAAGGCAATGGTAACGGAAGGAACGGCACGGCAAGGGGAAACAAGTCTAATGCACGACAACGCACGCTAGGCAATGCACGGCAAGGCAAGGAAAGGGTAACGCATGGGAAAGCACGGTCAGGAGAGGCAAGGCTAAGGCACGACAACGCAAGGCTTGGCAATGCACGGAAGGCAAGCAAAGAGTAATGGAAGGTAAGGAAGGCAAGGGAAAGCAAAGAAAGGCAAGTGTAACGGACGGAACGGCACGGCAAGGGGAAACAAGGCTAAGGCACGACAACGCACGCTAGGCAATGCACGGCAAGGCAAGGAAAGGGTAACGCATGGGAAAGCACGGTCAGGCGAGGCAAGGCTAAGGAAAGCCAACGCAAGGCTAGGCAATGCACGGAAAGCAAGCAAGGAGTAACGGAATGCAAGGAAGGAAAGGGAAAGCAAGGGAAGGCAAGGGTAACGAAAGGAACGGCACGGCAAGGGGTAACAAGGCTAAGGCACGACAACACACGGCTAGGAAATGCACGGCAAGGCAAGGAAAGAGTAACGCAAGGCAAGGCACGGTGAGGCTAGGCAAGGCTAATGCACGAAAACGCAAGGCTAGGCGATGTACGACAATGCAAGGAAAGCTTAAAGCAAAGGAAGGCAAGGTCAGGCGAGATAAGGCTAAGGCACGACAACGCAAGGCTAGGAAATTCAGGGAAGACAAGCAAAGAGTAACGGAAGGTAAGCAAGGCAAGGAAAAGGAAGGAAAGGCCAGGGTAACGGAAGGAACGGCACGGCAAGGGGAAACAAGTCTAAGGCACGACACCGAACGCTAGGCAATGAAGGGCAAGGCAAGGAAAGGGTAACGCATTTGAAAGCACGGTCAGGCGAGGCAACGCTAAGGCACGACAACGCAAGGCTAGGCAATGCACGGAAGGCAAGCAAAGAGTAACGGAAGGTAAGGAAGGCAAGGGAAAGGAAGAAAAGGCAAGTGTAACGGAAGGAACGGCACGGCAAGGGGAAACAAGGCTAAGGCACGACAACGCACGCTAGGCAATGCACGGCAAGGCAAGGAAAGGGTAACGCATGGGAAAGCACGGTCAAGCGAGGCAAGGCTAAGGCATGACAACGCAAGGCTAGGCAATGCACGGCAAGGCAAGCAAAGGGTAACGCAAGGAAAGGCACTGTGAGGCTAGGCAAGGCTAATGCACGACAACGCAAGGCTAGGCAATGCACGACAATGCAAGGAAAGCTTAAAGCAAAGGAAGGCACCGTCAGGCGAGATAAGGCTAAGGCACGACAAAGCAAGGCTAGGCAATGCACGGAAGGCAAGCAACGAGTACCGGAAGGTAAGGAAGGCAAGGGAAAGCAAGGAAAGGCAAGTGTAACGGAAGGAACGGCACGGCAAGGGGAAACAAGGCTAAGGCACGACAACGCACGCTTGGCAATGCACGGCAAGGCAAGGAAAGGGTAACGCATGGGAAAACACGTTCAGGCGAGGCAAGGCTAAGGCACGACAACGCAAGGCTAGGCAATGCACGGAAGGCTAGCAAAGAGTAACGGAAGCTAAGGAAGGCAAGGGAAAGCAAAGAAAGGCAAGTGTAACGGAAGGAACGGCACGGCAAGGGGAAACAAGGCTAAGGCACGACAACGCACGGCTATGCATTGCACGACAAGGCAAGCAAAAGTTAACGCAAGGAAAGGCACGGTGAGGCTAGGCAAGGCTAATGCACGAAAACGCAAGGCTAGGCGATGCACGACAATGCAAGGAAACTTAAAGCAAAGGAAGGCAAGGGCAGGCGAGATAAGGCTAAGGAACGACAAGGCAAGGCTAGGAAATTCAGGGAAGGCAAGCAAAGTCTAACGGAAGGTAAGCAAGGCAAGGAAAAGGAAGGAAAGGCCAGGGTAACGGAAGGAAAGGCAGGGCAAGGGGAAACAAGTCTAAGGCACGACACCGAACGCTAGGCAATGAACGGCAAGGCAAGGAAAGGGTAACGCATTTGAAAGCACGGTCAGGCGAGGCAACGCAAAGGCACGACAACGCAAGGCTAAGCAATGCACGGAAGGCAAGCAAAGAGTAACGGAAGGTAAGGAAGGCAAGGGAAAGGAAGGAAAGGCAAGTGTAACGGAAGGAACGGCACGGCAAGGGGAAACAAGGCTAAGGCACGACAACGCACGGCTAGGCAATGCACGGCAAGGCAAGGAAAGGGTAACGCATGGGAAAGCACGGTGAGGCGATGCAAGGCTAAGGCATGACAACGCAAGGCTAGGCAATGCACGGAAAGGAAGCAAAGAGTAAGGGAACGCAAGGAAGGCAAGGGAAAGCAAGGGAAGGCAAGGGTAACGGAAGGAACGGCACGGCAAGGGGTAACAAGGCTAAGGCACGGCAACACAGGGCTAGGCAATGCACGGCAAGGCAAGGAAAGGGTAACGCAGGGGAAGGCACGGTCAGGTGAGGCAAGGATAAGGCACGACAATGCAAGGCTAGGCAATGCACGGCAAGGCAAAGAAAGAGTAACGGAAGGAAAGGAAGGCAAGGCAAAGCGAGGCAAGGCAAGTGTAACAAAAGGCACGCAACGGCAAGGGGAAACAAGGCTAAGGAACGACAACACACGGCTAGGAAATGCAAGGCAAGGCAAGTAAAGGGTAACGCAAGGCAAGGCACGGTGAGGCTAGGCAAGGCTAATGCACGACAACGCAAGGCTAGGCAATGCACGACAATGCAAGTAAAGCTGAAAGCAAAGGAAGGCACGGTTAGAAGAGATAAGGCTAAGGCACGACAACGCAAGGCTAGGCAATGCAGGGAAGGCAAGAAAAGAGTAACGGAAGGTAAGGAAGGCAAAGGAAAGCAAGGAAAGGCAATGGTAACGGAAGGAACGGCACGGCAAGGGGAAACAAGTCTAAGGCACGACAACGCACGCTAGGCAATGTACGGCAAGGGAAGGAAAGGGTAACGCATGGGAAAGAACGGTCAGGGGAGGCAAGCCTAAGGCATGACAACGTAAGGCTAGGCAATGCACGGAAAGCAAGCAAAGAGTAACGGAACGCAAGGAAGGCAAGGGAAAGCAAGGGAAGGCAAGGGTAACGGAAGGAACGGCACGGCAAGGGGTAAGAAGGCTAAGGAACGACAACGCAGGGCTAGGCAATGCACGGCAAGGCAAGGAAAGAGTAACGGAAGGAACGGAAGGCAAGGCAAAACCAGGCACGGCAAGTGTAACAAAAGGCACGCAACGGCAAGGGGAAACAAGGCTAAGGCACGACAACACACGGCTAGGAAATGCACGGCAAGGCAAGGAAAGGGTAACGCAAGGCAAGGCACGGTGAGGCTAGGCAAGGCTAATGCACGACAACGCAAGGCTAGGCAATGCACGACAATGCAAGTAAAGCTTAAAGCAAAGGAAGGCACGGTCAGAAGATATAAGGCTAAGGCACGACAACGCAAGGCTAGGCAATGCAGGGAAGGCAAGCAAAGAGTAACGGAAGGTAAGGAAGGCAAAGGAAAGCAAGGAAAGGCAATGGTAACGGAAGGAACGGCACGGCAAGGGGAAACAAGTCTAAGGCACGACAACGCACGCTAGGCAATGCACGGCAAGGGAAGGAAAGGGTAACGCATGGGAAAGAACGGTCAAGGGAGGCAAGGCTAAGGCACGACAACGCAAGGCTTGGCAATGCACGGAAGGCAAGCAAAGAGTAACGGAAGTAAGGAAGGCAAGGGAAAGCAAAGAAAGGCAAGTGTAACGGAAGGAACGGCACGGCAAGGGGAAAAATGGCTAAGGCACGACAACGCACGGCTAGGCAATGCACGGCAAGGCAAGCAAAGGGTAACGCAAGGCAAGGCACGGTGAGGCTAGACAAGGCTAATGCACGAAAACGCAAGGCTAGGCAATGCACGACAATGCAAGGAAAGCTTAAAGCAAAGGAAGGCAAAGTCAGGCGAGATAAGGCAAAGGCACGACAACGCAAGGCTAGGCAATTCAGGGAAGGCAAGCAAAGAGTAACGGAAGGTAAGCAAGGCAAGGAAAAGCAAGGAAAGGCAAGGGTAACGGAAGGAACGGCACGGCAAGGGGGAACAAGTCTCAGGCACGACACCGAACGCTAGGCAATGAACGGCAAGGCAAGCAAAGGGTAACGCAAGGCAAGGCACTGTGAGGCTAGGCAAGGCTAATGCA
Source organism: Macrotis lagotis (assembly GCF_037893015.1). Lineage (NCBI taxonomy): Eukaryota > Metazoa > Chordata > Mammalia > Peramelemorphia > Peramelidae > Macrotis > Macrotis lagotis. The sequence goes on from NW_027421908.1 coordinate 785,696, forward strand.
CGACAACGCAAGGCTAGGCAATGCACGACAATGCAAGGAAAGCTTAAAGCAAAGGAAGGCACCGTCAGGCGAGATAAGGCTAAGGCACGACAAAGCAAGGCTAGGCAATGCACGGAAGGCAAGCAAAGAGTACCGGAAGGTAAGGAAGGCAAGGGAAAGCAAGGAAAGGCAAGTGTAACGGAAGGAACGGCACGGCAAGGGGAAACAAGGCTAAGGCACGACAACGCACGCTTCGCAATGCACGGCAAGGCAAGGAAAGGGTAACGTATGGGAAAACACGGTCAGGCGAGGCAAGCCTAAGGCATGACAACGCAAGGCTAGGCAATGCACGGAAAGCAAGCAAAGAGTAACGGAACGCACGGAAGGCAAGGGAAAGCAAGGGAAGGCAAGGGTAACGGAAGGAACGGCACGACAAGGGGTAAGAAGGCTAAGGCACGACAACGCAAGGCTAGTCAATGCACGGCAAGGCAAGCAAAGAGTAACGGAAGGAAAGGAAGGCAAGGCAAAGCCAGGCAAGGCAAGTGTAACAAAAGGCACGCAACGGCAAGGGGAAACAAGGCTAAGGCACGACAACACACGGCTAGGAAATGTACGGCAAGGCAAGGAAAGGGTAACGCAAGGCAAGGCACGGTGAGGCTAGGCAAGGCTAATGCACGACAACGCAAGGCTAGGCAATGCACGACAATGCAAGTAAAGCTTAAAGCAAAGGAAGGCACGGTCAGGCGAGATAAGGCTAAGGCACGACAACGCAAGGCTAGGCAAATCAGGGAAGGCAAGCAAAGAGTAACGGAAGGTAAGCAAGGCAAGGAAAAGGAAGGAAAGGCCAGGGTAACGGAAGGAACGGCACGGCAAGGGGAAACAAGTCTAAGGCACGACACCGAACATAAGGCAATGAAGGGCAAGGCAAGGAAAGGGTAACGCATTTGAAAGCACGGTCAGGCGAGGCAACGCTAAGGCACGACAACGCAAGGCTAGGCAATGCACGGAAGGGAAGCAAAGAGTAACGGAAGGTAAGGAAGGCAAGGGAAAGGAAGGAAAGGCAAGTGTAACGGAAGGAACGGCACGGCAAGGGGAAACAAGGCTAAGGCACGAAAACGCACGCTAGGCAATGCACGGCAAGGCAAGGAAAGGGTAACGCATGGGAAAGCACGGTCAGGCGAGGCAAGCCTAAGGCATGACAACGCAAGGCTAAGCAATGCACGGAAAGCAAGCAAAGAGTAACGGAACGCAAGGAAGGCAAGGGAAAGCAAGGGAAGGCAAGGGTAACGGAAGGAACGGCACGGCAAGGGGTAACAAGGCTAAGGCACGACAACGCAGGGCTAGGCAATGCACGGCAAGGCAAGGAAAGGGTAACGCAGGGGAAGGCACGGTCAGGTGAGGCAAGGATAAGGCACGACAATGCAAGGCTAGGCAATGCACGGCAAGGCAAAGAAAGAGTAACGGAAGGAAAGGAAGGCAAGGCAAAGCCAGGCAAGGCAAGTGTAACAAAAGGCACGCAACGGCAAGGGGAAACAAGGCTAAGGAACGACAACACACGGCTAGGAAATGCACGGCAAGGCAAGGAAAGGGTAACGCAAGGCAAGGCACGGTGAGGCTAGGCAAGGCTAATGCACGACAACGCAAGGCTAGGCAATGCACGACAATGCAAGTAAAGTTTAAAGCAAAGGAAGGCACGGTCAGAAGAGATAAGGCTAAGGCACGACAACGCAAGGCTAGGCAATGCAGGGAAGGCAAGCAAAGAGTAACGGAAGGTAAGGAAGGCAAAGGAAAGCAAGGAAAGGCAATGGTAACGGAAGGAACGGCACGGTAAGGGGAAACAAGTCTAAGGCACGACAACGCACGCTAGGCAATGCACGGCAAGGGAAGGAAAGGGTAACGCATGGGAAAGAACGGTCAAGGGAGGCAAGGCTAAGGCACGACAACGCAAGACTTGGCAATGCACGGAAGGCAAGCAAAGAGTTACGGAAGTAAGGAAGGCAAGGGAAAGCAAAGAAAGGCAAGTGTAACGGAAGGAACGGCACGGCAAGGGGAAACAAGGCTAAGGCACGACAACGCACGGCTAGGCAATGCACGGCAAGGCAAGCAAAGGGTAACGCAAGGCAAGGCACGGTGAGGCTAGACAAGGCTAATGCACGAAAACGCAAGGCTAGGCAATGCACGACAATGCAAGGAAAGCTTAAAGCAAAGGAAGGCAAAGTCAGGCGAGATAAGGCAAAGGCACGACAACGCAAGGCTAGGCAATTCAGGGAAGGCAAGCAAAGAGTAACGGAAGGTAAGCAAGGCAAGGAAAAGCAAGGAAAGGCAAGGTTAACGGAAGGAACGGCGCGGCAAGGGGGAACAAGTCTCAGGCACGACACCGAACGCTAGGCAATGAACGGCAAGGCAAGGAAAGGGTAACGCATGGGAAAGCACGGTCAGGCGAGGCAAGGCTAAGGCACGACAACGCAAGGCTAGGCAATGCACGGAAGGCAAGCAAAGAGTAACGGAAGGTAAGGAAGGCAAGGGAAAGCAAGGAAAGGCAAGTGTAACGGAAGGAACGGCACGGCAAGGGGAAACAAGGCTAAGGCACGACAACGCACGCTAGGCAATGCACGGCAAGGGAAGGAAAGGGTAAGGCATGGGAAAGAACGGTCAGGGGAGGCAAGGCTAAGGCACGACAACGCAAGGCTTGGCAATGCACGGAAGGCAAGCAAAGAGTAACGGAAGTAAGGAAGGCAAGGGAAAGCAAAGAAAGGCAAGTGTAACGGAAGGAACGGCACGGCAAGGGGAAACAAGGCTAAGGCACGACAACGCTCGCTAGGCAATGCACGGCAAGGCAAGGAAAGGGTAACGCATGGGAAAGCACGGTCAAGCGAGGCAAGGCTAAGGCATGACAACGCAAGGCTAGGCAATGCACGGCAAGGCAAGCAAAGGGTAACGCAAGGAAAGGCACGGTGAGGCTAGGCAAGGCTAATGCACGAAAACGCAAGGCTAGGCGATGCACGACAATGCAAGGAAAGCTTAAAGCAAAGGAAGGCACGGTCAGGCGAGATAAGGCTAAGGCACGACAACGCAAGGCTAGGCAATGCACGGAAAGCAAGCAAAGAGTAACGGAACGCAAGGAAGGCAAGGGAAAGCAAGGGAAGGCAAGGGTAACGGAAGGAACGGCACGGCAAGGGGTAAGAAGGCTAAGGCACGGCAACGCAGGGCTAGGCAATGCACGGCAAGGCAAGGAAAGGGTAACGCAAGGCAAGGCACGGTGAGGCTAGGCAAGGCTAATGCACGACAACGCAAGGCTAGGCAATGCACGACAATGCAAGGAAAGCTTAAAGCAAAGGAAGGCACGGTCAGGCGAGATAAGGCTGAGGCACGACAACGAAAGGCTAGGCAATGCAGGGAAGGGAAGCAAAGAGTAACGGAAGGTTAGCAAGGCAAGGAAAAGCAAGGAAAGGCAAGGGTAACGGAAGGAACTGCACGGGAAGGGGAAACAAGGCTAAGGCACGGCAACGCAGGCTGGGCAATGCACGGCAAGGCAAGGAAAGGGTAACGCATGGGAAAGCACGTTCAGGCGAGGCAAGACTAAGGCACGACAACGCAAGGCTAGGCAATGCACGGAAGGCAAGCAAAGAGTAACGGAAGGTAAGGAAGGCAAGGGAAAGCAAAGAAAGGCAAGTGTAACGGAAGGAACGGCACGGCAAAGGGGAAACAAGGCTAAGGCACGACAACGCACGCTAGGCAATGCAAGGCAAGGCAAGGAAAGGGTAACGCATGGGAAAGCACGGTCAGGCGAGGCAAGCCTAAGGCACGACAATGCAAGGCTAGGCAATGCACGGCAAGGCAAGGAAAGAGTAACGGAAGGAAAGGAAGGCAACGCAAAGCCAGGCAAGGCAAGTGTAACAAAAGGCACGCAACGGCAAGGGGAAACAAGGCTAAGGCACGACAACGCACGGCTAGGCAATGCACGGCAAGGCAAGGAAAGGGTAACGCATGGGAAAGCACGGTGAGGCGATGCAAGGCTAAGGCATGACAACGCAAGGCTAGGCAATGCACGGAAAGGAAGCAAAGAGTAAGGGAACGCAAGGAAGGCAAGGGAAAGCAAGGGAAGGCAAGGGTAACGGAAGGAACGGCACGGCAAGGGGTAACAAGGCTAAGGCACGGCAACACAGGGCTAGGCAATGCACGGCAAGGCAAGGAAAGGGTAACGCAGGGGAAGGCACGGTCAGGTGAGGCAAGGATAAGGCACGACAATGCAAGGCTAGGCAATGCACGGCAAGGCAAAGAAAGAGTAACGGAAGGAAAGGAAGGCAAGGCAAAGCGAGGCAAGGCAAGTGTAACAAAAGGCACGCAACGGCAAGGGGAAACAAGGCTAAGGAACGACAACACACGGCTAGGAAATGCAAGGCAAGGCAAGTAAAGGGTAACGCAAGGCAAGGCACGGTGAGGCTAGGCAAGGCTAATGCACGACAACGCAAGGCTAGGCAATGCACGACAATGCAAGTAAAGCTTAAAGCAAAGGAAGGCACGGTTAGAAGAGATAAGGCTAAGGCACGACAACGCAAGGCTAGGCAATGCAGGGAAGGCAAGAAAAGAGTAACGGAAGGTAAGGAAGGCAAAGGAAAGCAAGGAAAGGCAATGGTAACGGAAGGAACGGCACGGCAAGGGGAAACAAGTCTAAGGCACGACAACGCACGCTAGGCAATGTACGGCAAGGGAAGGAAAGGGTAACGCATGGGAAAGAACGGTCAGGGGAGGCAAGCCTAAGGCATGACAACGTAAGGCTAGGCAATGCACGGAAGCAAGCAAAGAGTAACGGAACGCAAGGAAGGCAAGGGAAAGCAAGGGAAGGCAAGGGTAACGGAAGGAACGGCACGGCAAGGGGTAAGAAGGCTAAGGCACGACAACGCAGGGCTAGGCAATGCACGGCAAGGCAAGGAAAGAGTAACGGAAGGAACGGAAGGCAAGGCAAAGCCAGGCACGGCAAGTGTAACAAAAGGCACGCAACGGCAAGGGGAAACAAGGCTAAGGCACGACAACACACGGCTAGGAAATGCACGGCAAGGCAAGGAAAGGGTAACGCAAGGCAAGGCACGGTGAGGCTAGGCAAGGCTAATGCACGACAACGCAAGGCTAGGCAATGCACGACAATGCAAGTAAAGCTTAAAGCAAAGGAAGGCACGGTCAGAAGAGATAAGGCTAAGGCACGACAACGCAAGGCTAGGCAATGCAGGGAAGGCAAGCAAAGAGTAACGGAAGGTAAGGAAGGCAAAGGAAAGCAAGGAAAGGCAATGGTAACGGAAGGAACGGCACGGTAAGGGGAAACAAGTCTAAGGCACGACAACGCACGCTAGGCAATGCACGGCAAGGGAAGGAAAGGGTAACGCATGGGAAAGAACGGTCAAGGGAGGCAAGGCTAAGGCACGACAACGCAAGGCTTGGCAATGCACGGAAGGCAAGCAAAGAGTAACGGAAGTAAGGAAGGCAAGGGAAAGCAAAGAAAGGCAAGTGTAACGGAAGGAACTGCACGGCAAGGGGAAAAATGGCTAAGGCACGACAACGCACGGCTAGGCAATGCACGGCAAGGCAAGCAAAGGGTAACGCAAGGCAAGGAACGGTGAGGCTAGACAAGGCTAATGCACGAAAACGCAAGGCTAGGAAATGCACGACAATGCAAGGAAAGCTTAAAGCAAAGGAAGGCAAAGTCAGGCGAGATAAGGCAAAGGCACGACAACGCAAGGCTAGGCAATTCAGGGAAGGCAAGCAAAGAGTAACGGAAGGTAAGCAAGGCAAGGAAAAGCAAGGAAAGGCAAGGGTAACGGAAGGAACGGCACGGCAAGGGGGAACAAGTCTCAGGCACGACACCGAACGCTAGGCAATGAACGGCAAGGCAAGGAAAGGGTAACGCATGGGAAAGCACGGTCAGGCGAGGCAAGGCTAAGGCACGACAACGCAAGGCTAGGCAATGCACGGAAGGCAAGCAAAGAGTAACGGAAGGTAAGGAAGGCAAGGGAAAGCAAGGAAAGGCAAGTGTAACGGAAGGAACGGCACGGCAAGGGGAAACAAGGCTAAGGCACGACAACGCACGCTAGGCAATGCACGGCAAGGGAAGGAAAGGGTAACGCATGGGAAAGAACGGTCAGGGGAGGCAAGGCTAAGGCACGACAACGCAAGGCTTGGCAATGCACGGAAGGCAAGCAAAGAGTAACGGAAGTAAGGAAGGCAAGGGAAAGCAAAGAAAGGCAAGTGTAACGGAAGGAACGGCACGGCAAGGGGAAACAAGGCTAAGGCACGACAACGCTCGCTAGGCAATGCACGGCAAGGCAAGGAAAGGGTAACGCATGGGAAAGCACGGTCAAGCGAGGCAAGGCTAAGGCATGACAACGCAAGGCTAGGCAATGCACGGCAAGGCAAGCAAAGGGTAACGCAAGGAAAGGCACGGTGAGGCTAGGCAAGGCTAATGCACGAAAACGCAAGGCTAGGCGATGCACGACAATTCAAGGAAAGCTTAAAGCAAAGGAAGGCACGGTCAGGCGAGATAAGGCTAAGGCACGACAACGCAAGGCTAGGCAATGCACGGAAGGCAAGCAAAGAGTAACGGAAGGTAAGGAAGGCAAGGCAAAGCCAGGCAAGGCAAGTGTAACAAAAGGCACGCCACGGCAAGGGGAATCAAGGCGAAGGCACGACAACGCACGGCTAGGCAATGCACGGCAAGGGAAGGAAAGGGTAACGCAAGGGAAGGCACTGTGAGGCTAGGCAAGGCTAATGCACGACAACGCAAGGCTAGGCAATGCACGACAATGCAAGGAAAGCTTAAAGCAAAGGAAGGCACCGTCAGGCGAGATAAGGCTAAGGCACGACAAAGCAAGGCTAGGCAATGCACGGAAGGCAAGCAAAGAGTACCGGAAGGTAAGGAAGGCAAGGGAAAGCAAGGAAAGGCAAGTGTAACGGAAGGAACGGCACGGCAAGGGGAAACAAGGCTAAGGCACGACAACGCACGCTTCGCAATGCACGGCAAGGCAAGGAAAGGGTAACGTATGGGAAAACACGGTCAGGCGAGGCAAGCCTAAGGCATGACAACGCAAGGCTAGGCAATGCACGGAAAGCAAGCAAAGAGTAACGGAACGCACGGAAGGCAAGGGAAAGCAAGGGAAGGCAAGGGTAACGGAAGGAACGGCACGACAAGGGGTAAGAAGGCTAAGGCACGACAACGCAAGGCTAGTCAATGCACGGCAAGGCAAGCAAAGAGTAACGGAAGGAAAGGAAGGCAAGGCAAAGCCAGGCAAGGCAAGTGTAACAAAAGGCACGCAACGGCAAGGGGAAACAAGGCTAAGGCACGACAACACACGGCTAGGAAATGTACGGCAAGGCAAGGAAAGGGTAACGCAAGGCAAGGCACGGTGAGGCTAGGCAAGGCTAATGCACGACAACGCAAGGCTAGGCAATGCACGACAATGCAAGTAAAGCTTAAAGCAAAGGAAGGCACGGTCAGGCGAGATAAGGCTAAGGCACGACAACGCAAGGCTAGGCAAATCAGGGAAGGCAAGCAAAGAGTAACGGAAGGTAAGCAAGGCAAGGAAAAGGAAGGAAAGGCCAGGGTAACGGAAGGAACGGCACGGCAAGGGGAAACAAGTCTAAGGCACGACACCGAACATAAGGCAATGAAGGGCAAGGCAAGGAAAGGGTAACGCATTTGAAAGCACGGTCAGGCGAGGCAACGCTAAGGCACGACAACGCAAGGCTAGGCAATGCACGGAAGGGAAGCAAAGAGTAACGGAAGGTAAGGAAGGCAAGGGAAAGGAAGGAAAGGCAAGTGTAACGGAAGGAACGGCACGGCAAGGGGAAACAAGGCTAAGGCACGAAAACGCACGCTAGGCAATGCACGGCAAGGCAAGGAAAGGGTAACGCATGGGAAAGCACGGTCAGGCGAGGCAAGCCTAAGGCATGACAACGCAAGGCTAAGCAATGCACGGAAAGCAAGCAAAGAGTAACGGAACGCAAGGAAGGCAAGGGAAAGCAAGGGAAGGCAAGGGTAACGGAAGGAACGGCACGGCAAGGGGTAACAAGGCTAAGGCACGACAACGCAGGGCTAGGCAATGCACGGCAAGGCAAGGAAAGGGTAACGCAGGGGAAGGCACGGTCAGGTGAGGCAAGGATAAGGCACGACAATGCAAGGCTAGGCAATGCACGGCAAGGCAAAGAAAGAGTAACGGAAGGAAAGGAAGGCAAGGCAAAGCCAGGCAAGGCAAGTGTAACAAAAGGCACGCAACGGCAAGGGGAAACAAGGCTAAGGAACGACAACACACGGCTAGGAAATGCACGGCAAGGCAAGGAAAGGGTAACGCAAGGCAAGGCACGGTGAGGCTAGGCAAGGCTAATGCACGACAACGCAAGGCTAGGCAATGCACGACAATGCAAGTAAAGTTTAAAGCAAAGGAAGGCACGGTCAGAAGAGATAAGGCTAAGGCACGACAACGCAAGGCTAGGCAATGCAGGGAAGGCAAGCAAAGAGTAACGGAAGGTAAGGAAGGCAAAGGAAAGCAAGGAAAGGCAATGGTAACGGAAGGAACGGCACGGTAAGGGGAAACAAGTCTAAGGCACGACAACGCACGCTAGGCAATGCACGGCAAGGGAAGGAAAGGGTAACGCATGGGAAAGAACGGTCAAGGGAGGCAAGGCTAAGGCACGACAACGCAAGACTTGGCAATGCACGGAAGGCAAGCAAAGAGTTACGGAAGTAAGGAAGGCAAGGGAAAGCAAAGAAAGGCAAGTGTAACGGAAGGAACGGCACGGGCAAGGGGAAACAAGGCTGTAAGGCACGGCAAGGGGAAACAAGGCTAAGGCACGACAACGCACGGCTAGGCAATGCACGGCAAGGCAAGCAAAGGGTAACGCAAGGCAAGGCACGGTGAGGCTAGACAAGGCTAATGCACGAAAACGCAAGGCTAGGCAATGCACGACAATGCAAGGAAAGCTTAAAGCAAAGGAAGGCAAAGTCAGGCGAGATAAGGCAAAGGCACGACAACGCAAGGCTAGGCAATTCAGGGAAGGCAAGCAAAGAGTAACGGAAGGTAAGCAAGGCAAGGAAAAGCAAGGAAAGGCAAGGTTAACGGAAGGAACGGCACGGCAAGGGGGAACAAGTCTCAGGCACGACATCGAACGCTAGGCAATGAACGGCAAGGCAAGGAAAGGGTAACGCATGGGAAAGCACGGTCAGGCGAGGCAAGGCTAAGGCACGACAACGCAAGGCTAGGCAATGCACGGAAGGCAAGCAAAGAGTAACGGAAGGTAAGGAAGGCAAGGGAAAGCAAGGAAAGGCAAGTGTAACGGAAGGAACGGCACGGCAAGGGGAAACAAGGCTAAGGCACGACAACGCACGCTAGGCAATGCACGGCAAGGGAAGGAAAGGGTAAGGCATGGGAAAGAACGGTCAGGGGAGGCAAGGCTAAGGCACGACAACGCAAGGCTTGGCAATGCACGGAAGGCAAGCAAAGAGTAACGGAAGTAAGGAAGGCAAGGGAAAGCAAAGAAAGGCAAGTGTAACGGAAGGAACGGCACGGCAAGGGGAAACAAGGCTAAGGCACGACAACGCTCGCTAGGCAATGCACGGCAAGGCAAGGAAAGGGTAACGCATGGGAAAGCACGGTCAAGCGAGGCAAGGCTAAGGCATGACAACGCAAGGCTAGGCAATGCACGGCAAGGCAAGCAAAGGGTAACGCAAGGAAAGGCACGGTGAGGCTAGGCAAGGCTAATGCACGAAAACGCAAGGCTAGGCGATGCACGACAATGCAAGGAAAGCTTAAAGCAAAGGAAGGCACGGTCAGGCGAGATAAGGCTAAGGCACGACAACGCAAGGCTAGGCAATGCACGGAAGGCAAGCAAAGAGTAACGGAAGGTAAGGAAGGCAAGGCAAAGCCAGGCAAGGCAAGTGTAACAAAAGGCACGCCACGGCAAGGGGAATCAAGGCGAAGGCACGACAACGCACGGCTAGGCAATGCACGGCAAGGGAAGGAAAGGGTAACGCAAGGGAAGGCACTGTGAGGCTAGGCAAGGCTAATGCACGACAACGCAAGGCTAGGCAATGCACGACAATGCAAGGAAAGCTTAAAGCAAAGGAAGGCACCGTCAGGCGAGATAAGGCTAAGGCACGACAAAGCAAGGCTAGGCAATGCACGGAAGGCAAGCAAAGAGTACCGGAAGGTAAGGAAGGCAAGGGAAAGCAAGGAAAGGCAAGTGTAACGGAAGGAACGGCACGGCAAGGGGAAACAAGGCTAAGGCACGACAACGCACGCTTGGCAATGCACGGCAAGGCAAGGAAAGGGTAACGCATGGGAAAACACGGTCAGGCGAGGCAAGCCTAAGGCATGACAACACAAGGCTAGGCAATGCACGGAAAGCAAGCAAAGAGTAACGGAACGCAAGGAAGGCAAGGGAAAGCAAGGGAAGGCAAGGGTAACGGAAGGAACGGCACGGCAAGGGGTAACAAGGCTAAGGCACGACAACGCAGGGCTAGGCAATGCACGGCAAGGCAAGGAAAGAGTAACGGAAGGAACGGAAGTCAAGGCAAAGCCAGGCAAATCAAGTGTAACAAAAGGCACGCAACGGCAAGGGGAAACAAGGCTAAGGCACGGCAACACACGGCTAGGAAATGCACGGCAAGGCAAGGAAAGGGTAACGCAAGGCAAGGCACGGTGAGGCTAGGCAAGGTTAATGCACGACAACGCAAGGCTAGGCAATGCACGACAATGCAAGTAAAGCTTAAAGCAAAGGAAGGCACGGTCAGAAGAGATAAGGCTAAGGCACGACAACGCAAGGCTAGGCAATGCAGGGAAGGCAAGCAAAGAGTAACGGAAGGTAAGGAAGGCAAAGGAAAGCAAGGAAAGACAATGGTAACGGAAGGAACGGCACGGCAAGGGGAAACAAGTCTAAGGCACGACAACGCACGCTAGGCAATGCACGGCAAGGGAAGGAAAGGGTAACGCATGGGAAAGAACGGTCAGGGGGGGCAAGGCGAAGGCACGACAACGCAAGGCTTGGCAATGCACGGAAGGCAAGCAAAGAGTAACGGAAGGTAAGGAAGGCAAGGGAAAGCAAAGGAAGACAAGTGTAACGGAAGGAACGGCACGGCAAGGGGAAACAAGGCTAAGGCACGACAAGGGGAAACAAGGCTAAGGCACGACAACGCACGCTAGGCAATGCACGGCAAGGCAAGGAAAGGGTAACGCATGGGAAAGCACGGTCTGGCGAGGCAAGGCTAAGGAAAGCCAACGAAAGGCTAGGCAATGCACGGTAAGCAAGCAAGGAGTAACGGAATGCAAGGAAGGAAAGGGAAAGCAAGGGAAGTCAAGGGTAATGGAAGGAACGGCACGGCAAGGGGTAACAAGGCTAAGGCACGACAACACACGGCTAGGAAATGCACGGCAAGGCAAGGAAAGGGTAACGCAAGGCAAGGCACGGTGAGGCTAGGCAAGGTTAATGCACGACAACCCAAGGCTAGGCAATACACGACAATGCAAGGAAAGCTTAAAGCAAAGGAAGGCACGGTCAGGCGAGATAAGGCTAAGGCACGACAACGCAAGGCTAGGCAAAGCACGGAAGGCAAGCAAAGAGTAACGGAAGGTAAGGAAGGCAAGGGAAAGCAAGGAAAGGCAATGGTAACGGAAGGAACGGCACGGCAAGGGGAAACAAGGCTAAGGCACGGCAACGTAGGCTAGGCAATGCACGGCAAGGCAAGGAAAGGGTAACGCATGGGAAAGCACGTTCAGGCGAGGCAAGGCTAAGGCACGACAACGCAAGGCTAGGCAATGCACGGAAGGCTAGCAAAGAGTAACGGAAGCTAAGGAAGGCAAGGGAAAGCAAAGAAAGGCAAGTGTAACGGAAGGAACGGCACGGCAAGGGGAAACAAGGCTAAGGCACGACAACGCACGGCTATGCATTGCACGGCAAGGCAAGCAAAAGTTAACGCAAGGAAAGGCACGGTGAGGCTAGGCAAGGTTAATGCACGAAAACGCAAGGCTAGGAGATGCACGACAATGCAAGGAAACTTAAAGCAAAGGAAGGCAAGGGCAGGCGAGATAAGGCTAAGGCACGACAAGGCAAGGCTAGGAAATTCAGGGAAGGCAAGCAAAGACTAACGGAAGGTAAGCAAGGCAAGGAAAAGGAAGGAAAGGCCAGGGTAACGGAAGGAACGGCAGGGCAAGCGGAAACAAGTCTAAGGCACTACACCGAACGCTAGGCAATGAACGGCAAGGCAAGGAAAGGGTAACGCATTTGAAAGCACGGTCAGGCGAGGCAACGCAAAGGCACGACAACGCAAGGCTAGGAAATGCACGGAAAGCAAGCAAAGAGTAACGGAACGCAAGGAAGGCAAGGGAAAGCAAGGGAAGGCAAGGGTAACGGAAGGAACGGCACGGCAAGGGGTAAGAAGGCTAAGGCACGGCAACGCAGGGCTAGGCAATGCACGGCAAGGCAAGGAAAGGGTAACGCAAGGCAAGGCACGGTGAGGCTAGGCAAGGCTAATGCACGACAACGCCAGGCTAGGCAATGCACGACAATGCAAGGAAAGCTTAAAGCAAAGGAAGGCACGGTCAGGCGAGATAAGGCTGAGGCACGACAACGAAAGGCTAGGCAATGCAGGGAAGGGAAGCAAAGAGTAACGGAAGGTTAGCAAGGCAAGGAAAAGCAAGGAAAGGCAAGGGTAACGGAAGGAACTGCACGGGAAGGGGAAACAAGGCTAAGGCACGGCAACGCAGGCTGGGCAATGCACGGCAAGGCAAGGAAAGGGTAACGCATGGGAAAGCACGTTCAGGCGAGGCAAGACTAAGGCACGACAACGCAAGGCTAGGCAATGCACGGAAGGCAAGCAAAGAGTAACGGAAGGTAAGGAAGGCAAGGGAAAGCAAAGAAAGGCAAGTGTAACGGAAGGAACGGCACGGCAAAGGGGAAACAAGGCTAAGGCACGACAACGCACGCTAGGCAATGCAAGGCAAGGCAAGGAAAGGGTAACGCATGGGAAAGCACGGTCAGGCGAGGCAAGCCTAAGGCACGACAATGCAAGGCTAGGCAATGCACGGCAAGGCAAGGAAAGAGTAACGGAAGGAAAGGAAGGCAACGCAAAGCCAGGCAAGGCAAGTGTAACAAAAGGCACGCAACGGCAAGGGGAAACAAGGCTAAGGCACGACAACACACGGCTAGGAAATGCAAGGCAAGGAAAGTAAAGGGTAACGCAAGGCAAGGCACGGTGAGGCTAGGCAAGGCTAACGCACGACAACGCAAGGCTAGGCAATGCACGACAATGCAAGTAAAGCTTAAAGCAAAGGAAGGCACGGTTAGAAGAGATAAGGTTAAGGCACGACAATGCAAGGCTAGGCAATGCACGGAAGGCAAGAAAAGAGTAACGGAAGGTAAGGAAGGCAAAGGAAAGCAAGGAAAGGCAATGGTAACGGAAGGAACGGCACGGCAAGGGGAAACAAGGCTAAGGCACGACAACACACGGCTAGGAAATGCAAGGCAAGGAAAGTAAAGAGTAACGCAAGGCAAGGCACGGTGAGGCTAGGCAAGGCTAACGCACGACAACGCAAGGCTAGGCAATGCACGACAATGCAAGTAAAGCTTAAAGCAAAGGAAGGCACGGTTAGAAGAGATAAGGCTAAGGCACGACAATGCAAGGCTAGGCAATGCACGGAAGGCAAGAAAAGAGTAACGGAAGGTAAGGAAGGCAAAGGAAAGCAAGGAAAGGCAATGGTAACGGAAGGAACGGCACGGCAAGGGGAAACAAGTCTAAGGCACGACAACGCACGCTAGGCAATGCACGGCAAGGGAAGGAAAGGGTAACGCATGGGAAAGAACGGTCAGGGGAGGCAAGCCTAAGGCATGACAACGCAAGGCTAGGCAATGCACGGAAAGCAAGCAAAGAGTAACGGAACGCAAGGAAGGCAAGGGAAAGCAAGGGAAGGCAAGGGTAACGGAAGGAACGGCACGACAAGGGGTAAGAAGGCTAAGGCACGACAACGCAAGGCTAGGCAATGCACGGCAAGGCAAGCAAAGAGTAACGGAAGGAAAGGAAGGCAAGGCAAAGCCAGCAAGGCAAGTGTAACAAAAGGCACGCAACGGCAAGGGGAAACAAGGCTAAGGCACGACAACACACGGCTAGGAAATGCACGGCAATGCAAGGAAAGGGTAACGCAAGGTAAGGCACGGTGAGGCTAGGCAAGGCTAATGCACGAAAACGCAAGGCTAGGCGATGCACGGAAAGCAAGCAAAGAGTAACGGAACGCAAGGAAGGCAAGGGAAAGCAAGGGAAGGCAAGGGTAACGGAAGGAACGGCATGGCAAGGGGTAAGAAGGCTAAGGCACGGCAACGCAGGGCTAGGCAATGCACGGCAAGGCAAGGAAAGGGTAACGCAGGGGAAGGCACGGTCAGGTGAGGCAAGGATAAAGCACGACAATGCAAGGCTAGGCAATGCACGGCAAGGCAAGGAAAGAGTAACGGAAGGAAAGGAAGGCAAGTCAAAGCCAGGAAAGGCAAGTGTAACAAAAGGCACGCCACGGCAAGGGGAAACAAGTCTAAGGCACGACAACGCACGCTAGGCAATGCACGGCAAGGGAAGGAAAGGGTAACGCATGGGAAAGAACGGTCAGGGGTGGCAAGCCTAAGGCATGACAACGCAAGGCTAGGCAATGCACGGAAAGCAAGCAAAGAGTAACGGAACGCACGGAAGGCAAGGGAAAGCAAGGGAAGGCAAGGGTAACGGAAGGAACGGCACGACAAGGGGTAAGAAGGCTAAGGCACGACAACGCAAGTCTAGGCAATGCACGGCAAGGCAAGCAAAGAGTAACGGAAGGAAAGGAAGGCAAGGCAAAGCCAGGCAAGGCAAGTGTAACAAAAGGCACGCAACGGCAAGGGGAAACAAGGCTAAGGCACGACAACACACGGCTAGGAAATGCACGGCAAGGCAAGGAAAGGGTAACGCAAGGCAAGGCACGGTGAGGCTAGGCAAGGCTAATGCACGACAACGCAAGGCTAGGCAATGCACGACAATGCAAGTAAAGCTTAAAGCAAAGGAAGGCACGGTCAGGCGAGATAAGGCTAAGGCACGACAACGCAAGGCTAGGCAAATCAGGGAAGGCAAGCAAAGAGTAACGGAAGTTAAGGAAGGCAAGGG
This sequence comes from Macrotis lagotis, assembly GCF_037893015.1. Classification (NCBI taxonomy): domain Eukaryota; kingdom Metazoa; phylum Chordata; class Mammalia; order Peramelemorphia; family Peramelidae; genus Macrotis; species Macrotis lagotis. The sequence goes on from NW_027421908.1 coordinate 800,832, forward strand.
AAAGCAAGGAAAGGCAATGGTAAAGGAAGGAACGGCACGGCAAGGGGAAACAAGTCTAATGCACGACAACGCACGCTAGGCAATGCACGGCAAGGCAAGGAAAGGGTAACGCATGGGAAAGCACGGTCAGGGGAGGCAAGGCTAAGGCACGACAATGCAAGGCTTGGCAATGCACGGAAGGCAAGCAAAGAGCAATGGAAGGTAAGGAAGGCAAGGGAAAGCAAAGAAAGGCAAGTGTAACGGACGGAACGGCACGGCAAGGGGAAACAAGGCTAAGGCACGACAACGCACGCTAGGCAATGCACGGCAAGGCAAGGAAAGAGTAACGGAAGGAAAGGAAGGCAAGGCAAAGCCAGGCAAGGCAAGTGTAACAAAAGGCACGCAACGGCAAGGGGAAACAAAGCTAAGGCACGACAACACACGGCTAGGAAATGCAAGGCAAGGCAAGTAAAGGGTAACGCAAGGCAAGGCACGGTGAGGCTAGGCAAGGCTAATGCACGACAACGAAAGGCTAGGCAATGCACGACAATGCAAGTAAAGCTTAAAGCAAAGGAAGGCACGGTTAGAAGAGATAAGGCTAAGGCACGACAACGCAAGGCTAGGCAATGCACGGAAGGCAAGCAAAGAGTAACGGAAGGTAAGGAAGGCAAGGGAAAGCAAGGGAAGGCAAGGGTAACGGAAGGGACGGCACGGCAAGGGGTAACAAGGCTAAGGCACGACAACGCAGGGCTAGGCAATGCACGGCAAGGCAAGCAAAGAGTAACGGAAGGAAAGGAAGGCAAGGCAAAGCCAGGCAAGGCAAGTGTAACAAAAGGCACGCAACGGCAAGGGGAAACAAGGCTAAGGCCCGACAACACACGGCTAGGAAATGCACGGCAAGGCAAGGAAAGGGTAACGCAAGGCAAGGCACGGTGAGGCTAGGCAAGGCTAATGCACGACAACGCAAGGCTAGGCAATGCACGACAATGCAAGTAAAGCTTAAAGCAAAGGAAGGCACGGTCAGGCGAGATAAGGCTAAGGCACGACAACGCAAGGCTAGGCAAATCAGGGAAGGCAAGCAAAGAGTAACGGAAGGTAAGGAAGGCAAGGGAAAGCAAGGAAAGGCAATGGTAAAGGAAGGAACGGCACGGCAAGGGGAAACAAGTCTAATGCACGACAACGCACGCTAGGCAATGCACGGCAAGGCAAGGAAAGGGTAACGCATGGGAAAGCACGGTCAGGCGAGGCAAGGCTAAGGAAAGCCAACGCAAGGCTAGGCAATGCACGGAAAGCAAGCAAGGAGTAACGGAATGCAAGGAACGAAAGGGAAAGCAAGGGAAGGCAAGGGTAACGAAAGGAACGGCACGGCAAGGGGTAACAAGGCTAAGGCACGACAACACACGGCTAGGAAATGCACGGCAAGGCAAGGAAAGGGTAACACAAGGCAAGGCACGGTGAGGCTAGGCATGGTTAATGCACGACAACGCAAGGCTAGGCAATGCACGACAATGCAAGGAAAGCTTAAAGCAAAGGAAGGCACGGTCAGGCGAGATAAGGCTAAGGCACGACAACGCAAGGCTAGGCAATGCACGGAAGGCAAGCAAAGAGTAACGGAAGGTAAGGAAGGCAAGGGAAAGCAAGGAAAGGCAAGTGTAACCGAAGGAACGGTACGGCAAGGGGAAACAAGGCTAAGGCACGACAAAGCACGGCTAGGCATTGCACGGCAAGGCAAGCAAAGGGTAACGCAAGGAAAGGCACGGTGAGGCTAGGCAAGGCTAATGCACGAAAACGCAAGGCTAGGCGATGCACGACAATGCAAGGAAAGCTTAAAGCAAAGGAAGGCAAGGTCAGGCGAGATAAGTCTAAGGCACGACAACGCAAGGCTAGGAAATTCAGGGAAGGCAAGCAAAGAGTAAGGGAAGGTAAGCAAGGCAAGGAAAAGGAAGGAAAGGCCACGGTAACGGAAGGAACGGCACGGCAAGGGGAAACAAGTCTAAGGCACGACACCGAACGCTAGGCTATGAAGGGAAAGGCAAGGAAAGGGTAACGCATTTGAAAGCACGGACAGGCGAGGCAACGCTAAGGCACGACAACGCAAGGCTAGGCAATGCACGGAAGGCAAGCAAAGAGTAACGGAAGGTAAGGAAGGCAAGGGAAAGGAAGGAAAGGCAAGTGTAACGGAAGGAACGGCACGGCAAGGGGAAACAAGGCTAAGGCACGACAACGCAAGCTAGGCAATGCACGGCAAGGCAAGGAAAGGGTAACGCATGGGAAAGCACGGTCAGGCGAGGCAAGCCTAAGGCATGACAACGCAAGACTAAGCAATGCACGGAAAGCAAGCAAAGAGTAACGGAACGGAAGGAAGGCAAGGGAAAGCAAGGGAAGGCATGGGTAACGGAAGGAACGGCACGGCAAGGGGTAACAAGGCTAAGGCACGACAACGCAGGGCTAGGCAATGCACGGCAAGGCAAGGAAAGGGTAACGCAGGGGAAGGCACGGTCAGGTGAGGCAAGGATAAGGCACGACAATGCAAGGCTAGGCAATGCACGGCAAGGCAAAGAAAGAGTAACGGAAGGAAAGGAAGGCAAGGCAAAGCCAGGCAAGGCAAGTGTAACAAAAGGCACGCAACGGCAAGGGGAAACAAGGCTAAGGAACGACAACACACGGCTAGGAAACGCAAGGCAAGGCAAGTAAAGGGTAACGCAAGGCAAGGCACGGTGAGGCTAGGCAAGGCTAATGCACGACAACGCAAGGCTAGGCAATGCACGACAATGCAAGGAAAGCTTAAAGCACAGGAAGGCACGGTTAGAAGAGATAAGGCTAAGGCACGACAACGCAAGGCTAGGCAATGCAGGGAAGGCAAGAAAAGAGTAACGGAAGGTAAGGAAGGCAAAGGAAAGCAAGGAAAGGCAATGGTAACGGAAGGAACGGCACGGCAAGGGGAAACAAGTCTAAGGCACGACAACGCACGCTAGGCAATGCACGGCAAGGCAAGGAAAGGGTAACGCATGGGAAAGAACGGTCAGGGGAGGCAAGCCTAAGGCATGACAACGTAAGGCTAGGCAATGCACGGAAAGCAAGCAAAGAGTAACGGAACGCAAGGAAGGCAAGGGAAAGCAAGGGAAGGCAAGGGTAACGGAAGGAACGGCACGGCAAGGGGTAAGAAGGCTAAGGCACGACAACGCAGGGCTAGGCAATGCACGGCAAGGCAAGGAGAGAGTAACGGAAGGAACGGAAGGCAAGGCAAAGCCAGGCACGGCAAGTGTAACAAAAGGCACGCAACGGCAAGGGGAAACAAGGCTAAGGCACGACAACACACGGCTAGGAAATGCACGGCAAGGCAAGGAAAGGGTAACGCAAGGCAAGGCACGGTGAGGCTAGGCAAGGCTAATGCACGACAGCGCAAGGCTAGGCAATGCACGACAATGCAAGTAAAGCTTAAAGCAAAGGAAGGCACGGTCAGAAGAGATAAGGCTAAGGCACGACAACGCAAGGCTAGGCAATGCAGGGAAGGCAAGCAAAGAGTAACGGAAGGTAAGGAAGGCAAAGGAAAGCAAGGAAAGGCAATGGTAACGGAAGGAACGGCACGGCAAGGGGAAACAAGTCTAAGGCACGACAACGCACGCTAGGCAATGCACGGCAAGGGAAGGAAAGGGTAACGCATGGGAAAGAACGGTCAAGGGAGGCAAGGCTAAGGCACGACAACGCAAGGCTTGGCAATGCACGGAAGGCAAGCAAAGAGTAACGGAAGTAAGGAAGGCAAGGGAAAGCAAAGAAAGGCAAGTGTAACGGAAGGAACGGCACGGCAAGGGGAAAAAAGGCTAAGGCACGACAACGCACGGCTAGGCAATGCACGGCAAGGCAAGCAAAGGGTAACGCAAGGCAAGGCACGGTGAGGCTAGACAAGGCTAATGCACGAAAACGCAAGGCTAGGCAATGCACGACAATGCAAGGAAAGCTTAAAGCAAAGGAAGGCAAAGTCAGGCGAGATAAGGCAAAGGCACGACAAAGCAAGGCTAGGCAATTCAGGGAAGGCAAGCAAAGAGTAACGGAAGGTAAGCAAGGCAAGGAAAAGCAAGGAAAGGCAAGGGTAACGGAAGGAACGGCACGGCAAGGGGGAACAAGTCTCAGGCACGACACCGAACGCTAGGCAATGAACGGCAAGGCAAGGAAAGGGTAACGCATGGGAAAGCACGGTCAGGCGAGGCAAGGCTAAGGCACGACAACGCAAGGCTAGGCAATGCACGGAAGGCAAGCAAAGAGTAACGGAAGGTAAGGAAGGCAAGGGAAAGCAAGGAAAGGCAAGTGTAACGGAAGGAACGGCACGGCAAGGGGAAACAAGTCTAAGGCACGACAACGCACGCTAGGCAATGCACGGCAAGGGAAGGAAAGGGTAACGCATGGGAAAGAACGGTCAGGGGAGGCAAGGCTAAGGCACGACAACGCAAGGCTTGGCAATGCACGGAAGGCAAGCAAAGAGTAACGGAAGTAAGGAAGGCAAGGGAAAGCAAAGAAAGGCAAGTGTAACGGAAGGAACGGCACGGCAAGGGGAAACAAGGCTAAGGCACGACAACGCTCGCTAGGCAATGCACGGCAAGGCAAGAAAAGGGTAACGCATGGGAAAGCACGGTCAAGCGAGGCAAGGCTAAGGCATGACAACGCAAGGCTAGGCAATGCACGGCAAGGCAAGCAAAGGGTAACGCAAGGAAAGGCACGGTGACGCTAGGCAAGGCTAATGCACGAAAACGCAAGGCTAGGCGATGCACGACAATGCAAGGAAAGCTTAAAGCAAAGGAAGGCACGGTCAGGCGAGATAAGGCTAAGGCACGACAACGCAAGGCTAGGCAATGCACGGAAGGCAAGAAAAGAGTAACGGAAGGTAAGGAAGGCAAGGCAAAGCCAGGCAAGGCAAGTGTAACAAAAGGCACGCCACGGCAAGGGGAATCAAGGCGAAGGCACGACAACGCACGGCTAGGCAATGCACGGCAAGGGAAGGAAAGGGTAACGCAAGGCAAGGCACTGTGAGGCTAGGCAAGGCTAATGCACGACAACGCAAGGCTAGGCAATGCACGACAATGCAAGGAAAGCTTAAAGCAAAGGAAGGCACCGTCAGGCGAGATAAGGCTAAGGCACGACAAAGCAAGGCTAGGCAATGCACGGAAGGCAAGCAAAGAGTACCAGAAGGTAAGGAAGGCAAGGGAAAGCAAGGAAAGGCAAGTGTAACGGAAGGAACGGCACGGCAAGGGGAAACAAGGCTAAGGCACGACAACGCACGCTTGGCAATGCACGGCAAGGCAAGGAAAGGGTAACGCATGGGAAAACACGGTCAGGCGAGGCAAGCCTAAGGCATGACAACGCAAGGCTAGGCAATGCACGGAATGCAAGCAAAGAGTAACGGAACGCAAGGAAGGCAAGGGAAAGCAAGGGAAGGCAAGGGTAACGGAAGGAACGGCACGGCAAGGGGTAACAAGGCTAAGGCACGACAACGCAGGGCTAGGCAATGCACGGCAAGGCAAGGAAAGAGTAACGGAAGGAACGGAAGGCAAGGCAAAGCCAGGCAAATCAAGTGTAACAAAAGGCACGCAACGGCAAGGGGAAACAAGGCTAAGGCACGGCAACACACGGCTAGGAAATGCACGGCAAGGCAAGGAAAGGGTAACGCAAGGCAAGGCACGGTGAGGCTAGGCAAGGCTAATGCACGACAACGCAAGGCTAGGCAATGCACGACAATGCAAGTAAAGCTTAAAGCAAAGGAAGGCACGGTCAGAAGAGATAAGGCTAAGGCACGACAACGCAAGGCTAGCCAATGCAGGGAAGGCAAGCAAAGAGTAACGGAAGGTAAGGAAGGCAAAGGAAAGCAAGGAAAGGCAATGCTAACGGAAGAAACGGCACGGCAAGGGGAAACAAGTCTAAGGCACGACAACGCACGCTAGGCAATGCACGGCAAGGGAAGGAAAGGGTAACGCATGGGAAAGAACGGTCAGGGGGGGCAAGGCTAAGGCACGACAACGCAAGGCTTGGCAATGCACGGAAGGCAAGCAAAGAGTAACGTAAGGTAAGGAAGGCAAGGGAAAGCAAAGAAAGGCAAGTGTAACGGAAGGAACGGCACGGCAAGGGGAAACAAGGCTAAGCCACGACAACGCACGCTAGGCAATGCACGGCAAGGCAAGGAAAGGGTAACGCATGGGAAAGCACGGTCTGGCGAGGCAAGGCTAAGGAAAGCCAACGAAAGGCTAGGCAATGCACGGTAAGCAAGCAAGGAGTAACGGAATGCAAGGAAGGAAAGGGAAAGCAAGGGAAGGCAAGGGTAATGGAAGGAACGGCACGGCAAGGGGTAAAAAGGCTAAGGCACGACAACACACGGCTAGGAAATGCACGGCAAGGCAAGGAAAGGGTAACGCAAGGCAAGGCACGGTGAGGCTAGGCAAGGTTAATGCACGACAACCCAAGGCTAGGCAATGCACGACAATGCAAGGAAAGCTTAAAGCAAAGGACGGCACGGTCAGGCGAGATAAGGCTAAGGCACGACAACGCAAGGCTAGGCAATGCAGGGAAGGCAAGCAAAGAGTAACGGAAGGTAAGGAAGGCAAGGGAAAGCAAGGAAAGGCAATGGTAACGGAAGGAACGGCACGGCAAGGGGAAACAAGTCTAAGGCACGACAACGCACGCTAGGCAATGCACGGCAAGGCAAGGAAAGGGTTACGCATGGGAAAGCACGGTCAGGGGAGGCAAGGCTAAGGCACGACAACGCAAGGCTCCGCAATGCACGGAAGGCAAGCAAAGAGTAACGGATGGTAAGGAAGGCAAGGGAAAGTAAAGAAAGGCAAGTGTTACGGAAGGAACGGCACGGCAAGGGGAAACAAGGCTAAGGCACGACAACGCACGCTAGGCAATGCACGGCAAGGCAAGGAAAGGGTAACGCATGGGAAAGCACGGTCAGGCGAGGCAAGGCTAAGGCACGACAACCCAAGGCTAGGCAATGCACGGAAGGCAAGCAAAGAGAAACGGAAGGTAAGGAACTAAAGGGAAAGCAAAGAAAGGCAAGTGTAACGGAAGGAACGGCACGGCAAGGGGAAACAAGGCTAAGGCACGACAACGCACGTCTAGGCAATGCACGGCAAGGCAAGCAAAGGGTAACGCAAGGAAAGGCACGGTGAGGTTGGCAAGGCTAATGCACGAAAACGCAAGGCTAGGCGATGCACGACAATGCAAGGAAAGCTTAAAGCAAAGGAAGGCAAGGTCAGGCGATATAAGGCTAAGGCACGACAACGCAAGGCTAGGAAATTCAGCGAAGGCAAGCAAAGAGTAACGGAAGGTAAGCAAGGCAAGGAAAAGGAAGGAAAGGCCAGGGTAACGGAAGGAACGGCACGGCACGGGGAAACAAGTCTAAGGCACGACACCGAACGCTAGGCAATGAACGGCAAGGCAAGGAAAGGGTAACGCATTTGAAAGCACGGTCAGGCGAGGCAACGCTAAGGCACGACAACGCAAGGCTAGGCAATGCACGGAAGGCAATCAAAGAGTAACGGAAGGTAACTAAGGCAGGGGAAAGGAAGGAAAGGCAAGTGTAACGGAAGGAACGGCACGGCAAGGGGAACCAAGGCTAAGACACGACAACGCACGGCTAGGCAATGCACGGAAAGGCAAGGAAAGGGTAACGCATGGGAAAGCACGGTCAGGCGATGCAAGGCTAAGGCATGACAACGCAAGGCTAGGCAATGCACGGAAAGCAAGCAAAGAGTAACGGAACGGAAGGAAGGCAAGGGAAAGCAAGGGAAGGCATGGGTAACGGAAGGAACGGCACGGCAAGGGGTAAGAAGGCTAAGGCACGACAACGCAGGGCTAGGCAATGCACGGCAAGGCAAGGAAAGAGTAACGGAAGGAAAGGAAGGCAAGGCAAAGCCAGGCAAGGCAAGTGTAACAAAAGGCACGCAACGGCAAGGGGAAACAAAGCTAAGGCACGACAACACACGGCTAGGAAATGCAAGGCAAGGCAAGTAAAGGGTAACGCAAGGCAAGGCACGGTGAGGCTAGGCAAGGCTAATGCACGACAACGCAAGGCTAGGCAATGCACGACAATGCAAGTAAAGCTTAAAGCAAAGGAAGGCACGGTTAGAAGAGATAAGGCTAAGGCACGACAACGCAAGGCTAGGCAATGCACGGAAGGCAAGCAAAGAGTAACGGAAGGTAAGGAAGGCAAGGGAAAGCAAGGGAAGGCAAGGGTAACGGAAGGGACGGCACGGCAAGGGGTAACAAGGCTAAGGCACGACAACGCAGGGCTAGGCAATGCACGGCAAGGCAAGCAAAGAGTAACGGAAGGAAAGGAAGGCAAGGCAAAGCCAGGCAAGGCAAGTGTAACAAAAGGCACGCAACGGCAAGGGGAAACAAGGCTAAGGCACGACAACACACGGCTAGGAAATGCACGGCAAGGCAAGGAAAGGGTAACGCAAGGCAAGGCACGGTGAGGCTAGGCAAGGCTAATGCACGACAACGCAAGGCTAGGCAATGCACGACAATGCAAGTAAAGCTTAAAGCAAAGGAAGGCACGGTCAGGCGAGATAAGGCTAAGGCACGACAACGCAAGGCTAGGCAAATCAGGGAAGGCAAGCAAAGAGTAACGGAAGGTAAGGAAGGCAAGGGAAAGCAAGGAAAGGCAATGGTAAAGGAAGGAACGGCACGACAAGGGGTAAGAAGGCTAAGGCACGACAACGTAAGGCTAGGCAATGCACGGCAAGGCAAGCAAAGAGTAACGGAAGGAAAGGAAGGCAAGGCAAAGCCAGGCAAGGCAAGTGTAACAAAAGGCACGCAACGGCAAGGGGAAACAAGGCTAAGGCACGACAACACACGGCTACGAAATGCACGGCAAGGCAAGGAAAGGGTAACGCAAGGCAAGGCACGGTGAGGCTAGGCAAGGCTAATGCACGACAACGCAAGGCTAGGCAATGCACGACAATGCAAGTAAAGCTTAAAGCAAAGGAAGGCACGGTCAGGCGAGATAAGGCTAAGGCACGACAACGCAAGGCTAGGCAAATCAGGGAAGGCAAGCAAAGAGTAACGGAAGGTAAGGAAGGCAAGGGAAAGCAAGGAAAGGCAATGGTAAAGGAAGGAACGGCACGGCAAGGGGAAACAAGTCTAATGCACGACAACGCACGCTAGGCAATGCACGGCAAGGCAAGGAAAGGGTAACGCATGGGAAAGCACGGTCAGGGGAGGCAAGGCTAAGGCACGACAACGCAAGGCTTGGCAATGCACGGAAGGCAAGCAAAGAGTAATGGAAGGTAAGGAAGGCAAGGGAAAGCAAAGAAAGGCAAGTGTAACGGACGGAACGGCACGGCAAGGGGAAACAAGGCTAAGGCACGACAACGCACGCTAGGCAATGCACGGCAAGGCAAGGAAAGAGTAACGGAAGGAAAGGAAGGCAAGGCAAAGCCAGGCAAGGCAAGTGTAACAAAAGGCACGCAACGGCAAGGGGAAACAAAGCTAAGGCACGACAACACACGGCTAGGAAATGCAAGGCAAGGCAAGTAAAGGGTAACGCAAGGCAAGGCACGGTGAGGCTAGGCAAGGCTAATGCACGACAACGCAAGGCTAGGCAATGCACGACAATGCAAGTAAAGCTTAAAGCAAAGGAATGCACGGTTAGAAGAGATAAGGCTAAGGCACGACAACGCAAGGCTAGGCAATGCACGGAAGGCAAGCAAAGAGTAACGGAAGGTAAGGAAGGCAAGGGAAAGCAAGGGAAGGCAAGGGTAACGGAAGGGACGGCACGGCAAGGGGTAACAAGGCTAAGGCACGACAACGCAGGGCTAGGCAATGCACGGCAAGGCAAGCAAAGAGTAACGGAAGGAAAGGAAGGCAAGGCAAAGCCAGGCAAGGCAAGTGTAACAAAAGGCACGCAACGGCAAGGGGAAACAAGGCTAAGGCACGACAACACACGGCTAGGAAATGCACGGCAAGGCAAGGAAAGGGTAACGCAAGGCAAGGCACGGTGAGGCTAGGCAAGGCTAATGCACGACAACGCAAGGCTAGGCAATGCACGACAATGCAAGTAAAGCTTAAAGCAAAGGAAGGCACGGTCAGGCGAGATAAGGCTAAGGCACGACAACGCAAGGCTAGGCAAATCAGGGAAGGCAAGCAAAGAGTAACGGAAGGTAAGGAAGGCAAGGGAAAGCAAGGAAAGGCAATGGTAAAGGAAGGAACGGCACGGCAAGGGGAAACAAGTCTAATGCACGACAACGCACTCTAGGCAATGCACGGCAAGGCAAGGAAAGGGTAACGCATGGGAAAGCACGGTCAGGCGAGGCAAGGCTAAGGAAAGCCAACGCAAGGCTAGGCAATGCACGGAAAGCAAGCAAGGAGTAACGGAATGCAAGGAACGAAAGGGAAAGCAAGGGAAGGCAAGGGTAACGAAAGGAACGGCACGGCAAGGGGTAACAAGGCTAAGGCACGACAACACACGGCTAGGAAATGCACGGCAAGGCAAGGAAAGGGTAACACAAGGCAAGGCACGGTGAGGCTAGGCATGGTTAATGCACGACAACGCAAGGCTAGGCAATGCACGACAATGCAAGGAAAGCTTAAAGCAAAGGAAGGCACGGTCAGGCGAGATAAGGCTAAGGCACCACAACGCAAGGCTAGGCAATGCACGGAAGGCAAGCAAAGAGTAACGGAAGGTAAGGAAGGCAAAGGAAAGCAAGGAAAGGCAATGCTAACGGAAGAAACGGCACGGCAAGGGGAAACAAGTCTAAGGCACGACAACGCACGCTAGGCAATGCACGGCAAGGGAAGGAAAGGGTAACGCATGGGAAAGAACGGTCAGGGGGGGCAAGGCTAAGGCACGACAACGCAAGGCTTGGCAATGCACGGAAGGCAAGCAAAGAGTAACGTAAGGTAAGGAAGGCAAGGGAAAGCAAAGAAAGGCAAGTGTAACGGAAGGAACGGCACGGCAAGGGGAAACAAGGCTAAGCCACGACAACGCACGCTAGGCAATGCACGGCAAGGCAAGGAAAGGGTAACGCATGGGAAAGCACGGTCTGGCGAGGCAAGGCTAAGGAAAGCCAACGAAAGGCTAGGCAATGCACGGTAAGCAAGCAAGGAGTAACGGAATGCAAGGAAGGAAAGGGAAAGCAAGGGAAGGCAAGGGTAATGGAAGGAACGGCACGGCAAGGGGTAAAAAGGCTAAGGCACGACAACACACGGCTAGGAAATGCACGGCAAGGCAAGGAAAGGGTAACGCAAGGCAAGGCACGGTGAGGCTAGGCAAGGTTAATGCACGACAACCCAAGGCTAGGCAATGCACGACAATGCAAGGAAAGCTTAAAGCAAAGGACGGCACGGTCAGGCGAGATAAGGCTAAGGCACGACAACGCAAGGCTAGGCAATGCAGGGAAGGCAAGCAAAGAGTAACGGAAGGTAAGGAAGGCAAGGGAAAGCAAGGAAAGGCAATGGTAACGGAAGGAACGGCACGGCAAGGGGAAACAAGTCTAAGGCACGACAACGCACGCTAGGCAATGCACGGCAAGGCAAGGAAAGGGTTACGCATGGGAAAGCACGGTCAGGGGAGGCAAGGCTAAGGCACGACAACGCAAGGCTCCGCAATGCACGGAAGGCAAGCAAAGAGTAACGGATGGTAAGGAAGGCAAGGGAAAGTAAAGAAAGGCAAGTGTTACGGAAGGAACGGCACGGCAAGGGGAAACAAGGCTAAGGCACGACAACGCACGCTAGGCAATGCACGGCAAGGCAAGGAAAGGGTAACGCATGGGAAAGCACGGTCAGGCGAGGCAAGGCTAAGGCACGACAACCCAAGGCTAGGCAATGCACGGAAGGCAAGCAAAGAGAAACGGAAGGTAAGGAACTAAAGGGAAAGCAAAGAAAGGCAAGTGTAACGGAAGGAACGGCACGGCAAGGGGAAACAAGGCTAAGGCACGACAACGCACGTCTAGGCAATGCACGGCAAGGCAAGCAAAGGGTAACGCAAGGAAAGGCACGGTGAGGTTGGCAAGGCTAATGCACGAAAACGCAAGGCTAGGCGATGCACGACAATGCAAGGAAAGCTTAAAGCAAAGGAAGGCAAGGTCAGGCGATATAAGGCTAAGGCACGACAACGCAAGGCTAGGAAATTCAGCGAAGGCAAGCAAAGAGTAACGGAAGGTAAGCAAGGCAAGGAAAAGGAAGGAAAGGCCAGGGTAACGGAAGGAACGGCACGGCACGGGGAAACAAGTCTAAGGCACGACACCGAACGCTAGGCAATGAACGGCAAGGCAAGGAAAGGGTAACGCATTTGAAAGCACGGTCAGGCGAGGCAACGCTAAGGCACGACAACGCAAGGCTAGGCAATGCACGGAAGGCAATCAAAGAGTAACGGAAGGTAACTAAGGCAGGGGAAAGGAAGGAAAGGCAAGTGTAACGGAAGGAACGGCACGGCAAGGGGAACCAAGGCTAAGACACGACAACGCACGGCTAGGCAATGCACGGAAAGGCAAGGAAAGGGTAACGCATGGGAAAGCACGGTCAGGCGATGCAAGGCTAAGGCATGACAACGCAAGGCTAGGCAATGCACGGAAAGCAAGCAAAGAGTAACGGAACGGAAGGAAGGCAAGGGAAAGCAAGGGAAGGCATGGGTAACGGAAGGAACGGCACGGCAAGGGGTAAGAAGGCTAAGGCACGACAACGCAGGGCTAGGCAATGCACGGCAAGGCAAGGAAAGAGTAACGGAAGGAAAGGAAGGCAAGGCAAAGCCAGGCAAGGCAAGTGTAACAAAAGGCACGCAACGGCAAGGGGAAACAAAGCTAAGGCACGACAACACACGGCTAGGAAATGCAAGGCAAGGCAAGTAAAGGGTAACGCAAGGCAAGGCACGGTGAGGCTAGGCAAGGCTAATGCACGACAACGCAAGGCTAGGCAATGCACGACAATGCAAGTAAAGCTTAAAGCAAAGGAAGGCACGGTTAGAAGAGATAAGGCTAAGGCACGACAACGCAAGGCTAGGCAATGCACGGAAGGCAAGCAAAGAGTAACGGAAGGTAAGGAAGGCAAGGGAAAGCAAGGGAAGGCAAGGGTAACGGAAGGGACGGCACGGCAAGGGGTAACAAGGCTAAGGCACGACAACGCAGGGCTAGGCAATGCACGGCAAGGCAAGCAAAGAGTAACGGAAGGAAAGGAAGGCAAGGCAAAGCCAGGCAAGGCAAGTGTAACAAAAGGCACGCAACGGCAAGGGGAAACAAGGCTAAGGCACGACAACACACGGCTAGGAAATGCACGGCAAGGCAAGGAAAGGGTAACGCAAGGCAAGGCACGGTGAGGCTAGGCAAGGCTAATGCACGACAACGCAAGGCTAGGCAATGCACGACAATGCAAGTAAAGCTTAAAGCAAAGGAAGGCACGGTCAGGCGAGATAAGGCTAAGGCACGACAACGCAAGGCTAGGCAAATCAGGGAAGGCAAGCAAAGAGTAACGGAAGGTAAGGAAGGCAAGGGAAAGCAAGGAAAGGCAATGGTAAAGGAAGGAACGGCACGACAAGGGGTAAGAAGGCTAAGGCACGACAACGTAAGGCTAGGCAATGCACGGCAAGGCAAGCAAAGAGTAACGGAAGGAAAGGAAGGCAAGGCAAAGCCAGGCAAGGCAAGTGTAACAAAAGGCACGCAACGGCAAGGGGAAACAAGGCTAAGGCACGACACCGAACGCTAGGCAATGAAGGGCAAGGCAAGGAAAGGGTAACGCATTTGAAAGCACGGTCAGGCGAGGCAACGCTAAGGCACGACAACGCAAGGCTAGGCAATGCACGGAAGGCAAGCAAAGAGTAACGGAAGGTAAGGAAGGCAAGGGAAAGGAAGGAAAGGCAAGTGTAACGGAAGGAACGGCACGGCAAGGGGAAACAAGGCTAAGGCACGACAACGCACGCTAGGCAATGCACGGCAAGGCAAGGAAAGGGTAACGCATGGGAAAGCACGGTCAGGCGAGGCAAGCCTAAGGCATGACAACGCAAGACTAAGCAATGCACGGAAAGCAAGCAAAGAGTAACGGAACGGAAGGAAGGCAAGGGAAAGCAAGGGAAGGCATGGGTAACGGAAGGAACGGCACGGCAAGGGGTAACAAGGCTAAGGCACGACAACGCAGGGCTAGGCAATGCACGGCAAGGCAAGGAAAGGGTAACGCAGGGGAAGGCACGGTCAGGTGAGGCAAGGATAAGGCACGACAATGCAAGGCTAGGCAATGCACGGAATGCAAGCAAAGAGTAACGGAACGCAAGGAAGGCAAGTGAAAGCAAGGGAAGGCAAGGGTAACGGAAGGAACGGCACGGCAAGGGGTAACAAGGCTAAGGCACGACAACGCAGGGCTAGGCAATGCACGGCAAGGCAAGGAAAGAGTAACGGAAGGAACGGAAGGCAAGGCAAAGCCAGGCAAATCAAGTGTAACAAAAGGCACGCAACGGCAAGGGGAAACTAGGCTAAGGCACGGCAACACACGGCTAGGAAATGCACGGCAAGGCAAGGAAAGGGTAACGCAAGGCAAGGCACGGTGAGGCTAGGCAAGGCTAATGCACGACAACGCAAGGCTAGGCAATGCACGACAATGCAAGTAAAGCTTAAAGCAAAGGAAGGCACGGTCAGGCGAGATAAGGCTAAGGCACGACAACGCAAGGCTAGGCAAATCAGGGAAGGCAAGCAAAGAGTAACGGAAGGTAAGGAAGGCAAGGGAAAGCAAGGAAAGGCAATGGTAAAGGAAGGAACGGCACGGCAAGGGGAAACAAGTCTAATGCACGACAACGCACGCTAGGCAATGCACGGCAAGGCAAGGAAAGGGTAACGCATGGGAAAGCACGGTCAGGGGAGGCAAGGCTAAGGCACGACAACGCAAGGCTTGGCAATGCACGGAAGGCAAGCAAAGAGTAATGGAAGGTAAGGAAGGCAAGGGAAAGCAAAGAAAGGCAAGTGTAACGGACGGAACGGCACGGCAAGGGGAAACAAGGCTAAGGCACGACAACGCACGCTAGGCAATGCACGGCAAGGCAAGGAAAGAGTAACGGAAGGAAAGGAAGGCAAGGCAAAGCCAGGCAAGGCAAGTGTAACAAAAGGCACGCAACGGCAAGGGGAAACAAAGCTAAGGCACGACAACACACGGCTAGGAAATGCAAGGCAAGGCAAGTAAAGGGTAACGCAAGGCAAGGCACGGTGAGGCTAGGCAAGGCTAATGCACGACAACGCAAGGCTAGGCAATGCACGACAATGCAAGTAAAGCTTAAAGCAAAGGAATGCACGGTTAGAAGAGATAAGGCTAAGGCACGACAACGCAAGGCTAGGCAATGCACGGAAGGCAAGCAAAGAGTAACGGAAGGTAAGGAAGGCAAGGGAAAGCAAGGGAAGGCAAGGGTAACGGAAGGGACGGCACGGCAAGGGGTAACAAGGCTAAGGCACGACAACGCAGGGCTAGGCAATGCACGGCAAGGCAAGCAAAGAGTAACGGAAGGAAAGGAAGGCAAGGCAAAGCCAGGCAAGGCAAGTGTAACAAAAGGCACGCAACGGCAAGGGGAAACAAGGCTAAGGCACGACAACACACGGCTAGGAAATGCACGGCAAGGCAAGGAAAGGGTAACGCAAGGCAAGGCACGGTGAGGCTAGGCAAGGCTAATGCACGACAACGCAAGGCTAGGCAATGCACGACAATGCAAGTAAAGCTTAAAGCAAAGGAAGGCACGGTCAGGCGAGATAAGGCTAAGGCACGACAACGCAAGGCTAGGCAAATCAGGGAAGGCAAGCAAAGAGTAACGGAAGGTAAGGAAGGCAAGGGAAAGCAAGGAAAGGCAATGGTAAAGGAAGGAACGGCACGGCAAGGGGAAACAAGTCTAATGCACGACAACGCACTCTAGGCAATGCACGGCAAGGCAAGGAAAGGGTAACGCATGGGAAAGCACGGTCAGGCGAGGCAAGGCTAAGGAAAGCCAACGCAAGGCTAGGCAATGCACGGAAAGCAAGCAAGGAGTAACGGAATGCAAGGAACGAAAGGGAAAGCAAGGGAAGGCAAGGGTAACGAAAGGAACGGCACGGCAAGGGGTAACAAGGCTAAGGCACGACAACACACGGCTAGGAAATGCACGGCAAGGCAAGGAAAGGGTAACACAAGGCAAGGCACGGTGAGGCTAGGCATGGTTAATGCACGACAACGCAAGGCTAGGCAATGCACGACAATGCAAGGAAAGCTTAAAGCAAAGGAAGGCACGGTCAGGCGAGATAAGGCTAAGGCACCACAACGCAAGGCTAGGCAATGCACGGAAGGCAAGCAAAGAGTAACGGAAGGTAAGGAAGGCAAGGGAAAGCAAGGAAAGGCAAGTGTAACGGAAGGAAAGGCACGGCAAGGGGAAACAATGCTAAGGCACGACAATGCACGCTAGGCAATGCACGGCAAGGCAAGGAAAGGGTAACGCATGGGAAAGCACGGTCAGGCGAGGCAAGGCTAAGGCACGACAACCCAAGGCTAGGCAATGCACGGAAGGCAAGCAAAGAGAAACGGAAGGTAAGGAAGGAAAGGGAAAGCAAAGAAAGGCAAGTGTAACCGAAGGAACGGTACGGCAAGGGGAAACAAGGCTAAGGCACGACAAAGCACGGCTAGGCGTTGCACGGCAAGGCAAGCAAAGGGTAACGCAAGGAAAGGCACGGTGAGGCTAGGCAAGGCTAATGCACGAAAACGCAAGGCTAGGCGATGCACGACAATGCAAGGAAAGCTTAAAGCAAAGGAAGGCAAGGTCAGGCGAGATAAGGCTAAGGCACGACAACGCAAGGCTAGGAAATTCAGGGAAGGCAAGCAAAGAGTAACGGAAGGTAAGCAAGGCAAGGAAAAGGAAGGAAAGGCCAGGGTAACGGAAGGAACGGCACGGCAAGGGGAAACAAGTCTAAGGCACGACACCGAACGCTAGGCAATTAAGGGCAAGGCAAGGAAAGGGTAACGCATTTGAAAGCACGGTCAGGCGAGGCAACGCTAAGGCACGACAACGCAAGGCTAGGCAATGCACGGAAGGCAAGCAAAGAGTAACGGAAGGTAAGGAAGGCAAGGGAAAGGAAGGAAAGGCAAGTGTAACGGAAGGAACGGCACGGCAAGGGGAAACAAGGCTAAGGCACGACAACGCACGCTAGGCAATGCACGGCAAGGCAAGGAAAGGGTAACGCATGGGAAAGCACGGTCAGGCGAGGCAAGCCTAAGGCATGACAACGCAAGACTAAGCAATGCACGGAAAGCAAGCAAAGAGTAACGGAACGGAAGGAAGGCAAGGGAAAGCAAGGGAAGGCATGGGTAACGGAAGGAACGGCACGGCAAGGGGTAACAAGGCTAAGGCACGACAACGCAGGGCTAGGCAATGCACGGCAAGGCAAGGAAAGGGTAACGCAGGGGAAGGCACGGTCAGGTGAGGCAAGGATAAGGCACGACAATGCAAGGCTAGGCAATGCACGGAATGCAAGCAAAGAGTAACGGAACGCAAGGAAGGCAAGTGAAAGCAAGGGAAGGCAAGGGTAACGGAAGGAACGGCACGGCAAGGGGTAACAAGGCTAAGGCACGACAACGCAGGGCTAGGCAATGCACGGCAAGGCAAGGAAAGAGTAACGGAAGGAACGGAAGGCAAGGCAAAGCCAGGCAAATCAAGTGTAACAAAAGGCACGCAACGGCAAGGGGAAACTAGGCTAAGGCACGGCAACACACGGCTAGGAAATGCACGGCAAGGCAAGGAAAGGGTAACGCAAGGCAAGGCACGGTGAGGCTAGGCAAGGCTAATGCACGACAACGCAAGGCTAGGCAATGCACGACAATGCAAGTAAAGCTTAAAGCAAAGGAAGGCACGGTCAGGCGAGATAAGGCTAAGGCACGACAACGCAAGGCTAGGCAAATCAGGGAAGGCAAGCAAAGAGTAACGGAAGGTAAGGAAGGCAAGGGAAAGCAAGGAAAGGCAATGGTAAAGGAAGGAACGGCACGGCAAGGGGAAACAAGTCTAATGCACGACAACGCACGCTAGGCAATGCACGGCAAGGCAAGGAAAGGGTAACGCATGGGAAAGCACGGTCAGGGGAGGCAAGGCTAAGGCACGACAACGCAAGGCTTGGCAATGCACGGAAGGCAAGCAAAGAGTAATGGAAGGTAAGGAAGGCAAGGGAAAGCAAAGAAAGGCAAGTGTAACGGACGGAACGGCACGGCAAGGGGAAACAAGGCTAAGGCACGACAACGCACGCTAGGCAATGCACGGCAAGGCAAGGAAAGAGTAACGGAAGGAAAGGAAGGCAAGGCAAAGCCAGGCAAGGCAAGTGTAACAAAAGGCACGCAACGGCAAGGGGAAACAAAGCTAAGGCACGACAACACACGGCTAGGAAATGCAAGGCAAGGCAAGTAAAGGGTAACGCAAGGCAAGGCACGGTGAGGCTAGGCAAGGCTAATGCACGACAACGCAAGGCTAGGCAATGCACGACAATGCAAGTAAAGCTTAAAGCAAAGGAATGCACGGTTAGAAGAGATAAGGCTAAGGCACGACAACGCAAGGCTAGGCAATGCACGGAAGGCAAGCAAAGAGTAACGGAAGGTAAGGAAGGCAAGGGAAAGCAAGGGAAGGCAAGGGTAACGGAAGGGACGGCACGGCAAGGGGTAACAAGGCTAAGGCACGACAACGCAGGGCTAGGCAATGCACGGCAAGGCAAGCAAAGAGTAACGGAAGGAAAGGAAGGCAAGGCAAAGCCAGGCAAGGCAAGTGTAACAAAAGGCACGCAACGGCAAGGGGAAACAAGGCTAAGGCACGACAACACACGGCTAGGAAATGCACGGCAAGGCAAGGAAAGGGTAACGCAAGGCAAGGCACGGTGAGGCTAGGCAAGGCTAATGCACGACAACGCAAGGCTAGGCAATGCACGACAATGCAAGTAAAGCTTAAAGCAAAGGAAGGCACGGTCAGGCGAGATAAGGCTAAGGCACGACAACGCAAGGCTAGGCAAATCAGGGAAGGCAAGCAAAGAGTAACGGAAGGTAAGGAAGGCAAGGGAAAGCAAGGAAAGGCAATGGTAAAGGAAGGAACGGCACGGCAAGGGGAAACAAGTCTAATGCACGACAACGCACTCTAGGCAATGCACGGCAAGGCAAGGAAAGGGTAACGCATGGGAAAGCACGGTCAGGCGAGGCAAGGCTAAGGAAAGCCAACGCAAGGCTAGGCAATGCACGGAAAGCAAGCAAGGAGTAACGGAATGCAAGGAACGAAAGGGAAAGCAAGGGAAGGCAAGGGTAACGAAAGGAACGGCACGGCAAGGGGTAACAAGGCTAAGGCACGACAACACACGGCTAGGAAATGCACGGCAAGGCAAGGAAAGGGTAACACAAGGCAAGGCACGGTGAGGCTAGGCATGGTTAATGCACGACAACGCAAGGCTAGGCAATGCACGACAATGCAAGGAAAGCTTAAAGCAAAGGAAGGCACGGTCAGGCGAGATAAGGCTAAGGCACCACAACGCAAGGCTAGGCAATGCACGGAAGGCAAGCAAAGAGTAACGGAAGGTAAGGAAGGCAAGGGAAAGCAAGGAAAGGCAAGTGTAACGGAAGGAAAGGCACGGCAAGGGGAAACAATGCTAAGGCACGACAATGCACGCTAGGCAATGCACGGCAAGGCAAGGAAAGGGTAACGCATGGGAAAGCACGGTCAGGCGAGGCAAGGCTAAGGCACGACAACCCAAGGCTAGGCAATGCACGGAAGGCAAGCAAAGAGAAACGGAAGGTAAGGAAGGAAAGGGAAAGCAAAGAAAGGCAAGTGTAACCGAAGGAACGGTACGGCAAGGGGAAACAAGGCTAAGGCACGACAAAGCACGGCTAGGCGTTGCACGGCAAGGCAAGCAAAGGGTAACGCAAGGAAAGGCACGGTGAGGCTAGGCAAGGCTAATGCACGAAAACGCAAGGCTAGGCGATGCACGACAATGCAAGGAAAGCTTAAAGCAAAGGAAGGCAAGGTCAGGCGAGATAAGGCTAAGGCACGACAACGCAAGGCTAGGAAATTCAGGGAAGGCAAGCAAAGAGTAACGGAAGGTAAGCAAGGCAAGGAAAAGGAAGGAAAGGCCAGGGTAACGGAAGGAACGGCACGGCAAGGGGAAACAAGTCTAAGGCACGACACCGAACGCTAGGCAATTAAGGGCAAGGCAAGGAAAGGGTAACGCATTTGAAAGCACGGTCAGGCGAGGCAACGCTAAGGCACGACAACGCAAGGCTAGGCAATGCACGGAAGGCAAGCAAAGAGTAACGGAAGGTAAGGAAGGCAAGGGAAAGGAAGGAAAGGCAAGTGTAACGGAAGGAACGGCACGGCAAGGGGAAACAAGGCTAAGGCACGACAACGCACGCTAGGCAATGCACGGCAAGGCAAGGAAAGGGTAACGCATGGGAAAGCACGGTCAGGCGAGGCAAGCCTAAGGCATGACAACGCAAGACTAAGCAATGCACGGAAAGCAAGCAAAGAGTAACGGAACGGAAGGAAGGCAAGGGAAAGCAAGGGAAGGCATGGGTAACGGAAGGAACGGCACGGCAAGGGGTAACAAGGCTAAGGCACGACAACGCAGGGCTAGGCAATGCACGGCAAGGCAAGGAAAGGGTAACGCAGGGGAAGGCACGGTCAGGTGAGGCAAGGATAAGGCACGACAATGCAAGGCTAGGCAATGCACGGAATGCAAGCAAAGAGTAACGGAACGCAAGGAAGGCAAGTGAAAGCAAGGGAAGGCAAGGGTAACGGAAGGAACGGCACGGCAAGGGGTAACAAGGCTAAGGCACGACAACGCAGGGCTAGGCAATGCACGGCAAGGCAAGGAAAGAGTAACGGAAGGAACGGAAGGCAAGGCAAAGCCAGGCAAATCAAGTGTAACAAAAGGCACGCAACGGCAAGGGGAAACTAGGCTAAGGCACGGCAACACACGGCTAGGAAATGCACGGCAAGGCAAGGAAAGGGTAACGCAAGGCAAGGCACGGTGAGGCTAGGCAAGGCTAATGCACGACAACGCAAGGCTAGGCAATGCACGACAATGCAAGTAAAGCTTAAAGCAAAGGAAGGCACGGTCAGAAGAGATAAGGCTAAGGCACGACAACGCAAGGCTAGCCAATGCAGGGAAGGCAAGCAAAGAGTAACGGAAGGTAAGGAAGGCAAAGGAAAGCAAGGAAAGGCAATGCTAACGGAAGAAACGGCACGGCAAGGGGAAACAAGTCTAAGGCACGACAACGCACGCTAGGCAATGCACGGCAAGGGAAGGAAAGGGTAACGCATGGGAAAGAACGGTCAGGGGGGGCAAGGCTAAGGCACGACAACGCAAGGCTTGGCAATGCACGGAAGGCAAGCAAAGAGTAACGGAAGGTAAGGAAGGCAAGGGAAAGCAAAGAAAGGCAAGTGTAACGGAAGGAACGGCACGGCAAGGGGAAACAAGGCTAAGGCACGACAACGCACGCTAGGCAATGCACGGCAAGGCAAGGAAAGGGTAACGCATGGGAAAGCACGGTCTGGCGAGGCAAGGGTAAGGAAAGCCAACGAAAGGCTAGGCAATGCACGGTAAGCAAGCAAGGAGTAACGGAATGCAAGGAAGGAAAGGGAAAGCAAGGGAAGGCAAGGGTAATGGAAGGAACGGCACGGCAAGGGGTAACAAGGCTAAGGCACGACAACACACGGCTAGGAAATGCACGGCAAGGCAAGGAAAGGGTAACGCAAGGCAAGGCACGGTGAGGCTAGGCAAGGTTAATGCACGACAACCCAAGGCTAGGCAATGCACGACAATGCAAGGAAAGCTTAAAGCAAAGGACGGCACGGTCAGGCGAGATAAGGCTAAGGCAAGACAACGCAAGGCTAGGCAATGCAGCGAAGGCAAGCAAAGAGTAACGGAAGGTAAGGAAGGCAAGGGAAAGCAAGGAAAGGCAATGGTAACGGAAGGAACGGCACGGCAAGGGGAAACAAGTCTAAGGCACGACAACGCACGCTAGGCAATGCACGGCAAGGCAAGGAAAGGGTTACGCATGGGAAAGCACGGTCAGGGGAGGCAAGGCTAAGGCACGACAACGCAAGGCTTGGCAATGCACGGAAGGCAAGCAAAGAGTAACGGATGGTAAGGAAGGCAAGGGAAAGTAAAGAAAGGCAAGTGTTACGGAAGGAACGGCACGGCAAGGGGAAACAAGGCTAAGGCACGACAACGCACGCTAGGCAATGCACGGCAAGGCAATGAAAGGGTAACGCATGGGAAAGCACGGTCAGGCGAGGCAAGGCTAAGGCACGACAACCCAAGGCTAGGCAATGCACGGAAGGCAAGCAAAGAGAAACGGAAGGTAAGGAACGAAAGGGAAAGCAAAGAAATGCAAGTGTAACGGAAGGAACGGCACGGCAAGGGGAAACAAGGCTAAGGCACGACAACGCACGTCTAGGCAATGCACGGCAAGGCAAGCAAAGGGTAACGCAAGGAAAGGCACGGTGAGGCTAGGCAAGGCTAATGCACGAAAACGCAAGGCTAGGCGATGCACGACAATGCAAGGACAGCTTAAAGCAAAGGAAGGCAAGGTCAGGCGATGTAAGGCTAAGGCACGACAACGCAAGGCTAGGAAATTCAGCGAAGGCAAGCAAAGAGTAACGGAAGGTAAGCAAGGCAAGGAAAAGGAAGGAAAGGCCAGGGTAACGGAAGGAACGGCACGGCACGGGGAAACAAGTCTAAGGCACGACACCGAACGCTAGGCAATGAACGGCAAGGCAAGGAAAGGGTAACGCATTTGAAAGCACGGTCAGGCGAGGCAACGCTAAGGCACGACAACGCAAGGCTAGGCAATGCACGGAAGGCAATCAAAGAGTAACGGAAGGTAAGGAAGGCAGGGGAAAGGAAGGAAAGGCAAGTGTAACGGAAGGAACGGCACGGCAAGGGGAAACAAGGCTAAGACACGACAACGCACGGCTAGGCAATGCACGGAAAGGCAAGGAAAGGGTAACGCATGGGAAAGCACGGTCAGGCGATGCAAGGCTAAGGCATGACAACGCAAGGCTAGGCAATGCACGGAAAGCAAGCAAAGAGTAACGGAACGCAAGGAAGGCAAGGGAAAGCAAGGGAAGGCAAGGGTAACGGAAGGAACGGCACGGCAAGGGGTAAGAAGGCTAAGGCACGACAACGCAGGGCTAGGCAATGCACGTCAAGGCAAGGAAAGAGTAACGGAAGGAACGGAAGGCAAGGCAAAGCCAGGCAAGGCAAGTGTAACAAAAGGCACGCAACGGCAAGGGGAAACAAGGCTAAGGCACGACAACACACGGCTAGGAAATGCACGGCAAGGCAAGGAAAGGGTAACGCAAGGCAAGGCACGGTGAGGCTAGGCAAGGCTAATGCACGACAACGCAAGGCTAGTCAATGCACGACAATGCAAGTAAAGCTTAAAGCAAAGGAAGGCACGGTCAGAAGAGATAAGGCTAAGGCACGACAACGCAAGGCTAGGCAATGCAGGGAAGGCAAGCAAAGAGTAACGGAAGGTAAGGAAGGCAAAGGAAAGCAAGGAAAGCCAATGGTAACGGAAGGAACGGCACGGCAAGGGGAAACAAGTCTAAGGCACGACAACGCACGCTAGGCAATGCACGGCAAGGGAAGGAAAGGGTAACGCATGGGAAAGAACGGTCAGGGGAGGCAAGGCTAAGGCACGACAACGCAAGGCTTGGCAATGCACGGCAAGGCAAGGAAAGAGTAACGGAATGCAAGGAAGGAAAGGGAAAGCAAGGGAAGGCAAGGGTAACGGAAGGAACGGCACGGCAAGGGGTAACAAGCCTAAGGCACGACAACACACGGCTAGGAAATGCACGGTAAGGCAAGGAAAGGGTAACGCAAGGCAAGGCACGGTGAGGCTAGGCAAGGTTAATGAACGACAACGCAAGGCTAGGCAATGCACGACAATACAAGGAAAGCTTAAAGCAAAGGAAGGCACGGTCAGTCGAGATAAGGCTAAGGCACGACAACGCAAGGCTAGGCAATGCACGGAAGGCAAGCAAAGAGTAACGGAAGGTAAGGAAGGCAAGGGAAAGCAAGGGAAGGCAAAGGTAACGGAAGGGACGGCACGGCAAGGGGTAACAAGGCTAAGGCACGACAACGCAGGGCTAGGCAATGCACGGCAAGGCAAGCAAAGAGTAACGGAAGGAAAGGAAGGCAAGGCAAAGCCAGGCAAGGCAAGTGTAACAAAAGGCACGCAACGGCAAGGGGAAACAAGGCTAACGCACGACAACACACGGCTAGGAAATGGACGGCAAGGCAAGGAAAGGGTAACGCAAGGCAAGGCACGGTGAGGCTAGGCAAGGCTAATGCACGACAACGCAAGGCTAGGCAATGCACGACAATGCAAGTAAAGCTTAAAGCAAAGGAAGGCTCGGTCAGGCGAGATAAGGCTAAGGCACGACAACGCAAGGCTGGGCAATGCACGGAAGGCAAGCAAAGAGTAACGGAAGGTAAGGAAGGCAAGGGAAAGCAAGGAAAGGCAATGGTAACGGAAGGAACGGCACGGCAAGGGGAAACAAGTCTAAGGCACGACAACGCACGCTAGGCAATGCACGGCAAGGCAAGGAAAGGGTTACGCATGGGAAAGCACGGTCAGGGGAGGGAAGGCTAAGGCACGACAACGCAAGGCTTGGCAATGCACGGAAGGCAAGCAAAGAGTAACGGATGGTAAGGAAGGCAAGGGAAAGTAAAGAAAGGCAAGTGTTACGGAAGGAACGGCACGGCAAGGGGAAACAAGGCTAAGGCACGACAACGCACGCTAGGCAATGCACGGCAAGGCAAGGAAAGGGTAACGCATGGGAAAGCACGGTCAGGCGAGGCAAGGCTAAGGCACGACAACCCAAGGCTAGGCAATGCACGGAAGGCAAGCAAAGAGAAACGGAAGGTAAGGAACGAAAGGGAAAGCAAAGAAAGGCAAGTGTAACGGAAGGAACGGCACGGCAAGGGGAAACAAGGCTAAGGCACGACAACGCACGTCTAGGCAATGCACGGCAAGGCAAGCAAAGGGTAACGCAAGGAAAGGCACGGTGAGGCTAGGCAAGGCTAATGCACGAAAACGCAAGGCTAGGCGATGCACGACAATGCAAGGAAAGCTTAAAGCAAAGGAAGGCAAGGTCAGGCGATATAAGGCTAAGGCACGACAACGCAAGGCTAGGAAATTCAGCGAAGGCAAGCAAAGAGTAACGGAAGGTAAGCAAGGCAAGGAAAAGGAAGGAAAGGCCAGGGTAACGGAAGGAACGGCACGGCACGGGGAAACAAGTCTAAGGCACGACACCGAACGCTAGGCAATGAACGGCAAGGTAAGGAAAGGGTAACGCATTTGAAAGCACGGTCAGGCGAGGCAACGCGAAGGCACGACAACGCAAGGCTAGGCAATGCACGGAAGGCAATCAAAGAGTAACGGAAGGTAAGGAAGGCAAGGGAAAGGAAGGAAAGGCAAGTGTAACGGAAGGAACGGCACGGCAAGGGGAAACAAGGCTAAGACACGACAACGCACGGCTAGGCAATGCACGGAAAGGCAAGGAAAGGGTAACGCATGGGAAAGCACGGTCAGGCGATGCAAGGCTAAGGCATGACAACGCAAGGCTAGGCAATGCACGGAAAGCAAGCAAAGAGTAACGGAACGCAAGGAAGGCAAGGGAAAGCAAGGGAAGGCAAGGGTAACGGAAGGAACGGCACGGCAAGGGGTAAGAAGGCTAAGGCACGACAACGCAGGGCTAGGCAATGCACGGCAAGGCAAGGAAAGGGTAACGCAGGGGAAGGCACGGTCAGGTGAGGCAAGGATAAGGCACGACAATGCAAGGCTAGGCAATGCACGGCAAGGCAAGGAAAGAGTAACGGAAGGAAAGGAAGGCAAGGCAAAGCCAGGCAAGGCAAGTGTAACAAAAGGCACGCCACGGCAAGGGGAATCAAGGCTAAGGCACGACAACGCACGGCTAGGCAATGCACGGCAAGGCAAGGAAAGGGTAACGCAAGGCAAGGCACGGTGAGGCTAGGCAAGGCTAATGCACGACAACGCAAGGCTAGGCAATGCACGACAATGCAAGGAATGCTTAAAGCAAAGGAAGGCACGGTCAGGCGAGATAAGGCTAAGGCACGACAACGCAAGCCTAGGCAATGCACGGAAGGCAAGCAAAGAGTAACGGAAGGTAAGGAAGACAAGGGAAAGCAAGGAAAGGCAAGTGTAACGGAAGGAACGGCACGGCAAGGGGAAACAAGGCTAAGGCACGACAACGCACGCTAGGCAATGCACGGCAAGGCAAGGAAAGGGTAACGCATGGGAAAGCACGGTCAGGCGAGGCAAGCCTAAGGCATGACAACGCAAGGCTAGGCAATGCACGGAAAGCAAGCAAAGAGTAACGGAACGCAAGGAAGGCAAGGGAAAGCAAGGGAAGGCAAGGGTAACGGAAGGAACGGCACGGCAAGGGGTAACAAGGCTAAGGCACGACAACGCAGGGCTAGGCAATGCACGTCAAGGCAAGGAAAGAGTAACGGAAGGAACGGAAGGCAAGGCAAAGCCAGGCAAGGCAAGTGTAACAAAAGGCACGCAACGGCAAGGGGAAACAAGGCTAAGGCACGACAACACACGGCTAGGTAATGCACGGCAAGGCAAGGAAAGGGTAACGCAAGGCAAGGCACGCTGAGGCTAGGCAAGGCTAATGCACGACAACGCAAGGCTAGGCAATGCACGACAATGCAAGTAAAGCTTAAAGCAAAGGAAGGCACGGTCAGAAGAGATAAGGCTAAGGCACGACAACGCAAGGCTAGGCAATGCAGGGAAGGCAAGCAAAGAGTAACGGAAGGTAAGGAAGGCAAAGGAAAGCAAGGAAAGCCAATGGTAACGGAAGGAACGGCACGGCAAGGGGAAACAAGTCTAAGGCACGACAACGCACGCTAGGCAATGCACGGCAAGGGAAGGAAAGGGTAACGCATGGGAAAGAACGGTCAGGGGAGGCAAGGCTAAGGCACGACAACGCAAGGCTTGGCAATGCACGGAAGGCAAGCAAGGAGTAACGGAATGCAAGGAAGGAAAGGGAAAGCAAGGGAAGGCAAGGGTAACGGAAGGAACGGCACGGCAAGGGGTAACAAGCCTAAGGCACGACAACACACGGTTAGGAAATGCACGGTAAGGCAAGGAAAGGGTAACGCAAGGCAAGGCACGGTGAGGCTAGGCAAGGTTAATGAACGACAACGCAAGGCTAGGCAATGCACGACAATACAAGGAAAGCTTAAAGCAAAGGAAGGCACGGTCAGTCGAGATAAGGCTAAGGCACGACAACGCAAGGCTAGGCAATGCACGGAAGGCAAGCAAAGAGTAACGGAAGGTAAAGAAGGCAAGGGAAAGCAAGGGAAGGCAAGGGTAACGGAAGGGACGGCACGGCAAGGGGTAACAAGGCTAAGGCACGACAACGCAGGGCTAGGCAATGCACGGCAAGGCAAGCAAAGAGTAACGGAAGGAAAGGAAGGCAAGGCAAAGCCAGGCAAGGCAAGTGTAACAAAAGGCACGCAACGGCAAGGGGAAACAAGGCTAAGGCACGACAACACACGGCTAGGAAATGCACGGCAAGGCAAGGAAAGGGTAACGCAAGGCAAGGCACGGTGAGGCTAGGCAAGGCTAATGCACGACAACGCAAGGCTAGGCAATGCACGACAATGCAAGTAAAGCTTAAAGCAAAGGAAGGCACGGTCAGGCGAGATAAGGCTAAGGCACGACAACGCAAGGCTAGGCAATGCAGGGAAGGCAAGCAAAGAGTAACGGAAGGTAAGGAAGGCAAGGGAAAGCAAGGAAAGGCAATGGTAACGGACGGAACGGCACGGCAAGGGGAAACAAGTCTAAGGCACGACAACGCACGCTAGGCAATGCACGGCAAGGCAAGGAAAGGGTTACGCATGGGAAAGCACGGTCAGGGGAGGCAAGGCTAAGGCACGACAACGCAAGGCTTGGCAATGCACGGAAGGCAAGCAAAGAGTAACGGATGGTAAGGAAGGCAAGGGAAAGTAAAGAAAGGCAAGTGTTACGGAAGGAACGGCACGGCAAGGGGAAACAAGGCTAAGGCACGACAACGCACGCTAGGCAATGCACGGCAAGGCAAGGAAAGGGTAACGCATGGGAAAGCACGGTCAGGCGAGGCAAGGCTAAGGAAAGCCAACGCAAGGCTAGGCAATGCACGGAAAGCAAGCAAGGAGTAACGGAATGCAAGGAAGGAAAGGGAAAGCAAGGGAAGGCAAGGGTAACGAAAGGAACGGCACGGCAAGGTGTAACAAGGCTAAGGCACGACAACACACGGCTAGGAAATGCACGGCAAGGCAAGGAAAGGGTAACGCAAGGCAAGGCACGGTGAGGCTAGGCAAGGCTAATGCACGAAAACGCAAGGCTAGGCAATGCACGACAATGCAAGTAAAGCTTAAAGCAAAGGAAGGCACGGTCAGGCGAGATAAGGCTAAGGCACGACAACGCAAGGCTAGGCAATGCACGGAAGGCAAGCAAAGAGTAACGGAAGGTAAGGAAGGCAAGGGAAAGCAAGGAAAGGCAAGTGTAACGGAAGGAACGGCACGGCAAGGGGAAACAATGCTAAGGCACGACAACTCACGCTAGGCAATGCACGGCAAGGCAAGGAAAGGGTAACGCATGGGAAAGCACGGTCAGGCGAGGCAAGGCTAAGGCACGACAACCCAAGGCTAGGCAATGCACGGAAGGCAAGCAAATAGTAACGGAAGGTAAGGAAGGCAAGGGAAAGCAAAGAAAGGCAAGTGTAACGGAAGGAACGGCACGGCAAGGGGAAACAAGGCTAAGGCACGACAACGCACGCTAGGCAATGCACGGCAAGGCAAGGAAAGGGTAACGCATGCGAAAGCACGGTCAGGCGAGGCAAGCCTAAGGCATGACAACGCAAGGCTAGGCAATGCACGGAAAGCAAGCAAAGAGCAACGGAACGCAAGGAAGGCAAGGGAAAGCAAGGGAAGGCAAGGGTAACGGAAGGAACGGCACGGCAAGGGGTAACAAGGCTAAGGCACGACAACGCAGGGCTAGGCAATGCACGGTAAGGCAAGGAAAGGGTAACGCAGGGGAAGGCACGGTCAGGTGAGGCAAGGATAAGGCACGACAATGCAAGGCTAGGCAATGCACGGCAAGGCAAGGAAAGAGTATCGGAAGGAAAGGAAGGCAAGGCAAAGCCAGGCAAGGCAAGTGTAACAAAAGGCACGCAACGGCAAGGGGAAACAAGGCTAAGGCACGACAACACACGGCTCGGAAATGCAAGGCAAGGAAAGTAAAGGGTAACGCAAGGCAAGGCACGGTGAGGCTAGGCAAGGCTAATGCACGACAACGCAAGGCTAGGCAATGCACGACAATGCAAGTAAAGCTTAAAGCAAAGGAAGGCTCGGTCAGGCGAGATAAGGCTAAGGCACGACAACGCAAGGCTGGGCAATGCACGGAAGGCAAGCAAAGAGTAACGGAAGGTAAGGAAGGCAAGGGAAAGCAAGGAAAGGCAAGTGTAACGGAAGGAACGGCACGGCAAGGGGAAACAATGCTAAGGCACGACAACGCACGCTAGGCAATGCACGGCAAGGCAAGGAAAGGGTAACGCATGGGAAAGCACGGTCAGGCGAGGCAAGGCTAAGGCACGACAACGCAAGGCTAGGCAATGCACGGAAGGAAAGCAAAGAGAAACGGAAGGTAAGGAAGGAAAGGGAAAGCAAAGAAAGGCAAGTGTAACCGAAGGAACGGCACGGCAAGGGGAAACAAGGCGAAGGCACGACAACGCACGGCTAGGCAATGCACGGCAAGGCAAGCAAAGGGTAACGCAAGGAAAGGCACGGTGAGGCTAGGCAAGGCTAATGCACGAAAACGCAAGGCTAGGCGATGCACGACAATGCAAGGAAAGCTTAAAGCAAAGGAAGGCAAGGTCAGGCGAGATAAGGCTAAGGCACGACAACGCAAGGCTAGGAAATACAGGGAAGGCAAGCAAAGAGTAACGGAAGGTAAGCAAGGCAAGGAAAAGGAAGGAAAGGCCAGGGTAACGGAAGGAACGGCACGGCAAGGGGAAACAAGTCTAAGGCACGACACCGAACGCTAGGCAATGAAGGGCAAGGCAAGGAAAGGGTAACGCATTTGAAAGCACGGTCAGGCGAGGCAACGCTTAGGCACGACAACGCAAGTCTAGGCAATGCACGGAAGGCAAGCAAAGAGTAACGGAAGGTAAGGAAGGCAAAGGAAAGCAAGGAAAGGCAATGGTAACGGAAGGAACGGCACGGTAAGGGGAAACAAGTCTAAGGCACGACAACGCACGCTAGGCAATGCACGGCAAGGGAAGGAAAGGGTAACGCATGGGAAAGAACGGTCAGGGGAGGCAAGGCTAAGGCACGACAACGCAAGGCTAGGCAATGCACGGCAAGGCAAGGAAAGGGTAACGCAAGGCAAGGCACGGTGAGGCTAGGCACGGCTAATGCACGACAATGCAAGGCTAGGCAATGCACGACAATGCAAGTAACGCTTAAAACAAAGGAAGGCACGGTCAGAAGAGATAAGGCTAAGGCACGACAACGCAAGGCTAGGCAATGCAGGGAAGGCAAGCAAAGAGTAACGGAAGGTAAGGAAGGCAAAGGAAAGCAAGGAAAGCCAATGGTAACGGATGGAACGGCACGGCAAGGGGAAACAAGTCTAAGGCACGACAACGCACGCTAGGCAATGCACGGCAAGGGAAGGAAAGGGTAACGCATGGGAAAGAACGGTCAGGGGAGGCAAGGCTAAGGCACGACAACGCAAGGCTTGGCAATGCACGGAAGGCAAGCAAGGAGTAACGGAATGCAAGGAAGGCAAGGGAAAGCAAGGGAAGGCAAGGGTAACGGAAGGGACGGCACGACAAGGGGTAAGAAGGCTAAGGCACGACAACGCAGGGCTAGGCAATGCACGGCAAGGGAAGCAAAGAGTAACGGAAGGAAAGGAAGGCAAGGCAAAGCCAGGCAAGGCAAGTGTAACAAAAGGTACGCAACGGCAAGGGGAAACAAGGCTAAGGCACGACAACACACGGCTAGGAAATGCACGGCAAGGCAAGGAAAGGGTAACGCAAGGCAAGGCACGGTGAGGCTAGGCAAGGCTAATGCACGACAACGCAAGGCTAGGCAATGCACGACAATGCAAGTAAAGCTTAAAGCAAAGGAAGGCACGGTCAGGCGAGATAAGGCTAAGGCACGACAACGCAAGGCTAGGCAATGCAGGGAAGGCAAGCAAAGAGTAACGGAAGGTAAGGAAGGCAAGGGAAAGCAAGGAAAGGCAAGTGTAACGGAAGGAACGTCACGGCAAGGGGAAACAATGCTAAGGCACGACAACGCACGCTAGGCAATTCACGGCAAGGCAAGGAAAGGGTAACGCATGGGAAAGCACGGTCAGGGGAGGCAAGGCTAAGGCACGACAACGCAAGGCTTGGCAATGCACGGAAGGCAAGCAAAGAGTAATGGAATGTAAGGAAGGCAAGGGAAAGCAAAGAAAGGCAAGTGTAACGGACGGAACGGCACGGCAAGCGGAAACAAGGCTAAGGCACGACAACGCACGCTAGGCAATGCACGGCAAGGCAAGGAAAGGGTAACGCATGGGAAAGCACGGTCAGGCGAGGCAAGGCTAAGGAAAGCCAACGCAAGGCTAGGCAATGCACGGAAAGAAAGCAAGGAGTAACGGAATGCAAGGAAGGAAAGGGAAAGCAAGGGAAGGCAAGGGTAACGAAAGGAACGGCACGGCAAGGGGTAACAAGGCTAAGGCACGACAACACACGGCTAGGAAATGCACGGCAAGGCAAGGAAAGGGTAACGCAAGGCAAGGCACGGTGAGCCTAGGCAAGGTTAATGCACGACAACGGAAGGCTAGGCAATGCACGACAATGCAAGGAAAGCTTAAAGCAAAGGAAGGCACGGTCAGGCGAGATAAGGCTAAGGCACCACAACGCAAGGCTAGGCAATGCACGGAAGGCAAGCAAAGAGTAACGGAAGGTAAGGAAGGCAAGGGAAAGCAAGGAAAGGCAAGTGTAACGGAAGGAACGGCACGGCAAGGGGAAACAATGCTAAGGCACGACAACGCACGCTAGGCAATGCACGGCAAGGCAAGGAAAGGGTAACGCATGGGAAAGCACGGTCAGGCGAGGCAAGGCTAAGGCACTACAACCCAAGGCTAGGCAATGCACGGAAGGCAAGCAAAGAGAAACGGAAGGTAAGGAAGGAAAGGGAAAGCAAAGAAAGGCAAGTGTAACCGAAGGAACGGCACGGCAAGGGGAAACAAGGCTAAGGCACGACAACGCACGGCTAGGCAATGCACGGCAAGGCAAGCAAAGGGTAACGCAAGGAAAGGCACGGTGAGGCTAGGCAAGGCTAATTCACGAAAACGCAAGGCTAGGCGATGCACGACAATGCAAGGAAAGCTTAAAGCAAAGGAAGGCAAGGTCAGGCGAGATAAGGCTAAGGCACGACAACGCATGGCTAGGAAATTCAGGGAAGGCAAGCAAAGAGTAACGGAAGGTAAGCAAGGCAAGGAAAAGGACGGAAACGCCAGGGTAAAGGAAGGAACGGCACGGCAAGGGGAAACAAGTCTAAGGCACGACACCGAACGCTAGGCAATGAAGGGCAAGGCAAGGAAAGGGAAACGCATTTGAAAGCACGGTCAGGCGAGGCAACGCTAAGGCACGACAACGCAAGCCTAGGCAATGCACGGAAGGCAAGCAAAGAGTAACGGAAGGTAAGGAAGGCAAGGGAAAGGAAGGAAAGGCAAGTGTAACGGAAGGAACGGCACGGCAAGGGGAAACAAGGCTAAGGCACGACAACGCACGCTAGGCAATGCACGGCAAGGCAAGGAAAGGGTAACGCATGGGAAAGCACGGTCAGGCGAGGCAAGCCTAAGGCATGACAACGCAAGGCTAAGCAATGCACGGAAAGCAAGCAAAGAGTAACGGAACGCAAGGAAGGCAAGGGAAAGCAAGGGAAGGCAAGGGTAACGGAAGGAACGGCACGGCAAGGGGTAACAAGGCTAAGGCACGACAACGCAGGGCTAGGCAATGCACGGCAAGGCAAGGAAAGGGTAACGCAGGGGAAGGCACGGTCAGGTGAGGCAAGGATAAGGCACGACAATGCAAGGCTAGGCAATGCACGACAACGCAAGGCTAGGCAATGCAGGGAAGGCAAGAAAAGAGTAACGCTAGGTAAGGAAGGCAAAGGAAAGCAAGGAAAGGCAATGGTAACGGAAGGAACGGCACGGCAAGGGGAAACAAGTCTAAGGCACGACAACGCACGCTAGGCAATGCACGGCAAGGGAAGGAAAGGGTAACGCATGGGAAAGAACGGTCAGGGGAGGCAAGCCTAAGGCATGACAACGCAAGGCTAGGCAATGCACGGAAAGCAAGCAAAGAGTAACGGAACGCAAGGAAGGCAAGGGAAAGCAAGGGAAGGCAAGGGTAACGGAAGGGACGGCACGACAAGGGGTAAGAAGGCTAAGGCACGACAACGCAGGGCTAGGCAATGCACGGCAAGGCAAGCAAAGAGTAACGGAAGGAAAGGAAGGCAAGGCAAAGCCAGGCAAGGCAAGTGTAACAAAAGGCACGCAACGGCAAGGGGAAACAAGGCTAAGGCACGACAACACACGGCTAGGAAATGCACGGCAAGGCAAGGAAAGGGTAACGCAAGGCAAGGCACGGTGAGGCTAGCAAGGTTAATGCACGACAACGCAAGGCTAGGCAATGCACGACAATGCAAGGAAAGCTTAAAGCAAAGGAAGGCACGGTCAGGCGAGATAAGGCTAAGGCACGACAACGCAAGGCTAGGCAATGCAGGGAAGGCAAGCAAAGAGTAACGGAAGGTAAGGAAGGCAAGGGAAAGCAAGGAAAGGCAAGTGTAACGGAAGGAACGGCACGGCAAGGGGAAACAATGCTAAGGCACGACAACGCACGCTAGGCAATGCACGGCAAGGCAAGGAAAGGGTAACGCATGGCAAAGCACGGTCAGGGGAGGCAAGGCTAAGGCACGACAACGCAAGGCTTGGCAATGCACGGAAGGCAAGCAAAGAGTAATGGAAGGTAAGGAAGGCAAGGGAAAGCAAAGAAAGGCAAGTGTAACGGACGGAACGGCACGGCAAGGGGAAACAAGGCTAAGGCACGACAACGCACGCTAGGCAATGCACGGCAAGGCAAGGAAAGGGTAACGCATGGGAAAGCACGGTCAGGCGAGGCAAGGCTAAGGAAAGCCAACGCAAGGCTAGGCAATGCACGGAAAGCAAGCAAGGAGTAACGGAATTCAAGGAAGGAAAGGGAAAGCAAGGGAAGGCAAGGGTAACGAAAGGAACGGCACGGCAAGGGGTAACAAGGCTAAGGCACGACAACACACGGCTAGGAAATGCACGGCAAGGCAAGGAAAGGGTAAGGCAAGGCAAGGCACGGTGAGGCTAGGCAAGGTTAATGCACGACAACGCAAGGCTAGGCAATGCACGACAATGCAAGGAAAGCTTAAAGCAAAGGAAGGCACGGTCAGGCGAGATAAGGCTAAGGCACGACAACGCAAGGCTAGGCAATGCACGGAAGGCAAGCAAAGAGTAACGGAAGGTAAGGAAGGCAAGGGAAAGCAAGGAAAGGCAAGTGTAACGGAAGGAACGGCACGGCAAGGGGAAACAATGCTAAGGCACGACAACGCACGCTAGGCAATGCACGGCAAGGCAAGGAAAGGGTAACGCATGGGAAAGCACGGTCAGGCGAGGCAAGGCTAAGGCACGACAACCCAAGGCTAGGCAATGCATGGAAGGCAAGCAAAGAGAAACGGATGGTAAGGAACGAAAGGGAAAGCAAAGAAAGGCAAGTGTAACGGAAGGAACGGCACGGGAAGGGGAAACAAGGCTAAGGCACGACAACGCACGGCTAGGCAATGCACGGCAAGGCAAGCAAAGGGTAACGCAAGGAAAGGCACGGTGAGGCTAGGCAAGGCTAATGCACGAAAACGCAAGGCTAGGCGATGCACGACAATGCAAGGAAAGCTTAAAGCAAAGGAAGGCAAGGTCAGGCGATATAAGGCTAAGGCACGACAACGCAAGGCTAGGAAATTCAGGGAAGGCAAGCAAAGAGTAACGGAAGGTAAGCAAGGCAAGGAAAAGGAAGGAAAGGCCAGGGTAACGGAAGGAACGGCACGGCAAGGGGAAACAAGTCTAAGGCACGACACCGAACGATAGGCAATGAACGGCAAGGCAAGGAAAGGGTAACGCATTTGAAAGCACGGTCAGGTGAGGCAACGCTAAGGCACGACAACGCAAGGCTAGGCAATGCACGGAAGGCAAGCAAAGAGTAACGGAAGGTAAGGAAGGCACGGGAAAGGAAGGAAAGGCAAGTGTAACGGAAGGAACGGCACGGCAAGGGGAAACAAGGCTAAGGCACGACAACGCACGGCTAGGCAATGCACGGAAAGGCAAGGAAAGGGTAACGCATGGGAAAGCACGGTCAGGCGATGCAAGGCTAAGGCATGACAACGCAAGGCTAGGCAATGCACGGAAAGCAAGCAAAGAGTAACGGAACGCAAGGAAGGCAAGGGAAAGCAAGGGAAGGCAAGGGTAACGGAAGGAACGGCACGGCAAGGGGTAAGAAGGCTAAGGCACGGCAACGCAGGGCTAGGCAATGCACGGCAAGGCAAGGAAAGGGTAACGCAGGGGAAGGCACGGTCAGGTGAGGCAAGGATAAGGCACGACAATGCAAGGCTAGGCAATGCACGGCAAGGCAAGGAAAGAGTAACGGAAGGAAAGGAAGGCAAGTCAAAGCCAGGAAAGGCAAGTGTAACAAAAGGCACGCCACGGTAAGGGGAAACAAGGCTAAGGCACGACAACGCACGGCTAGGCAATGCACGGCAAGGCAAGGAAAGGGTAACGCAAGGCAAGGCACGGTGAGGCTAGGCAAGGCTAATGCACGACAACGCAAGGCTAGGCAATGCAAGACAATGCAAGGAAAGCTTAAAGCAAAGGAAGTCACGGTCAGGCGAGATAAGGCTAAGGCACGACAACGCAAGGCTAGGCAATGCAGGGAAGGGAAGCAAAGAGTAACGGAAGGTAAGCAAGGCAAGGAAAAGCAAGGAAAGGCAAGGGTAACGGAAGGAACTGCACGGCAAGGGGAAACAAGGCTAAGGCACGGCAACGCAGGCTGGGCAATGCACGGCAAGGCAAGGAAAGGGTAACGCATGGGAAAGCACGTTCAGGCGAGGCAAGGCTAAGGCACGACAACGCAAGGCTTGGCAATGCACGGAAGGCAAGCAAAGAGTAACGGAAGGTAAGGAAGGCAAGGGAAAGCAAAGAAAGGCAAGTGTAACGGAAGGAACGGCACGGCAAGGGGAAACAAGGCTAAGGCACGACAAATCACGCTAGGCAATGCACGGCAAGGCAAGGAAAGGGTAACGCATGGGAAAGCACGGTCAGGCGAGGCAAGCCTAAGGCATGACAACGCAAGGCTAGGCAATGCACGGAAAGCAAGCAAGGAGTAACGGAATGCAAGGAAGGAAAGGGAAAGTAAGGGAAGGCAAGGGTAACGAAAGGAACGGCACGGCAAGGGGTAACAAGGCTAAGGCACGACAACACACGGCTAGGAAATGCACGGCAAGGCAAGGAAAGGGTAACGCAAGGCAAGGCACGGTGAGGCTAGGCAAGGCTAATGCACGACAACGCAAGGCTAGGCAATGCACGGCAAGGCAAGGAAAGGGTAACGCATGGGAAAGCACGGTCAGGCGAGGCAAGGCTAAGGCACGACAACGCAAGGCTAGGCAATGCACGGAAGGCAAGCAAAGAGAAACGGAAGGTAAGGAAGGAAAGGGAAAGCAAAGAAAGGCAAGTGTAACCGAAGGAACGGCACGGCAAGGGGAAACAAGGCGAAGGCACGACAACGCACGGCTAGGCAATGCACGGCAAGGCAAGCAAAGGGTAACGCAAGGAAAGGCACGGTGAGGCTAGGCAAGGCTAATGCACGAAAACGCAAGGCTAGGCGATGCACGACAATGCAAGGAAAGCTTAAAGCAAAGGAAGGCAAGGTCAGGCGAGATAAGGCTAAGGCACGACAACGCAAGGCTAGGAAATTCAGGGAAGGCAAGCAAAGAGTAACGGAAGGTAAGCAAGGCAAGGAAAAGGAAGGAAAGGCCAGGGTAACGGAAGGAACGGCACGGCAAGGGGAAACAAGTCTAAGGCACGACACCGAACGCTAGGCAATGAAGGGCAAGGCAAGGAAAGGGTAACGCATTTGAAAGCACGGTCAGGCGAGGCAACGCTTAGGCACGACAACGCAAGTCTAGGCAATGCACGGAAGGCAAGCAAAGAGTAACGGAAGGTAAGGAAGGCAAAGGAAAGCAAGGAAAGGCAATGGTAACGGAAGGAACGGCACGGTAAGGGGAAACAAGTCTAAGGCACGACATCGCACGCTAGGCAATGCACGGCAAGGGAAGGAAAGGGTAACGCATGGGAAAGAACGGTCAGGGGAGGCAAGGCTAAGGCACGACAACGCAAGGCTAGGCAATGCACGGCAAGGCAAGGAAAGGGTAACGCAAGGCAAGGCACGGTGAGGCTAGGCACGGCTAATGCACGACAATGCAAGGCTAGGCAATGCACGACAATGCAAGTAAAGCTTAAAGCAAAGGAAGGCACGGTCAGAAGAGATAAGGCTAAGGCACGACAACGCAAGGCTAGGCAATGCAGGGAAGGCAAGCAAAGAGTAACGGAAGGTAAGGAAGGCAAAGGAAAGCAAGGAAAGCCAATGGTAACGGATGGAACGGCACGGCAAGGGGAAACAAGTCTAAGGCACGACAACGCACGCTAGGCAATGCACGGCAAGGGAAGGAAAGGGTAACGCATGGGAAAGAACGGTCAGGGGAGGCAAGGCTAAGGCACGACAACGCAAGGCTTGGCAATGCACGGAAGGCAAGCAAGGAGTAACGGAATGCAAGGAAGGCAAGGGAAAGCAAGGGAAGGCAAGGGTAACGGAAGGGACGGCACAACAAGGGGTAAGAAGGCTAAGGCACGACAACGCAGGGCTAGGCAATGCACGGCAAGGGAAGCAAAGAGTAACGGAAGGAAAGGAAGGCAAGGCAAAGCCAGGCAAGGCAAGTGTAACAAAAGGTACGCAACGGCAAGGGGAAACAAGGCTAAGGCACGACAACACATGGCTAGGAAATGCACGGCAAGGCAAGGAAAGGGTAACGCAAGGCAAGGCACGGTGAGGCTAGGCAAGGCTAATGCACGACAACGCAAGGCTAGGCAATGCACGACAATGCAAGTAAAGCTTAAAGCAAAGGAAGGCACGGTCAGGCGAGATAAGGCTAAGGCACGACAACGCAAGGCTAGGCAATGCAGGGAAGGCAAGCAAAGAGTAACGGAAGGTAAGGAAGGCAAGGGAAAGCAAGGAAAGGCAATGGTAACGGAAGGAACGGCACGGTAAGGGGAAACAAGTCTAATGCACGACAACGCACGCTAGGAAATGCACGGCAAGGCAAGGAAAGGGTAACGCATGGGAAAGCACGGTCAGGCGAGGCAAGGCTAAGGAAAGCCAACGCAAGGCTAGGCAATGCACGGAAAGCAAGCAAGGAGTAACGGAATGCAAGGAAGGAAAGGGAAAGCAAGGGAAGGCAAGGGTAACGAAAGAAACGGCACGGCAAGGGGTAACAAGGCTAAGGCACGACAACACACGGCTAGGAAATGCACGGCAAGGCAAGGAAAGGGTAAGGCAAGGCAAGGCACGGTGAGGCTAGGCAAGGTTAATGCACGACAACGCAAGGCTAGGCAATGCACGACAATGCAAGGAAAGCTTAAAGCAAAGGAAGGCACGGTCAGGCGAGATAAGAAAAAAGGCACGACAACGCAAGGCTAGGCAATGCAGGGAAGGCAAGCAAAGAGTAACGGAAGGTAAGGAAGGCAAGGGAAAGCAAGGAAAGGCAAGTGTAACGGAAGGAACGTCACGGCAAGGGGAAACAATGCTAAGGCACGACAACGCACGCTAGGCAATGCACGGCAAGGCAAGGAAAGGGTAACGCATGGGAAAGCACGGTCAGGGGAGGCAAGGCTAAGGCACGACAACGCAAGGCTTGGCAATGCACGGAAGGCAAGCAAAGAGTAATGGAATGTAAGGAAGGCAAGGGAAAGCAAAGAAAGGCAAGTGTAACGGACGGAACGGCACGGCAAGCGGAAACAAGGCTAAGGCACGACAACGCACGCTAGGCAATGCACGGCAAGGCAAGGAAAGGGTAACGCATGGGAAAGCACGGTCAGGCGAGGCAAGGCTAAGGAAAGCCAACGCAAGGCTAGGCAATGCACGGAAAGAAAGCAAGGAGTAACGGAATGCAAGGAAGGAAAGGGAAAGCAAGGGAAGGCAAGGGTAACGAAAGGAACGGCACGGCAAGGGGTAACAAGGCTAAGGCACGACAACACACGGCTAGGAAATGCACGGCAAGGCAAGGAAAGGGTAACGCAAGGCAAGGCACGGTGAGCCTAGGCAAGGTTAATGCACGACAACGGAAGGCTAGGCAATGCACGACAATGCAAGGAAAGCTTAAAGCAAAGGAAGGCACGGTCAGGCGAGATAAGGCTAAGGCACCACAACGCAAGGCTAGGCAATGCACGGAAGGCAAGCAAAGAGTAACGGAAGGTAAGGAAGGCAAGGGAAAGCAAGGAAAGGCAAGTGTAACGGAAGGAACGGCACGGCAAGGGGAAACAATGCTAAGGCACGACAACGCACGCTAGGCAATGCACGGCAAGGCAAGGAAAGGGTAACGCATGGGAAAGCACGGTCAGGCGAGGCAAGGCTAAGGCACTACAACCCAAGGCTAGGCAATGCACGGAAGGCAAGCAAAGAGAAACGGAAGGTAAGGAAGGAAAGGGAAAGCAAAGAAAGGCAAGTGTAACCGAAGGAACGGCACGGCAAGGGGAAACAAGGCTAAGGCACGACAACGCACGGCTAGGCAATGCACGGCAAGGCAAGCAAAGGGTAACGCAAGGAAAGGCACGGTGAGGCTAGGCAAGGCTAATTCACGAAAACGCAAGGCTAGGCGATGCACGACAATGCAAGGAAAGCTTAAAGCAAAGGAAGGCAAGGTCAGGCGAGATAAGGCTAAGGCACGACAACGCATGGCTAGGAAATTCAGGGAAGGCAAGCAAAGAGTAACGGAAGGTAAGCAAGGCAAGGAAAAGGACGGAAACGCCAGGGTAAAGGAAGGAACGGCACGGCAAGGGGAAACAAGTCTAAGGCACGACACCGAACGCTAGGCAATGAAGGGCAAGGCAAGGAAAGGGTAACGCATTTGAAAGCACGGTCAGGCGAGGCAACGCTAAGGCACGACAACGCAAGCCTAGGCAATGCACGGAAGGCAAGCAAAGAGTAACGGAAGGTAAGGAAGGCAAGGGAAAGGAAGGAAAGGCAAGTGTAACGGAAGGAACGGCACGGCAAGGGGAAACAAGGCTAAGGCACGACAACGCACGCTAGGCAATGCACGGCAAGGCAAGGAAAGGGTAACGCATGGGAAAGCACGGTCAGGCGAGGCAAGCCTAAGGCATGACAACGCAAGGCTAAGCAATGCACGGAAAGCAAGCAAAGAGTAACGGAACGCAAGGAAGGCAAGGGAAAACAAGGGAAGGCAAGGGTAACGGAAGGAACGGCACGGCAAGGGGTAACAAGGCTAAGGCACGACAACGCAGGGCTAGGCAATGCACGGCAAGGCAAGGAAAGGGTAACGCAGGGGAAGGCACGGTCAGGTGAGGCAAGGATAAGGCACGACAATGCAAGGCTAGGCAATGCACGACAACGCAAGGCTAGGCAATGCAGGGAAGGCAAGAAAAGAGTAACGCTAGGTAAGGAAGGCAAAGGAAAGCAAGGAAAGGCAATGGTAACGGAAGGAACGGCACGGCAAGGGGAAACAAGTCTAAGGCACGACAACGCACGCTAGGCAATGCACGGCAAGGGAAGGAAAGGGTAACGCATGGGAAAGAACGGTCAGGGGAGGCAAGCCTAAGGCATGACAACGCAAGGCTAGGCAATGCACGGAAAGCAAGCAAAGAGTAACGGAACGCAAGGAAGGCAAGGGAAAGCAAGGGAAGGCAAGGGTAACGGAAGGGACGGCACGACAAGGGGTAAGAAGGCTAAGGCACGACAACGCAGGGCTAGGCAATGCACGGCAAGGCAAGCAAAGAGTAACGGAAGGAAAGGAAGGCAAGGCAAAGCCAGGCAAGGCAAGTGTAACAAAAGGCACGCAACGGCAAGGGGAAACAAGGCTAAGGCACGACAACACACGGCTAGGAAATGCACGGCAAGGCAAGGAAAGGGTAACGCAAGGCAAGGCACGGTGAGGCTAGGCAAGGCTAATGCACGACAACGCAAGGCTAGGCAATGCACGACAATGCAAGTAAAGCTTAAAGCAAAGGAAGGCACGGTCAGGCGAGATAAGGCTAAGGCACGACAACGCAAGGCTAGGCAATGCAGGGAAGGCAAGCAAAGAGTAACGGAAGGTAAGGAAGGCAAGGGAAAGCAAGGAAAGGCAATGGTAACGGAAGGAACGGCACGGCAAGGGGAAACAAGTCTAATGCACGACAACGCACGCTAGGCAATGCACGGCAAGGCAAGGAAAGGGTAACGCATGGGAAAGCACGGTCAGGGGAGGCAAGGCTAAGGCACGACAACGCAAGGCTTGGCAATGCACGGAAGGCAAGCAAAGAGTAATGGAAGGTAAGGAAGGCAAGGGAAAGCAAAGAAAGGCAAGTGTAACGGACGGAACGGCACGGCAAGGGGAAACAAGGCTAAGGCACGACAACGCACGCTAGGCAATGCACGGCAAAGCAAGGAAAGGGTAACGCATGGGAAAGCACGGTCAGGCGAGGCAAGGCTAAGGAAAGCCAACGCAAGGCTAGGCAATGCACGGAAAGCAAGCAAGGAGTAACGGAATGCAAGGAAGGAAAGGGAAAGTAAGGGAAGGCAAGGGTAACGAAAGGAACGGCACGGCAAGGGGTAACAAGGCTAAGGCACGACAACACACGGCTAGGAAATGCACGGCAAGGCAAGGAAAGGGTAACGCAAGGCAAGGCACGGTGAGGCTAGCAAGGTTAATGCACGACAACGCAAGGCTAGGCAATGCACGACAATGCAAGGAAAGCTTAAAGCAAAGGAAGGCACGGTCAGGCGAGATAAGGCTAAGGCACGACAACGCAAGGCTAGGCAATGCAGGGAAGGCAAGCAAAGAGTAACGGAAGGTAAGGAAGGCAAGGGAAAGCAAGGAAAGGCAAGTGTAACGGAAGGAACGGCACGGCAAGGGGAAACAATGCTAAGGCACGACAACGCACGCTAGGCAATGCACGGCAAGGCAAGGAAAGGGTAACGCATGGCAATGCACGGTCAGGGGAGTCAAGGCTAAGGCACGACAACGCAAGGCTTGGCAATGCACGGAAGGCAAGCAAAGAGTAATGGAAGGTAAGGAAGGCAAGGGAAAGCAAAGAAAGGCAAGTGTAACGGACGGAACGGCACGGCAAGGGGAAACAAGGCTAAGGCACGACAACGCACGCTAGGCAATGCACGGCAAGGCAAGGAAAGGGTAACGCATGGGAAAGCACGGTCAGGCGAGGCAAGGCTAAGGAAAGCCAACGCAAGGCTAGGCAATGCACGGAAAGCAAGCAAGGAGTAACGGAATTCAAGGAAGGAAAGGGAAAGCAAGGGAAGGCAAGGGTAACGAAAGGAACGGCACGGCAAGGGGTAACAAGGCTAAGGCACGACAACACACGGCTAGGAAATGCACGGCAAGGCAAGGAAAGGGTAAGGCAAGGCAAGGCACGGTGAGGCTAGGCAAGGTTAATGCACGACAACGCAAGGCTAGGCAATGCACGACAATGCAAGGAAAGCTTAAAGCAAAGGAAGGCACGGTCAGGCGAGATAAGGCTAAGGCACGACAATGCAAGGCTAGGCAATGC
This sequence comes from Macrotis lagotis, assembly GCF_037893015.1. Classification (NCBI taxonomy): domain Eukaryota; kingdom Metazoa; phylum Chordata; class Mammalia; order Peramelemorphia; family Peramelidae; genus Macrotis; species Macrotis lagotis. The sequence continues at coordinate 843,720 of NW_027421908.1, forward strand.
ACGGAAGGCAAGCAAAGAGTAACGGAAGGTAAGGAAGGCAAGGGAAAGCAAGGAAAGGCAAGTGTAACGGAAGGAACGGCACGGCAAGGGGAAACAATGCTAAGGCACGACAACGCACGCTAGGCAATGCACGGCAAGGCAAGGAAAGGGTAACGCATGGGAAAGCACGGTCAGGCGAGGCAAGGCTAAGGCAGGACAACCCAAGGCTAGGCAATGCATGGAAGGCAAGCAAAGAGAAACGGAAGGTAAGGAACGAAAGGGAAAGCAAAGAAAGGCAAGTGTAACGGAAGGAACGGCACGGGAAGGGGAAACAAGGCTAAGGCACGACAACGCACGGCTAGGCAATGCACGGCAAGGCAAGCAAAGGGTAACGCAAGGAAAGGCACGGTGAGGCTAGGCAAGGCTAATGCACGAAAACGCAAGGCTAGGCGATGCACGACAATGCAAGGAAAGCTTAAAGCAAAGGAAGGCAAGGTCAGGCGATATAAGGCTAAGGCACGACAACGCAAGGCTAGGAAATTCAGGGAAGGCAAGCAAAGAGTAACGGAAGGTAAGCAAGGCAAGGAAAAGGAAGGAAAGGCCAGGGTAACGGAAGGAACGGCACGGCAAGGGGAAACAAGTCTAAGGCACGACACCGAACGATAGGCAATGAACGGCAAGGCAAGGAAAGGGTAACGCATTTGAAAGCACGGTCAGGCGAGGCAACGCTAAGGCACGACAACGCAAGGCTAGGCAATGCACGGAAGGCAAGCAAAGAGTAACGGAAGGTAAGGAAGGCAAGGGAAAGGAAGGAAAGGCAAGTGTAACGGAAGGAACGGCACGGCAAGGGGTAACAAGGCTAAGGCACGACAACGCAGGGCTAGGCAATGCACGGCAAGGCAAGCAAAGAGTAACGGAAGGAAAGGAAGGCAAGGCAAAGCCAGGCAAGGCAAGTGTAACAAAAGGCACGCAACGGCAAGGGGAAACAAGGCTAAGGCACGACAACACACGGCTAGGAAATGCACGGCAAGGCAAGGAAAGGGCAACGCAAGGCAAGGCACGGTGAGGCTAGGCAAGGCTAATGCACGACAACGCAAGTCTAGGCAATGCACGACAATGCAAGTAAAGCTTAAAGCAAAGGAAGGCACGGTCAGGCGAGATAAGGCTAAGGCACGACAACTGAAGGCTAGGCAATGCAGGGAAGGCAAGCAAAGAGTAACGGAAGGTAAGGAAGGCAAGGGAAAGCAAGGAAAGGCAATGGTAACGGAAGGAACGGCACGGCAAGGGGAAACAAGTCTAAGGCACGACAACGCACGCTAGGCAATGCACGGCAAGGCAAGGAAAGGGTAACGCATGGGAAAGCACGGTCAGGGGAGGCAAGGCTAAGGCACGACAACGCAAGGCTTGGCAATGCACGGAAGGCAAGCAAAGAGTAACGGATGGTAAGGAAGGCAAGGGAAAGCAAAGAAAGGCAAGTGTAACGGAAGGAACGGCACGGCAAGGGGAAACAAGGCTAATGCACGACAACGCACGCTAGGCAATGCACGGCAAGGCAAGGAAAGGGTAACGCATGGGAAAGCACGGTCAGGCGAGGGAAGGCTAAGGAAAGCCAACGCAAGGCTAGGCAATGCACGGAAAGCAAGCAAGGAGTAAAGGAATGCAAGGAAGGAAAGGGAAAGCAAGGGAAGGCAAGGGTAACGAAAGGAACGGCACGGCAAGGTGTAACAAGGCTAAGGCACGACAACACACGGCTAGGAAATGCACGGCAAGGCAAGGAAAGTGTAACGCAAGGCAAGGCACGGTGAGGCTATGCAAGGTTAATGCACGACAACGCAAGGCTAGGCAATGCACGACAATGCAAGGAAAGCTTAAAGCAAAGGAAGGCACGGTCAGGCGAGATAAGGCTAAGGCACGACAACGCAAGGCTAGGCAATGCACGGAAGGCAAGCAAAGAGTAACGGAAGGTAAGGAAGGCAAGGGAAAGCAAGGAAAGGCAAGTGTAACGGAAGGAACGGCACGGCAAGGGGAAACAATGCTAAGGCACGACAACGCACGCTAGGCAATGCACGGCAAGGCAAGGAAAGGGTAACGCATGGGAAAGCACGGTCAGGCGAGGCAAGGCTAAGGCACGACAACCCAAGGCTAGGCAATGCACGGAAGGCAAGCAAAGAGAAACGGAAGGTAAGGAACGAAAGGGAAAGCAAAGAAAGGCAAGTGTAACGGAAGGAACGGCACGGCAAGGGGAAAGAAGGCTAAGGCACGACAACGCACGTCTAGGCAATGCACGGCAAGGCAAGCAAAGGGTAACGCAAGGAAAGGCACGGTGAGGCTAGGCAAGGCTAATGCACGAAAACGCAAGGCTAGGCGATGCTCGACAATGCAAGGAAAGCTAAAAGCAAAGGAAGGCAAGGTCAGGCGATATAAGGCTAAGGCACGACAACGCAAGGCTAGGAAATTCAGGGAAGGCAAGCAAAGAGTAACGGAAGGTAAGCAAGGCAAGGAAAAGGAAGGAAAGGCCAGGGTAACGGAAGGAACGGCAAGGCAAGAGGAAACAAGTCTAAGGCACGACACCGAACGCTAGGCAATGAACGGCAAGGCAAGGAAAGGGTAACGCATTTGAAAGCACGGTCAGGCGAGGCAACGCTAAGGCACGACAACGCAAGGCTAGGCAATGCACGGAAGGCAAGCAAAGAGTAACGGAAGGTAAGGAAGGCAAGGGAAAGGAAGGAAAGGCAAGTGTAACGGAAGGAACGGCACGGCAAGGCGAAATAAGGCTAAGGCACGACAACGCACGGCTAGGCAATGCACGGAAAGGCAAGGAAAGGGTAACGCATGGGAAAGCACGGTCAGGCGATGCAAGGCTAAGGCATGACAACGCAAGGCTAGGCAATGCACGGAAAGCAAGCAAAGAGTAACGGAACGCAAGGAAGGCAAGGGAAAGCAAGGGAAGGCAAGGGTAACGGAAGGAACGGCACGGCAAGGAGTAAGAAGGCTAAGGCACGGCAACGCAGGGCTAGGCAATGCACGGCAAGGCAAGGAAAGGGTAACGCAGGGGAAGGCACGGTCAGGTGAGGCAAGGATAAGGCACGACAATGCAAGGCTAGGCAATGCACGGCAAGGCAAGGAAAGAGTAACGGAAGGAAAGGAAGGCAAGTCAAAGCCAGGAAAGGCAAGTGTAACAAAAGGCACGCCATGGCAAGGGGAAACAAGGCTAAGGCACGACAACGCACGGCTAGGCAATGCACGGCAAGGCAAGGAAAGGGTAACGCAAGGCAAGGCACGGTGAGGCTAGGCAAGGCTAATGCACGACAACGCAAGGCTAGGCAATGCACGACAATGCAAGGAAAGCTTAAAGCAAAGGAAGGCACGGTCAGGCGAGATAAGGCTAAGGCACGACAACGCAAGGCTAGGCAATGCAGGGAAGGGAAGCAAAGAGTAACGGAAGGTAAGCAAGGCAAGGAAAAGCAAGGAAAGGCAAGGGTAACGGAAGGAACTGCACGGCAAGGGGAAACAAGGCTAAGGCACGGCAACGCAGGCTGGGCAATGCACGGCAAGGCAAGGAAAGGGTAACGCATGGGAAAGCACGTTCAGGCGAGGCAAGGCTAAGGCACGACAACGCAAGGCTAGGCAATGCACGGAAGGCAAGCAAAGAGTAACGGAAGGTAAGGAAGGCAAGGGAAAGCAAAGAAAGGCAAGTGTAACGGAAGGAACGGCACGGCAAGGGGAAACAAGACTAAGGCACGACAACGCACGCTAGGCAATGCACGGCAAGGCAAGGAAAGGGTAACGCATGGGAAAGCAAGGTCAGGCGAGGCAAGCCTAAGGCAGGACAATGCAAGGCTAGGCAATGCACGGCAAGGCAAGGAAAGAGTAACGGAAGGAAAGGAAGGCAAGGCAAAGCCAGGCAAGGCAAGTGTAACAAAAGGCACGCAACGGCAAGGGGAAACAAGGCTAAGGCACGACAACACACGGCTAGGAAATGCAAGGCAAGGAAAGTAAAGGGTAACACAAGGCAAGGCACGGTGAGGCTAGGCAAGGCTAATGCACGACAACGCAAGGCTAGGCAATGCACGACAATGCAAGTAAAGCTTAAAGCAAAGGAAGGCACGGTTAGAAGAGATAAGGCTAAGGAACGACAACGCAAGGCTAGGCAATGCACGGAAGGCAAGAAAAGAGTAACGGAAGGTAAGGAAGGCAAAGGAAAGCAAGGAAAGGCAATGGTAACGGAAGGAACGGCACGGCACGGGGAAACAAGTCTAAGGCACGACAACGCACGCTAGGCAATGCACGGCAAGGGAAGGAACGGGTAACGCATGGGAAAGAACGGTCAGGGGAGGCAAGCCTAAGGCATGACAACGCAAGGCTAGGCAATGCACGGAAAGCAAGCAAAGAGTAGCGGAACGCAAGGAAGGCAAGGGAAAGCAAGGGAAGGCAAGGGTAACGGAAGGAACGGCACGACAAGGGGTAAGAAGGCTAAGGCACGACAACGCAGGGCTAGGCAATGCACGGCAAGGCAAGCAAAGAGTAACGGAAGGAAAGGAAGGCAAAGAAAAGCCAGGCTAGGCAAGTGTAACAAAAGGCACGCAACGGCAAGGGGAAACAAGGCTAAGGCACGACAACACACGGCTAGGAAATGCACGGCAAGGCAAGGAAAGGGTAACGCAAGGCAAGGCACGGTGAGGCTAGGCAAGGCTAATGCACGACAACGCAAGGCTAGGCAATGCACGACAATGCAAGTAAAGCTTAAAGCAAAGGAAGGCACGGTCAGGCGAGATAAGCCTAAGGCACGACAACGCAAGGCTTGGCAATGCACGGAAGGCAAGCAAAGAGTAACGGAAGGTAAGGAAGGCAAGGGAAAGCAAGGAAAGGCAATGGTAACGGAAGGAACGGCACGGCAAGGGGAAACAAGTCTAATGCACGACAACGCACGCTAGGCAATGCACGGCAAGGCAAGGAAACGGTAACGCATGGGAAAGCACGGTCAGGGGAGGGAAGGCTAAGGCACGACAACGCAAGGCTTGGCAATGCACGGAAGGCAACCAAAGAGTAATGGAAGGTAAGGAAGGCAAGGGAAAGCAAAGAAAGGCAATTGTAACGGAAGGAACGGCACGGCAAGGGGAAACAAGGCTAAGGCACGACAACGTACGCTAGGCAATGCACGGCAAGCCAAGGAAAGGGTAACGCATGGGAAAGCACGGTCAGGCGAGGCAAGGCTAAGGAAAGCCAACGCAAGGCTAGGCAATGCACGGAAAGCAAGCAAGGAGTAACGGAATGCAAGGAAGGAAAGGGAAAGTAAGGGAAGGCAAGGATAACGAAAGGAACGGCACGGCAAGGGGTAACAAGGCTAAGGCACGACAACACACGGCTAGGAAATGCACGGCAAGGCAAGGAAAGGGTAACGCAAGGCAAGGCACGGTGAGGCTAGGCAAGGCTAATGCACGACAACGCAAGGCTAGGCAATTCACGGCAAGGCAAGGAAAGGGTAACGCATGGGAAAGCACGGTCAGGCGAGGCAAGGCTAAGGCACGACAACGCAAGGCTAGGCAATGCACGGAAGGCAAGCAAAGAGAAACGGAAGGTAAGGAAGGAAAGGGAAAGCAAAGAAAGGCAAGTGTAACCGAAGGAACGGCACGGCAAGGGGAAACAAGGCTAAGGCACGACAACGCACGGCTAGGCAATGCACGGCAAGGCAAGCAAAGGGTAACGCAAGGAAAGGCACGGTGAGGCTAGGCAAGGCTAATGCACGAAAACGCAAGGCTAGGCGATGCACGACCATGCAAGGAAAGCTTAAAGCAAAGGAAGGCAAGGTCAGGCGAGATAAGGCTAAGGCACGACAACGCAAGGGTAGGAAATTCAGGGAAGGCAAGCAAAGAGTAACGGAAGGTAAGCAAGGCAAGGAAAAGGAAGGAAAGGCCAGGGTAACGGAAGGAACGGCACGGCAAGGGGAAACAAGTCTAAGGCACGACACCGAACGCTAGGCAATGAAGGGCAAGGCAAGGAAAGGGTAACGCATTTGAAAGCACGGTCAGGCGAGGCAACGCTTAGGCACGACAACGCAAGGCTAGGCAATGCACGGAAGGCAAGCAAAGAGTAACGGAAGGTAAGGAAGGCAAGGGAAAGGAAGGAAAGGCAAGTGTAACGGAAGGAACGGCACGGCAAGGGGAAACAAGGCTAAGGCACGACAACGCACGCTAGGCAATGCACGGCAAGGCAAGGAAAGGGTAACGCATGGGAAAGCACGGTCAGGCGAGGCAAGCCTAAGGCATGACAACGCAAGGCTAAGCAATGCACGGAAAGCAAGCAAAGAGTAACGGAACGCAAGGAAGGCAAGGGTAACGGAAGGAACGGCACGGCAAGGGGTAACAAGGCTAAGGCAAGACAACGCAGGGCTAGGCAATGCACGGCAAGGCAAGGAAAGGGTAACGCAGGGGAAGGCACGGTCAGGTGAGGCAAGGATAAGGCACGACAATGCAAGGCTAGGCAATGCACGGCAAGGCAAAGAAAGAGTAACGGAAGGAACGGAAGGCAAGGCAAAGCCAGGCACGGCAAGTGTAACAAAAGGCACGCAACGGCAAGGGGAAACAAGGCTAAGGCACGACAACACACGGCTAGGAAATGCACGGCAAGGCAAGGAAAGGGTAACGCAAGGCAAGGCACGGTGAGGCTAGGCAAGGCTAATGCACGACAACGCAAGGCTAGGCAATGCACGACAATGCAAGTAAAGCTTAAAGCAAAGGAAGGCACGGTCAGAAGAGATAAGGCTAAGGCACGACAACGCAAGGCTAGGCAATGCAGGGAAGGCAAGCAAAGAGTAACGGAAGGTAAGGAAGGCAAAGGAAAGCAAGGAAAGGCAATGGTAACGGAAGGAACGGCACGGTAAGGGGAAACAAGTCTAAGGCACGACAACGCACGCTAGGCAATGCACGGCAAGGGAAGGAAAGCTTAAAGCAAAGGAAGGCAAGGTCAGGCGAGATAAGGCAAAGGCACGACAACGCAAGGCTAGGCAATTCAGGGAAGGCAAGCAAAGAGTAACGGAAGGTAAGGAAGGCAAGGAAAAGCAAGGAAAGGCAAGGGTAACGGAAGGAACGGCACGGCAAGGGGGAACAAGTCTCAGGCACGACACCGAACGCTAGGCAATGAACGGCAAGGCAAGGAAAGGGTAACGTATGGGAAAGCACGGTCAGGCAAGGCAAGGCTAAGGCACGACAACGCAAGGCTAGGCAATGCACGGAAGGCAAGCAAAGAGTAACGGAAGGTAAGGAAGGCAAGGGAAAGCAAGGAAAGGCAAGTGTAACGGAAGGAACGGCACGGCAAGGGGAAACAAGGCTAAGGCACGACAACGCACGCTAGGCAATGCACGGCAAGGCAAGGAAAGGGTAACGCATGGGAAAGCACGCTCAGGCGAAGCAAGGCTAAGGCATGACAACGCAAGGCTAGGCAATGCACGGAAAGCAAGCAAAGAGTAACGGAACGCAAGGAAGGCAAGGGAAAGCAAGGGAAGGCAAGGGTAACGGAAGGAACGGCACGGCAAGGGGTAAGAAGGCTAAGGCACGACAACGCAGGGCTAGGCAATGCACGGCAAGGCAAGGAACGGGTAACGCAGGGGAAGGCACGGTCAGGTGAGGCAAGGATAAGGCACGACAATGCAAGGCTAGGCAATGCACGGCAAGGCAAGGAAAGAGTAACGGAAGGAAAGGAAGGCAAGGCAAAGCCAGGCAAGGCAAGTGTAACAAAAGGCACGCCACGGCAAGGGGAATCAAGGCTAAGGCACGACAACACACGGCTAGGAAATGCACGGCAAGGCAAGGAAAGGGTAACGCAAGGCAAGGCACGGTGAGGCTAGGCAAGGCTAATGCACGACAACGCAAGGCTAGGCAATGCACGACAATGCAAGTAAAGCTTAAAGCAAAGGAAGGCACGGTCAGAAGAGATAAGGCTAAGGCACGAAAACGCAAGGCTAGGCAATGCAGGGAAGGCAAGCAAAGAGTAACGGAAGGTAAGGAAGGCAAAGGAAAGCAAGGAAAGCCAATGGTAACGGATGGAACGGCACGGCAAGGGGAAACAAGTGTAAGGCACGACAAGGCACGCTAGGCAATGCACGGCAAGGGAAGGAAAGGGTAACGCATGGGAAAGAACGGTCAGGGGAGGCAAGGCTAAGGCACGACAACGCAAGGCTTGGCAATGCACGGAAGGCAAGCAAGGAGTAACGGAATGCAAGGAAGGAAAGGGAAAGCAAGGGAAGGCAAGGGTAACGGAAGGAACGGCACGGCAAGGGGTAACAAGCCTAAGGCACGACAACACACGGCTAGGAAATGCACGGTAAGGCAAGGAAAGGGTAACGCAAGGCAAGGCACGGTGAGGCTAGGCAAGGTTAATGCACGACAACGCAAGGCTACGCAATGCACGACAATACAAGGAAAGCTTAAAGCAAAGGAAGGCACGGTCAGTCGAGATAAGGCTAAGGCACGACAACGCAAGGCTAGGCAATGCACGGAAGGCAAGCAAAGAGTAACGGAAGGTAAGGAAGGCAAGGGAAAGCTAGGGAAGGCAAGGGTAACGGAAGGGACGGCAGGACAAGGGGTAAGAAGGCTAAGGCACGACAACGGAGGGCTAGGCAATGCACGGCAAGGCAAGCAAAGAGTAACGGAAGGAAAGGAAGGCAAGGCAAAGCCAGGCAAGGCAAGTGTAACAAAAGGAACGCAACGGCAAGGGGAAACAAGGCTAAGGCACGACAACACACGGCTAGGAAATGCACGGCAAGGCAAGGAAAGGGTAACGCAAGGCAAGGCACGGTGAGGCTAGGCAAGGCTAATGCACGACAACGCAAGGCTAGGCAATGCACGACAATGCAAGTAAAGCTTAAAGCAAAGGAAGGCACGGTCAGGCGAGATAAGGCTAAGGCACGACAACGCAAGGCTAGGCAATGCAGGGAAGGCAAGCAAAGAGTAACGGAAGGTAAGGAAGGCAAGGGAAAGCAAGGAAAGGCAATGGTAACGGAAGGAACGGCACGGTAAGGGGAAACAAGTCTAATGCACGACAACGCACGCTAGGCAATGCACGGCAAGGCAAGGAAAGGGTAACGCATGGGAAAGCACGGTCAGGGGAGGCAAGGCTAAGGCACGAAAACGCAAGGCTTGGCAATGCACGGAAGGCAAGCAAAGAGTAATGGAAGGTAAGGAAGGCAAGGGAAAGCAAAGAAAGGCAAGTGTAACGGACGGAACGGCACGGCAAGGGGAAACAAGCCTAAGGCACGACAACGCACGCTAGGCAATGCACGGCAAGGCAAGGAAAGGGTAACGCATGGGAAAGCACGGTCAGGCGAGGCAAGGCTAAGGAAAGCCAACGCAAGGCTAGGCAATGCACGGAAAGCAAGCAAGGAGTAACGGAATGCAAGGAAGGAAAGGGAAAGCAAGGGAAGGCAAGGGTAACGAAAGGAACGGCACGGCAAGGGGTAACAAGGCTAAGGCACGACAACACACGGCTAGGAAATGCACGGCAAGGCAAGGAAAGGGTAACGCAAGGCAAGGCACGGTGAGGCTAGGCAAGGTTAATGCACGACAACGCAAGGCTAAGCAATGCACGACAATGCAAGGAAAGCTTAAAGCAAAGGAAGGCACGGTCAGGCGAGATAAGGCTAAGGCACCACAACGCAAGGCTAGGCAATGCACGGAAGGCAAGCAAAGAGTAACGGAAGGTAAGGAAGGCAAGGGAAAGCAAGGAAAGGCAAGTGTAATGGAAGGAACGGCACGGCAAGGGGAAACAATGCTAAGGCACGACAACGCACGCTAGGCAATGCACGGCAAGGCAAGGAAAGGGTAACGCATGGGAAAGCACGGTCAGGCGAGGCAAGGCTAAGGCACGACAACCCAAGGCTAGGCAATGCACGGAAGGCAAGCAAAGAGAAACGGAAGGTAAGGAAGGAAAGGGAAAGCAAAGAAAGGCAAGTGTAACCGAAGGAACGGCACGGCAAGGGGAAACAAGGCTAAGGCACGACAACGCACGGCTAGGCAATGCACGGCAAGGCAAGCAAAGGGTAACGCAAGGAAAGGCACGGTGAGGCTAGGCAAGGCTAATGCACGAAAACGCAAGGCTAGGCGATGCACGGCAATGCAAGGAAAGCTTAAAGCAAAGGAAGGCAAGGTCAGGCGAGATAAGGCTAAGGCACGACAACGCAAGGCTAGGAAATTCAGGGAAGGCAAGCAAAGAGTAACGGAAGGTAAGCAAGGCAAGGAAAAGGACGGAAAGGCCAGGGTAACGGAAGGAACGGCACGGCAAGGGGAAACAAGTCTAAGGCACGACACCGAACGCTAGGCAATGAAGGGCAAGGCAAGGAAAGGGTAACGCATTTGAAAGCACGGTCAGGCGAGGCAACGCTAAGGCACGACAACGCAAGGCTAAGCAATGCACGGAAAGCAAGCAAAGAGTAACGGAACGCAAGGAAGGCAAGGGAAAGCAAGGGAAGGCAAGGGTAACGGAAGGAACGGCACGGCAAGGGGTAACAAGGCTAAGGCACGACAACGCAGGGCTAGGCAATGCACGGCAAGGCAAGGAAAGGGTAACGCAGGGGAAGGCACGGTCAGGTGAGGCAAGGATAAGGCACGACAATGCAAGGCTAGGCAATGCACGACAACGCAAGGCTAGGCAATGCAGGGAAGGCAAGAAAAGAGTAACGGAAGGTAAGGAAGGCAAAGGAAAGCAAGGAAAGGCAATGGTAACCAGAAGGAACGGCACGGCAAGGGGAAACAAGTCTAAGGCACGACAAGGCACGCTAGGCAATGCACGGCAAGGGAAGGAAAGGGTAACGCATGGGAAAGAACGGTCAGGGGAGGCAAGCCTAAGGCATGACAACGCAAGGCTAGGCAATGCACGGAAAGCAAGCAAAGAGTAACGGAACGCAAGGAAGGCAAGGGAAAGCAAGGGAAGGCAAGGGTAACGGAAGGGACGGCACGACAAGGGGTAAGAAGGCTAAGGCACGACAACGCAGGGCTAGGCAATGCACGGCAAGGCAAGCAAAGAGTAACGGAAGGAAAGGAAGGCAAGGCAAAGCCAGGCAAGGCAAGTGTAACAAAAGGCACCCAACGGCAAGGGGCAACAAGGCTAAGGCACGACAACACACGGCTAGGAAATGCACGGCAAGGCAAGGAAAGAGTAAGGCAAGGCAAGGCACGGTGAGGCTAGGCAAGGCTAATGCACGACAACGCAAGGCTAGGCAATGCACGACAATGCAAGTAAAGCTTAAAGCAAAGGAAGGCACGGTCAGGCAAGATAAGGCTAAGGCACGACAACGCAAGGCTAGGCAATGCAGGGAAGGCAAGCAAAGAGTAACGGAAGGTAAGGAAGGCAAGGGAAAGCAAGGAAAGGCAATGGTAACGGAAGGAACGGCACGGCAAGGGGAAACAAGTCTAATGCACGACAACGCACGCTAGGCAATGCACGGCAAGGCAAGGAAAGGGTAACGCATGGGAAAGCACGGTCAGGGGAGGCAAGGCTAAGGCACGACAACGCAAGGCTTGGCAATGCACGGAAGGCAAGCAAAGAGTAATGGAAGGTAAGGAAGGCAAGGGAAAGCAAAGAAAGGCAAGTGTAACGGACGGAACGGCACGGCAAGGGGAAACAAGGCTAAGGCACGACAACGCACGCTAGGCAATGCACGGCAAGGCAAGGAAAGGGTAACGCATGGGAAAGCACGGTCAGGCGAGGCAAGGCTAAGGAAAGCCAACGCAAGGCTAGGCAATGCACGGAAAGCAAGCAAGGAGTAACGGAATGCAAGGAAGGAAAGGGAAAGCAAGGGAAGGCAAGGGTAACGAAAGGAACGGCACGGCAAGGGGTAACAAGGCTAAGGCACGACAACACACGGCTAGGAAATGCACGGCAAGGCAAGCAAAGTGTAACGCAAGGAAAGGCACGGTGAGGCTAGGCAAGGCTAATGCACGAAAACGCAAGGCTAGGCGATGCACGACCATGCAAGGAAAGCTTAAAGCAAAGGAAGGCAAGGTCAGGCGAGATAAGGCTAAGGCACGACAACGCAAGGGTAGGAAATTCAGGGAAGGCAAGCAAAGAGTAACGGAAGGTAAGCAAGGCAAGGAAAAGGAAGGAAAGGCCAGGGTAACGGAAGGAACGGCACGGCAAGGGGAAACAAGTCTAAGGCACGACACCGAACGCTAGGCAATGAAGGGCAAGGCAAGGAAAGGGTAACGCATTTGAAAGCACGGTCAGGCGAGGCAACGCTTAGGCACGACAACGCAAGGCTAGGCAATGCACGGAAGGCAAGCAAAGAGTAACGGAAGGTAAGGAAGGCAAGGGAAAGGAAGGAAAGGGAAGTGTAACGGAAGGAACGGCACGGCAAGGGGAAACAAGGCTAAGGCACGACAACGCACGCTAGGCAATGCACGGCTAGGCAAGGAAAGGGTAACGCATGGGAAAGCACGGTCAGGCGAGGCAAGCCTAAGGCATGACAACGCAAGGCTAAGCAATGCACGGAAAGCAAGCAAAGAGTAACGGAACGCAAGGAAGGCAAGGGTAACGGAAGGAACGGCACGGCAAGGGGTAACAAGGCTAAGGCAAGACAACGCAGGGCTAGGCAATGCACGGCAAGGCAAGGAAAGGGTAACGCAGGGGAAGGCACGGTCAGGTGAGGCAAGGATAAGGCACGACAATGCAAGGCTAGGCAATGCACGGCAAGGCAAAGAAAGAGTAACGGAAGGAACGGAAGGCAAGGCAAAGCCAGGCACGGCAAGTGTAACAAAAGGCACGCAACGGCAAGGGGAAACAAGGCTAAGGCACGACAACACACGGCTAGGAAATGCACGGCAAGGCAAGGAAAGGGTAACGCAAGGCAAGGCACGGTGAGGCTAGCAAGGTTAATGCACGACAACGCAAGGCTAGGCAATGCACGACAATGCAAGGAAAGCTTAAAGCAAAGGAAGGCACGGTCAGGCGAGATAAGGCTAAGGCACGACAACGCAAGGCTAGGCAATGCAGGGAAGGCAAGCAAAGAGTAACGGAAGGTAAGGAAGGCAAGGGAAAGCAAGGAAAGGCAAGTGTAACGGAAGGAACGGCACGGCAAGGGGAAACAATGCTAAGGCACGACAACGCACGCTAGGCAATGCACGGCAAGGCAAGGAAAGGGTAACGCATGGCAATGCACGGTCAGGGGAGTCAAGGCTAAGGCACGACAACGCAAGGCTTGGCAATGCACGGAAGGCAAGCAAAGAGTAATGGAAGGTAAGGAAGGCAAGGGAAAGCAAAGAAAGGCAAGTGTAACGGACGGAACGGCACGGCAAGGGGAAACAAGGCTAAGGCACGACAACGCACGCTAGGCAATGCACGGCAAGGCAAGGAAAGGGTAACGCATGGGAAAGCACGGTCAGGCGAGGCAAGGCTAAGGAAAGCCAACGCAAGGCTAGGCAATGCACGGAAAGCAAGCAAGGAGTAACGGAATTCAAGGAAGGAAAGGGAAAGCAAGGGAAGGCAAGGGTAACGAAAGGAACGGCACGGCAAGGGGTAACAAGGCTAAGGCACGACAACACACGGCTAGGAAATGCACGGCAAGGCAAGGAAAGGGTAAGGCAAGGCAAGGCACGGTGAGGCTAGGCAAGGTTAATGCACGACAACGCAAGGCTAGGCAATGCACGACAATGCAAGGAAAGCTTAAAGCAAAGGAAGGCACGGTCAGGCGAGATAAGGCTAAGGCACGACAATGCAAGGCTAGGCAATGCACGGAAGGCAAGCAAAGAGTAACGGAAGGTAAGGAAGGCAAGGGAAAGCAAGGAAAGGCAAGTGTAACGGAAGGAACGGCACGGCAAGGGGAAACAATGCTAAGGCACGACAACGCACGCTAGGCAATGCACGGCAAGGCAAGGAAAGGGTAACGCATGGGAAAGCACGGTCAGGCGAGGCAAGGCTAAGGCAGGACAACCCAAGGCTAGGCAATGCATGGAAGGCAAGCAAAGAGAAACGGAAGGTAAGGAACGAAAGGGAAAGCAAAGAAAGGCAAGTGTAACGGAAGGAACGGCACGGGAAGGGGAAACAAGGCTAAGGCACGACAACGCACGGCTAGGCAATGCACGGCAAGGCAAGCAAAGGGTAACGCAAGGAAAGGCACGGTGAGGCTAGGCAAGGCTAATGCACGAAAACGCAAGGCTAGGCGATGCACGACAATGCAAGGAAAGCTTAAAGCAAAGGAAGGCAAGGTCAGGCGATATAAGGCTAAGGCACGACAACGCAAGGCTAGGAAATTCAGGGAAGGCAAGCAAAGAGTAACGGAAGGTCAGCAAGGCAAGGAAAAGGAAGGAAAGGCCAGGGTAACGGAAGGAACGGCACGGCAAGGGGAAACAAGTCTAAGGCACGACACCGAACGATAGGCAATGAACGGCAAGGCAAGGAAAGGGTAACGCATTTGAAAGCACGGTCAGGCGAGGCAACGCTAAGGCACGACAACGCAAGGCTAGGCAATGCACGGAAGGCAAGCAAAGAGTAACGGAAGGTAAGGAAGGCACGGGAAAGGAAGGAAAGGCAAGTGTAACGGAAGGAACGGCACGGCAAGGGGAAATAAGGCTAAGGCACGACAACAAACGGCTAGGCAATGCACGGAAAGGCAAGGAAAGGGTAACGCATGGGAAAGCACGGTCAGGCGATGCAAGGCTAAGGCATGACAACGCAAGGCTAGGCAATGCACGGAAAGCAAGCAAAGAGTAACGGAACGCAAGGAAGGCAAGGGAAAGCAAGGGAAGGCAAGGGTAACGGAAGGAACGGCACGGCAAGGGGTAAGAAGGCTAAGGCACGGCAACGCAGGGCTAGGCAATGCACGGCAAGGCAAGGAAAGGGTAACGCAGGGGAAGGCACGGTCAGGTGAGGCAAGGATAAGGCACGACAATGCAAGGCTAGGCAATGCACGGCAAGGCAAGGAAAGAGTAACGGAAGGAAAGGAAGGCAAGTCAAAGCCAGGAAAGGCAAGTGTAACAAAAGGCACGCCACGGTAAGGGGAAACAAGGCTAAGGCACGACAACGCACGGCTAGGCAATGCACGGCAAGGCAAGGAAAGGGTAACGCAAGGCAAGGCACGGTGAGGCTAGGCAAGGCTAATGCACGACAACGCAAGGCTAGGCAATGCAAGACAATGCAAGGAAAGCTTAAAGCAAAGGAAGTCACGGTCAGGCGAGATAAGGCTAAGGCACGACAACGCAAGGCTAGGCAATGCAGTGAAGGGAAGCAAAGAGTAACGGAAGGTAAGCAAGGCAAGGAAAAGCAAGGAAAGGCAAGGGTAACGGAAGGAACTGCACGGCAAGGGGAAACAAGGCTAAGGCACGGCAACGCAGGCTGGGCAATGCACGGCAAGGCAAGGAAAGGGTAACGCATGGGAAAGCACGTTCAGGCGAGGCAAGGCTAAGGCACGACAACGCAAGGCTTGGCAATGCACGGAAGGCAAGCAAAGAGTAACGGAAGGTAAGGAAGGCAAGGGAAAGCAAAGAAAGGCAAGTGTAACGGAAGGAACGGCACGGCAAGGGGAAACAAGGCTAAGGCACGACAAATCACGCTAGGCAATGCACGGCAAGGCAAGGAAAGGGTAACGCATGGGAAAGCACGGTCAGGCGAGGCAAGCCTAAGGCATGACAACGCAAGGCTAGGCAATGCACGGAAAGCAAGCAAAGAGTAACGGAACAGAAGGAAGGCAAGGGAATGCAAGGGTAACGGAAGGAACGGCACGGCAAGGGATAACAAGGCTTAGGCACGACAACGCAAGGCTAGGCAATGCACGGCAAGGCAAAGAAAGGGTAACGCAGGGGAAGGCACGGTCAGGTGAGGCAAGGATAAGGCACGACAATGCAAGGCTAGGCAATGCACGGCAAGGCAAGGAAAGAGTAACGGAACGCAAGGAAGGCAAGGGAAAGCAAGGGAAGGCAAGGGTAACGGAAGGAACGGCACGACAAGGGGTAAGAAGGCTAAGGCACGACAACGCAGGGCTAGGCAATGCACGGCAAGGCAAGCAAAGAGTAACGGAAGGAAAGGAAGGCAAGGCAAAGCCAGGCAAGACAAGTGTAACAAAAGGCACGCAACGGCAAGGGGAAACAAGGCTAAGGCACGACAACACACGGCTAGGAAATGCACGGCAAGGCAAGGAAAGGGTAACGCAAGGCAAGGCACGGTGAGGCTAGGCAAGGCTAATGCACGACAACGCAAGGCTAGGCAATGCACGACAATGCAAGTAAAGCTTAAAGCAAAGGAAGGCACGGTCAGAAGAGATAAGGCTAAGGCACGAGAACGCAAGGCTAGGCAATGCAGGGAAGGCAAGCAAAGAGTAACGGAAGGTAAGGAAGGCAAGGGAAAGCAAGGAAAGGCAATGGTAACGGAAGGAACGGCACGGCAAGGGGAAACAAGTCTAATGCACGACAACGCACGCTAGGCAATGCACGGCAAGGCAAGGAAAGGGTAACGCATGGGAAAGCACGGTCAGGGGAGGCAAGGCTAAGGCACGACAACGCAAGGCTTGGCAATGCACAGAAGGCAAGCAAAGAGTAATGGAAGGTAAGGAAGGCAAGGGAAAGCAAAGAAAGGCAAGTGTAACGGACGGAACGGCACGGCAAGGGGAAACAAGGCTAAGGCAGGACAACGCACGCTAGGCAATGCACGGCAAGGCAAGGAAAGGGTAACGCATGGGAAAGCACGGTCAGGCGAGGCAAGGCTAAGGAAAGCCAACGCAAGGCTAGGCAATGCACGGAAAGCAAGCAAGGAGTAACGGAATGCAAGGAAGGAAAGGGACAGCAAGGGAAGGCAAGGGTAACGAAAGGAACGGCACGGCAAGGGGTAACAAGGCTAAGGCACGACAACACACGGCTAGGAAATGCACGGCAAGGCAAGGAAAGGGTAACGCAAGGCAAGGCACGGTGAGGCTAGGCAAGGTTAATGCACGACAACGAAAGGCTAGGCAATGCACGACAATGCAAGGAAAGCTTAAAGCAAAGGAAGGCAAGGTCAGGCGATATAAGGCTAAGGCACGACAACGCAAGGCTAGGAAATTCAGGGAAGGCAAGCAAAGAGTAACGGAAGGTAAGCAAGGCAAGGAAAAGGAAGGAAGGCCAGGGTAACGGAAGGAACGGCACGGCAAGGGGAAACAAGTCTAAGGCACGACACCGAACGCTAGGCAATGAACGGCAAGGCAAGGAAAGGGTAACGCATTTTAAAGCACGGTCAGGCGAGGCAACGCTAAGGCACGACAACGCAAGGCTAGGCAATGCACGGAAGGCAAGCAAAGAGTAACGGAAGGTAAGGAAGGCAAGGGAAAGGAAGGAAAGGCAAGTGTAACGGAAGGAACGGCACGGCAAGGGGAAACAAGGCTAAGACACGACAACGCACGGCTAGGAAATGCACGGCAAGGCAAGGAAAGGGTAACGCATGGGAAAGCACGGTCAGGCGATGCAAGGCTAAGGCATGACAACGCAAGGCTAGGCAATGCACGGAAAGCAAGCAAAGAGTAACGGAACGCAAGGAAGGCAAGGGAAAGCAAGGGAAGGCAAGGGTAACGGAAGGAACGGCACGGCAAGGGGTAAGAAGGCTAAGGCACGGCAACGCAGGGCTAGGCAATGCACGGCAAGGCAAGGAAAGGGTAACGCATTTGAAAGCACGGTCAGGCGAGGCAACGCTAAGGCACGACAACGCAAGGCTAGGCAATGCACGGAAGGCAAGCAAAGAGTAACGGAAGGTAAGGAAGGCAAGGGAAAGGAAGGAAAGGCAAGTGTAACGGAAGGAACGGCACGGCAAGGGGAAACAAGGCTAAGACACGACAACGCACGGCTAGGCAATGCACGGAAAGGCAAGGAAAGGGTAACGCATGGGAAAGCACGGTCAGGCGATGCAAGGCTAAGGCATGACAACGCAAGGCTAGGCAATGCACGGAAAGCAAGCAAAGAGTAACGGAACGCAAGGAAGGCAAGGGAAAGCAAGGGAAGGCAAGGGTAACGGAAGGAACGGCACGGCAAGGGGTAAGAAGGCTAAGGCACGGCAACGCAGGGCTAGGCAATGCACGGCAAGGCAAGGAAAGGGTAACGCATTTTAAAGCACGGTCAGGCGAGGCAACGCTAAGGCACGACAACGCAAGGCTAGGCAATGCACGGAAGGCAAGCAAAGAGTAACGGAAGGTAAGGAAGGCAAGGGAAAGGAAGGAAAGGCAAGTGTAACGGAAGGAACGGCACGGCAAGGGGAAACAAGGCTAAGACACGACAACGCACGGCTAGGCAATGCACGGAAAGGCAAGGAAAGGGTAACGCATGGGAAAGCACGGTCAGGCGATGCAAGGCTAAGGCATGACAACGCAAGGCTAGGCAATGCACGGAAAGCAAGCAAAGAGTAACGGAACGCAAGGAAGGCAAGGGAAAGCAAGGGAAGGCAAGGGTAACGGAAGGAACGGCACGGCAAGGGGTAAGAAGGCTAAGGCACGGCAACGCAGGGCTAGGCAATGCACGGCAAGGCAAGGAAAGGGTAACGCAGGGGAAGGCACGGTCAGGTGAGGCAAGGATAAGGCACGACAATGCAAGGCTAGGCAATGCACGGCAAGGCAAGGAAAGAGTAACGGAAGGAAAGGAAGGCAAGTCAAAGCCAGGAAAGGCAAGTGTAACAAAAGGCACGCCACGGCAAGGGGAAACAAGGCTAAGGCACGACAACACACGGCTAGGAAATGCACGGCAAGGCAAGGAAAGGGTAACGGAAGGTAAGGAAGGCAAGGGAAAGCAAGGGAAGGCAAGGGTAACGGAAGGGACGGCACGGCAAGGGGTAACAAGGCTAAGGCACGACAACGCAGGGCTAGGCAATGCACGGCAAGGCAAGCAAAGAGTAACGGAAGGAAAGGAAGGCAAGGCAAAGCCAGGCAAGGCAAGTGTAACAAAAGGCACGCAACGGCAAGGGGAAACAAGGCTAAGGCACGACAACACACGGCTAGGAAATGCACGGCAAGGCAAGGAAAGGGCAACGCAAGGCAAGGCACGGTGAGGCTAGGCAAGGCTAATGCACGACAACGCAAGTCTAGGCAATGCACGACAATGCAAGTAAAGCTTAAAGCAAAGGAAGGCACGGTCAGGCGAGATAAGGCTAAGGCACGACAACTGAAGGCTAGGCAATGCAGGGAAGGCAAGCAAAGAGTAACGGAAGGTAAGGAAGGCAAGGGAAAGCAAGGAAAGGCAATGGTAACGGAAGGAACGGCACGGCAAGGGGAAACAAGTCTAAGGCACGACAACGCACGCTAGGCAATGCACGGCAAGGCAAGGAAAGGGTAACGCATGGGAAAGCACGGTCAGGGGAGGCAAGGCTAAGGCACGACAACGCAAGGCTTGGCAATGCACGGAAGGCAAGCAAAGAGTAACGGATGGTAAGGAAGGCAAGGGAAAGCAAAGAAAGGCAAGTGTAACGGAAGGAACGGCACGGCAAGGGGAAACAAGGCTAATGCACGACAACGCACGCTAGGCAATGCACGGCAAGGCAAGGAAAGGGTAACGCATGGGAAAGCACGGTCAGGCGAGGGAAGGCTAAGGAAAGCCAACGCAAGGCTAGGCAATGCACGGAAAGCAAGCAAGGAGTAAAGGAATGCAAGGAAGGAAAGGGAAAGCAAGGGAAGGCAAGGGTAACGAAAGGAACGGCACGGCAAGGTGTAACAAGGCTAAGGCACGACAACACACGGCTAGGAAATGCACGGCAAGGCAAGGAAAGTGTAACGCAAGGCAAGGCACGGTGAGGCTATGCAAGGTTAATGCACGACAACGCAAGGCTAGGCAATGCACGACAATGCAAGGAAAGCTTAAAGCAAAGGAAGGCACGGTCAGGCGAGATAAGGATAAGGCACGACAACGCAAGGCTAGGCAATGCACGGAAGGCAAGCAAAGAGTAACGGAAGGTAAGGAAGGCAAGGGAAAGCAAGGAAAGGCAAGTGTAACGGAAGGAACGGCACGGCAAGGGGAAACAATGCTAAGGCACGACAACGCACGCTAGGCAATGCACGGCAAGGCAAGGAAAGGGTAACGCATGGGAAAGCACGGTCAGGCGAGGCAAGGCTAAGGCACGACAACCCAAGGCTAGGCAATGCACGGAAGGCAAGCAAAGAGAAACGGAAAGTAAGGAACGAAAGGGAAAGCAAAGAAAGGCAAGTGTAACGAAAGGAACGGCACGGCAAGGGGTAACAAGGCTAAGGCACGACAACGCACGTCTAGGCAATGCACGGCAAGGCAAGCAAAGGGTAACGCAAGGAAAGGCACGGTGAGGCTAGGCAAGGCTAATGCACGAAAACGCAAGGCTAGGCGATGCTCGACAATGCAAGGAAAGCTAAAAGCAAAGGAAGGCAAGGTCAGGCGATATAAGGCTAAGGCACGACAACGCAAGGCTAGGAAATTCAGGGAAGGCAAGCAAAGAGTAACGGAAGGTAAGCAAGGCAAGGAAAAGGAAGGAAAGGCCAGGGTAACGGAAGGAACGGCAAGGCAAGAGGAAACAAGTCTAAGGCACGACACCGAACGCTAGGCAATGAACGGCAAGGCAAGGAAAGGGTAACGCATTTGAAAGCACGGTCAGGCGAGGCAACGCTAAGGCACGACAACGCAAGGCTAGGCAATGCACGGAAGGCAAGCAAAGAGTAACGGAAGGTAAGGAAGGCAAGGGAAAGGAAGGAAAGGCAAGTGTAACGGAAGGAACGGCACGGCAAGGCGAAATAAGGCTAAGGCACGACAACGCACGGCTAGGCAATGCACGGAAAGGCAAGGAAAGGGTAACGCATGGGAAAGCACGGTCAGGCGATGCAAGGCTAAGGCATGACAACGCAAGGCTAGGCAATGCACGGAAAGCAAGCAAAGAGTAACGGAACGCAAGGAAGGCAAGGGAAAGCAAGGGAAGGCAAGGGTAACGGAAGGAACGGCACGGCAAGGAGTAAGAAGGCTAAGGCACGGCAACGCAGGGCTAGGCAATGCACGGCAAGGCAAGGAAAGGGTAACGCAGGGGAAGGCACGGTCAGGTGAGGCAAGGATAAGGCACGACAATGCAAGGCTAGGCAATGCACGGCAAGGCAAGGAAAGAGTAACGGAAGGAAAGGAAGGCAAGTCAAAGCCAGGAAAGGCAAGTGTAACAAAAGGCACGCCATGGCAAGGGGAAACAAGGCTAAGGCACGACAACGCACGGCTAGGCAATGCACGGCAAGGCAAGGAAAGGGTAACGCAAGGCAAGGCACGGTGAGGCTAGGCAAGGCTAATGCACGACAACGCAAGGCTAGGCAATGCACGACAATGCAAGGAAAGCTTAAAGCAAAGGAAGGCACGGTCAGGCGAGATAAGGCTAAGGCACGACAACGCAAGGCTAGGCAATGCAGGGAAGGGAAGCAAAGAGTAACGGAAGGTAAGCAAGGCAAGGAAAAGCAAGGAAAGGCAAGGGTAACGGAAGGAACTGCACGGCAAGGGGAAACAAGGCTAAGGCACGGCAACGCAGGCTGGGCAATGCACGGCAAGGCAAGGAAAGGGTAACGCATGGGAAAGCACGTTCAGGCGAGGCAAGGCTAAGGCACGACAACGCAAGGCTAGGCAATGCACGGAAGGCAAGCAAAGAGTAACGGAAGGTAAGGAAGGCAAGGGAAAGCAAAGAAAGGCAAGTGTAACGGAAGGAACGGCACGGCAAGGGGAAACAAGGCTAAGGCACGACAACGCACGCTAGGCAATGCACGGCAAGGCAAGGAAAGGGTAACGCATGGGAAAGCAAGGTCAGGCGAGGCAAGCCTAAGGCAGGACAATGCAAGGCTAGGCAATGCACGGCAAGGCAAGGAAAGAGTAACGGAAGGAAAGGAAGGCAAGGCAAAGCCAGGCAAGGCAAGTGTAACAAAAGGCACGCAACGGCACGGGGAAACAAGGCTAAGGCACGACAACACACGGCTAGGAAATGCAAGGCAAGGAAAGTAAAGGGTAACACAAGGCAAGGCACGGTGAGGCTAGGCAAGGCTAATGCACGACAACGCAAGGCTAGGCAATGCACGACAATGCAAGTAAAGCTTAAAGCAAAGGAAGGCACGGTTAGAAGAGATAAGGCTAAGGAACGACAACGCAAGGCTAGGCAATGCACGGAAGGCAAGAAAAGAGTAACGGAAGGTAAGGAAGGCAAAGGAAAGCAAGGAAAGGCAATGGTAACGGAAGGAACGGCACGGCACGGGGAAACAAGTCTAAGGCACGACAACGCACGCTAGGCAATGCACGGCAAGGGAAGGAACGGGTAACGCATGGGAAAGAACGGTCAGGGGAGGCAAGCCTAAGGCATGACAACGCAAGGGTAGGCAATGCACGGAAAGCAAGCAAAGAGTAGCGGAACGCAAGGAAGGCAAGGGAAAGCAAGGGAAGGCAAGGGTAACGGAAGGAACGGCACGACAAGGGGTAAGAAGGCTAAGGCACGACAACGCAGGGCTAGGCAATGCACGGCAAGGCAAGCAAAGAGTAACGGAAGGAAAGGAAGGCAAAGAAAAGCCAGGCTAGGCAAGTGTAACAAAAGGCACGCAACGGCAAGGGGAAACAAGGCTAAGGCACGACAACACACGGCTAGGAAATGCACGGCAAGGCAAGGAAAGGGTAACGCAAGGCAAGGCACGGTGAGGCTAGGCAAGGCTAATGCACGACAACGCAAGGCTAGGCAATGCACGACAATGCAAGTAAAGCTTAAAGCAAAGGAAGGCACGGTCAGGCGAGATAAGCCTAAGGCACGACAACGCAAGGCTTGGCAATGCACGGAAGGCAAGCAAAGAGTAACGGAAGGTAAGGAAGGCAAGGGAAAGCAAGGAAAGGCAATGGTAACGGAAGGAACGGCACGGCAAGGGGAAACAAGTCTAATGCACGACAACGCACGCTAGGCAATGCACGGCAAGGCAAGGAAACGGTAACGCATGGGAAAGCACGGTCAGGGGAGGGAAGGCTAAGGCACGACAACGCAAGGCTTGGCAATGCACGGAAGGCAACCAAAGAGTAATGGAAGGTAAGGAAGGCAAGGGAAAGCAAAGAAAGGCAATTGTAACGGAAGGAACGGCACGGCAAGGGGAAACAAGGCTAAGGCACGACAACGTACGCTAGGCAATGCACGGCAAGCCAAGGAAAGGGTAACGCATGGGAAAGCACGGTCAGGCGAGGCAAGGCTAAGGAAAGCCAACGCAAGGCTAGGCAATGCACGGAAAGCAAGCAAGGAGTAACGGAATGCAAGGAAGGAAAGGGAAAGTAAGGGAAGGCAAGGATAACGAAAGGAACGGCACGGCAAGGGGTAACAAGGCTAAGGCACGACAACACACGGCTAGGAAATGCACGGCAAGGCAAGGAAAGGGTAACGCAAGGCAAGGCACGGTGAGGCTAGGCAAGGCTAATGCACGACAACGCAAGGCTAGGCAATTCACGGCAAGGCAAGGAAAGGGTAACGCATGGGAAAGCACGGTCAGGCGAGGCAAGGCTAAGGCACGACAACGCAAGGCTAGGCAATGCACGGAAGGCAAGCAAAGAGAAACGGAAGGTAAGGAAGGAAAGGGAAAGCAAAGAAAGGCAAGTGTAACCGAAGGAACGGCACGGCAAGGGGAAACAAGGCTAAGGCACGACAACGCACGGCTAGGCAATGCACGGCAAGGCAAGCAAAGGGTAACGCAAGGAAAGGCACGGTGAGGCTAGGCAAGGCTAATGCACGAAAACGCAAGGCTAGGCGATGCACGACCATGCAAGGAAAGCTTAAAGCAAAGGAAGGCAAGGTCAGGCGAGATAAGGCTAAGGCACGACAACGCAAGGGTAGGAAATTCAGGGAAGGCAAGCAAAGAGTAACGGAAGGTAAGCAAGGCAAGGAAAAGGAAGGAAAGGCCAGGGTAACGGAAGGAACGGCACGGCAAGGGGAAACAAGTCTAAGGCACGACACCGAACGCTAGGCAATGAAGGGCAAGGCAAGGAAAGGGTAACGCATTTGAAAGCACGGTCAGGCGAGGCAACGCTTAGGCACGACAACGCAAGGCTAGGCAATGCACGGAAGGCAAGCAAAGAGTAACGGAAGGTAAGGAAGGCAAGGGAAAGGAAGGAAAGGCAAGTGTAACGGAAGGAACGGCACGGCAAGGGGAAACAAGGCTAAGGCACGACAACGCACGCTAGGCAATGCACGGCAAGGCAAGGAAAGGGTAACGCATGGGAAAGCACGGTCAGGCGAGGCAAGCCTAAGGCATGACAACGCAAGGCTAAGCAATGCACGGAAAGCAAGCAAAGAGTAACGGAACGCAAGGAAGGCAAGGGTAACGGAAGGAACGGCACGGCAAGGGGTAACAAGGCTAAGGCAAGACAACGCAGGGCTAGGCAATGCACGGCAAGGCAAGGAAAGGGTAACGCAGGGGAAGGCACGGTCAGGTGAGGCAAGGATAAGGCACGACAATGCAAGGCTAGGCAATGCACGGCAAGGCAAAGAAAGAGTAACGGAAGGAACGGAAGGCAAGGCAAAGCCAGGCACGGCAAGTGTAACAAAAGGCACGCAACGGCAAGGGGAAACAAGGCTAAGGCACGACAACACACGGCTAGGAAATGCACGGCAAGGCAAGGAAAGGGTAACGCAAGGCAAGGCACGGTGAGGCTAGGCAAGGCTAATGCACGACAACGCAAGGCTAGGCAATGCACGACAATGCAAGTAAAGCTTAAAGCAAAGGAAGGCACGGTCAGAAGAGATAAGGCTAAGGCACGACAACGCAAGGCTAGGCAATGCAGGGAAGGCAAGCAAAGAGTAACGGAAGGTAAGGAAGGCAAAGGAAAGCAAGGAAAGGCAATGGTAACGGAAGGAACGGCACGGTAAGGGGAAACAAGTCTAAGGCACGACAACGCACGCTAGGCAATGCACGGCAAGGGAAGGAAAGCTTAAAGCAAAGGAAGGCAAGGTCAGGCGAGATAAGGCAAAGGCACGACAACGCAAGGCTAGGCAATTCAGGGAAGGCAAGCAAAGAGTAACGGAAGGTAAGGAAGGCAAGGAAAAGCAAGGAAAGGCAAGGGTAACGGAAGGAACGGCACGGCAAGGGGGAACAAGTCTCAGGCACGACACCGAACGCTAGGCAATGAACGGCAAGGCAAGGAAAGGGTAACGTATGGGAAAGCACGGTCAGGCAAGGCAAGGCTAAGGCACGACAACGCAAGGCTAGGCAATGCACGGAAGGCAAGCAAAGAGTAACGGAAGGTAAGGAAGGCAAGGGAAAGCAAGGAAAGGCAAGTGTAACGGAAGGAACGGCACGGCAAGGGGAAACAAGGCTAAGGCACGACAACGCACGCTAGGCAATGCACGGCAAGGCAAGGAAAGGGTAACGCATGGGAAAGCACGCTCAGGCGAAGCAAGGCTAAGGCATGACAACGCAAGGCTAGGCAATGCACGGAAAGCAAGCAAAGAGTAACGGAACGCAAGGAAGGCAAGGGAAAGCAAGGGAAGGCAAGGGTAACGGAAGGAACGGCACGGCAAGGGGTAAGAAGGCTAAGGCACGACAACGCAGGGCTAGGCAATGCACGGCAAGGCAAGGAACGGGTAACGCAGGGGAAGGCACGGTCAGGTGAGGCAAGGATAAGGCACGACAATGCAAGGCTAGGCAATGCACGGCAAGGCAAGGAAAGAGTAACGGAAGGAAAGGAAGGCAAGGCAAAGCCAGGCAAGGCAAGTGTAACAAAAGGCACGCCACGGCAAGGGGAATCAAGGCTAAGGCACGACAACACACGGCTAGGAAATGCACGGCAAGGCAAGGAAAGGGTAACGCAAGGCAAGGCACGGTGAGGCTAGGCAAGGCTAATGCACGACAACGCAAGGCTAGGCAATGCACGACAATGCAAGTAAAGCTTAAAGCAAAGGAAGGCACGGTCAGAAGAGATAAGGCTAAGGCACGAAAACGCAAGGCTAGGCAATGCAGGGAAGGCAAGCAAAGAGTAACGGAAGGTAAGGAAGGCAAAGGAAAGCAAGGAAAGCCAATGGTAACGGATGGAACGGCACGGCAAGGGGAAACAAGTGTAAGGCACGACAAGGCACGCTAGGCAATGCACGGCAAGGGAAGGAAAGGGTAACGCATGGGAAAGAACGGTCAGGGGAGGCAAGGCTAAGGCACGACAACGCAAGGCTTGGCAATGCACGGAAGGCAAGCAAGGAGTAACGGAATGCAAGGAAGGAAAGGGAAAGCAAGGGAAGGCAAGGGTAACGGAAGGAACGGCACGGCAAGGGGTAACAAGCCTAAGGCACGACAACACACGGCTAGGAAATGCACGGTAAGGCAAGGAAAGGGTAACGCAAGGCAAGGCACGGTGAGGCTAGGCAAGGTTAATGCACGACAACGCAAGGCTAGGCAATGCACGACAATACAAGGAAAGCTTAAAGCAAAGGAAGGCACGGTCAGTCGAGATAAGGCTAAGGCACGACAACGCAAGGCTAGGCAATGCACGGAAGGCAAGCAAAGAGTAACGGAAGGTAAGGAAGGCAAGGGAAAGCTAGGGAAGGCAAGGGTAACGGAAGGGACGGCAGGACAAGGGGTAAGAAGGCTAAGGCACGACAACGGAGGGCTAGGCAATGCACGGCAAGGCAAGCAAAGAGTAACGGAAGGAAAGGAAGGCAAGGCAAAGCCAGGCAAGGCAAGTGTAACAAAAGGAACGCAACGGCAAGGGGAAACAAGGCTAAGGCACGACAACACACGGCTAGGAAATGCACGGCAAGGCAAGGAAAGGGTAACGCAAGGCAAGGCACGGTGAGGCTAGGCAAGGCTAATGCACGACAACGCAAGGCTAGGCAATGCACGACAATGCAAGTAAAGCTTAAAGCAAAGGAAGGCACGGTCAGGCGAGATAAGGCTAAGGCACGACAACGCAAGGCTAGGCAATGCAGGGAAGGCAAGCAAAGAGTAACGGAAGGTAAGGAAGGCAAGGGAAAGCAAGGAAAGGCAATGGTAA
Source organism: Macrotis lagotis (assembly GCF_037893015.1). Classification (NCBI taxonomy): domain Eukaryota; kingdom Metazoa; phylum Chordata; class Mammalia; order Peramelemorphia; family Peramelidae; genus Macrotis; species Macrotis lagotis. The sequence goes on from NW_027421908.1 coordinate 870,608, forward strand.
CGGAAGGAACGGCACGGTAAGGGGAAACAAGTCTAATGCACGACAACGCACGCTAGGCAATGCACGGCAAGGCAAGGAAAGGGTAACGCATGGGAAAGCACGGTCAGGGGAGGCAAGGCTAAGGCACGAAAACGCAAGGCTTGGCAATGCACGGAAGGCAAGCAAAGAGTAATGGAAGGTAAGGAAGGCAAGGGAAAGCAAAGAAAGGCAAGTGTAACGGACGGAACGGCACGGCAAGGGGAAACAAGCCTAAGGCACGACAACGCACGCTAGGCAATGCACGGCAAGGCAAGGAAAGGGTAAGGCACGAAAACGCAAGGCTTGGCAATGCACGGAAGGCAAGCAAAGAGTAATGGAAGGTAAGGAAGGCAAGGGAAAGCAAAGAAAGGCAAGTGTAACGGACGGAACGGCACGGCAAGGGGAAACAAGCCTAAGGCACGACAACGCACGCTAGGCAATGCACGGCAAGGCAAGGAAAGGGTAACGCATGGGAAAGCACGGTCAGGCGAGGCAAGGCTAAGGAAAGCCAACGCAAGGCTAGGCAATGCACGGAAAGCAAGCAAGGAGTAACGGAATGCAAGGAAGGAAAGGGAAAGCAAGGGAAGGCAAGGGTAACGAAAGGAACGGCACGGCAAGGGGTAACAAGGCTAAGGCACGACAACACACGGCTAGGAAATGCACGGCAAGGCAAGGAAAGGGTAACGCAAGGCAAGGCACGGTGAGGCTAGGCAAGGTTAATGCACGACAACGCAAGGCTAAGCAATGCACGACAATGCAAGGAAAGCTTAAAGCAAAGGAAGGCACGGTCAGGCGAGATAAGGCTAAGGCACCACAACGCAAGGCTAGGCAATGCACGGAAGGCAAGCAAAGAGTAACGGAAGGTAAGGAAGGCAAGGGAAAGCAAGGAAAGGCAAGTGTAATGGAAGGAACGGCACGGCAAGGGGAAACAATGCTAAGGCACGACAACGCACGCTAGGCAATGCACGGCAAGGCAAGGAAAGGGTAACGCATGGGAAAGCACGGTCAGGCGAGGCAAGGCTAAGGCACGACAACCCAAGGCTAGGCAATGCACGGAAGGCAAGCAAAGAGAAACGGAAGGTAAGGAAGGAAAGGGAAAGCAAAGAAAGGCAAGTGTAACCGAAGGAACGGCACGGCAAGGGGAAACAAGGCTAAGGCACGACAACGCACGGCTAGGCAATGCACGGCAAGGCAAGCAAAGGGTAACGCAAGGAAAGGCACGGTGAGGCTAGGCAAGGCTAATGCACGAAAACGCAAGGCTAGGCGATGCACGGCAATGCAAGGAAAGCTTAAAGCAAAGGAAGGCAAGGTCAGGCGAGATAAGGCTAAGGCACGACAACGCAAGGCTAGGAAATTCAGGGAAGGCAAGCAAAGAGTAACGGAAGGTAAGCAAGGCAAGGAAAAGGACGGAAAGGCCAGGGTAACGGAAGGAACGGCACGGCAAGGGGAAACAAGTCTAAGGCACGACACCGAACGCTAGGCAATGAAGGGCAAGGCAAGGAAAGGGTAACGCATTTGAAAGCACGGTCAGGCGAGGCAACGCTAAGGCACGACAACGCAAGGCTAAGCAATGCACGGAAAGCAAGCAAAGAGTAACGGAACGCAAGGAAGGCAAGGGAAAGCAAGGGAAGGCAAGGGTAACGGAAGGAACGGCACGGCAAGGGGTAACAAGGCTAAGGCACGACAACGCAGGGCTAGGCAATGCACGGCAAGGCAAGGAAAGGGTAACGCAGGGGAAGGCACGGTCAGGTGAGGCAAGGAAAGGCACGACAATGCAAGGCTAGGCAATGCACGACAACGCAAGGCTAGGCAATGCAGGGAAGGCAAGAAAAGAGTAACGGAAGGTAAGGAAGGCAAAGGAAAGCAAGGAAAGGCAATGGTAACGGAAGGAACGGCACGGCAAGGGGAAACAAGTCTAAGGCACGACAAGGCACGCTAGGCAATGCACGGCAAGGGAAGGAAAGGGTAACGCATGGGAAAGAACGGTCAGGGGAGGCAAGCCTAAGGCATGACAACGCAAGGCTAGGCAATGCACGGAAAGCAAGCAAAGAGTAACGGAACGCAAGGAAGGCAAGGGAAAGCAAGGGAAGGCAAGGGTAACGGAAGGGACGGCACGACAAGGGGTAAGAAGGCTAAGGCACGACAACGCAGGGCTAGGCAATGCACGGCAAGGCAAGCAAAGAGTAACGGAAGGAAAGGAAGGCAAGGCAAAGCCAGGCAAGGCAAGTGTAACAAAAGGCACCCAACGGCAAGGGGCAACAAGGCTAAGGCACGACAACACACGGCTAGGAAATGCACGGCAAGGCAAGGAAAGGGTAAGGCAAGGCAAGGCACGGTGAGGCTAGGCAAGGCTAATGCACGACAACGCAAGGCTAGGCAATGCACGACAATGCAAGTAAAGCTTAAAGCAAAGGAAGGCACGGTCAGGCAAGATAAGGCTAAGGCACGACAACGCAAGGCTAGGCAATGCAGGGAAGGCAAGCAAAGAGTAACGGAAGGTAAGGAAGGCAAGGGAAAGCAAGGAAAGGCAATGGTAACGGAAGGAACGGCACGGCAAGGGGAAACAAGTCTAATGCACGACAACGCACGCTAGGCAATGCACGGCAAGGCAAGGAAAGGGTAACGCATGGGAAAGCACGGTCAGGGGAGGCAAGGCTAAGGCACGACAACGCAAGGCTTGGCAATGCACGGAAGGCAAGCAAAGAGTAATGGAAGGTAAGGAAGGCAAGGGAAAGCAAAGAAAGGCAAGTGTAACGGACGGAACGGCACGGCAAGGGGAAACAAGGCTAAGGCACGACAACGCACGCTAGGCAATGCACGGCAAGGCAAGGAAAGGGTAACGCATGGGAAAGCACGGTCAGGCGAGGCAAGGCTAAGGAAAGCCAACGCAAGGCTAGGCAATGCACGGAAAGCAAGCAAGGAGTAACGGAATGCAAGGAAGGAAAGGGAAAGCAAGGGAAGGCAAGGGTAACGAAAGGAACGGCACGGCAAGGGGTAACAAGGCTAAGGCACGACAACACACGGCTAGGAAATGCACGGCAAGGCAAGCAAAGTGTAACGCAAGGAAAGGCACGGTGAGGCTAGGCAAGGCTAATGCACGAAAACGCAAGGCTAGGCGATGCACGACCATGCAAGGAAAGCTTAAAGCAAAGGAAGGCAAGGTCAGGCGAGATAAGGCTAAGGCACGACAACGCAAGGGTAGGAAATTCAGGGAAGGCAAGCAAAGAGTAACGGAAGGTAAGCAAGGCAAGGAAAAGGAAGGAAAGGCCAGGGTAACGGAAGGAACGGCACGGCAAGGGGAAACAAGTCTAAGGCACGACACCGAACGCTAGGCAATGAAGGGCAAGGCAAGGAAAGGGTAACGCATTTGAAAGCACGGTCAGGCGAGGCAACGCTTAGGCACGACAACGCAAGGCTAGGCAATGCACGGAAGGCAAGCAAAGAGTAACGGAAGGTAAGGAAGGCAAGGGAAAGGAAGGAAAGGGAAGTGTAACGGAAGGAACGGCACGGCAAGGGGAAACAAGGCTAAGGCACGACAACGCACGCTAGGCAATGCACGGCTAGGCAAGGAAAGGGTAACGCATGGGAAAGCACGGTCAGGCGAGGCAAGCCTAAGGCATGACAACGCAAGGCTAAGCAATGCACGGAAAGCAAGCAAAGAGTAACGGAACGCAAGGAAGGCAAGGGTAACGGAAGGAACGGCACGGCAAGGGGTAACAAGGCTAAGGCAAGACAACGCAGGGCTAGGCAATGCACGGCAAGGCAAGGAAAGGGTAACGCAGGGGAAGGCACGGTCAGGTGAGGCAAGGATAAGGCACGACAATGCAAGGCTAGGCAATGCACGGCAAGGCAAAGAAAGAGTAACGGAAGGAACGGAAGGCAAGGCAAAGCCAGGCACGGCAAGTGTAACAAAAGGCACGCAACGGCAAGGGGAAACAAGGCTAAGGCACGACAACACACGGCTAGGAAATGCACGGCAAGGCAAGGAAAGGGTAACGCAAGGCAAGGCACGGTGAGGCTAGGCAAGGCTAATGCACGACAACGCAAGGCTAGGCAATGCACGACAATGCAAGTAAAGCTTAAAGCAAAGGAAGGCACGGTCAGAAGAGATAAGGCTAAGGCACGACAACGCAAGGCTAGGCAATGCAGGGAAGGCAAGCAAAGAGTAACGGAAGGTAAGGAAGGCAAAGGAAAGCAAGGAAAGGCAATGGTAACGGAAGGAACGGCACGGTAAGGGGAAACAAGTCTAAGGCACGACAACGCACGCTAGGCAATGCACGGCAAGGGAAGGAAAGGGTAACGCATGGGAAAGAACGGTCAGGGGAGGCAAGGCTAAGGCACGACAACGCAAGGCTAGGCAATGCACGACAATGCAAGGAAAGCTTAAAGCAAAGGAAGGCAAGGTCAGGCGAGATAAGGCAAAGGCACGACAACGCAAGGCTAGGCAATTCAGGGAAGGCAAGCAAAGAGTAACGGAAGGTAAGGAAGGCAAGGAAAAGCAAGGAAAGGCAAGGGTAACGGAAGGAACGGCACGGCAAGGGGGAACAAGTCTCAGGCACGACACCGAACGCTAGGCAATGAACGGCAAGGCAAGGAAAGGGTAACGTATGGGAAAGCACGGTCAGGCAAGGCAAGGCTAAGGCACGACAACGCAAGGCTAGGCAATGCACGGAAGGCAAGCAAAGAGTAACGGAAGGTAAGGAAGGCAAGGGAAAGCAAGGAAAGGCAAGTGTAACGGAAGGAACGGCACGGCAAGGGGAAACAAGGCTAAGGCACGACAACGCACGCTAGGCAATGCACGGCAAGGCAAGGAAAGGGTAACGCATGGGAAAGCACGCTCAGGCGAAGCAAGGCTAAGGCATGACAACGCAAGGCTAGGCAATGCACGGAAAGCAAGCAAAGAGTAACGGAACGCAAGGAAGGCAAGGGAAAGCAAGGGAAGGCAAGGGTAACGGAAGGAACGGCACGGCAAGGGGTAAGAAGGCTAAGGCACGACAACGCAGGGCTAGGCAATGCACGGCAAGGCAAGGAACGGGTAACGCAGGGGAAGGCACGGTCAGGTGAGGCAAGGATAAGGCACGACAATGCAAGGCTAGGCAATGCACGGCAAGGCAAGGAAAGAGTAACGGAAGGAAAGGAAGGCAAGGCAAAGCCAGGCAAGGCAAGTGTAACAAAAGGCACGCCACGGCAAGGGGAATCAAGGCTAAGGCACGACAACACACGGCTAGGAAATGCACGGCAAGGCAAGGAAAGGGTAACGCAAGGCAAGGCACGGTGAGGCTAGGCAAGGCTAATGCACGACAACGCAAGGCTAGGCAATGCACGACAATGCAAGTAAAGCTTAAAGCAAAGGAAGGCACGGTCAGAAGAGATAAGGCTAAGGCACGACAACGCAAGGCTAGGCAATGCAGGGAAGGGAAGCAAAGAGTAACGGAAGGTAAGGAAGGCAAAGGAAAGCAAGGAAAGCCAATGGTAACGGATGGAACGGCACGGCAAGGGGAAACAAGTGTAAGGCACGACAAGGCACGCTAGGCAATGCACGGTAAGGGAAGGAAAGGGTAACGCATGGGAAAGAACGGTCAGGGGAGGCAAGGCTAAGGCACGACAACGCAAGGCTTGGCAATGCACGGAAGGCAAGCAAGGAGTAACGGAATGCAAGGAAGGAAAGGGAAAGCAAGGGAAGGCAAGGGTAACGGAAGGAACGGCACGGCAAGGGGTAACAAGCCTAAGGCACGACAACACACGGCTAGGAAATGCACGGTAAGGCAAGGAAAGGGTAACGCAAGGCAAGGCACGGTGAGGCTAGGCAAGGTTAATGCACGACAACGCAAGGCTAGGCAATGCACGACAATACAAGGAAAGCTTAAAGCAAAGGAAGGCACGGTCAGTCGAGATAAGGCTAAGGCACGACAACGCAAGGCTAGGCAATGCACGGAAGGCAAGCAAAGAGTAACGGAAGGTAAGGAAGGCAAGGGAAAGCTAGGGAAGGCAAGGGTAACGGAAGGGACGGCAGGACAAGGGGTAAGAAGGCTAAGGCACGACAACGGAGGGCTAGGCAATGCACGGCAAGGCAAGCAAAGAGTAACGGAAGGAAAGGAAGGCAAGGCAAAGCCAGGCAAGGCAAGTGTAACAAAAGGAACGCAACGGCAAGGGGAAACAAGGCTAAGGCACGACAACACACGGCTAGGAAATGCACGGCAAGGCAAGGAAAGGGTAACGCAAGGCAAGGCACGGTGAGGCTAGGCAAGGCTAATGCACGACAACGCAAGGCTAGGCAATGCACGACAATGCAAGTAAAGCTTAAAGCAAAGGAAGGCACGGTCAGGCGAGATAAGGCTAAGGCACGACAACGCAAGGCTAGGCAATGCAGGGAAGGCAAGCAAAGAGTAACGGAAGGTAAGGAAGGCAAGGGAAAGCAAGGAAAGGCAATGGTAACGGAAGGAACGGCACGGTAAGGGGAAACAAGTCTAATGCACGACAACGCACGCTAGGCAATGCACGGCAAGGCAAGGAAAGGGTAACGCATGGGAAAGCACGGTCAGGGGAGGCAAGGCTAAGGCACGAAAACGCAAGGCTTGGCAATGCACGGAAGGCAAGCAAAGAGTAATGGAAGGTAAGGAAGGCAAGGGAAAGCAAAGAAAGGCAAGTGTAACGGACGGAACGGCACGGCAAGGGGAAACAAGCCTAAGGCACGACAACGCACGCTAGGCAATGCACGGCAAGGCAAGGAAAGGGTAACGCATGGGAAAGCACGGTCAGGCGAGGCAAGGCTAAGGAAAGCCAACGCAAGGCTAGGCAATGCACGGAAAGCAAGCAAGGAGTAACGGAATGCAAGGAAGGAAAGGGAAAGCAAGGGAAGGCAAGGGTAACGAAAGGAACGGCACGGCAAGGGGTAACAAGGCTAAGGCACGACAACACACGGCTAGGAAATGCACGGCAAGGCAAGGAAAGGGTAACGCAAGGCAAGGCACGGTGAGGCTAGGCAAGGTTAATGCACGACAACGCAAGGCTAAGCAATGCACGACAATGCAAGGAAAGCTTAAAGCAAAGGAAGGCACGGTCAGGCGAGATAAGGCTAAGGCACCACAACGCAAGGCTAGGCAATGCACGGAAGGCAAGCAAAGAGTAACGGAAGGTAAGGAAGGCAAGGGAAAGCAAGGAAAGGCAAGTGTAATGGAAGGAACGGCACGGCAAGGGGAAACAATGCTAAGGCACGACAACGCACGCTAGGCAATGCACGGCAAGGCAAGGAAAGGGTAACGCATGGGAAAGCACGGTCAGGCGAGGCAAGGCTAAGGCACGACAACCCAAGGCTAGGCAATGCACGGAAGGCAAGCAAAGAGAAACGGAAGGTAAGGAAGGAAAGGGAAAGCAAAGAAAGGCAAGTGTAACCGAAGGAACGGCACGGCAAGGGGAAACAAGGCTAAGGCACGACAACGCACGGCTAGGCAATGCACGGCAAGGCAAGCAAAGGGTAACGCAAGGAAAGGCACGGTGAGGCTAGGCAAGGCTAATGCACGAAAACGCAAGGCTAGGCGATGCACGGCAATGCAAGGAAAGCTTAAAGCAAAGGAAGGCAAGGTCAGGCGAGATAAGGCTAAGGCACGACAACGCAAGGCTAGGAAATTCAGGGAAGGCAAGCAAAGAGTAACGGAAGGTAAGCAAGGCAAGGAAAAGGACGGAAAGGCCAGGGTAACGGAAGGAACGGCACGGCAAGGGGAAACAAGTCTAAGGCACGACACCGAACGCTAGGCAATGAAGGGCAAGGCAAGGAAAGGGTAACGCATTTGAAAGCACGGTCAGGCGAGGCAACGCTAAGGCACGACAACGCAAGGCTAGGCAATGCACGGAAGTCAAGCAAAGAGTAACGGAAGGTAAGGAAGGCAAGGGAAAGGAAGGAAAGGCAAGTGTAACGGAAGGAACGGCACGGCAAGGGGAAACAAGGCTAAGGCACGACAACGCACGCTAGGCAATGCACGGCAAGGCAAGGAAAGGGTAACGCATGGGAAAGCACGGTCAGGCGAGGCAAGCCTAAGGCATGACAACGCAAGGCTAAGCAATGCACGGAAAGCAAGCAAAGAGTAACGGAACGCAAGGAAGGCAAGGGAAAGCAAGGGAAGGCAAGGGTAACGGAAGGAACGGCACGGCAAGGGGTAACAAGGCTAAGGCACGACAACGCAGGGCTAGGCAATGCACGGCAAGGCAAGGAAAGGGTAACGCAGGGGAAGGCACGGTCAGGTGAGGCAAGGATAAGGCACGACAATGCAAGGCTAGGCAATGCACGACAACGCAAGGCTAGGCAATGCAGGGAAGGCAAGAAAAGAGTAACGGAAGGTAAGGAAGGCAAAGGAAAGCAAGGAAAGGCAATGGTAACGGAAGGAACGGCACGGCAAGGGGAAACAAGTCTAAGGCACGACAAGGCACGCTAGGCAATGCACGGCAAGGGAAGGAAAGGGTAACGCATGGGAAAGAACGGTCAGGGGAGGCAAGCCTAAGGCATGACAACGCAAGGCTAGGCAATGCACGGAAAGCAAGCAAAGAGTAACGGAACGCAAGGAAGGCAAGGGAAAGCAAGGGAAGGCAAGGGTAACGGAAGGGACGGCACGACAAGGGGTAAGAAGGCTAAGGCACGACAACGCAGGGCTAGGCAATGCACGGCAAGGCAAGCAAAGAGTAACGGAAGGAAAGGAAGGCAAGGCAAAGCCAGGCAAGGCAAGTGTAACAAAAGGCACCCAACGGCAAGGGGCAACAAGGCTAAGGCACGACAACACACGGCTAGGAAATGCACGGCAAGGCAAGGAAAGGGTAAGGCAAGGCAAGGCACGGTGAGGCTAGGCAAGGCTAATGCACGACAACGCAAGGCTAGGCAATGCACGACAATGCAAGTAAAGCTTAAAGCAAAGGAAGGCACGGTCAGGCGAGATAAGGCTAAGGCACGACAACGCAAGGCTAGGCAATGCAGGGAAGGCAAGCAAAGAGTAACGGAAGGTAAGGAAGGCAAGGGAAAGCAAGGAAAGGCAATGGTAACGGAAGGAACGGCATGGCAAGGGGAAACAAGTCTAATGCACGACAACGCACGCTAGGCAATGCACGGCAAGGCAAGGAAAGGGTAACGCATGGGAAAGCACGGTAAGGGGAGGCAAGGCTAAGGCACGACAACGCAAGGCTTGGCAATGCACGGAAGGCAAGCAAAGAGTAATGGAAGGTAAGGAAGGCAAGGGAAAGCAAAGAAAGGCAAGTGTAACGGACGGAACGGCACGGCAAGGGGAAACAAGGCTAAGGCTCGACAACGCACGCTAGGCAATGCACGGCAAAGCAAGGAAAGGGTAACGCATGGGAAAGCACGGTCAGGCGAGGCAAGGCTAAGGAAAGCCAACGCAAGGCTAGGCAATGCACGGAAAGCAAGCAAGGAGTAACGGAATGCAAGGAAGGAAAGGGAAAGCAAGGGAAGGCAAGGGTAACGAAAGGAACGGCACGGCAAGGGGTAACAAGGCTAAGGCACGACAACACACGGCTAGGAAATGCACGGCAAGGCAAGGAAAGGGTAACGCAAGGCAAGGCACGGTGAGGCTTGGAATGGTTAATGCACGACAACGCAAGGCTAGGCAATGCACGACAATGCAAGGAAAGCTTAAAGCAAAGGAAGGCACGGTCAGGCGAGATAAGGCTAAGGCACGACAACGCAAGGCTAGGCAATGCAGGGAAGGCAAGCAAAGAGTAACGGAAGGTAAGGAAGGCAAGGGAAAGCAAGGAAAGGCAAGTGTAACGGAAGGAACGGCACGGCAACGGGAAACAATGCTAAGGCACGACAACGCACGCTAGGCAATGCACGGCAAGGCAAGGAAAGGGTAACGCATGGCAAAGCACGGTCAGGGGAGGCAAGGCTAAGGCACGACAACGCAAGGCTTGGCAATGCACGGAAGGCAAGCAAAGAGTAATGGAAGGTAAGGAAGGAAAGGGAAAGCAAAGAAAGGCAAGTGTAACGGACGGAACGGCACGGCAAGGGGAAACAAGGCTAAGGCACGACAACGCAAGTTAGGCAATGCACGGCAAGGCAAGGAAAGGGTAACGCATGGGAAAGCACGGTCAGGCGAGGCAAGGCTAAGGAAAGCCAACGCAAGGCTAGGCAATGCACGGAAAGCAAGCAAGGAGTAACGGAATTCAAGGAAGGAAAGGGAAAGCAAGGGAAGGCAAGGGTAACGAAAGGAACGGCACGGCAAGGGGTAACAAGGCTAAGGCACGACAACACACGGCTAGGAAATGCACGGCAAGGCAAGGAAAGGGTAAGGCAAGGCAAGGCACGGTGAGGCTAGGCAAGGTTAATGCACGACAACGCAAGGCTAGGCAATGCACGACAATGCAAGGAAAGCTTAAAGCAAAGGAAGGCACGGTCAGGCGAGATAAGGCTAAGGCACGACAACGCAAGGCTAGGCAATGCACGGAAGGCAAGCAAAGAGTAACGGAAGGTAAGGAAGGCAAGGGAAAGCAAGGAAAGGGAAGTGTAACGGAAGGAACGGCACGGCAAGGGGAAACAATGCTAAGGCACGACAACGCACGCCAGGCAATGCACGGCAAGGCAAGGAAAGGGTAACGCATGGGAAAGCACGGTCAGGCGAGGCAAGGCTAAGGCACGACAACCCAAGGCTAGGCAATGCATGGAAGGCAAGCAAAGAGAAACGGAAGGTAAGGAACGAAAGGGAAAGCAAAGAAAGGCAAGTGTAACGGAAGGAACGGCACGGGAAGGGGAAACAAGGCTAAGGCACGACAACGCACGGCTAGGCAATGCACGGCAAGGCAAGCAAAGGGTAACGCAAGGAAAGGCACGGTGAGGCTAGGCAAGGCTAATGCACGAAAACGCAAGGCTAGGCGATGCACGACAATGCAAGGAAAGCTTAAAGCAAAGGAAGGCAAGGTCAGGCGATATAAGGCTAAGGCACGACAACGCAAGGCTAGGAAATTCAGGGAAGGCAAGCAAAGAGTAACGGAAGGTAAGCAAGGCAAGGAAAAGGAAGGAAAGGCCAGGGTAACGGAAGGAACGGCACGGCAAGGGGAAACAAGTCTAAGGCACGACACCGAACGATAGGCAATGAACGGCAAGGCAAGGAAAGGGTAACGCATTTGAAAGCACGGTCAGGCGAGGCAACGCTAAGGCACGACAACGCAAGGCTAGGCAATGCACGGAAGGCAAGCAAAGAGTAACGGAAGGTAAGGAAGGCACGGGAAAGGAAGGAAAGGCAAGTGTAACGGAAGGAACGGCACGGCAAGGGGAAACAAGGCTAAGGCACGACAACGCACGGCTAGGCAATGCACGGAAAGGCAAGGAAAGGGTAACGCATGGGAAAGCACGGTCAGGCGATGCAAGGCTAAGGCATGACAACGCAAGGCTAGGCAATGCACGGAAAGCAAGCAAAGAGTAACGGAACGCAAGGAAGGCAAGGGAAAGCAAGGGAAGGCAAGGGTAACGGAAGGAACGGCACGGCAAGGGGTAAGAAGGCTAACGCACGGCAACGCAGGGCTAGGCAATGCACGGCAAGGCAAGGAAAGGGTAACGCAGGGGAAGGCACGGTCAGGTGAGGCAAGGATAAGGCACGACAATGCAAGGCTAGGCAATGCACGGCAAGGCAAGGAAAGAGTAACGGAAGGAAAGGAAGGCAAGTCAAAGCCAGGAAAGGCAAGTGTAACAAAAGGCACGCCACGGTAAGGGGAAACAAGGCTAAGGCACGACAACGCACGGCTAGGCAATGCACGGCAAGGCAAGGAAAGGGTAACGCAAGGCAAGGCACGGTGAGGCTAGGCAAGGCTAATGCACGACAACGCAAGGCTAGGCAATGCACGACAATGCAAGGAAAGCTTAAAGCAAAGGAAGGCACGGTCAGGCGAGATAAGGCTAAGGCACGACAACGCAAGGCTAGGCAATGCAGGGAAGGGAAGCAAAGAGTAACGGAAGGTAAGCAAGGCAAGGAAAAGCAAGGAAAGGCAAGTGTAACGGAAGGAACGGCACGGCAAGGGGAAACAAGGCTAAGGCACGACAAATCACGCTAGGCAATGCACGGCAAGGCAAGGAAAGGGTAACGCATGGGAAAGCACGGTCAGGCGAGGCAAGCCTAAGGCATGACAACGCAAGGCTAGGCAATGCACGGAAAGCAAGCAAAGAGTAACGGAACAGAAGGAAGGCAAGGGAATGCAAGGGTAACGGAAGGAACGGCACGGCAAGGGATAACAAGGCTAAGGCACGACAACGCAGGGCTAGGCAATGCACGGCAAGGCAAGCAAAGAGTAACGGAAGGAAAGGAAGGCAAGGCAAAGCCAGGCAAGGCAAGTGTAACAAAAGGCACGCAACGGCAAGGGGAAACAAGGCTAAGGCACGACAACACACGGCTAGGAAATGCACGGCAAGGCAAGGAAAGGGTAACGCAAGGCAAGGCACGGTGAGGCTAGGCAAGGCTAATGCACGACAACGCAAGGCTAGGCAATGCACGACAATGCAAGTAAAGCTTAAAGCAAAGGAAGGCACGGTCAGAAGAGATAAGGCTAAGGCACGACAACGCAAGGCTAGGCAATGCAGGGAAGGCAAGCAAAGAGTAACGGAAGGTAAGGAAGGCAAGGGAAAGCAAGGAAAGGCAATGGTAACGGAAGGAACGGCACGGCAAGGGGAAACAAGTCTAATGCACGACAACGCACGCTAGGCAATGCACGGCAAGGCAAGGAAAGGGTAACGCATAGGAAAGCACGGTCAGGGGAGGCAAGGCTAAGGCACGACAACGCAAGGCTTGGCAATGCACAGAAGGCAAGCAAAGAGTAATGGAAGGTAAGGAAGGCAAGGGAAAGCAAAGAAAGGCAAGTGTAACGGACGGAACGGCACGGCAAGGGGAAACAAGGCTAAGGCACGACAACGCACGCTAGGCAATGCACGGCAAGGCAAGGAAAGGGTAACGCATGGGAAAGCACGGTCAGGCGAGGCAAGGCTAAGGAAAGCCAACGCAAGGCTAGGCAATGCACGGAAAGCAAGCAAGGAGTAACGGAATGCAAGGAAGGAAAGGGAAAGCAAGGGATGGCAAGGGTAACGAAAGGAACGGCACGGCAAGGGGTAACAAGGCTAAGGCACGACAACACACGGCTAGGAATGCACGGCAAGGCAAGGAAAGGGTAACGCAAGGCAAGGCACGGTGAGGCTAGGCAAGGTTAATGCACGACAACGCAAGGCTAGGCAATGCACGACAATGCAAGGAAAGCTTAAAGCAAAGGAAGGCAAGGTCAGGAGATATAAGGCTAAGGCACGACAACGCAAGGCTAGGAAATTCAGGGAAGGCAAGCAAAGAGTAACGGAAGGTAAGCAAGGCAAGGAAAAGGAAGGAAGGCCAGGGTAACGGAAGGAACGGCACGGCAAGGGGAAACAAGTCTAAGGCACGACACCGAACGCTAGGCAATGAACGGCAAGGCAAGGAAAGGGTAACGCATTTTAAAGCACGGTCAGGCGAGGCAACGCTAAGGCACGACAACGCAAGGCTAGGCAATGCACGGAAGGCAAGCAAAGAGTAACGGAAGGTAAGGAAGGCAAGGGAAAGGAAGGAAAGGCAAGTGTAACGGAAGGAACGGCACGGCAAGGGGAAACAAGGCTAAGACACGACAACGCACGGCTAGGCAATGCACGGAAAGGCAAGGAAAGGGTAACGCATGGGAAAGCACGGTCAGGCGATGCAAGGCTAAGGCATGACAACGCAAGGCTAGGCAATGCACGGAAAGCAAGCAAAGAGTAACGGAACGCAAGGAAGGCAAGGGAAAGCAAGGGAAGGCAAGGGTAACGGAAGGAACGGCACGGCAAGGGGTAAGAAGGCTAAGGCACGGTAACGCAGGGCTAGGCAATGCACGGCAAGGCCAGGAAAGGGTAACGCAGGGGAAGGCACGGTCAGGTGAGGCAAGGATAAGGCACGACAATGCAAGGCTAGGCAATGCACGGCAAGGCAAGGAAAGAGTAACGGAAGGAAAGGAAGGCAAGTCAAAGCCAGGAAAGGCAAGTGTAACAAAAGGCACGCCACGGCAAGGGGAAACAAGGCTAAGGCACGACAACACACGGCTAGGAAATGCACGGCAAGGCAAGGAAAGGGTAACGGAAGGTAAGGAAGGCAAGGGAAAGCAAGGGAAGGCAAGGGTAACGGAAGGGACGGCACGGCAAGGGGTAACAAGGCTAAGGCACGACAACGCAGGGCTAGGCAATGCACGGCAAGGCAAGCAAAGAGTAACGGAAGGAAAGGAAGGCAAGGCAAAGCCAGGCAAGGCAAGTGTAACAAAAGGCACGCAACGGCAAGGGGAAACAAGGCTAAGGCACGACAACACACGGCTAGGAAATGCACGGCAAGGCAAGGAAAGGGTAACGCAAGGCAAGGCACGGTGAGGCTAGGCAAGGCTAATGCACGACAACGCAAGTCTAGGCAATGCACGACAATGCAAGTAAAGCGTAAAGCAAAGGAAGGCACGGTCAGGCGAGATAAGGCTAAGGCACGACAACTCAAGGCTAGGCAATGCAGGGAAGGCAAGCAAAGAGTAACGGAAGGTAAGGAAGGCAAGGGAAAGCAAGGAAAGGCAATGGTAACGGAAGGAACGGCACGGCAAGGGGAAACAAGTCTAAGGCACGACAACGCACGCTAGGCAATGCACGGCAAGGCAAGGAAAGGGTAACGCATGGGAAAGCACGGTCAGGGGAGGCAAGGCTAAGGCACGACAACGCAAGGCTTGGCAATGCACGGAAGGCAAGCAAAGAGTAACGGATGGTAAGGAATTCAAGGGAAAGCAAAGAAAGGCAAGTGTAACGGAAGGAACGGCACGGCAAGGGGAAACAAGGCTAAGGCACGACAACGCACGCTAGGCAATGCACGGCAAGGCAAGGAAAGGGTAACGCATGGGAAAGCACGGTCAGGCGAGGGAAGGCTAAGGAAAGCCAACGCAAGGCTAGGCAATGCACGGAAAGCAAGCAAGGAGTAACGGAATGCAAGGAAGGAAAGGGAAAGCAAGGGAAGGCAAGGTTAACGAAAGGAACGGCACGGCAAGGTGTAACAAGGCTAAGGCACGACAACACACGGCTAGGAAATGCACGGCAAGGCAAGGAAAGTGTAACGCAAGGCAAGGCACGGTGAGGCTATGCAAGGTTAATGCACGACAACGCAAGGCTAGGCAATGCACGACAATGCAAGGAAAGCTTAAAGCAAAGGAAGGCACGGTCAGGCGAGATAA
Source organism: Macrotis lagotis (assembly GCF_037893015.1). Classification (NCBI taxonomy): domain Eukaryota; kingdom Metazoa; phylum Chordata; class Mammalia; order Peramelemorphia; family Peramelidae; genus Macrotis; species Macrotis lagotis. Next base: position 885,854 of record NW_027421908.1, read on the forward strand.
GGCTAAGGCACGACAACGCAAGGCTAGGCAATGCACGGAAGGCAAGCAAAGAGTAACGGAAGGTAAGGAAGGCAAGGGAAAGCAAGGAAAGGCAAGTGTAACGGAAGGAACGGCACGGCAAGGGGAAACAATGCTAAGGCACGACAACGCACGCTAGGCAATGCACGGCAAGGCAAGGAAAGGGTAACGCATGGGAAAGCACGGTCAGGCGAGGCAAGGCTAAGGCACGACAACCCAAGGCTAGGCAATGCACGGAAGGCAAGCAAAGAGAAACGGAAGGTAAGGAACGAAAGGGAAAGCAAAGAAAGGCAAGTGTAACGGAAGGAACGGCACGGCAAGGGGAAAGAAGGCTAAGGCACGACAACGCACGTCTAGGCAATGCACGGCAAGGCAAGCAAAGGGTAACGCAAGGAAAGGCACGGTGAGGCTAGGCAAGGCTAATGCACGAAAACGCAAGGCTAGGCGATGCTCGACAATGCAAGGAAAGCTAAAAGCAAAGGAAGGCAAGGTCAGGCGATATAAGGCTAAGGCACGACAACGCAAGGCTAGGAAATTCAGGGAAGGCAAGCAAAGAGTAACGGAAGGTAAGCAAGGCAAGGAAAAGGAAGGAAAGGCCAGGGTAACGGAAGGAACGGCACGGCAAGGGGAAACAAGTCTAAGGCACGACACCGAACGCTAGGCAATGAACGGCAAGGCAAGGAAAGGGTAACGCATTTGAAAGCACGGTCAGGCGAGGCAACGCTAAGGCACGACAACGCAAGGCTAGGCAATGCACGGAAGGCAAGCAAAGAGTAACGGAAGGTAAGGAAGGCAAGGGAAAGGAAGGAAAGGCAAGTGTAACGGAAGGAACGGCACGGCAAGGGGAAATAAGGCTAAGGTACGACAACGCACGGCTAGGCAATGCACGGAAAGGCAAGGAAAGGGTAACGCATGGGAAAGCACGGTCAGGCGATGCAAGGCTAAGGCATGACAACGCAAGGCTAGGCAATGCACGGAAAGCAAGAAAGAGTAACGGAACGCAAGGAAGGCAAGGGAAAGCAAGGGAAGGCAAGGGTAACGGAAGGAACGGCACGGCAAGGAGTAAGAAGGCTAAGGCACGGCAACGCAGGGCTAGGCAATGCACGGCAAGGCAAGGAAAGGGTAACGCAGGGGAAGGCACGGTCAGGTGAGGCAAGGATAAGGCACGACAATGCAAGGCTAGGCAATGCACGGCAAGGCAAGGAAAGAGTAACGGAAGGAAAGGAAGGCAAGTCAAAGCCAGGAAAGGCAAGTGTAACAAAAGGCACGCCACGGCAAGGGGAAACAAGGCTAAGGCACGACAACGCACGGCTAGGCAATGCACGGCAAGGCAAGGAAAGGGTAACGCAAGGCAAGTCACGGTGAGGCTAGGCAAGGCTAATGCACGACAACGCAAGGCTAGGCAATGCACGACAATGCAAGGAAAGCTTAAAGCAAAGGAAGGCACGGTCAGGCGAGATAAGGCTAAGGCACGACAACGCAAGGCTAGGCAATGCAGGGAAGGGAAGCAAAGAGTAACGGAAGGTAAGCAAGGCAAGGAAAAGCAAGGAAAGGCAAGGGTAACGGAAGGAACTGCACGGCAAGGGGAAACAAGGCTAAGGCACGGCAACGCAGGCTGGGCAATGCACGGCAAGGCAAGGAAAGGGTAACGCATGGGAAAGCACGTTCAGGCGAGGCAAGGCTAAGGCACGACAACGCAAGGCTAGGCAATGCACGGAAGGCAAGCAAAGAGTAACGGAAGGTAAGGAAGGCAAGGGAAAGCAAAGAAAGGCAAGTGTAACGGAAGGAACGGCACGGCAAGGGGAAACAAGGCTAAGGCACGACAACGCACGCTAGGCAATGCACGGCAAGGCAAGGAAAGGGTAACGCATGGGAAAGCAAGGTCAGGCGAGGCAAGCCTAAGGCAGGACAATGCAAGGCTAGGCAATGCACGGCAAGGCAAGCAAAGAGTAACGGAAGGAAAGGAAGGCAAGGAAAAGCCAGGCTAGGCAAGTGTAACAAAAGGCACGCAACGGCAAGGGGAAACAAGGCTAAGGCACGACAACACACGGCTAGGAAATGCACGGCAAGGCAAGGAAAGGGTAACGCAAGGCAAGGCACGGTGAGGCTAGGCAAGGCTAATGCACGACAACGCAAGGCTAGGCAATGCACGACAATGCAAGTAAAGCTTAAAGCAAAGGAAGGCACGGTCAGGCGAGATAAGCCTAAGGCACGACAACGCAAGGCTTGGCAATGCACGGAAGGCAAGCAAAGAGTAACGGAAGGTAAGGAAGGCAAGGGAAAGCAAGGAAAGGCAATGGTAACGGAAGGAACGGCACGGCAAGGGGAAACAAGTCTAATGCACGACAACGCACGCTAGGCAATGCACGGCAAGGCAAGGAAACGGTAACGCATGGGAAAGCACGGTCAGGGGAGGGAAGGCTAAGGCACGACAACGCAAGGCTTGGCAATGCACGGAAGGCAACCAAAGAGTAATGGAAGGTAAGGAAGGCAAGGGAAAGCAAAGAAAGGCAATTGTAACGGAAGGAACGGCACGGCAAGGGGAAACAAGGCTAAGGCACGACAACGTACGCTAGGCAATGCACGGCAAGCCAAGGAAAGGGTAACGCATGGGAAAGCACGGTCAGGCGAGGCAAGGCTAAGGAAAGCCAACGCAAGGCTAGGCAATGCACGGAAAGCAAGCAAGGAGTAACGGAATGCAAGGAAGGAAAGGGAAAGTAAGGGAAGGCAAGGGTAACGAAAGGAACGGCACGGCAAGGGGTAACAAGGCTAAGGCACGACAACACACGGCTAGGAAATGCACGGCAAGGCAAGGAAAGGGTAACGCAAGGCAAGGCACGGTGAGGCTAGGCAAGGCTAATGCACGACAACGCAAGGCTAGGCAATGCACGGCAAGGCAAGGAAAGGGTAACGCATGGGAAAGCACGGTCAGGCGAGGCAAGGCTAAGGCACGACAACGCAAGGCTAGGCAATGCACGGAAGGCAAGCAAAGAGAAACGGAAGGTAAGGAAGGAAAGGGAAAGCAAAGAAAGGCAAGTGTAACCGAAGGAACGGCACGGCAAGGGGAAACAAGGCTAAGGCACGACAACGCACGGCTAGGCAATGCACGGCAAGGCAAGCAAAGGGTAACGCAAGGAAAGGCACGGTGAGGCTAGGCAAGGCTAATGCACGAAAACGCAAGGCTAGGCGATGCACGACCATGCAAGGAAAGCTTAAAGCAAAGGAAGGCAAGGTCAGGCGAGATAAGGCTAAGGCACGACAACGCAAGGGTAGGAAATTTAGGGAAGGCAAGCAAAGAGTAACGGAAGGTAAGCAAGGCAAGGAAAAGGAAGGAAAGGCCAGGGTAACGGAAGGAACGGCACGGCAAGGGGAAACAAGTCTAAGGCACGACACCGAACGCTAGGCAATGAAGGGCAAGGCAAGGAAAGGGTAACGCATTTGAAAGCACGGTCAGGCGAGGCAACGCTTAGGCACGACAACGCAAGGCTAGGCAATGCACGGAAGGCAAGCAAAGAGTAACGGAAGGTAAGGAAGGCAAGGGAAAGGAAGGAAAGGCAAGTGTAACGGAAGGAACGGCACGGCAAGGGGAAACAAGGCTAAGGCACGACAACGCACGCTAGGCAATGCACGGCAAGGCAAGGAAAGGGTAACGCATGGGAAAGCACGGTCAGGCGAGGCAAGCCTAAGGCATGACAACGCAAGGCTAAGCAATGCACGGAAAGCAAGCAAAGAGTAACGGAACGCAAGGAAGGCAAGGGTAACGGAAGGAACGGCACGGCAAGGGGTAACAAGGCTAAGGCACGACAACGCAGGGCTAGGCAATGCACGGCAAGGCAAGGAAAGGGTAACGCAGGGGAAGGCACGGTCAGGTGAGGCAAGGATAAGGCACGACAATGCAAGGCTAGGCAATGCACGGCAAGGCAAAGAAAGAGTAACGGAAGGAACGGAAGGCAAGGCAAAGCCAGGCACGGCAAGTGTAACAAAAGGCACGCAACGGCAAGGGGAAACAAGGCTAAGGCACGACAACACACGGCTAGGAAATGCACGGCAAGGCAAGGAAAGGGTAACGCAAGGCAAGGCACGGTGAGGCTAGGCAAGGCTAATGCACGACAACGCAAGGCTAGGCAATGCACGACAATGCAAGTAAAGCTTAAAGCAAAGGAAGGCACGGTCAGAAGAGATAAGGCTAAGGCACGACAACGCAAGGCTAGGCAATGCAGGGAAGGCAAGCAAAGAGTAACGGAAGGTAAGGAAGGCAAAGGAAAGCAAGGAAAGGCAATGGTAACGGAAGGAACGGCACGGTAAGGGGAAACAAGTCTAAGGCACGACAACGCACGCTAGGCAATGCACGGCAAGGGAAGGAAAGGGTAACGCATGGGAAAGAACGGTCAGGGGAGGCAAGGCTAAGGCACGACAACGCAAGGCTAGGCAATGCACGACAATGCAAGGAAAGCTTAAAGCAAAGGAAGGCAAGGTCAGGCGAGATAAGGCAAAGGCACGACAACGCAAGGCTAGGCAATTCAGGGAAGGCAAGCAAAGAGTAACGGAAGGTAAGGAAGGCAAGGAAAAGCAAGGAAAGGCAAGGGTAACGGAAGGAACGGCACGGCAAGGGGGAACAAGTCTCAGGCACGACACCGAACGCTAGGCAATGAACGGCAAGGCAAGGAAAGGGTAACGTATGGGAAAGCACGGTCAGGCAAGGCAAGGCTAAGGCACGACAACGCAAGGCTAGGCAATGCACGGAAGGCAAGCAAAGAGTAACGGAAGGTAAGGAAGGTAAGGGAAAGCAAGGAAAGGCAAGTGTAACGGAAGGAACGGCACGGCAAGGGGAAACAAGGCTAAGGCACGACAACGCACGCTAGGCAATGCACGGCAAGGCAAGGAAAGGGTAACGCATGGGAAAGCACGCTCAGGCGAAGCAAGGCTAAGGCATGACAACGCAAGGCTAGGCAATGCACGGAAAGCAAGCAAAGAGTAACGGAACGCAAGGAAGGCAAGGGAAAGCAAGGGAAGGCAAGGGTAACGGAAGGAACGGCACGGCAAGGGGTAAGAAGGCTAAGGCACGACAACGCAGGGCTAGGCAATGCACGGCAAGGCAAGGAACGGGTAACGCAGGGGAAGGCACGGTCAGGTGAGGCAAGGATAAGGCACGACAATGCAAGGCTAGGCAATGCACGGCAAGGCAAGAAAAGAGTAACGGAAGGAAAGGAAGGCAAGGCAAAGCCAGGCAAGGCAAGTGTAACAAAAGGCACGCCACGGCAAGGGGAATCAAGGCTAAGGCACGACAACACACGGCTAGGAAATGCACGGCAAGGCAAGGAAAGGGTAACGCAAGGCAAGGCACGGTGAGGCTAGGCAAGGCTAATGCACGACAACGCAAGGCTAGGCAATGCACGACAATGCAAGTAAAGCTTAAAGCAAAGGAAGGCACGGTCAGAAGAGATAAGGCTAAGGCACGACAACGCAAGGGTAGGCAATGCAGGGAAGGCAAGCAAAGAGTAACGGAAGGTAAGGAAGGCAAAGGAAAGCAAGGAAAGCCAATGGTAACGGATGGAACGGCACGGCAAGGGGAAACAAGTGTAAGGCACGACAAGGCACGCTAGGCAATGCACGGCAAGGGAAGGAAAGGGTAACGCATGGGAAAGAACGGTCAGGGGAGGCAAGGCTAAGGCACGACAACGCAAGGCTTGGCAATGCACGGAAGGCAAGCAAGGAGTAACGGAATGCAAGGAAGGAAAGGGAAAGCAAGGAAGGCACGGGTAACGGAAGGAACGGCACGGCAAGGGGTAACAAGCCTAAGGCACGACAACACACGGCTAGGAAATGCACGGTAAGGCAAGGAAAGGGTAACGCAAGGCAAGGCACGGTGAGGCTAGGCAAGGTTAATGCACGACAACGCAAGGCTAGGCAATGCACGACAATACAAGGAAAGCTTAAAGCAAAGGAAGGCACGGTCAGTCGAGATAAGGCTAAGGCACGACAACGCAAGGCTAGGCAATGCACGGAAGGCAAGCAAAGAGTAACGGAAGGTAAGGAAGGCAAGGGAAAGCTAGGGAAGGCAAGGGTAACGGAAGGGACGGCAGGACAAGGGGTAAGAAGGCTAAGGCACGACAACGGAGGGCTAGGCAATGCACGGCAAGGCAAGCAAAGAGTAACGGAAGGAAAGGAAGGCAAGGCAAAGCCAGGCAAGGCAAGTGTAACAAAAGGCACGCAACGGCAAGGGGAAACAAGGCTAAGGCACGACAACACACGGCTAGGAAATGCACGGCAAGGCAAGGAAAGGGTAACGCAAGGCAAGGCACGGTGAGGCTAGGCAAGGCTAATGCACGACAACGCAAGGCTAGGCAATGCACGACAATGCAAGTAAAGCTTAAAGCAAAGGAAGGCACGGTCAGGCGAGATAAGGCTAAGGCACGACAACGCAAGGCTAGGCAATGCAGGGAAGGCAAGCAAAGAGTAACGGAAGGTAAGGAAGGCAAGGGAAAGCAAGGAAAGGCAATGGTAACGGAAGGAACGGCACGGTAAGGGGAAACAAGTCTAATGCACGACAACGCACGCTAGGAAATGCACGGCAAGGCAAGGAAAGGGTAACGCATGGGAAAGCACGGTCAGGCGAGGCAAGCCTAAGGCATGACAACGCAAGGCTAAGCAATGCACGGAAAGCAAGCAAAGAGTAACGGAACGCAAGGAAGGCAAGGGTAACGGAAGGAACGGCACGGCAAGGGGTAACAAGGCTAAGGCACGACAACGCAGGGCTAGGCAATGCACGGCAAGGCAAGGAAAGGGTAACGCAGGGGAAGGCACGGTCAGGTGAGGCAAGGATAAGGCACGACAATGCAAGGCTAGGCAATGCACGGCAAGGCAAAGAAAGAGTAACGGAAGGAACGGAAGGCAAGGCAAAGCCAGGCAAGGCAAGTGTAACAAAAGGCACGCAACGGCAAGGGGAAACAAGGCTAAGGCACGACAACACACGGCTAGGAAATGCACGGCAAGGCAAGGAAAGGGTAACGCAAGGCAAGGCACGGTGAGGCTAGGCAAGGCTAATGCACGACAACGCAAGGCTAGGCAATGCACGACAATGCAAGTAAAGCTTAAAGCAAAGGAAGGCACGGTCAGAAGAGATAAGGCTAAGGCACGACAACGCAAGGCTAGGCAATGCAGGGAAGGCAAGCAAAGAGTAACGGAAGGTAAGGAAGGCAAAGGAAAGCAAGGAAAGGCAATGGTAACGGAAGGAACGGCACGGTAAGGGGAAACAAGTCTAAGGCACGACAACGCACGCTAGGCAATGCACGGCAAGGGAAGGAAAGGGTAACGCATGGGAAAGAACGGTCAGGGGAAACAAGGCTAAGGCACGACAACGCAAGGCTAGGCAATGCACGACAATGCAAGGAAAGCTTAAAGCAAAGGAAGGCAAGGTCAGGCGAGATAAGGCAAAGGCACGACAACGCAAGGCTAGGCAATTCAGGGAAGGCAAGCAAAGAGTAACGGAAGGTAAGGAAGGCAAGGAAAAGCAAGGAAAGGCAAGGGTAACGGAAGGAACGGCACGGCAAGGGGGAACAAGTCTCAGGCACGACACCGAACGCTAGGCAATGAACGGCAAGGCAAGGAAAGGGTAACGTATGGGAAAGCACGGTCAGGCAAGGCAAGGCTAAGGCACGACAACGCAAGGCTAGGCAATGCACGGAAGGCAAGCAAAGAGTAACGGAAGGTAAGGAAGGCAAGGGAAAGCAAGGAAAGGCAAGTGTAACGGAAGGAACGGCACGGCAAGGAGAAACAAGGCTAAGGCACGACAACGCACGCTAGGCAATGCACGGCAAGGCAAGGAAAGGGTAACGCATGGGAAAGCACGCTCAGGCGAAGCAAGGCTAAGGCATGACAACGCAAGGCTAGGCAATGCACGGAAAGCAAGCAAAGAGTAACGGAACGCAAGGAAGGCAAGGGAAAGCAAGGGAAGGCAAGGGTAACGGAAGGAACGGCACGGCAAGGGGTAAGAAGGCTAAGGCACGACAACGCAGGGCTAGGCAATGCACGGCAAGGCAAGGAACGGGTAACGCAGGGGAAGGCACGGTCAGGTGAGGCAAGGATAAGGCACGACAATGCAAGGCTAGGCAATGCACGGCAAGGCAAGGAAAGAGTAACGGAAGGAAAGGAAGGCAAGGCAAAGCCAGGCAAGGCAAGTGTAACAAAAGGCACGCCACGGCAAGGGGAATCAAGGCTAAGGCACGACAACACACGGCTAGGAAATGCACGGCAAGGCAAGGAAAGGGTAACGCAAGGCAAGGCACGGTGAGGCTAGGCAAGGCTAATGCACGACAACGCAAGGCTAGGCAATGCACGACAATGCAAGTAAAGCTTAAAGCAAAGGAAGGCACGGTCAGAAGAGATAAGGCTAAGGCACGACAACGCAAGGGTAGGCAATGCAGGGAAGGCAAGCAAAGAGTAACGGAAGGTAAGGAAGGCAAAGGAAAGCAAGGAAAGCCAATGGTAACGGATGGAACGGCACGGCAAGGGGAAACAAGTGTAAGGCACGACAAGGCACGCTAGGCAATGCACGGCAAGGGAAGGAAAGGGTAACGCATGGGAAAGAACGGTCAGGGGAGGCAAGGCTAAGGCACGACAACGCAAGGCTTGGCAATGCACGGAAGGCAAGCAAGGAGTAACGGAATGCAAGGAAGGAAAGGGAAAGCAAGGGAAGGCACGGGTAACGGAAGGAACAGCACGGCAAGGGGTAACAAGCCTAAGGCACGACAACACACGGCTAGGAAATGCACGGTAAGGCAAGGAAAGGGTAACGCAAGGCAAGGCACGGTGAGGCTAGGCAAGGTTAATGCACGACAACGCAAGGCTAGGCAATGCACGACAATACAAGGAAAGCTTAAAGCAAAGGAAGGCACGGTCAGTCGAGATAAGGCTAAGGCACGACAACGCAAGGCTAGGCAATGCACGGAAGGCAAGCAAAGAGTAACGGAAGGTAAGGAAGGCAAGGGAAAGCTAGGGAAGGCAAGGGTAACGGAAGGGACGGCAGGACAAGGGGTAAGAAGGCTAAGGCACGACAACGGAGGGCTAGGCAATGCACGGCAAGGCAAGCAAAGAGTAACGGAAGGAAAGGAAGGCAAGGCAAAGCCAGGCAAGGCAAGTGTAACAAAAGGCACGCAACGGCAAGGGGAAACAAGGCTAAGGCACGACAACACACGGCTAGGAAATGCACGGCAAGGCAAGGAAAGGGTAACGCAAGGCAAGGCACGGTGAGGCTAGGCAAGGCTAATGCACGACAACGCAAGGCTAGGCAATGCACGACAATGCAAGTAAAGCTTAAAGCAAAGGAAGGCACGGTCAGGCGAGATAAGGCTAAGGCACGACAACGCAAGGCTAGGCAATGCAGGGAAGGCAAGCAAAGAGTAACGGAAGGTAAGGAAGGCAAGGGAAAGCAAGGAAAGGCAATGGTAACGGAAGGAACGGCACGGTAAGGGGAAACAAGTCTAATGCACGACAACGCACGCTAGGAAATGCACGGCAAGGCAAGGAAAGGGTAACGCATGGGAAAGCACGGTCAGGGGAGGCAAGGCTAAGGCACGAAAACGCAAGGCTTGGCAATGCACGGAAGGCAAGCAAAGAGTAATGGAAGGTAAGGAAGGCAAGGGAAAGCAAAGAAAGGCAAGTGTAACGGACGGAACGGCACGGCAAGGGGAAACAAGCCTAAGGCACGACAACGCACGCTAGGCAATGCACGGCAAGGCAAGGAAAGGGTAACGCATGGGAAAGCACGGTCAGGCGAGGCAAGGCTAAGGAAAGCCAACGCAAGGCTAGGCAATGCACGGAAAGCAAGCAAGGAGTAACGGAATGCAAGGAAGGAAAGGGAAAGCAAGGGAAGGCAAGGGTAACGAAAGGAACGGCACGGCAAGGGGTAACAAGGCTAAGGCACGACAACACACGGCTAGGAAATGCACGGCAAGGCAAGGAAAGGGTAACGCAGGGGAAGGCACGGTCAGGTGAGGCAAGGATAAGGCACGACAATGCAAGGCTAGGCAATGCACGACAACGCAAGGCTAGGCAATGCAGGGAAGGCAAGAAAAGAGTAACGGAAGGTAAGGAAGGCAAAGGAAAGCAAGGAAAGGCAATGGTAACGGAAGGAACGGCACGGCAAGGGGAAACAAGTCTAAGGCACGACAACGCACGCTAGGCAATGCACGGCAAGGGAAGGAAAGGGTAACGCATGGGAAAGAACGGTCAGGGGAGGCAAGCCTAAGGCATGACAACGCAAGGCTAGGCAATGCACGGAAAGCAAGCAAAGAGTAACGGAACGCAAGGAAGGCAAGGGAAAGCAAGGGAAGACAAGGGTAACGGAAGGGACGGCACGGCAAGGGGTAAGAAGGCTAAGGCACGACAACGCAGGGCTAGGCAATGCACGGCAAGGCAAGCAAAGAGTAACGGAAGGAAAGGAAGGCAAGGCAAAGCCAGGCAAGGCAAGTGTAACAAAAGGCACCCAACGGCAAGGGGCAACAAGGCTAAGGCACGACAACACACGGCTAGGAAATGCACGGCAAGGCAAGGAAAGGGTAAGGCAATGCAAGGCACGGTGAGGCTAGGCAAGGTTAATGCACGACAACGCAAGGCTAGGCAATGCACGACAATGCAAGGAAAGCTTAAAGCAAAGGAAGGCACGGTCAGGCGAGATAAGGCTAAGGCACGACAACGCAAGGCTAGGCAATGCACGGAAGGCAAGCAAAGAGTAACGGAAGGTAAGGAAGGCAAGGGAAAGCAAGGAAAGGCAAGTGTAACGGAAGGAACGGCACGGCAAGGGGAAACAATGCTAAGGCACGACAACGCACGCTAGGCAATGCACGGCAAGGCAAGGAAAGGGTAACGCATGGGAAAGCACGGTCAGGCGAGGCAAGGCTAAGGCACGACAACCCAAGGCTAGGCAATGCACGGAAGGCAAGCAAAGAGAAACGGAAGGTAAGGAACGAAAGGGAAAGCAAAGAAAGGCAAGTGTAACGGAAGGAACGGCACGGCAAGGGGAAACAAGGCTAAGGCACGACAACGCACGGCTAGGCAATGCACGGCAAGGCAAGCAAAGGGTAACGCAAGGAAAGGCACGGTGAGGCTAGGCAAGGCTAATGCACGAAAACGCAAAGCTAGGCGATGCACGACAATGCAAGCAAAGCTTAAAGCAAAGGAAGGCAAGGTCAGGCGAGATAAGGCTAAGGCACGACAACGCAAGGCTAGGCAATGCAGGGAAGGGAAGCAAAGAGTAACGGAAGGTAAGCAAGGCAAGGAAAAGCAAGGAAAGGCAAGGGTAACGGAAGGAACTGCACGGCAAGGGGAAACAAGGCTAAGGCACGGCAACGCAGGCTGGGCAATGCACAGCAAGGCAAGGAAAGGGTAACGCATGGGAAAGCACGTTCAGGCGAGGCAAGGCTAAGGCACGACAACGCAAGGCTTGGCAATGCACGGAAGGCAAGCAAAGAGTAACGGAAGGTAAGGAAGGCAAGGGAAAGCAAAGATAGGCAAGTGTAACGGAAGGAACGGCACGGCAAGGGGAAAAAAGGCTAAGGCACGACAACGCACGCTAGGCAATGCACGGCAAGGCAAGGAAAGGGTAACGCATGGGAAAGCACGGTCAGGCGAGGCAAGCCTAAGGCATGACAACGCAAGGCTAAGCAATGCACGGAAAGCAAGCAAAGAGTAACGGAACGCAAGGAAGGCAAGGGAAAGCAAGGGAAGGCAAGGGTAACGGATGGAACGGCACGGCAAGGGGTAACAAGGCTAAGGCACGACAAGGCAGGGCTAGGCAATGCACGGCAAGGCAAGGAAAGGGTAACGCAGGGGAAGGCACGGTCAGGTGAGGCAAGGATAAGGCACGACAATGCAAGGCTAGGCAATGCACGGCAAGGCAAGGAAAGAGTAACGGAAGGAAAGGAATGCAAGGCAAAGCCAGGCAAGGCAAGTGTAACAAAAGGCACGCAACGGCAAGGGGAAACAAGGCTAAGGAACGACAACACTCGGCTAGGAAATGCAAGGCAAGGCAAGTAAAGGGTAACGCAAGGCAAGGCACGGTGAGGCTAGGCAAGGCTAATGCACGACAACGCAAGGCTAGGCAATGCACGACAATGCAAGTTAAGCTTAAAGCAAAGGAAGGCACGGTTAGAAGAGATAAGGCTAAGGCACGACAACGCAAGGCTAGGCAATGCAGGGAAGGCAAGAAAAGAGTAACGGAAGGTAAGGAAGGCAAAGGAAAGCAAGGAAAGGCAATGGTAACGGAAGGAACGGCACGGCAAGGGGTAAGAAGGCTAAGGCACGACAACGCAGTGCTAGGCAATGCACGGAAAGGCAAGGAAAGAGTAACGGAAGGAACGGAAGTCAAGGCAAAGCCAGGCACGGCAAGTGTAACAAAAGGCACGCAACGGCAAGGGGAAACAAGGCTAAGGCACTACAACACACGGCTAGGAAATGCACGGCAAGGCAAGGAAAGGGTAACGCAAGGCAAGGCACGGTGAGGCTAGGCAAGGCTAATGCACGACAACGCAAGGCTAGGCAATGCACGACAATGCAAGTAAAGCTTAAAGCAAAGGAAGGCACGGTCAGAAGAGATAAGGCTAAGGCACGACAACGCAAGGCTAGGCAATGCAGGGAAGGCAAGCAAAGAGTAACGGAAGGTAAGGAATGCAAGGAAAGCAAGGAAAGGCAATGGTAACGGAAGGAACGGCACGGTAAGGGGAAACAAGTCTAAGGCACGACAACGCACGCTAGGCAATGCACGGCAAGGGAAGGAAAGGGTAACGCATGGGAAAGAACGGTCAGGGGAGGCAAGGCTAAGGCCCGACAACGGAAGGCTTGGCAATGCACGGAAGGCAAGCAAAGAGTAACGGAAGTAAGGAAGGCAAGGGAAAGCAAAGAAAGGCAAGTGTAACGGAAGGAACGGCACGGCAAGGGGAAACAAGGCTAAGGCACGACAACGCACGGCTAGGCAATGCACGGCAAGGCAAGGAAAGGGTAAGGCAAGGCAAGGCACGGTGAGGCTAGACAAGGCTAATGCACGAAAACGCAAGGCTAGGCAATGCACGACAGTGCAAGGAAAGCTTAAAGCAAAGGAAGGCAAGGTCAGGCGAGATAAGGCAAAGGCACGACAACGCAAGGCTAGGCAATTCAGGGAAGGCAAGCAAAGAGTAACGGAAGGTAAGCAAGGCAAGGAAAAGCAAGGAAAGTCAAGGGTAACGGAAGGAACGGCACGGCAAGGGGGAACAAGTCTCAGGCACGACACCGAACGCTAGGCAATGAACGGCAAGGCAAGGAAAGGGTAACGCATGGGAAAGCACGGTCAGGCGAGGCAAGGCTAAGGCACGACAACGCAAGGCTAGGCAATGCACGACAATGCAAGTAAAGCTTAAAGCAAAGGAAGGCACGGTTAGAAGAGATAAGGCTAAGGCACGACAACGCAAGGCTAGGCAATGCACGGAAGGCAAGAAAAGAGTAACGGAAGGTAAGGAAGGCAAAGGAAAGCAAGGAAAGGCAATGGTAACGGAAGGAACGGCACGGCAAGGGGAAACAAGTCTAAGGCACGACAACGCACGCTAGGCAATGCACGGCAAGGGAAGGAAAGGGTAACGCATGGGAAAGAACGGTCAGGGGAGGCAAGCCTAAGGCATGACAACGCAAGGCCAGGCAATGCACGGAAAGCAAGCAAAGAGTAACGGAACGCAAGGAAGGCAAGGGAAAGCAAGGGAAGGCAAGGGTAACGGAAGGAACGGCACGACAAGGGGTAAGAAGGCTAAGGCACGACAACGCAGGGCTAGGCAATGCACGGCAAGGCAAGCAAAGAGTAACGGAAGGAAAGGTAGGCAAGGCAAAGCCAGGCAAGGCAAGTGTAACAAAAGGCACGCAACGGCAAGGGGAAACAAGGCTAAGGCACGACAACACACGGCTAGGAAATGCACGGCAAGGCAAGGAAAGGGTAACGCAAGGCAAGGCACGGTGAGGCTAGGCAAGGCTAATGCACGACAACGCAAGGCTAGGCAATGCACGACAATGCAAGTAAAGCTTAAAGCAAAGGAAGGCACGGTCAGAAAAGATAAGGCTAAGGCACGACAACGCAAGGCTAGGCAATGCAGGGAAGGCAAGCAAAGAGTAACGGAAGGTAAGGAAGGCAAGGGAAAGCAAGGAAAGGCAATGGTAACGGAAGGAACGGCACGGCAAGGGGAAACAAGTCTAATGCACGACAACGCACGCTAGGCAATGCACGGCAAGGCAAGGAAAGGGTAACGCATGGGAAAGCACGGTCAGGGGAGGCAAGGCTAAGGCACGACAACGCAAGGCTTGGCAATGCACGGAAGGCAAGCAAAGAGTAATGGAAGGTAAGGAAGGCAAGGGAAAGCAAAGAAAGGCAAGTGTAACGGACGGAACGGCACGGCAAGGGGAAACAAGGCTAAGGCACGACAACGCACGCTAGGCAATGCACGGCAAGGCAAGGAAAGGGTAACGCATGGGAAAGCACGGTCAGGCGAGGCAAGGCTAAGGAAAGCCAACGCAAGGCTAGGCAATGCACGGAAAGCAAGCAAGGAGTAACGGAATGCAAGGAAGGAGAGGGAAAGCAAGGGAAGTCAAGGGTAACGAAAGGAACGGCACGGCAAGGGGTAACAAGGCTAAGGAACGACAACACACGGCTAGGAAATGCACGGCAAGGCAAGGAAAGGGTAACGCAAGGCAAGGCACGGTGAGGCTAGGCAAGGTTAATGCACGGCAACGCAAGGCTAGGCAATGCACGACAATGCAAGGAAAGCTTAAAGCAAAGGAAGGCACGGTCAGGCGAGATAAGGCTAAGGCACGACAACGCAAGGCTAGGCAATGCACGGAAAGCAAGCAAAGAGTAACGGAAGGTAAGGAAGGCAAGGGAAAGCAAGGAAAGGCAAGTGTAACGGAAGGAACGGCACGGCAAGGGGAAACAATTCTAAGGCACGACAACGCATGCTAGGCAATGCACGGCAAGGCAAGGAAAGGGTAAAGCATGGGAAAGCACGGTCAGGCGAGGCAAGGCTAAGGCACGACAACCCAAGGCTAGGCAATGCACGGAAGGCAAGCAAAGAGAAACGGAAGGTAAGGAAGGAAAGGGAAAGCAAAGAAAGGCAAGTGTAACCGAAGGAACGGCACGGCAAGGGGAAACAAGGCTAAGGCACGACAACGCACGGCTAGGCAATGCACGGCAAGGCAAGCAAAGGGTAACGCAAGGAAAGGCACGGTGAGGCTAGGCAAGGCTAATGCACGAAAACGCAAGGCTAGGCGATGCGCGACAATGCAAGGAAAGCTTAAAGCAAAGGAAGGCAAGGTCAGGCGAGATAAGGCTAAGGCACGACAACGCAAGGCTAGGAAATTCAGGGAAGGCAAGCAAAGAGTAACGGAAGGTAAGCAAGGAAAGGAAAAGGAAGGAAAGGCCAGGGTAACGGAAGGAACGGCACGGCAAGGGGAAACAAGTCTAAGGCACGACAACGAACGCTAGGCAATGAAGGGCAAGGCAAGGAAAGGGTAACGCATTGGAAAGCACGGTCAAGCGAGGCAACGCTAAGGCACGACAACGCAAGGCTAGGCAATGCACGGAAGGCAAGCAAAGAGTAACGGAAGGTAAGGAAGGCAAGGGAAAGGAAGGAAAGGCAAGTGTAACGGAAGGAACGGCACGGCTAGGGGAAACAAGGCTAAGGCACGACAACGCACGCTAGGCAATGCACGGCAAGGCAAGGAAAGGGTAACGCATGGGAAAGCACGGTCAGGCGAGGCATGCCTAAGGCATGACAACGCAAGGCTAAGCAATGCACGGAAAGCAAGCAAAGAGTAACGGAACGCAAGGAAGGCAAGGGAAAGCAAGGGAAGGCAAGGGTAACGGAAGGAACGGCACGGCAAGGGGTAAGAAGGCTAAGGCACGACAACGCAGGGCTAGGCAATGCACGGAAAGGCAAGGAAAGAGTAACGGAAGGAACGGAAGTCAAGGCAAAGCCAGGCACGGCAAGTGTAAAAAAAGGCACGCAACGGCAAGGGGAAACAAGGCTAAGGCACTACAACACACGGCTAGGAAATGCACGGCAAGGCAACGAAAGGGTAACGCAAGGCAAGGCACGGTGAGGCTAGGCAAGGCTAATGCACGACAACGCAAGGCTAGGCAATGCACGACAATGCAAGTAAAGCTTAAAGCAAAGGAAGGCACGGTCAGAAGAGATAAGGCTAAGGCACGACAACGCAAGGCTAGGCAATGCAGGGAAGGCAAGCAAAGAGTAACGGAAGGTAAGGAAGGCAAGGAAAGCAAGGAAAGGCAATGGTAACGGAAGGAACGGCACGGTAAGGGGAAACAAGTCTAAGGCACGACAACGCACGCTAGGCAATGAACGGCAAGGCAAGGAAAGGGTAACGCATGGGAAAGCACGGTCAGGCGAGGCAAGGCTAAGGCACGACAACGCAAGGCTAGGCAATGCACGGAAAGCAAGCAAAGAGTAACGGAACGCAAGGAAGGCAAGGGAAAGCAAGGGAAGGCAAGGGTAACGGAAGGAACGGCACGGCAAGGGGTAAGAAGGCTAAGGCACGGCAACGCAGGGCTAGGCAATGCACGGCAAGGCAAGGAAAGGGTAACGCAGGGGAAGGCACGGTCAGGTGAGGCAAGGATAAGGCACGACAATGCAAGGCTAGGCAATGCACGGCAAGGCAAGGAAAGAGTAACGGAAGGAAAGGAAGGCAAGTCAAAGCCAGGAAAGGCAAGTGTAACAAAAGGCACGCCACGGCAAGGGGAAACAAGGCTAAGGCACGACAACGCACGGCTAGGCAATGCACGGCAAGGCAAGGAAAGGGTAACGCAAGGCAAGGCACGGTGAGGCTAGGCAAGGCTAATGCACGACAACGCAAGGCTAGGCAATGCACGAAAATGCAAGGAAACCTTAAAGGAAAGGAAGGCACGGTCAGGCGAGATAAGGCTAAGGCACGACAACGCAAGGCTAGGCAATGCAGGGAAGGGAAGCAAAGAGTAACGGAAGGTAAGCAAGGCAAGGAAAAGCAAGGAAAGGCAAGGGTAACGGAAGGAACTGCACGGCAAGGGGAAACAAGGCTAAGGCACGGCAACGCAGGCTGGGCAATGCACGGCAAGGCAAGGAAAGGGTAACGCATGGGAAAGCACGTTCAGGCGAGGCAAGGCTAAGGCACGACAACGCAAGGCTTGGCAATGCACGGAAGGCAAGCAAAGAGTAACGGAAGGTAAGGAAGGCAAGGGAAAGCAAAGAAAGGCAAGTGTAACGGAAGGAACGGCACGGCAAGGGGAAACAAGGCTAAGGCACGACAACGCACGCTAGGCAATGCACGGCAAGGCAAGGAAAGGGTAACGCATGGGAAAGCACGGTCAGGCGAGGCAAGCCTAAGGCATGACAACGCAAGGCTAAGCAATGCACGGAAAGCAAGCAAAGAGTAACGGAACGCAAGGAAGGCAAGGGAAAGCAAGGGAAGGCAAGGGTAACGGATGGAACGGCACGGCAAGGGGTAACAAGGCTAAGGCACGACAAGGCAGGGCTAGGCAATGCACGGCAAGGCAAGGAAAGGGTAACGCAGGGGAAGGCACGGTCAGGTGAGGCAAGGATAAGGCACGACAATGCAAGGCTAGGCAATGCACGGCAAGGCAAGGAAAGAGTAACGGAAGGAAAGGAATGCAAGGCAAAGCCAGGCAAGGCAAGGGTAACGGAAGGAACGGCACGGCAAGGGGTAAGAAGGCTAAGGCACGACAACGCAGGGCTAGGCAATGCACGGAAAGGCAAGGAAAGAGTAACGGAAGGAACGGAAGTCAAGGCAAAGCCAGGCACGGCAAGTGTAACAAAAGGCACGCAACGGCAAGGGGAAACAAGGCTAAGGCACTACAATACACGGCTAGGAAATGCACGGCAAGGCAAGGAAAGGGTAACGCAAGGCAAGGCACGGTGAGGGTAGGCAAGGCTAATGCACGACAACGCAAGGCTAGGCAATGCACGACAATGCAAGTAAAGCTTAAAGCAAAGGAAGGCACGGTCAGAAGAGATAAGGCTAAGGCACGACAACGCAAGGCTAGGCAATGCAGGGAAGGCAAGCAAAGAGTAACGGAAGGTAAGGAAGGCAAGGAAAGCAAGGAAAGGCAATGGTAACGGAAGGAACGGCACGGTAAGGGGAAACAAGTCTAAGGCACGACAACGCACGCTAGGCAATGCACGGCAAGGGAAGGAAAGGGTAACGCATGGGAAAGAACGGTCAGGGGAGGCAAGGCTAAGGCCCGACAACGGAAGGCTTGGCAATGCACGGAAGGCAAGCAAAGAGTAACGGAAGTAAGGAAGACAAGGGAAAGCAAAGAAAGGCAAGTGTAACGGAAGGAACGGCACGGCAAGGGGAAACAAGGCTAAGGCACGAAAACGCACGGCTAGGCAATGCACGGCAAGGCAAGCAAAGGGTAAGGCAAGGCAAGGCACGGTGAGGCTAGACAAGGCTAATGCACGAAAACGCAAGGCTAGGCAATGCACGACAATGCAAGGAAAGCTTAAAGCAAAGGAAGGCAAGGTCAGGCGAGATAAGGCAAAGGCACGACAACGCAAGGCTAGGCAATTCAGGGAAGGCAAGCAAAGAGTAACGGAAGGTAAGCAAGGCAAGGAAAAGCAAGGAAAGTCAAGGGTAACGGAAGGAACGGCACGGCAAGGGGGAACAAGTCTCAGGCACGACACCGAACGCTAGGCAATGAACGGCAAGGCAAGGAAAGGGTAACGCATGGGAAAGCACGGTCAGGCGAGGCAAGGCTAAGGAACGACAACGCAAGGCTAGGCAATGCACGACAATGCAAGTAAAGCTTAAAGCAAAGGAAGGCACGTATAGAAGAGATAAGGCTAAGGCACGACAACGCAAGGCTAGGCAATGCACGGAAGGCAAGAAAAGAGTAACGGAAGGTAAGGAAGGCAAAGGAAAGCAAGGAAAGGCAATGGTAACGGAAGGAACGGCACGGCAAGGGGAAACAAGTCTAAGGCACGACAACGCACGCTAGGCAATGCACGGCAAGGGAAGGAAAGGGTAACGCATGGGAAAGAACGGTCAGGGGAGGCAAGCCTAAGGCATGACAACGCAAGGCCAGGCAATGCACGGAAAGCAAGCAAAGAGTAACGGAACGCAAGGAAGGCAAGGGAAAGCAAGGGAAGGACAAGGGTAACGGAAGGAACGGCACGACAAGGGGTAAGAAGGCTAAGGCACGACAACGCAGGGCTAGGCAATGCACGGCAAGGCAAGCAAAGAGTAACGGAAGGAAAGGAAGGCAAGGCAAAGCCAGGCAAGGCAAGTGTATCAAAAGGCACGCAACGGCAAGGGGAAACAAGGCTAAGGCACGACAACACACGGCTAGGAAATGCACGGCAAGGCAAGGAAAGGGTAACGCAAGGCAAGGCACGGTGAGGCTAGGCAAGGCTAATGCACGACAACGCAAGGCTGGGCAATGCACGACAATGCAAGTAAAGCTTAAAGCAAAGGAAGGCACGGTCAGAAGAGATAAGGCTAAGGCACGACAACGCAAGGCTAGGCAATGCAGGGAAGGCAAGCGAAGAGTAACGGAAGGTAAGGAAGGCAAGGGAAAGCAAGGAAAGGCAATGGTAACGGAAGGAACGGCACGGGAAGGGGAAACAAGTCTAATGCACGACAACGCACGCTAGGCAATGCACGGCAAGGCAAGGAAAGGGTAACGCATGGGAAAGCACGGTCAGGGGAGGCAAGGCTAAGGCACGACAACGCAAGGCTTGGCAATGAACGGAAGGCAAGCAAAGAGTAATGGAAGGTAAGGAAGGCAAGGGAAAGCAAAGAAAGGCAAGTGTAACGGACGGAACGGCACGGCAAGGGGAAACAAGGCTAAGGCACGACAACGCACGCTAGGCAATGCACGGCAAGGCAAGGAAAGGGTAACGCATGGGAAAGCACGGTCAGGCGAGGCAAGGCTAAGGAAAGCCAACGCAAGTCTAGGCAATGCACGGAAAGCAAGCAAGGAGTAACGGAATGCAAGGAAGGAAAGGGAAAGCAAGGGAAGGCAAGGGTAACGAAAGGAACGGCACGGCAAGGGGTAACAAGGCTAAGGCACGACAACACACGGCTAGGAAATGCACGGCAAGGCAAGGAAAGGGTAACGCAAGGCAAGGCACGGTGAGGCTAGGCAAGGTTAATGCACGACAACGCAAGGCTAGGCAATGCACGACAATGCAAGGAAAGCTTAAAGCAAAGGAAGGCACGGTCAGGCGAGATAAGGCTAAGGCACGACAACGCAAGGCTAGGCAATGCACGGAAAGCAAGCAAAGAGTAACGGAAGGTAAGGAAGGCAAGGGAAAGCAAGGAAAGGCAAGTGTAACGGAAGAAACGGCACGGCAAGGGGAAACAATGCTAAGGCACGACAACGCATGCTAGGCAATGCACGGCAAGGCAAGGAAAGGGTAACGCATGGGAAAGCACGGTCAGGCGAGGCAAGGCTAAGGCACGACAACCCAAGGCTAGGCAATGCACGGAAGGCAAGCAAAGAGAAACGGAAGGTAAGGAAGGAAAGGGAAAGCAAAGAAAGGCAAGTGTAACCGAAGGAACGGCACGGCAAGGGGAAACAAGGCTAAGGCACGACAACGCACAGCTAGGCAATGCACGGCAAGGCAAGCAAAGGGTAACGCAAGGAAAGGCACGGTGAGGCTAGGGAAGGCTAATGCACGAAAACGCAAGGCTAGGCGATGCACGACAATGCAAGGAAAGCTTAAAGCAAAGGAAGGCAAGGTCAGGCGAGATAAGGCTAAGGCACGACAACGCAAGGCTAGGAAATTCAGGGAAGGCAAGCAAAGAGTAACGGAAGGTAAGCAAGGAAAGGAAAAGGAAGGAAAGGCCAGGGTAACGGAAGGAACGGCACGGCAAGGGGAAACAAGTCTAAGGCACGACACCGAACGCTAGGCAATGAAGGGCAAGGCAAGGAAAGGGTAACGCATTGGAAAGCACGGTCAAGCGAGGCAACGCTAAGGCACGACAACGCAAGGCTAGGCAATGCACGGAAGGCAAGCAAAGAGTAACGGAAGGTAAGGAAGGCAAGGGAAAGGAAGGAAAGGCAAGTGTAACGGAAGGAACGGCACGGCAAGGGGAAACAAGGCTAAGGCACGACAACGCACGCTAGGTAATGCACGGCAAGGCAAGGAAAGGGTAACGCATGGGAAAGCACGGTCAGGCGAGGCAAGCCTAAGGCATGACAACGCAAGGCTAAGCAATGCACGGAAAGCAAGCAAAGAGTAACGGAACGCAAGGAAGGCAAGGGAAAGCAAGGGAAGGCAAGGGTAACGGAAGGAACGGAACGGCAAGGGGTAAGAAGGCTAAGGCACGACAACGCAGGGCTAGGCAATGCACGGAAAGGCAAGGAAAGAGTAACGGAAGGAACGGAAGTCAAGGCAAAGCCAGGCACGGCAAGTGTAAAAAAAGGCACGCAACGGCAAGGGGAAACAAGGCTAAGGCACTACAACACACGGCTAGGAAATGCACGGCAAGGCAAGGAAAGGGTAACGCAAGGCAAGGCACGGTGAGGCTAGGCAAGGCTAATGCACGACAACGCAAGGCTAGGCAATGCACGACAATGCAAGTAAAGCTTAAAGCAAAGGAAGGCACGGTCAGAAGAGATAAGGCTAAGGCACGACAACGCAAGGCTAGGCAATGCAGGGAAGGCAAGCAAAGAGTAACGGAAGGTAAGGAAGGCAAGGAAAGCAAGGAAAGGCAATGGTAACGGAAGGAACGGCACGGTAAGGGGAAACAAGTCTAAGGCACGACAACGCACGCTAGGCAATGAACGGCAAGGCAAGGAAAGGGTAACGCATGGGAAAGCACGGTCAGGCGAGGCAAGGCTAAGGCACGACAACGCAAGGCTAGGCAATGCACGGAAGGCAAGCAAAGAGTAACGGAAGGTAAGGAAGGCAAGGGAAAGCAAGGAAAGGCAAGTGTAACGGAAGGAACGGCACGGCAAGGGGAAAGAAGGCTAAGGCACGACAACGCACGCTAGGCAATGCACGGCAAGGGAAGGAAAGGGTAACGCATGGGAAAGAACGGTCAGGGGAGGCAAGGCTAAGGCACGACAACGCAAGGCTTGGCAATGCACGGAAGGCAAGCAAAGAGTAACGGAAGTAAGGAAGGCAAGGGAAAGCAAAGAAAGGCAAGTGTAACGGAAAGAACGGCACGGCAAGGGGAAACAAGGCTAAGGCACGACAACGCACGGCTAGGCAATGCACGGCAAGGCAAGCAAAGGGTAACGCAAGGCAAGGCACGGTTAGGCTAGACAAGGCTAATGCACGAAAACGCAAGGCTAGGCAATGCACGACAATGCAAGGAAAGCTTAAAGCAAAGGAAGGCAAGGACAGGCGAGATAAGGCAAAGGCACGACAACGCAAGGCTAGGAAATTCAGAGAAGGCAAGCAAAGAGTAACGGAAGGTAAGCAAGGCAAGGAAAAGCAAGGAAAGGCAAGGGTAACGGAAGGAACGGCACGGCAAGGGGGAACAAGTCTCAGGCACGACACCGAACGCTAGGCAATGAACGGCAAGGCAAGGAAAGGGTAACGCATTTGAAAGCACGGTCAGGCGAGGCAACGCTAAGGCACGACAACGCAAGGCTAGGCAATGCACGGAAGGCAAGCAAAGAGTAACGGAAGGTAAGGAAGGCAAGGGAAAGGAAGGAAAGGCAAGTGTAACGGAAGGAACGGCACGGCAAGGGGAAACAAGGCTAAGGCACGACAACGCACGGCTAGGTAATGCACGGAAAGGCAAGGAAAGGGTAACGCATTTGAAAGCACGGTCAGGCGATGCAAGGCTAAGGCATGACAACGCAAGGCTAGGCAATGCACGGAAAGCAAGCAAAGAGTAACGGAACGCAAGGAAGGCAAGGGAAAGCAAGGGAAGGCAAGGGTAACGGAAGGAACGGCACGGCAAGGGGTAAGAAGGCTAAGGCACTTCAACGCAGGGCTAGGCAATGCACGGCAAGGCAAGGAAAGGGTAACGCAGGGGAAGGCACGGTCAGGTGAGGCAAGGATAAGGCACGACAATGCAAGGCTAGGCAATGCACGGCAAGGCAAGGAAAGAGTAACGGAAGGAAAGGAAGGCAAGTCAAAGCCAGGAAAGGCAAGTGTAACAAAAGGCACGCCACGGCAAGGGGAAACAAGGCTAAGGCACGACAACGCACGGCTAGGCAATGCACGGCAAGGCAAGGAAAGGGTAACGCAAGGCAAGGCACGGTGAGCATAGGCAAGGCTAATGCACGACAACGCAAGGCTAGGCAATGCACGACAATGCAAGGAAAGCTTAAAGCAAAGGAAGGCAGGGTCAGGCGAGATAAGGCTAAGGCACGACAACGCAAGGCTAGGCAATGCACGGCAAGGCAAGGAAAGGGTAACGCATGGGAAAGCACGTTCAGGCGAGGCAAGGCTAAGGCACGACAACGCAAGGCTTGGCAATGCACGGAAGGCAAGCAAAGAGTAACGGAAGGTAAGGAAGGCAAGGGAAAGCAAAGAAAGGCAAGTGTAACGGAAGGAACGGCACGGCAAGGGGAAACAAGGCTAAGGCACGACAACGCACGCTAGGCAATGCACGGCAAGGCAAGGAAAGGGTAACGCATGGGAAAGCACGGTCAGGCGAGGCAAGCCTAAGGCATGACAACGCAAGGCTAGGCAATGCACGGAAACCAAGCAAAGAGTAACGGAACGCAAGGAAGGCAAGGGAAAGCAAGGGAATGCAAGGGTAACGGAAGGAACGGCACGGCAAGGGGTAACAAGGCTAAGGCACGACAATGCAAGGCTAGGCAATGCACGGCAAGGCAAGGAAAGGGTAACGCAGGGGAAGGCACGGTCAGGTGAGGCAAGGATAAGGCACGACAATGCAAGGCTAGGCAATGCACGGCAAGGCAAGGAAAGAGTAACGGAAGGAAAGGAAGGCAAGGCAAAGCCAGGCAAGGCAAGTGTAACAAAAGGCACGCAACGGCAAGGGGAAACAAGGCTAAGGCACGACAACACACGGCTAGGAAATGCACGGCAATGCAAGGAAAGGGTAACGCAAGGCAAGGCACGGTGAGGCTAGGCAAGGCTAATGCACGACAACGCAAGGCTAGGCAATGCACGACAATGCAAGGAAAGCTTAAAGCAAAGGAAGGCACGGTCAGGCGAGATAAGGCTAAGGCACGACAACGCAAGGCTAGGCAATGCACGGAAGGCAAGCAAAGAGTAACGGAAGGTAAGGAAGGCAAGGGAAAGCAAGGAAAGGCAATGGTAACGGAAGGAACGGCACGGCAAGGGGAAACAAGTCTAATGCACGACAACGCACGCTAGGCAATGCACGGCAAGGGAAGGAAAGGGTAACGCATGGGAAAGAACGGTCAGGGGAGGCAAGCCTAAGGCATGACAACGCAAGGCCAGGCAATGCACGGAAAGCAAGCAAAGAGTAACGGAACGCAAGGAAGGCAAGGGAAAGCAAGGGAAGGACAAGCGTAACGGAAGGAACGGCACGACAAGGGGTAAGAAGGCTAAGGCACGACAACGCAGGGCTAGGCAATGCACGGCAAGGCAAGCAAAGAGTAACGGAAGGAAAGGAAGTCAAGGCAAAGCCAGGCAATGCAAGTGTATCAAAAGGCACGCAACGGCAAGGGGAAACAAGGCTAAGGCACGACAACACACGGCTAGGAAATGCACGGCAAGGCAAGGAAAGGGTAACGCAAGGCAAGGCACGGTGAGGCTAGGCAAGGCTAATGCACGACAACGCAAGGCTGGGCAATGCACGACAATGCAAGTAAAGCTTAAAGCAAAGGAAGGCACGGTCAGAAGAGATAAGGCTAAGGCACGACAACGCAAGGCTAGGCAATGCAGGGAAGGCAAGCAAAGAGTAACGGAAGGTAAGGAAGGCAAGGGAAAGCAAGGAAAGGCAATGGTAACGGAAGCTATGGCACGGGAAGGGGAAACAAGTCTAATGCACGACAACGCACGCTAGGCAATGCACGGCAAGGCAAGGAAAGGGTAACGCATGGGAAAGCACGGTCAGGGGAGGCAAGGCTAAGGCACGACAACGCAAGGCTTGGCAATGCACGGAAGGCAAGCAAAGAGTAATGGAAGGTAAGGAAGGCAAGGGAAAGCAAAGAAAGGCAAGTGTAACGGACGGAACGGCACGGCAAGGGGAAACAAGGCTAAGGCACGACAACGCACGCTAGGCAATGCACGGCAAAGCAAGGAAAGGGTAACGCATGGGAAAGCACGGTCAGGCGAGGCAAGGCTAAGGAAAGCCAACGCAAGGCTAGGCAATGCACGGAAAGCAAGCAAGGAGTAACGGAATGCAAGGAAGGAAAGGGAAAGCAAGGGAAGGCAAGGGTAACGAAAGGAACGGCACGGCAAGGGGTAACAAGGCTAAGGCACGACAACACACGGCTAGGAAATGCACGGCAAGGCAAGGAAAGGGTAAGGCAAGGCAAGGCACGGTGAGGCTAGGCAAGGTTAATGCACGACAACGCAAGGCTAGGCAATGCACGACAATGCAAGGAAAGCTTAAAGCAAAGGAAGGCACGGTCAGGCGAGATAAGGCTAAGGCACGACAACGCAAGGCTAGGCAATGCAGGGAAGGCAAGCAAAGAGTAACGGAAGGTAAGGAAGGCAAGGGAAAGCAAGGAAAGGCAATGGTAACGGAAGGAACGGCACGGCAAGGGGAAACAAGTCTAAGGCACGACAACGCACGCTAGGCAATGCACGGCAAGGCAAGGAAAGGGTAACGCATGGGAAAGCACGGTCAGGGGAGGCAAGGCTAAGGCACGACAACGCAAGGCTAGGCAATGCACGGAAGGCAAGCAAAGAGAAACGGAAGGTAAGGAAGGAAAGGGAAAGCAAAGAAAGGCAAGTGTAACCGAAGGAACGGCACGGCAAGGGGAAACAAGGCTAAGGCACGACAACGCACGGCTAGGCAATGCACGGCAAGGCAAGCAAAGGGTAACGCAAGGAAAGGCACGGTGAGGCTAGGCAAGGCTAATGCACGAAAACGCAAGGCTAGGCGATGCACGACAATGCAAGGAAAGCTTAAAGCAAAGGAAGGCAAGGTCAGGCGAGATAAGGCTAAGGCACGACAACGCAAGGCTAGGAAATTCAGGGAAGGCAAGCAAAGAGTAACGGAAGGTAAGCAAGGAAAGGAAAAGGAAGGAAAGGCCAGGGTAACGGAAGGAACGGCACGGCAAGGGGAAACAAGTCTAAGGCACGACACCGAACGCTAGGCAATGAAGGGCAAGGCAAGGAAAGGGTAACGCATTGGAAAGCACGGTCAAGCGAGGCAACGCTAAGGCACGACAACGCAAGGCTAGGCAATGCACGGAAGGCAAGCAAAGAGTAACGGAAGGTAAGGAAGGCAAGGGAAAGGAAGGAAAGGCAAGTGTAACGGAAGGAACGGCACGGCAAGGGGAAACAAGGCTAAGGCACGACAACGCACGCTAGGCAATGCACGGCAAGGCAAGGAAAGGGTAACGCATGGGAAAGCACGGACAGGCGAGGCAAGCCTAAGGCATGACAACGCAAGGCTAAGCAATGCACGGAAAGCAAGCAAAGAGTAACGGAACGCAAGGAAGGCAAGGGAAAGCAAGGGAAGGCAAGGGTAATGGCAGGAACGGCACGGCAAGGGGTAAGAAGGCTAAGGCACGACAACGCAGGGCTAGGCAATGCACGGAAAGGCAAGGAAAGAGTAACGGAAGGAACGGAAGTCAAGGCAAAGCCAGGCACGGCAAGTGTAAAAAAAGGCACGCAACGGCAAGGGGAAACAAGGCTAAGGCACTACAACACACGGCTAGGAACTGCACGGCAAGGCAAGGAAAGGGTAACGCAAGGCAAGGCACGGTGAGGCTAGGCAAGGCTAATGCACGACAACGCAAGGCTAGGCAATGCACGACAATGCAAGTAAAGCTTAAAGCAAAGGAAGGCACGGTCAGAAGAGATAAGGCTAAGGCACGACAACGCAAGGCTAGGCAATGCAGGGAAGGCAAGCAAAGAGTAACGGAAGGTAAGGAAGGCAAGGAAAGCAAGGAAAGGCAATGGTAACGGAAGGAACGGCACGGTAAGGGGAAACAAGTCTAAGGCACGACAACGCACGCTAGGCAATGAACGGCAAGGCAAGGAAAGGGTAACGCATGGGAAAGCACGGTCAGGCGAGGCAAGGCTAAGGCACGACAACGCAAGGCTAGGCAATGCACGGAAGGCAAGCAAAGAGTAACGGAAGGTAAGGAAGGCAAGGGAAAGCAAGGAAAGGCAAGTGTACGGAAGGAACGGCACGGCAAGGGGAAAGAAGGCTAAGGCACGACAACGCACGCTAGGCAATGCACGGCAAGGGAAGGAAAGGGTAACGCATGGGAAAAACGGTCAGGGGAGGCAAGGCTAAGGCACGACAACGCAAGGCTTGGCAATGCACGGAAGGCAAGCAAAGAGTAACGGAAGTAAGGAAGGCAAGGGAAAGCAAAAAAGGCAAGTGTAACGGAAAGAACGGCACGGCAAGGGGAAACAAGGCTAAGGCACGACAACGCACGGCTAGGCAATGCACGGCAAGGCAAGCAAAGGGTAACGCAAGGCAAGGCACGGTTAGGCTAGACAAGGCTAATGCACGAAAACGCAAGGCTAGGCAATGCACGACAATGCAAGGAAAGCTTAAAGCAAAGGAAGGCAAGGACAGGCGAGATAAGGCAAAGGCACGACAACGCAAGGCTAGGAAATTCAGGGAAGGCAAGCAAAGAGTAACGGAAGGTAAGCAAGGCAAGGAAAAGCAAGGAAAGGCAAGGGTAACGGAAGGAACGGCACGGCAAGGGGGAACAAGTCTCAGGCACGACACCGAACGCTAGGCAATGAACGGCAAGGCAAGGAAAGGGTAACGCATTTGAAAGCACGGTCAGGCGAGGCAACGCTAAGGCACGACAACGCAAGGCTAGGCAATGCACGGAAGGCAAGCAAAGAGTAACGGAAGGTAAGGAAGGCAAGGGAAAGGAAGGAAAGGCAAGTGTAACGGAAGGAACGGCACGGCAAGGGGAAACAAGGCTAAGGCACGACAACGCACGGCTAGGCAATGCACGGAAAGGGAAGGAAAGGGTAACGCATTTGAAATCACGGTCAGGCGATGCAAGGCTAAGGCATGACAACGCAAGGCTAGGCAATGCACGGAAAGCAAGCAAAGAGTAACGGAACGCAAGGAAGGCAAGGGAAAGCAAGGGAGGCAAGGGTAACGGAAGGAACGGCACGGCAAGGGGTAAGAAGGCTAAGGAACTTCAACGCAGGGCTAGGCAATGCACGGCAAGGCAAGGAAAGGGTAACGCAGGGGAAGGCACGGTCAGGTGAGGCAAGGATAAGGCACGACAATGCAAGGCTAGGCAATGCACGGCAAGGCAAGGAAAGAGTAACGGAAGGAAAGGAAGGCAAGTCAAAGCCAGGAAAGGCAAGTGTAACAAAAGGCACGCCACGGCAAGGGGAAACAAGGCTAAGGCACGACAACGCACGGCTAGGCAATGCACGGCAAGGCAAGGAAAGGGTAACGCAAGGCAAGGCACGGTGAGCATAGGCAAGGCTAATGCACGACAACGCAAGGCTAGGCAATGCACGACAATGCAAGGAAAGCTTAAAGCAAAGGAAGGCACGGTCAGGCGAGATAAGGCTAAGGCACGACAACGCAAGGCTAGGCAATGCACGGCAAGGCAAGGAAAGGGTAACGCATGGGAAAGCACGTTCAGGCGAGGCAAGGCTAAGGCACGACAACGCAAGGCTTGGCAATGCACGGAAGGCAAGCAAAGAGTAACGGAAGGTAAGGAAGGCAAGGGAAAGCAAAGAAAGGCAAGTGTAACGGAAGGAACGGCACGGCAAGGGGAAACAAGGCTAAGGCACGACAACGCACGCTAGGCAATGCACGGCAAGGCAAGGAAAGGGTAACGCATGGGAAAGCACGGTCAGGCGAGGCAAGCCTAAGGCATGACAACGCAAGGCTAGGCAATGCACGGAAAGCAAGCAAAGAGTAACGGAACGCAAGGAAGGCAACGGAAAGCAAGGGAATGCAAGGGTAACGGAAGGAACGGCACGGCAAGGGGTAACAAGGCTAAGGCACGACAATGCAAGGCTAGGCAATGCACGGCAAGGCAAGGAAAGAGTAACGGAAGGAAAGGAAGGCAAGGCAAAGCCAGGCAAGGCAAGTGTAACAAAAGGCACGCAACGGCAAGGGGAAACAAGGCTAAGGCACGACAACACACGGCTAGGAAATGCACGGCAAGGCAAGGAAAGGGTAACGCAAGGCAAGGCACGGTGAGGCTAGGCAAGGCTAATGCACGACAACGCAAGGCTAGGCAATGCACGACAATGCAAGGAAAGCTTAAAGCAAAGGAAGGCACGGTCAGGCGAGGCAAGGCTAAGGCACGACAACGCAAGGCTAGGCAATGCACGGAAGGCAAGCAAAGAGTAACGGAAGGTAAGGAAGGCAAGGGAAAGCAAGGAAAGGCAATGGTAACGGAAGGAACGGCACGGCAAGGGGAAACAAGTCTAATGCACGACAACGCACGCTAGGCAATGCACGGCAAGGGAAGGAAAGGGTAACGCATGGGAAAGAACGGTCAGGGGAGGCAAGCCTAAGGCATGACAACGCAAGGCCAGGCAATGCACGGAAAGCAAGCAAAGAGTAACGGAACGCAAGGAAGGCAAGGGAAAGCAAGGGAAGGCAAGGGTAACGGAAGGAACGGCACGACAAGGGGTAAGAAGGCTAAGGCACGACAACGCAGGGCTAGGCAATGCACGACAATGCAAGTAAAGCTTAAAGCAAAGGAAGGCACGGTCAGAAGAGATAAGGCTAAGGCACGACAACGCAAGGCTAGGCAATGCAGGGAAGGCAAGCAAAGAGTAACGGAAGGTAAGGAAGGCAAGGGAAAGCAAGGAAATGCAATGGTAACGGAAGGAACGGCACGGCAAGGGGAAACAAGTCTAATGCACGACAACGCACGCTAGGCAATGCACGGCAAGGCAAGGAAAGGGTAACGCATGGGAAAGCACGGTCAGGGGAGGCAAGGCTAAGGCACGACAACGCAAGGCTTGGCAATGCACGGAAGGCAAGCAAAGAGTAATGGAAGGTAAGGAAGGCAAGGGAAAGCAAAGAAAGGCAAGTGTAACGGACGGAACGGCACGGCAAGGGGAAACAAGGCTAAGGTACGACAACGCACGCTAGGCAATGCACGGCAAGGCAAGGAAAGGGTAACGCATGGGAAAGCACGGTCAGGCGAGGCAAGGCTAAGGAAAGCCAACGCAAGGCTAGGCAATGCACGGAAAGCAAGCAAGGAGTAACGGAATGCAAGGAAGGAAAGGGAAAGCAAGGGAAGGCAAGGGTAACGAAAGGAACGGCACGGCAAGGGGTAACAAGGCTAAGGCACGACAACACACGGCTAGGAAATGCACGGCAAGGCAAGGAAAGGGTAACGCAAGGCAAGGCACGGTGAGGCTAGGCAAGGTTAATGCACGACAACGCAAGGCTAGGCAATGCACGACAATGCAAGGAAAGCTTAAAGCAAAGGAAGGCACGGTCAGGCGAGATAATGCTAAGGCACAACAACGCAAGGCTAGACAATGCACGGAAAGCAAGCAAAGAGTAACGGAAGGTAAGGAAGGCAAGGGAAAGCAAGGAAAGGCAAGTGTAACGGAAGGAACGGCACGGCAAGGGGAAACAATGCTAAGGCACG
Source organism: Macrotis lagotis (assembly GCF_037893015.1). Lineage (NCBI taxonomy): Eukaryota > Metazoa > Chordata > Mammalia > Peramelemorphia > Peramelidae > Macrotis > Macrotis lagotis. The sequence continues at coordinate 916,578 of NW_027421908.1, forward strand.
ACAACGCATGCTAGGCAATGCACGGCAAGGCAAGGAAAGGGTAACGCATGGGAAAGCACGGTCAGGCGAGGCAAGGCTAAGGCACGACAACCCAAGGCTAGGCAATGCACGGAAGGCAAGCAAAGAGAAACGGAAGGTAAGGAAGGAAAGGGAAAGCAAAGAAAGGCAAGTGTAACCGAAGGAACGGCACGGCAAGGGGAAACAAGGCTAAGGCACGACAACGCACGGCTAGGCAATGCACGGCAAGGCAAGCAAAGGGTAACGCAAGGAAAGGCACGGTGAGGCTAGGCAAGGCTAATGCACGAAAACGCAAGGCTAGGCGATGCACGACAATGCAAGGAAAGCTTAAAGCAAAGGAAGGCAAGGTCAGGCGAGATAAGGCTAAGGCACGACAACGCAAGGCTAGGAAATTCAGGGAAGGCAAGCAAAGAGTAACGGAAGGTAAGCAAGGCAAGGAAAAGGAAGGAAAGGCCAGGGTAACGGAAGGAACAGCACGGCAACGGGAAACAAGTCTAAGGCACGACACCGAACGCTAGGCAATGAAGGGCAAGGCAAGGAAAGGGTAACGCATTTGAAAGCACGGTCAAGCGAGGCAACGCTAAGGCACGACAACGCAAGGCTAGGCAATGCACGGAAGGCAAGCAAAGAGTAACGGAAGGAAAGGAAGGCAAGGCAAAGCCAGGCAAGGCAAGTGTAACAAAAGGCACGCAACGGCAAGGGGAAACAAGGCTAAGGCACGACAACACACGGCTAGGAAATGCAAGGCAAGGAAAGTAAAGGGTAACGCAAGGCAAGGCACGGTGAGGCTAGGCAAGGCTAATGCACGACAACGCAAGGCTAGGCAATGCACGACAATGCAAGTAAAGCTTAAAGCAAAGGAAGGCACGGTTAGAAGAGATAAGGCGAAGGCACGACAACGCAAGGCTAGGCAATGCAGGGAAGGCAAGAAAAGAGTAACGGAAGGTAAGGAAGGCAAAGGAAAGCAAGGAAAGGCAATGGTAACGGAAGGAACGGCACGGCAAGGGGAAACAAGTCTAAGGCACGACAACGCACGCTAGGCAATGCACGGCAAGGGAAGGAAAGGGTAACGCATGGGAAAGAACGGTCAGGGGAGGCAAGCCTAAGGCATGACAACGCAAGGCCAGGCAATGCACGGAAAGCAAGCAAAGAGTAACGGAACGCAAGGAAGGCAAGGGAAAGTAAGGGAAGGCAAGGGTAACGGAAGGAACGGCACGACAAGGGGTAAGAAGGCTAAGGCACGACAACGCAGGGCTAGGCAATGCACGGCAAGGCAAGCAAAGAGTAACGGAAGGAAAGGAAGGCAAGGCAAAGCCAGGCAAGGCAAGTGTAACAAAAGGCACGCAACGGCAAGGGGAAACAAGGCTAAGGCACGACAACACACGGCTAGGAAATGCACGGCAAGGCAAGGAAAGGGTAACGCAAGGCAAGGCACGGTGAGGCTAGGCAAGGTTAATGCATGACAACGCAAGGCTAGGCAATGCACGACAATGCAAGTAAAGCTTAAAGCAAAGGAAGGCACGGTCAGAAGAGATAAGGCTAAGGCACGACAACGCAAGGCTAGGCAATGCAGGGAAGGCAAGCAAAGAGTAACGGAAGGTAAGGAAGGCAAGGGAAAGCAAGGAAAGGCAATGGTAACGGAAGGAACGGCACGGCAAGGGGAAACAAGTCTAATGCACGACAACGCACACTAGGCAATGCACGGCAAGGCAAGGAAAGGGTAACGCATGGGAAAGCACGGTCAGGGGAGGCAAGGCTAAGGCACGACAACGCAAGGCTTGGCAATGCACGGAAGGCAAGCAAAGAGTAATGGAAGGTAAGGAAGGCAAGGGAAAGCAAAGAAAGGCAAGTGTAACGGACGGAACGGCACGGCAAGGGGAAACAAGGCTAAGGCACGACAACGCACGCTAGGCAATGCACGGCAAAGCAAGGAAAGGGTAACGCATGGGAAAGCACGGTCAGGCGAGGCAAGGCTAAGGAAAGCCAACGCAAGGCTAGGCAATGCACGGAAAGCAAGCAAGGAGTAACGGAATGCAAGGAAGGAAAGGGAAAGCAAAGAAAGGCAAGTGTAACCGAAGGAACGGCACGGCAAGGTGGAAACAAGGCTAAGGCACGACAACGCACGGCTAGGCAATGCACGGCAAGGCAAGCAAAGGGTAACGCAAGGAAAGGCACGGTGAGGCTAGGCAAGGCTAATGCACGAAAACGCAAGGCTAGGCGATGCACGATAATGCAAGGAAAGCTTAAAGCAAAGGAAGGCAAGGTCAGGAGACATAAGGCTAAGGCACGACAACGCAAGGCTAGGAAATTCAGGGAAGGCAAGCAAAGAGTAACGGAAGGTAAGCAAGGCAAGGAAAAGGAAGGAAAGGCCAGGCTAACGGAAGGAACGGCACGGCAAGGGGAAACAAGTCTAAGGCACGACACCGAACGCTAGGCAATGAAGGGCAAGGCAAGGAAAGGGCAACGCATTTGAAAGCACTGTCAAGCGAGGCAACGCTAAGGCACGACAACGCAAGGCTAGGCAATGCACAAAAGGCAAGCAAAGAGTAACGGAAGGTAAGGAAGGCAAGGGAAAGGAAGGAAAGGCAAGTGTAACGGAAGGAACGGCACGGCAAGGGGAAACAAGGCTAAGGCACGACAACGCACGCTAGGCAATGCACGGCAAGGCAAGGAAAGGGTAACGCATGGGAAAGCACGGTCAGGCGAGGCAAGCCTAAGGCATGACAACGCAAGGCTAAGCAATGCACGGAAAGCAAGCAAAGAGTAACGGAACGCAAGGAAGGCAAGGGAAAGCAAGGGAAGGCAAGGGTAACGGAAGGAACGGCACGGCAAGGGGTAACAAGGCTAAGGCACGACAACGCAGGGCTAGGCAATGCACGGCAAGGCAAGGAAAGGGTAACGCAGGGGAAGGCACGGTCAGGTGAGGCAAGGATAAGGCACGACAATGCAAGGCTAGGCAATGCACGGCAAGGCAATGAAAGAGTAACGGAAGGAAAGGAATGCAAGGCAAAGCCAGGCAAGGCAAGTGTAACAAAAGGCACGCAACGGCAAGGGGAAACAAGGCTAAGACACTACAACACACGGCTAGGAAATGCAAGGCAAGGCAAGTAAAGGGTAACGCAAGGCAAGGCACGGTGAGGCTAGGCAAGGCTAATGCACGACAACGCAAGGCTAGGCAATGCACGACAATGCAAGTAAAGCTTAAAGCAAAGGAAGGCACGGTTAGAAGCGATAAGGCTAAGGCACGACAACGCAAGGCTAGGCAATGCACGGAAGGCAAGAAAAGAGTAACGGAAGGTAAGGAAGGCAAAGGAAAGCAAGGAAAGGCAATGGTAACGGAAGGAACGGCACGGCAAGGGGAAACAAGTCTAAGGCACGACAACGCACGCTAGGCAATGCACGGCAAGGGAAGGAAAGGGTAACGCATGGGAAAGAACGGTCAGGGGAGGTAAGCCTAAGGCATGACAACGCAAGGCTAGGCAATGCACGGAAATCAAGCAAAGAGTAACGGAACGCAAGGAAGGCAAGGGAAAGCAAGGGAAGGCAAGGGTAACGGAAGGAACGGCACGGCAAGGGGTAAGAAGGCCAAGGCACGACATCGCAGGGCTAGGCAATGCACGGCAAGGCAAGGAAAGAGTAACGGAAGGAACGGAAGGCAAGGCAAAGCCAGGCACGACAAGTGTAACAAAAGGCACGCAACGGCAAGGGGAAACAAGGCTAAGGCACTACAACACACGGCTAGGAAACGCACGGCAAGGCAAGGAAAGGGTAACGCAAGGCAAGGCACGGTGAGGCTAGGCAAGGCTAATGCACTACAACGCAAGGCTAGGCAATGCTCGACAATGCAAGTAAAGCTTAAAGCAAAGGAAGGCACGGTCAGAAGAGATAAGGCTAAGGCACGACAACGCAAGGCTAGGCAATGCAGGGAAGGCAAGCAAAGAGTAACGGAAGGTAAGGAAGGCAAGGAAAGCAAGGAAAGGCAAGTGTAACGGAAGGAACGGCACGGTAAGGGGAAACAAGTCTAAGGCACGACAACGCACGCTAAGCAATGCACGGCAAGGGAAGGAAAGGGTAAGGCATGGGAAAGAACGGTCAGGGGAGGCAAGGCTAAGGCCCGACAACGGAAGGCTTGGCAATGCACGGAAGGCAAGCAAAGAGTAACGGAAGTAAGGAAGGCAAGGGAAAGCAAAGAAAGCAAGTGTAACGGAAGGAACGGCACGGCAAGGGGAAACAAGGCTAAGGCACGACAACGCACGGCTAGGCAATGCACGGCAAGGCAAGCAAAGGGTAACGCAAGGCAAGGCACGGTGAGGCTAGACAAGGCTAATGCACGAAAACGCAAGGCTAGGCAATGCACGACAATGCAAGGAAAACTTAAAGCAAAGGAAGGCAAGGACAGGCGAGATAAGGCAAAGGCACGACAACGCAAGGCTAGGAAATTCAGGGAAGGCAAGCAAAGAGTAACGGAAGGTAAGCAAGGCAAGGAAAAGCAAGGAAAGGCAAGGGTAACGGAAGGAACGGCACGGCAAGGGGGAACAAGTCTCAGGCACGACACCGAACGCTAGGCAATGAACGGCAAGGCAAGGAAAGGGTAACGCATGGTAAAGCACGGTCAGGCGAGGCTAGGCTAAGGCACGACAACGCAAGGCTAGGCAATGCACGGAAGGCAAGCAAAGAGTAACGGAAGGTAAGGAAGGCAAGGGAAAGCAAGGAAAGGCAAGTGTAACGGAAGGAACGGCACGGCAAAGGGAAACAAGGCTAAGGCACGACAACGCACGCTAGGCAATGCACGGCAAGGCAAGGAAAGGGTAACGCATGGGAAAGCACGGTCAGGCGAGGCAAGCCTAAGGCATGACAACGCAAGGCTAAGCAATGCACGGAAAGCAAGCAAAGAGTAACGGAACGCAAGGAAGGCAAGGGAAAGCAAGGGAAGGCAAGGGTAACGGAAGGAACGGCACGGCAAGGGGTAACAAGGCTAAGGCACGACAACGCAGTGCTAGGCAATGCACGGCAAGGCAAGGAAAGGGTAACGCAGGGGAAGGCACGGTCAGGTGAGGCAAGGATAAGGCACGACAATGCAAGGCTAGGCAATGCACGGCAAGGCAAGGAAAGAGTAACGGAAGGAAAGGAAGGCAAGGCAAAGCCAGGCAAGGCAAGTGTAACAAAAGGCACGCAACGGCAAGGGGAAACAAGGCTAAGGAACGACAACACACGGCTAGGAAATGCAAGGCAAGGCAAGTAAAGGGTAACGCAAGGCAAGGCACGGTGAGGCTAGGCAAGGGTAATGCACGACAACGCAAGGCTAGGCAATGCACGACAATACAAGTAAAGCTTAAAGGAAAGGAAGGCACGGTTAGAAGAGATAAGGCTAAGGCACGACAACGCAAGGCTAGGCAATGCAGGGAAGGCAAGAAAAGAGTAACGGAAGGTAAGGAAGGCAAAGGAAAGCAAGGAAAGGCAATGGTAACGGAAGGAACGGCACGGCAAGGGGAAACAAGTCTAAGGCACGACAACGCACGCTAGGCAATGCACGGCAAGGGAAGGGAAGGGTAACGCATGGCAAAGAACGGTCAGGGGAGGCAAGCCTAAGGCATGACAACGCAAGGCTAGGCAATGCACGGAAAGCAAGCAAAGAGTAACGGAACGCAAGGAAGGCAAGGGAAAGCAAGGGAAGGCAAGGGTAATGGAAGGAACGGCACGGCAAGGGGTAAGAAGGCTAAGGCACGACAACGCAGGGCTAGGCAATGCACGGCAAGGCAAGGAAAGAGTAACGGAAGGAACGGAAGGCAAGGCAAAGCCAGGCACGGCAAGTGTAACAAAAGGCACTCAACGGCATGGGGAAACAAGGCTAAGGCACGACAACACACGGCTAGGAAATGCACGGCAAGGCAAGGAAAGTGTAACGCAAGGCAAGGCACGGTGAGGCTAGGCAAGGCTAATGCACGACAACGCAAGGCTAGGCAATGCACGACAATGCAAGTAAAGCTTAAAGCAAAGGAAGGCACGGTCAGAAGAGATAAGGCTAAGGCACGACAACGCAAGGCTAGGCAATGCAGGGAAGGCAAGCAAAGAGTAACGGAAGGTAAGGAAGGCAAGGAAAGCAAGGAAAGGCAATGGTAACGGAAGGAACGGCACGGTAAGGGGAAACAAGTCTAAGGCACGACAACGCACGCTAGGCAATGCACGGCAAGGGAAGGAAAGGGTAACGCATGGGAAAGAACGGTCAGGGGAGGCAAGGCTAAGGCACGACAACGGAAGGCTTGGCAATGCACGGAAGGCAAGCAAAGAGTAACGGAAGTAAGGAAGGCAAGGGAAAGCAAAGAAAGGCAAGTGTAACGGAAGGAACGGCACGGCAAGGGGAAACAAGGCTAAGGCACGACAACGCACGGCTAGGCAATGCACGGCAAGGCAAGCAAAGGGTAACGCAAGGCAAGGCACGGTGAGGCTAGACAAGGCTAATGCACGAAAACGCAAGGCTAGGCAATGCACGACAATGCAAGGAAAGCTTAAAGCAAAGGAAGGCAAGGTCAGGCGAGATAAGGCAAAGGCACGACAACGCAAGGCTAGGCAATTCAGGGAAGGCAAGCAAAGAGTAACGGAAGGTAAGCAAGGCAAGGAAAAGCAAGGAAAGGCAAGGGTAACGGAAGGAACGGCACGGCAAGGGGGAACAAGTCTCAGGCACGACACCGAACGCTAGGCAATGAACGGCAAGGCAAGGAAAGGGTAACGCATGGGAAAGCACGGTCAGGCGAGGCAAGGCTAAGGCACGACAACGCAAGGCTAGGCAATGCACGGAAGGCAAGCAAAGAGTAACGGAAGGTAAGGAAGGCAAGGGAAAGCAAGGAAAGGCAAGTGTAACGGAAGGAACGGCACGGCAAGGGGAAACAAGGCTAAGGCACGACAACGCACGCTAGGCAATGCACGGCAAGGGAAGGAAAGGGTAACGCATGGGAAAGAACGGTCAGGGGAGGCAAGGCTAAGGCACGACAACGCAAGGCTTGGCAATGCACGGAAGGCAAGCAAAGAGTAACGGAAGTAAGGAAGGCAAGGGAAAGCAAAGAAAGGCAAGTGTAACGGAAGGAACGGCACGGCAAGGGGAAACAAGGCTAAGGCACGACAACGCACGGCTAGGCAATGCACGGCAAGGCAAGCAAAGGGTAACGCAAGGCAAGGCACGGTGAGGCTAGACAAGGCTAATGCACGAAAACGCAAGGCTAGGCAATGCACGACAATGCAAGGAAAGCTTAAAGCAAAGGAAGGCAAGGACAGGCGAGATAAGGCAAAGGCACGACAACGCAAGGCTAGGAAATTCAGGGAAGGCAAGCAAAGAGTAACGGAAGGTAAGCAAGGCAAGGAAAAGCAAGGAAAGGCAAGGGTAACGGAAGGAACGGCACGGCAAGGGGGAACAAGTCTCAGGCACGACACCGAACGCTAGGCAATGAACGGCAAGGCAAGGAAAGGGTAACGCAGGTAAAGCACGGTCAGGCGAGGCAAGGCTAAGGCACGACAACGCAAGGCTAGGCAATGCACGGAAGGCAAGCAAAGAGTAACGGAAGGTAAGGAAGGCAAGGGAAAGCAAGGAAAGGCAAGGCTAAGGCACGAAACAACAACGCAAGGCTAGGCAATGCACGGAAGGCAAGGAAAGGGTAACGCATGGGAAAGCACGGTCAGGCGAGGCAAGCCTAAGGCATGACAACGCAAGGCTAAGCAATGCACGGAAAGCAAGCAAAGAGTAACGGAACGCAAGGAAGGCAAGGGAAAGCAAGGGAAGGCAAGGGTAACGGAAGGAACGGCACGGCAAGGGGTAACAAGGCTAAGGCACGACAACGCAGGGCTAGGCAATGCACGGCAAGGCAAGGAAAGGGTAACGCAGGGGAAGGCACGGTCAGGTGAGGCAAGGATAAGGCACGACAATGCAAGGCTAGGCAATGCACGGCAAGGCAAGGAAAGAGTAACGGAAGGAAAGGAAGGCAAGGCAAAGCCAGGCAAGGCAAGTGTAACAAAAGGCACGCAACGGCAAGGGGAAACAAGGCTAAGGAACGACAACACACGGCTAGGAAATGCAAGGCAAGGCAAGTAAAGGGTAACGCAAGGCAAGGCACGGTGAGGCTAGGCAAGGGTAATGCACGACAACGCAAGGCTAGGCAATGCACGACAATACAAGTAAAGCTTAAAGCAAAGGAAGGCACGGTTAGAAGAGATAAGGCTAAGGCACGACAACGCAAGGCTAGGCAATGCAGGGAAGGCAAGAAAAGAGTAACGGAAGGTAAGGAAGGCAAAGGAAAGCAAGGAAAGGCAATGGTAACGGAAGGAACGGCACGGCAAGGGGAAACAAGTCTAAGGCACGACAACGCACGCTAGGCAATGCACGGCAAGGGAAGGAAAGGGTAACGCATGGGAAAGAACGGTCAGGGGAGGCAAGCCTAAGGCATGACAACGCAAGGCTAGGCAATGCACGGAAAGCAAGCAAAGAGTAACGGAACGCAAGGAAGGCAAGGGAAAGCAAGGGAAGGCAAGGGTAACGGAAGGAACGGCACGGCAAGGGGTAAGAAGGCTAAGGCACGACAACGCAGGGCTAGGCAATGCACGGCAAGGCAAGGAAAAAGTAACGGAAGGAACGGAAGGCAAGGCAAAGCCAGGCACGGCAAGTGTAACAAAAGGCACGCAACGGCAAGGGGAAACAAGGCTAAGGCACGACAACACACGGCTAGGAAATGCACGGCAAGGCAAGGAAAGTGTAACGCAAGGCAAGGCACGGTGAGGCTAGGCAAGGCTAATGCACGACAACGCAAGGCTAGGCAATGCACGACAATGCAAGTAAAGCTTAAAGCAAAGGAAGGCACGGTCAGAAGAGATAAGGCTAAGGCACGACAACGCAAGGCTAGGCAATGCAGGGAAGGCAAGCAAAGAGTAACGGAAGGTAAGGAAGGCAAAGGAAAGCAAGGAAAGGCAATGGTAACGGAAGGAACGGCACGGCAAGGGGAAACAAGGCTAAGGCACGACAACGCACGCTAGGCAATTCACGGCAAGTGAAGGAAAGGGTAACGCATGGGAAAGAACGGTCAGGGGAGGCAAGGCTAAGGCACGACAACGCAAGGCTTGGCAATGCACGGAAGGCAAGCAAAGAGTAACGGAAGGTAAGGAAGGCAAGGGAAAGCAAGGAAAGGCAAGTGTAACGGAAGGAACGACACGGCAAGGGGAAACAAGGCTAAGGCACGACAACGCACGCTAGGCAAAGCACGGCAAGGCAAGGAAAGGGTAACGCATGGGAAAGCACGCTCAGGCGAAGCAAGGCTAAGGCATGACAACGCAAGGCTAGGCAATGCACGGAAAGCAAGCAAAGAGTAACGGAACGCAAGGAAGGCAAGGGAAAGCAAGGGAAGGCAAGGGTAACGGAAGGAACGGCACGGCAAGGGGTAAGAAGGCTAAGGCACGGCAACGCAGGGCTAGGCAATGCACGGCAAGGCAAGGAAAGGGTAACGCAGGGAAGGCACGGTCAGGTGAGGCAAGGATAAGGCACGACAATGCAAGGCTAGGCAATGCACGGCAAGGCAAGGAAAGAGTAACGGAAGGAAAGGAAGGCAAGGCAAAGCCAGGCAAGGCAAGTGTAACAAAAGGCACGCCACGGCAAGGGGAATCAAGGCTAAGGCACGACAACGCACGGCTAGGCAATGCACGGCAAGGCAAGGAAAGGGTAACGCAAGGCAAGGCACGGTGAGGCAAGGCAAGGCTAATGCACGACAACGCAAGGCTAGGCAATGCACGGCAAGGGAAGGAAAGGGTAACGCATGGGAAAGACGGTCAGGGGAGGCAAGGCTAAGGCACGACAACGCAAGGCTTGGCAATGCACGGAAGGCAAGCAAAGAGTAACGGAAGTAAGGAAGGCAAGGGAAAGCAAAGAAAGGCATGTGTAACGGAAGGAACGGCACGGCAAGGGGAAACAAGGCTAAGGCACGACAACGCACGCTAGGCAATGCACGGCAAGGCAAGGAAAGGGTAACGCATGGGAAAGCACGGTCAGGCGAGGCAAGGCTAAGGAAAGCCAACGCAAGGCTAGGCAATGCACGGTAAGCAAGCAAGGAGTAACGGAATGCAAGGAAGGAAAGGGAAAGCAAGGGAAGGCAAGGGTAACGGAAAGAACGGCACGGCAAGGGGTAACAAGGCTAAGGCACGACAACACACGGCTAGGAAATGCACGGCAAGGCAAGGAAAGGGTAACGCAAGGCAAGGCACGGTGAGGCTAGGCAAGGTTAATGCACGACAACGCAAGGCTAGGCAATGCACGACAATGCAAGTAAAGCTTAAAGCAAAGGAAGGCACGGTCAGGCGAGATAAGGCTAAGGCACGACAACGCAAGGCTAGGCAATGCAGGGAAGGCAAGCAAAGAGTAACGGAAGGTAAGGAAGGCTAGGGAACGCAAGGAAAGTCAATGGTAACGGAAGGAACGGCACGGCAAGGGGAAACAAGTCTAAGGCACGACAACGCACGCTAGGCAATGCACGGCAAGGCAAGGAAAGGGTAACGCATGGGAAAGCACGGTCAGGGGAGGCAAGGCTAAGGCACGACAACGCAAGGCTAGGCAATGCACGGAAGGCAAGCAAAGAGAAACGGAAGGTAAGGAAGGAAAGGGAAAGCAAAGAAAGGCAAGTGTAACCGAAGGAACGGCACGGCAAGGGGAAACAAGGCTAAGGCACGACAACGCACGGCTAGGCAATGCACGGCAAGGCAAGCAAAGGGTAACGCAAGGAAAGGCACGGTGAGGCTAGGCAAGGCTAATGCACGAAAACGCAAGGCTAGGCGATGCACGACAATGCAAGGAAAGCTTAAAGCAAAGGAAGGCAAGGTCAGGCGAGATAAGGCTAAGGCACGACAACGCAAGGCTAGGAAATTCAGGGAAGGCAAGCAAAGAGTAACGGAAGGTAAGCAAGGCAAGGAAAAGCAAGGAAAGGCAAGGGTAACGGAAGGAACGGCACGGCAAGGGGGAACAAGTCTCAGGCACGACACCGAACGCTAGGCAATGAACGGCAAGGCAAGGAAAGGGTAACGCATTTGAAAGCACGGTCAGGCGAGGCAACGCTAAGGCACGACAACGCAAGGCTAGGCAATGCACGGAAGGCAAGCAAAGAGTAACGGAAGGTAAGGAAGGCAAGGGAAAGGAAGGAAAGGCAAGTGTAACGGAAGGAACGGCACGGCAAGGGGAAACAAGGCTAAGGCACGACAACGCACGGCTAGGCAATGCACGGAAAGGGAAGCAAAGGGTAACGGAAGGAACGGAAGGCAAGGCAAAGCCAGGCACGGCAAGTGTAACAAAAGGCACGCAACGGCAAGGGGAAACAAGGCTAAGGCACGACAACACACGGCTAGGAAATGCACGGCAAGGCAAGGAAAGTGTAACGCAAGGCAAGGCACGGTGAGGCTAGGCAAGGCTAATGCACGACAACGCAAGGCTAGGCAATGCACGACAATGCAAGTAAAGCTTAAAGCAAAGGAAGGCACGGTCAGAAGAGATAAGGCTAAGGCACGACAACGCAAGGCTAGGCAATGCAGGGAAGGCAAGCAAAGAGTAACGGAAGGTAAGGAAGGCAAGGAAAGCAAGGAAAGGCAATGGTAACGGAAGGAACGGCACGGTAAGGGGAAACAAGTCTAAGGCACGACAACGCACGCTAGGCAATGCACGGCAAGGGAAGGAAAGGGTAACGCATGGGAAAGAACGGTCAGGGGAGGCAAGGCTAAGGCACGACAACGGAAGGCTTGGCAATGCACGGAAGGCAAGCAAAGAGTAACGGAAGTAAGGAAGGCAAGGGAAAGCAAAGAAAGGCAAGTGTAACGGAAGGAACGGCACGGCAAGGGGAAACAAGGCTAAGGCACGACAACGCACGGCTAGGCAATGCACGGCAAGGCAAGCAAAGGGTAACGCAAGGCAAGGCACGGTGAGGCTAGACAAGGCTAATGCACGAAAACGCAAGGCTAGGCAATGCACGACAATGCAAGGAAAGCTTAAAGCAAAGGAAGGCAAGGTCAGGCGAGATAAGGCAAAGGCACGACAACGCAAGGCTAGGCAATTCAGGGAAGGCAAGCAAAGAGTAACGGAAGGTAAGCAAGGCAAGGAAAAGCAAGGAAAGGCAAGGGTAACGGAAGGAACGGCACGGCAAGGGGGAACAAGTCTCAGGCACGACACCGAACGCTAGGCAATGAACGGCAAGGCAAGGAAAGGGTAACGCATGGGAAAGCACGGTCAGGCGAGGCAAGGCTAAGGCACGACAACGCAAGGCTAGGCAATGCACGGAAGGCAAGCAAAGAGTAACGGAAGGTAAGGAAGGCAAGGGAAAGCAAGGAAAGGCAAGTGTAACGGAAGGAACGGCACGGCAAGGGGAAACAAGGCTAAGGCACGACAACGCACGCTAGGCAATGCACGGCAAGGGAAGGAAAGGGTAACGCATGGGAAAGAACGGTCAGGGGAGGCAAGGCTAAGGCACGACAACGCAAGGCTTGGCAATGCACGGAAGGCAAGCAAAGAGTAACGGAAGTAAGGAAGGCAAGGGAAAGCAAAGAAAGGCAAGTGTAACGGAAGGAACGGCACGGCAAGGGGAAACAAGGCTAAGGCACGACAACGCACGGCTAGGCAATGCACGGCAAGGCAAGCAAAGGGTAACGCAAGGCAAGGCACGGTGAGGCTAGACAAGGCTAATGCACGAAAACGCAAGGCTAGGCAATGCACGACAATGCAAGGAAAGCTTAAAGCAAAGGAAGGCAAGGACAGGCGAGATAAGGCAAAGGCACGACAACGCAAGGCTAGGAAATTCAGGGAAGGCAAGCAAAGAGTAACGGAAGGTAAGCAAGGCAAGGAAAAGCAAGGAAAGGCAAGGGTAACGGAAGGAACGGCACGGCAAGGGGGAACAAGTCTCAGGCACGACACCGAACGCTAGGCAATGAACGGCAAGGCAAGGAAAGGGTAACGCATGGTAAAGCACGGTCAGGCGAGGCAAGGCTAAGGCACGACAACGCAAGGCTAGGCAATGCACGGAAGGCAAGGAAAGGGTAACGCATGGGAAAGCACGGTCAGGCGAGGCAAGCCTAAGGCATGACAACGCAAGGCTAAGCAATGCACGGAAAGCAAGCAAAGAGTAACGGAACGCAAGGAAGGCAAGGGAAAGCAAGGGAAGGCAAGGGTAACGGAAGGAACGGCACGGCAAGGGGTAACAAGGCTAAGGCACGACAACGCAGGGCTAGGCAATGCACGGCAAGGCAAGGAAAGGGTAACGCAGGGGAAGGCACGGTCAGGTGAGGCAAGGATAAGGCACGACAATGCAAGGCTAGGCAATGCACGGCAAGGCAAGGAAAGAGTAACGGAAGGAAAGGAAGGCAAGGCAAAGCCAGGCAAGGCAAGTGTAACAAAAGGCACGCAACGGCAAGGGGAAACAAGGCTAAGGAACGACAACACACGGCTAGGAAATGCAAGGCAAGGCAAGTAAAGGGTAACGCAAGGCAAGGCACGGTGAGGCTAGGCAAGGGTAATGCACGACAACGCAAGGCTAGGCAATGCACGACAATACAAGTAAAGCTTAAAGCAAAGGAAGGCACGGTTAGAAGAGATAAGGCTAAGGCACGACAACGCAAGGCTAGGCAATGCAGGGAAGGCAAGAAAAGAGTAACGGAAGGTAAGGAAGGCAAAGGAAAGCAAGGAAAGGCAATGGTAACGGAAGGAACGGCACGGCAAGGGGAAACAAGTCTAAGGCACGACAACGCACGCTAGGCAATGCACGGCAAGGGAAGGAAAGGGTAACGCATGGGAAAGAACGGTCAGGGGAGGCAAGCCTAAGGCATGACAACGCAAGGCTAGGCAATGCACGGAAAGCAAGCAAAGAGTAACGGAACGCAAGGAAGGCAAGGGAAAGCAAGGGAAGGCAAGGGTAACGGAAGGAACGGCACGGCAAGGGGTAAGAAGGCTAAGGCACGACAACGCAGGGCTAGGCAATGCACGGCAAGGCAAGGAAAGAGTAACGGAAGGAACGGAAGGCAAGGCAAAGCCAGGCACTGCAAGTGTAACAAAAGGCACGCAACGGCAAGGGGAAACAAGGCTAAGGCACGACAACACACGGCTAGGAAATGCACGGCAAGGCAAGGAAAGGGTAACGCAAGGCAAGGCACGGTGAGGCTAGGCAAGGCTAATGCACGACAACGCAAGGCTAGGCAATGCACGACAATGCAAGTAAAGCTTAAAGCAAAGGAAGGCACGGTCAGAAGAGATAAGGCTAAGGCACGACAACGCAAGGCTAGGCAATGCAGGGAAGGCAAGCAAAGAGTAACGGAAGGTAAGGAAGGCAAAGGAAAGCAAGGAACGGAAATGGTAACGGAAGGAACGGCACGGTAAGGGGAAACAAATCTAAGGCACGACAACGCACGCTAGGCAATGCACGGCAAGGAAGGAAAGGGTAACGCATGGGAAAGAACGGTCAGGGGAGGCAAGGCTAAGGCACGACAACGCAAGGCTTGGCAATGCACGGAAGGCAAGCAAAGAGTAACGGAAGGTAAGGAAGGCAAGGGAAAGCAAGGAAAGGCAAGTGTAACGGAAGGAACGGCACGGCAAGGGGAAACAAGGCTAAGGCACGACAACGCACGCTAGGCAATGCACGGCAAGGCAAGGAAAGGGTAACGCATGGGAAAGCACGCTCAGGCGAAGCAAGGCTAAGGCATGACAACGCAAGGCTAGGCAATGCACGGAAAGCAAGCAAAGAGTAACGGAACGCAAGGAAGGCAAGGGAAAGCAAGGGAAGGCAAGGGTAACGGAAGGAACGGCACGGCAAGGGGTAAGAAGGCTAAGGCACGGCAACGCAGGGCTAGGCAATGCACGGCAAGGCAAGGAAAGGGTAACGCAGGGGAAGGCACGGTCAGGTGAGGCAAGGATAAGGCACGACAATGCAAGGCTAGGCAATGCACGCAAGGCAAGGAAAGAGTAACGGAAGGAAAGGAAGGCAAGGCAAAGCCAGGCAAGGCAAGTGTAACAAAAGGCACGCCACGGCAAGGGGAATCAAGGCTAAGGCACGACAACGCACGGCTAGGCAATGCACGGCAAGGCAAGGAAAGGGTAACGCAAGGCAAGGCACGGTGAGGCAAGGCAAGGCTAATGCACGACAACGCAAGGCTAGGCAATGCACGGCAAGGGAAGGAAAGGGTAACGCATGGGAAAGAACGGTCAGGGGAGGCAAGGCTAAGGCACGACAACGCAAGGCTTGGCAATGCACGGAAGGCAAGCAAAGAGTAACGGAAGTAAGGAAGGCAAGGGAAAGCAAAGAAAGGCAAGTGTAACGGAAGGAACGGCACGGCAAGGGGAAACAAGGCTAAGGCACGACAACGCACGCTAGGCAATGCACGGCAAGGCAAGGAAAGGGTAACGCATGGGAAAGCACGGTCAGGCGAGGCAAGGCTAAGGAAAGCCAACGCAAGGCTAGGCAATGCACGGTAAGCAAGCAAGGAGTAACGGAATGCAAGGAAGGAAAGGGAAAGCAAGGGAAGGCAAGGGTAACGGAAAGAACGGCACGGCAAGGGGTAACAAGGCTAAGGCACGACAACACACGGCTAGGAAATGCACGGCAAGGCAAGGAAAGGGTAACGCAAGGCAAGGCACGGTGAGGCTAGGCAAGGTTAATGCACGACAACGCAAGGCTAGGCAATGCACGACAATGCAAGTAAAGCTTAAAGCAAAGGAAGGCACGGTCAGGCGAGATAAGGCTAAGGCACGACAACGCAAGGCTAGGCAATGCAGGGAAGGCAAGCAAAGAGTAACGGAAGGTAAGGAAGGCAAGGGAACGCAAGGAAAGTCAATGGTAACGGAAGGAAGGGCACGGCAAGGGGAAACAAGTCTAAGGCACGACAACGCACGCTAGGCAATGCACGGCAAGGCAAGGAAAGGGTAACGCATGGGAAAGCACGGTCAGGGGAGGCAAGGCTAAGGCACGACAACGCAAGGCTAGGTAATGCACGGAAGGCAAGCAAAGAGAAACGGAAGGTAAGGAAGGAAAGGGAAAGCAAAGAAAGGCAAGTGTAACCGAAGGAACGGCACGGCAAGGGGAAACAAGGCTAAGGCACGACAACGCACGGCTAGGCAATGCACGGCAAGGCAAGCAAAGGGTAACGCAAGGAAAGGCACGGTGAGGCTAGGCAAGGCTAATGCACGAAAACGCAAGGCTAGGCGATGCACGACAATGCAAGGAAAGCTTAAAGCAAAGGAAGGCAAGGTCAGGCTAGATAAGGCTAAGGCACGACAACGCAAGGCTAGGAAATTCAGGGAAGGCAAGCAAAGAGTAACGGAAGGTAAGCAAGGCAAGGAAAAGCAAGGAAAGGCAAGGGTAACGGAAGGAACGGCACGGCAAGGGGAAACAAGTCTAAGGCACGACACCGAACGCTAGGCAATGAAGGGCAAGGCAAGGAAAGGGTAACGCATTTGAAAGCACGGTCAGGTGAGGCAACGCTAAGGCACGACAACGCAAGGCTAGGCAATGCACGGAAGGCAAGCAAAGAGTAACGGAAGGTAAGGAAGGCAAGGAAAAGGAAGGAAAGGCAAGTGTAACGGAAGGAACGGCACGGCAAGGGGAAACAAGGCTAAGGCACGGCAACGCACGGCTAGGCAATGCACGGCAAGGCAAGGAAAGGGTAACGCAAGGCAAGGCACGGTGAGGCTAGGCAAGGCTAATGCACGACAACGCAAGGCTAGGCAATGCACGACAATGCAAGGAAAGCTTAAAGCAAAGGATGGCACGGTCAGGCGAGATAAGGCTAAGGCACGACAACGCAAGGCTAGGCAATGCAGGGAAGGGAAGCAAAGAGTAACGGAAGGTAAGCAAGGCAAGGAAAAGCAAGGAAAGGCAAGGGTAACGGAAGGAACTGCACGGCAAGGGGAAACAAGGCTAAGGCACGGCAACGCAGGCTGGGCAATGCACGGCAAGGCAAGGAAAGGGTAACGCATGGGAAAGCACGTTCAGGCGAGGCAAGGCTAAGGCACGACAACGCAAGGCTAGGCAATGCACGGAAGGCAAGCAAAGAGTAACGGAAGGTAAGGAAGGCAAGGGAAAGCAAAGAAAGGCAAGTGTAACGGAAGGAACGGCACGGCAAGGGGAAACAAGGCTAAGGCACGACAACGCACGCTAGGCAATGCACGGCAAGGCAAGGAAAGGGTAACGGAACGCAAGGAAGGCAAGGGAAAGCAAGGGAAGGCAAGGGTAACGGAAGGAACGGCACGGCAAGGGGTAAGAAGGCTAAGGCACGACAACGCAGGGCTTAGGCAATGCACGGCAAGGCAAGGAAAGGGTAACGCAGGGGAAGGCACGGTCAGGTGAGGCAAGGATAAGGCACGACAATGCAAGGCTAGGCAATGCACGGCAAGGCAAGGAAAGAGTAACGGAAGGAAAGGAAGGCAAGGCAAAGCCAGGCAAGGCAAGTGTAACAAAAGGCACGCCACGGCAAGGGGAATCAAGGCTAAGGCACGACAACGCACGGCTAGGCAATGCACGGCAAGGCAAGGAAAGGGTAACGCAAGGCAAGGCACGGTGAGGCTAGGCAAGGCTAATGCACGACAACGCAAGGCTAGGCAATGCACGGCAAGGGAAGGAAAGGGTAACGCATGGGAAAGAACGGTCAGGGGAGGCAAGGCTAAGGCACGACAACGCAAGGCTTGGCAATGCACGGAAGGCAAGCAAAGAGTAACGGAAGTAAGGAAGGCAAGGGAAAGCAAAGAAAGGCAAGTGTAACGGAAGGAACGGCACGGCAAGGGGAAACAAGGCTAAGGCACGACAACGCACGCTAGGCAATGCACGGCAAGGCAAGGAAAGGGTAACGCATGGGAAAGCACTGTCAGGCGAGGCAAGGCTAAGGAAAGCCAACGCAAGGCTAGGCAATGCACGGTAAGCAAGCAAGGAGTAACGGAATGCAAGGAAGGAAAGGGAAAGCAAGGGAAGGCAAGGGTAACGGAAGGAACGGCACGGCAAGGGGTAACAAGGCTAAGGCACGACAACACACGGCTAGGAAATGCACGGCAAGGGAAGGAAAGGGTAACGCAAGGCAAGGCACGGTGAGGCTAGGCAAGGTTAATGCACGACAACGCAAGGCTAGGCAATGCACGACAATGCAAGTAAAGCTTAAAGCAAAGGAAGGCAAGGTCAGGCGAGATAAGGCAAAGGCACGACAACGCAAGGCTAGGCAATTCAGGGAAGGCAATCAAAGAGTAACGGAAGGTAAGCAAGGCAAAGAAAAGCAAGGAAAGGCAAGTGTAACGGAAGGAACGGCACGGCAATGGGGAACAAGTCTCAGGCACGACACCGAACGCTAGGCAATGAACGGCAAGGCAAGGAAAGGGTAACGCATGGGAAAGCACGGTCAGGCGAGGCAAGGCTAAGGCAGGACAACGCAAGGCTAGGCAATGCACGGAAGGCAAGCAAAGAGTAACGGAACGCAAGGAAGGCAAGGGAAAGCAAGGGAAGGCAAGGGTAACGGAAGGAACGGCACGGCAAGGGGTAACAAGGCTAAGGCACGACAACTCAGGGCTAGGCAATGCACGTCAAAGGAAGGAAAGAGTAACGGAAGGAACGGAAGGCAATGCAAAGCCAGGCAAGGCAAGTGTAACAAAAGGCACGCAACGGCAAGGGGAAACAAGGCTAAGGCACGAAAACACACGGCTAGGAAATGCACGGCAAGGCAAGGAAAGGGTAACGCAAGGCAAGGCACGGTGAGGCTAGGCAAGGCTAATGCACGACAACGCAAGGCTAGGCAATGCACGACAATGCAAGTAAAGCTTAAAGCAAAGGAAGGCACAGTCAGAAGAGATAAGGCTAAGGCACGACAACGCAAGGCTAGGCAATGCACGGAAAGCAAGCAAGGAGTAACGGAATGCAAGGAAGGCAAGGCAAAGCCAGGCAAGGCAAGTGTAACAAAAGGCACGCAACGGCAAGGGGAAACAAGGCTAAGGCACGACAACACACGGCTAGGAAATGCACGGCAAGGCAAGGAAAGGGTAACGCATGGGAAAGCACGGTCAGGGGAGGCAAGGCTAAGGCACGACAACGCAAGGCTTGGCAATGCACGGAAGGCAAGCAAAGAGTAACGGATGGTAAGGAAGGCAAGGGAAAGCAAAGAAAGGCAAGTGTAACGGAAGGAACGGCACGGCAAGGGGTAACAAGGCTAAGGCACGACAACACACGGCTAGGAAATGCACGGCAAGGCAAGGAAAGGGTAACGCAAGGCAAGGCACGGTGAGGCTAGGCAAGGTTAATGCACGACAACGCAAGGCTAGGCAATGCACGACAATGCAAGGAAAG
The DNA here is from genome assembly GCF_037893015.1 of Macrotis lagotis. Taxonomy (NCBI): domain Eukaryota; kingdom Metazoa; phylum Chordata; class Mammalia; order Peramelemorphia; family Peramelidae; genus Macrotis; species Macrotis lagotis. Next base: position 935,903 of record NW_027421908.1, read on the forward strand.
CTTAAAGCAAAGGAAGGCACGGTCAGGCGAGATAAGGCTAAGGCACGACAACGCAAGGCTAGGCAATGCAGGGAAGGCAAGCAAAGAGTAACGGCAGGTAAGGAAGGCAAGGGAAAGCAAGGAAAGGCAAGTGTAACGGAAGGAACGGCACGGCAAGGGGAAACAATGCTAAGGCACGACAACGCACGTTAGGCAATGCACGGCAAGGCAAGGAAAGGGTAACGCATGGGAAAGCACGGTCAGGCGAGGCAAGGCTAAGGCACGACAACCCAAGGCTAGGCAATGCACGGAAGGCAAGCAAAGAGAAACGGAAGGTAAGGAAGGAAAGGGAAAGCAAAGAAAGGCAAGTGTAACCGAAGGAACGGCACGGCAAGGGGAAACAAGGCTAAGGCACGACAACGCACGGCTAGGCAATGCACGGCAAGGCAAGCAAAGGGTAACGCAAGGAAAGGCACGGTGAGGCTAGGCAAGGCTAATGCACGAAAACGCAAGGCTAGGCGATGCACGACAATGCAAGGAAAGCTTAAAGCAAAGGAAGGCAAGGTCAGGCGAGATAAGGCTAAGGCACGACAACGCAAGGCTAGGCAATGAAGGGCAAGGCAAGGAAAGGGTAACGCATTTGAAAGCACGGTCAGGCGAGGCAACGCTAAGGCACGACAACGCAAGGCTAGGCAATGCACGGAAGGCAAGCAAAGAGTAACGGAAGGTAAGGAAGGCAAGGGAAAGCAAGGAAAGGCAAGTGTAACGGAAGGAACGGCACGGCAAGGGGAAACAAGGCGAAGGCACGGCAACGCACGGCTAGGCAATGCACGGCAAGGCAAGGAAAGGGTAACGCAAGGCAAGGCACGGTGAGGCTAGGCAAGGCTAATGCACGACAACGCAAGGCTAGGCAATGCACGACAATGCAAGGAAAGCTTAAAGCAAAGGAAGGCACGGTCAGGCGAGATAAGGCTAAGGCACGACAACGCAAGGCTAGGCAATACAGGGAAGGGAAGCAAAGAGTAACGGAAGGTAAGCAAGGCAAGGAAAAGCAAGGAAAGGCAAGAGTAACGGAAGGAACTGCACGGCAAGGGGAAACAAGGCTAAGGCACGGCAACGCAGGCTGGGCAATGCACGGCAAGGCAAGGAAAGGGTAACGCATGGGAAAGCACGTTCAGGCGAGGCAAGGCTAAGGCACGACAACGCAAGGCTAGGCAATGCACGGAAGGCAAGCAAAGAGTAACGGAAGGTAAGGAAGGCAAGGGAAAGCAAAGAAAGGCAAGTGTAACGGAAGGAACGACACGGCAAGGGGAAACAAGGCTAAGGCACGACAACGCACGCTAGGCAATGCACGGCAAGGTAAGGAAAGGGTAACGCATGGGAAAGCACGGTCAGGCGAGGCAAGCCTAAGGCATGACAACGCAAGGCTAGGCAATGCACGGAAAGCAAGCAAAGAGTAACGGAACGCAAGGAAGGCAAGGGAAAGCAAGGGAAGGCAAGGGTAACGGAAGGAACGGCACGGCAAGGGGTAACAAGGCCAAGGCACGACAACGCAGGGCTAGGCAATGCACGGCAAGGCAAGGAAAGGGTAACGCAGGGGAAGGCACAGTCAGGTGAGGCAAGGATAAGGCACGACAATGCAAGGCTAGGCAATGCACGGCAAGGCAAGGAAAGAGTAACGGAAGGAAAGGAAGGCAAGGCAAAGCCAGGCAAGGCAAGTGTAACAAAAGGCACGCAACGGCAAGGGGAAACAAGGCTAAGGCACGACAACACACGACTAGGAAATGCAAGGCAAGGCAAGTAAAGGGTAACGCAAGGCAAGGCACGGTGAGGCTAGGCAAGGCTAATGCACGACAACGCAAGGCTAGGCAATGCACGACAATGCAAGTAAAGCTTAAAGCAAAGGAATGCACGGTTAGAAGAGATAAGGCTAAGGCACGACAACGCACGCTAGGCAATGCACGGCAAGGGAAGGAAAGGGTAACGCATGTGAAAGAACGGTCAGGGGAGGCAAGCCTAAGGCATGACAACGCAAGGCTAGGCAATGCACGGAAAGCAAGCAAAGAGTAACGGAACGCAAGGAAGGCAAGGGAAAGCAAGGGAAGGCAAGGGTAACGGAAGGAACGGCACGACAAGGGGTAAGAAGGCTAAGGCACGACAACGCAGGGCTAGGCAATGCACGGCAAGGCAAGGAAAGAGTAACGGAAGGAACGGAAGGCAAGGCAAAGCCAGGCACGGCAAGTGAAACAAAAGGCACGCAACGGCAAGGGGAAACAAGGCTAAGGCACGACAACGCACGGCTAGGCAATGCACGGAAAGGCAAGGAAAGGGTTACTCATGGGAAAGCACGGTCAGGCGATGCAAGGCTAAGGCATGACAACGCAAGGCTAGGCAATGCAGGGAAAGCAAGCAAAGAGTAACGGAACGCAAGGAAGGCAAGGGAAAGCAAGGTAAGGCAAGGGTAACGGAAGGAACGGCACGGCAAGGGGTAACAAGGCTAAGGCACGGCAACGCAGGGCTAGGCAATGCACGGCAAGGCAAGGAAAGGGTAACGCAGGGGAAGGCACGGTCAGTTGAGGCAAGGATAAGGCACGACAATGCAAGGCTAGGCAATGCACGGCAAGGCAAGGAAAGAGTAACGGAAGGAAAGGAAGGCAAGTCAAAGCCAGGAGAGGCAAGTGAAACAAAAGGCACGCCACGGCAAGGGGAAACAAGGCTAAGGCACGACAACGCACGGCTAGGCAATGCACGGCAAGGCAAGGAAAGGGTAACGCAAGGCAAGGCACGGTGAGGCTAGGCAAGGCTAATTCACGACAACGCAAGGCTAGGCAATGCACGACAATGCAAGGAAAGCTTAAAGCAAAGGAAGGCACGGTCAGGCGAGATAAGGCTAAGACACGACAACGCAAGGCTAGGCAATGCAGGGAAGGGAAGCAAAGAGTAACGGAAGGTAAGGAAGGCAAGGGAAAGCAAAGAAAGGCAAGTGTAACGGAAGGAACGGCACGGCAAGGGGAAACAAGGCTAAGGCACGACAACGCACGCTAGGCAATGCACGGCAAGGCAAGGAAAGGGTAACGCATGGGAAAGCACGGTCAGGCGAGGCAAGCCTAAGGCATGACAACGCAAGGCTAGGCAATGCACGGAAAGCAAGCAAAGAGTAACGGAACGCAAGGAAGGCAAGGGAAAGCAAGGGAAGGCAAGGGTAACGGAAGGAACGGCACGGCAAGGGGTAACAAGGCCAAGGCACGACAACGCAGGGCTAGGCAATGCACGGCAAGGCAAGGAAAGGGTAACGCAGGGGAAGGCACGGTCAGGTGAGGCAAGGATAAGGCACGACAACGCAGGGCTAGGCAATGCACGGCAAGGCAAGGAAAGAGTAACGGAAGGAACGGAAGGCAAGGCAAAGCCAGGCACGGCAAGTGTAACAAAAGGCACGCAACGGCAAGGGGAAACAAGGCTAAGGCACGACAACGCACGGCTAGGCAATGCACGGAAAGGCAAGGAAAGGGTAACTCATGGGAAAGCACGGTCAGGCGATGCAAGGCTAAGGCATGACAACGCAAGGCTAGGCAATGCAGGGAAGGGAAGCAAAGAGTAACGGAAGGTAAGGAAGGCAAGGGAAAGCAAAGAAAGGCAAGTGTAACGGAAGGAACGGCACGGCAAGGGGAAACAAGGCTAAGGCACGACAACGCACGCTAGGCAATGCACGGCAAGGCAAGGAAAGAGTAACGGAAGGAACGGAAGGCAAGGCAAAGCCAGGCACGGCAAGTGTAACAAATGGCACGCAACGGCAAGGGGAAACAAGGCTAAGGCACGACAACGCACGGCTAGGCAATGCACGGAAAGGCAAGGAAAGGGTAACTCATGGGAAAGCACGGTCAGGCGATGCAAGGCTAAGGCATGACAATGCAAGGCTAGGCAATGCACGGAAAGCAAGCAAAGAGTAACGGAACGCAAGGAAGGCAAGGGAAAGCAAGGGAAGGCAAGGGTAACGGAAGGAACGGCACGGCAAGGGGTAACAAGGCTAAGGCACGGCAACGCAGGGCTAGGCAATGCACGGCAAGGCAAGGAAAGGGTAACGCAGGGGAAGGCACGGTCAGTTGAGGCAAGGATAAGGCACGACAATGCAAGGCTAGGCAATGCACGGCAAGGCAAGGAAAGAGTAACGGAAGGAAAGGAAGGCAAGTCAAAGCCAGGAGAGGCAAGTGTAACAAAAGGCACGCCACGGCAAGGGGAAACAAGGCTAAGGCACGACAACGCACGGCTAGGCAATGCACGGCAAGGCAAGGAAAGGGTAACGCAAGGCAAGGCACGGTGAGTCTAGGCAAGGCTAATTCACGACAACGCAAGGCTAGGCAATGCACGACAATGCAAGGAAAGCTTAAAGCAAAGGAAGGCACGGTCAGGCGAGATAAGGCTAAGGCACGACAACGCAAGGCTAGGCAATGCAGGGAGGGGAAGCAAAGAGTAACGGAAGGTAAGGAAGGCAAGGGAAAGCAAAGAAAGGCAAGTGTAACGGAAGGAACGGCACGGCAAGGGGAAACAAGGCTAAGGCACGACAACGCACGCTAGGCAATGCACGGCAAGGCAAGGAAAGGGTAACGCATGGGAAAGCACGGTCAGGCGAGGCAAGCCTAAGGCATGACAACGCAAGGCTAGGCAATGCACGGAAAGCAAGCAAAGAGTAACGGAACGCAAGGAAGGCAAGGGAAAGCAAGGGAAGGCAAGGGTAACGGAAGGAACGGCACGGCAAGGGGTAACAACGCCAAGGCACGACAACGCAGGGCTAGGCAATGCACGGCAAGGCAAGGAAAGGGTAACGCAGGGGAAGGCACGGTCAGGTGAGGCAAGGATAAGGCACGACAATGCAAGGCTAGGCAATGCACGGCAAGGCAAGGAAAGAGTAACGGAAGGAAAGGAAGGCACGGCAAAGCCAGGCAAGGCAAGTGTAACAAAAGGCACGCAACGGCAAGGGGAAACAAGGCTAAGGCACGACAACACACGGCTAGGAAATGCAAGGCAAGGCAAGTAAAGGGTAACGCAAGGCAAGGCACGGTGAGGCTAGGCAAGGCTAATGCACGACAACGCAAGGCTAGGCAATGCACGACAATGCAAGTAAAGCTTAAAGCAAAGGAAGGCACGGTTAGAAGAGATAAGGCTAAGGCACGACAACGCACGCTAGGCAATGCACGGCAAGGGAAGGAAAGGGTAACGCATGGGAAAGAACGGTCAGGGGAGGCAAGCCTAAGGCATGACAACGCAAGGCTAGGCAATGCACGGAAAGCAAGCAAAGAGTAACGGAACGCAAGGAAGGCAAGGGAAAGCAAGGGAAGGCAAGGGTAACGGAAGGAACGGCACGACAAGGGGTAAGAAGGCTAAGGCACGACAACGCAGGGCTAGGCAATGCACGGCAAGGCAAGGAAAGAGTAACGGAAGGAACGGAAGGCAAGGCAAAGCCAGGCACGGCAAGTGTAACAAAAGGCACGCAACGGCAAGGGGAAACAAGGCTAAGGCACGACAACGCACGGCTAGGCAATGCACGGCAAGGCAAGGAAAGGGTAACGCAAGGCAAGGCACGGTGAGGCTAGGCAAGGCTAATTCACGACAACGCAAGGCTAGGCAATGCACGACAATGCAAGGAAAGCTTAAAGCAAAGGAAGGCACGGTCAGGCGAGATAAGGCTAAGGCACGACAACGCAAGGCTAGGCAATGCAGGGAAGGGAAGCAAAGAGTAACGGAAGGTAAGGAAGGCAAGGGAAAGCAAAGAAAGGCAAGTGTAACGGAAGGAACGGCACGGCAAGGGGAAACAAGGCTAAGGCACGACAACGCACGCTAGGCAATGCACGGCAAGGCAAGGAAAGGGTAACGCATGGGAAAGCATGGTCAGGCGAGGCAAGCCTAAGGCATGACAACGCAAGGCTAGGCAATGCACGGAAAGCAAGCAAAGAGTAACGGAACGCAAGGAAGGCAAGGGAAAGCAAGGGAAGGCAAGGGTAACGGAAGGAACGGCACGGCAAGGGGTAACAAGGCTAAGGCACGACAACGCAGGGCTAGGCAATGCACGGCAAGGCAAGGAAAGGGTAACGCAGGGGAAGGCACGGTCAGGTGAGGCAAGGATAAGGCACGACAATGCAAGGCTAGGCAATGCACGGCAAGGCAAGGAAAGAGTAACGGAAGGAAAGGAAGGCAAGGCAAAGCCAGGCAATGCAAGTGTAACAAAAGGCACGCAACGGCAAGGGGAATCAAGGCTAAGGCACGACAACGCACGGCTAGGCAATGCACGGCAAGGCAAGGAAAGGGTAACGCAAGGCAAGGCACGGTGAGGCTAGGCAAGGCTAATGCACGACAACGCAAGGCTAGGCAATGCACGACAATGCAAGGAATGCTTAAAGCAAAGGAAGGCACGGTCAGGCGAGATAAGGCTAAGGCACGACAACGCAAGGCCAGGCAATGCACGGAAGGTAAGCAAAGAGTAACGGAAGGTAAGGAAGACAAGGGAAAGCAAGGAAAGGCAAGTGTAACGGAAGGAACGGCACGGCAAGGGGAAACAAGGCTAAGGCACGACAACGCACGCTAGGCAATGCACGGCAAGGCAAGGAAAGGGTAACGCATGGGAAAGCACGGTCAGGCGAGGCAAGCCTAAGGCATGACAACGCAAGGCTAGGCAATGCACGGAAAGCAAGCAAAGAGTAACGAAACGCAAGGAAGGCAAGGGAAAGCAAGGGAAGGCAAGGGTAACGGAAGGAACGGCACGGCAAGGGGAAACAATGCTAAGGCACGACAACGCACGCTAGGCAATGCACGGCAAGGCAAGGAAAGAGTAACGGAAGGAACGGAAGGCAAGGCAAAGCCAGGGACGGCAAGTGTAACAAAAGGCACGCAACGGCAAGGGGAAACAAGGCTAAGGCACGACAACGCACGGCTAGGCAATGCACGGAAAGGCAAGGAAAGGGTAACTCATGGGAATGCACGGTCAGGCGATGCAAGGCTAAGGAATGACAATGCAAGGCTAGGCAATGCACGGAAAGCAAGCAAAGAGTAACGGAACGCAAGGAAGGCAAGGGAAAGCAAGGGAAGGCAAGGGTAACGGAAGGAACGGCACGGCAAGGGGTAACAAGGCTAAGGCACGGCAACGCAGGGCTAGGCAATGCACGGCAAGGCAAGGAAAGGGTAACGCAGGGGAAGGCACGGTCAGTTCAGGCAAGGATAAGGCACGACAATGCAAGGCTAGGCAATGCACGGCAAGGCAAGGAAAGAGTAACGGAAGGAAAGGAAGGCAAGTCAAAGCCAGGAGAGGCAAGTGTAACAAAAGGCACGCCACGGCAAGGGGAAACAAGGCTAAGGCACGACAACGCACGGCTAGGCAATGCACGGCAAAGCAAGGAAAGGGTAACGCAAGGCAAGGCACGGTGAGGCTAGGCAAGGCTAATTCACGACAACCCAAGGCTAGGCAATGCACGACAATGCAAGGAAAGCTTAAAGCAAAGGAAGGCACGGTCAGGCGAGATAAGGCTAAGGCACGACAACGCAAGGCTAGGCAATGCAGGGAAGGGAAGCAAAGAGTAACGGAAGGTAAGGAAGGCAAGGGAAAGCAAAGAAAGGCAAGTGTAACGGAAGGAACGGCACGGCAAGGGGAAACAAGGCTAAGGCACGACAACGCACGCTAGGCAATGCACGGCAAGGCAAGGAAAGGGTAACGCATGGGAAAGCACGGTCAGGCGAGGCAAGCCTAAAGGCATGACAACGCAAGGCTAGGCAATGCACGGAAAGCAAGCAAAGAGTAACGGAACGCAAGGAAGGCAAGGGAAAGCAAGGGAAGGCAAGGGTAACGGAAGGAATGGCACGGCAAGGGGTAACAAGGCTAAGGCACGACAACGCAGGGCTAGGCAATGCACGGCAAGGCAAGGAAAGGGTAACGCAGGGGAAGGCACGGTCAGGTGAGGCAAGGATAAGGCACGACAATGCAAGGCTAGGCAATGCACGGCAAGGCAAGGAAAGAGTAACGGAAGGAAAGGAAGGCAAGGCAAAGCCAGGCAAGGCAAGTGTAACAAAAGGCACGCAACTGCAAGGGGAATCAAGGCTAAGGCACGACAACGCACGGCTAGGCAATGCACGGCAAGGCAAGGAAAGGGTAACGCAAGGCAAGGCACGGTGAGGCTAGGCAAGGCTAATGCACGACAACGCAAGGCTAGGCAATGCACGACAATGCAAGGAATGCTTAAAGCAAAGGAAGGCACGGTCAGGCGAGATAAGGCTAAGGCACGACAACGCAAGGCTAGGCAATGCACGGAAGGTAAGCAAAGAGTAACGGAAGGTAAGGAAGACAAGGGAAAGCAAGGAAAGCCAAGTGTAACGGAAGGAACGGCACGGCAAGGGGAAACAAGGCTAAGGCACGACAACGCACGCTAGGCAATGCACGGCAAGGCAAGGAAAGGGTAACGCATGGGAAAGCACGGTCCGGCGAGGCAAGCCTAAGGCATGACAACGCAAGGCTAGGCAATGCACGGAAAGCAAGCAAAGAGTAACGGAACGCAAGGAAGGCAAGGGAAAGCAAGGGAAGGCAAGGGTAACGGAAGGAACGGCACGGCAAGGGGAAACAATGCTAAGGCACGACAACGCACGCTAGGCAATGCACGGCAAGGCAAGGAAAGAGTAACGGAAGGAACGGAAGGCAAGGCAAAGCCAGGCACGGCAAGTGTAACTAAAGGCACGCAACGGCAAGGGGAAACAAGGCTAAGGCACGACAACGCACGGCTAGTCAATGCACGGAAAGGCAAGGAAAGGGTAACTCATGGGAAAGCACGGTCAGGCGATGCAAGGCTAAGGCATGACAACGCAAGGCTAGGCAATGCAGGGAAGGGAAGCAAAGAGTAACGGAAGGTAAGGAAGGCAAGGGAAAGCAAAGAAAGGCAAGTGTAACGGAAGGAACGGCACGGCAAGGGGAAACAAGGCTAAGGCACGACAACGCACGCTAGGCAATGCACGGCAAGGCAAGGAAAGAGTAACGGAAGGAACGGAAGGCAAGGCAAAGCCAGGCACGGCAAGTGTAACAAATGGCACGCAACGGCAAGGGGAAACAAGGCTAAGGCACGACAACGCACGGCTAGGCAATGCACGGAAAGGCAAGGAAAGGGTAACTCATGGGAAAGCACGGTCAGGCGATGCAAGGCTAAGGCATGACAATGCAAGGCTAGGCAATGCACGGAAAGCAAGCAAAGAGTAACGGAACGCAAGGAAGGCAAGGGAAAGCAAGGGAAGGCAAGGGTAACGGAAGGAACGGCACGGCAAGGGGTAACAAGGCTAAGGCACGGCAACGCAGGGCTAGGCAATGCACGGCAAGGCAAGGAAAGGGTAACGCAGGGGAAGGCACGGTCTGTTGAGGCAAGGATAAGGCACGACAATGCAAGGCTAGGCAATGCACGGCAAGGCAAGGAAAGAGTAACGGAAGGAAAGGAAGGCAAGTCAAAGCCAGGAGAGGCAAGTGTAACAAAAGGCACGCCACGGCAAGGGGAAACAAGGCTAAGGCACGACAACGCACGGCTAGGCAATGCACGGCAAGGCAAGGAAAGGGTAACGCAAGGCAAGGCACGGTGAGTCTAGGCAAGGCTAATTCACGACAACGCAAGGCTAGGCAATGCACGACAATGCAAGGAAAGCTTAAAGCAAAGGAAGGCACGGTCAGGCGAGATAAGGCTAAGGCACGACAACGCAAGGCTAGGCAATGCAGGGAGGGGAAGCAAAGAGTAACGGAAGGTAAGGAAGGCAAGGGAAAGCAAAGAAAGGCAAGTGTAACGGAAGGAACGGCACGGCAAGGGGAAACAAGGCTAAGGCACGACAACGCACGCTAGGCAATGCACGGCAAGGCAAGGAAAGGGTAACGCATGGGAAAGCACGGTCAGGCGAGGCAAGCCTAAGGCATGACAACGCAAGGCTAGGCAATGCACGGAAAGCAAGCAAAGAGTAACGGAACGCAAGGAAGGCAAGGGAAAGCAAGGGAAGGCAAGGGTAACGGAAGGAACGGCACGGCAAGGGGTAACAAGGCCAAGGCACGACAACGCAGGGCTAGGCAATGCACGGCAAGGCAAGGAAAGGGTAACGCAGGGGAAGGCACGGTCAGGTGAGGCAAGGATAAGGCACGACAATGCAAGGCTAGGCAATGCACGGCAAGACAAGGAAAGAGTAACGGAAGGAAAGGAAGGCAAGGCAAAGCCAGGCAAGGCAAGTGTAACAAAAGGCACGCAACGGCAAGGGGAAACAAGGCTAAGGCACGACAACACACGGCTAGGAAATGCAAGGCAAGGCAAGTAAAGGGTAACGCAAGGCAAGGCACGGTGAGGCTAGGCAAGGCTAATGCACGACAACGCAAGGCTAGGCAATGCACGACAATGCAAGTAAAGCTTAAAGCAAAGGAAGGCACGGTTAGAAGAGATAAGGCTAAGGCACGACAACGCACGCTAGGCAATGCACGGCAAGGGAAGGAAAGGGTAACGCATGGGAAAGAACGGTCAGGGGAGGCAAGCCTAAGGCATGACAACGCAAGGCTAGGCAATGCACGGAAAGCAAGCAAAGAGTAACGGAACGCAAGGAAGGCAAGGGAAAGCAAGGGAAGGCAAGGGTAACGGAAGGAACGGCACGACAAGGGGTAAGAAGGCTAAGGCACGACAACGCAGGGCTACGCAATGCACGGCAAGGCAAGGAAAGAGTAACGGAAGGAACGGAAGGCAACGCAAAGCCAGGCACGGCAAGTGTAACAAAAGGCACGCAACGGCAAGGGGAAACAAGGCTAAGGAACGACAACGCACGGCTAGGCAATGCACGGAAAGGCAAGGAAAGGGTAACTCATGGGAAAGCACGGTCAGGCGATGCAAGGCTAAGGCATGACAACGCAAGGCTAGGCAATGCAGGGAAAGCAAGCAAAGAGTAACGGAACGCAAGGAAGGCAAGGGAAAGCAAGGTAAGGGAAGGGTAACGGAAGGAACGACACGGCAAGGGGTAACAAGGCTAAGGCACGGCAACGCAGGGCTAGGCAATGCACGGCAAGGCAAGGAAAGGGTAACGCAGGGGAAGGCACGGTCAGTTGAGGCAAGGATAAGGCACGACAACGCAAGGCTAGGCAATGCACGGCAAGGCAAGGAAAGAGTAACGGAAGGAAAGGAAGGCAAGTCAAAGCCAGGAGAGGCAAGTGAAACAAAAGGCACGCCACGGCAAGGGGAAACAAGGCTAAGGCACGACAACGCACGGCTAGGCAATGAACGGCAAGGCAAGGAAAGGGTAACGCAAGGCAAGGCACGGTGAGGCTAGGCAAGGCTAATTCACGACAACGCAAGGCTAGGCAATGCACGACAATGCAAGGAAAGCTTAAAGCAAAGGAAGGCACGGTCAGGCGAGATAAGGCTAAGGCACGACAACGCAAGGCTAGGCAATGCAGGGAAGGGAAGCAAAGAGTAACGGAAGGTAAGGAAGGCAAGGGAAAGCAAAGAAAGGCAAGTGTAACGGAAGGAACGGCACGGCAAGGGGAAACAAGGCTAAGGCACGACAACGCACGCTAGGCAATGCACGGCAAGGCAAGGAAAGGGTAACGCATGGGAAAGCATGGTCAGGCGAGGCAAGCCTAAGGCATGACAACGCAAGGCTAGGCAATGCACGGAAAGCAAGCAAAGAGTAACGGAACGCAAGGAAGGCAAGGGAAAGCAAGGGAAGGCAAGGGTAACGGAAGGAACGGCACGGCAAGGGGTAACAAGGCTAAGGCACGACAACGCAGGGCTAGGCAATGCACGGCAAGGCAAGGAAAGGGTAACGCAGGGGAAGGCACGGTCAGGTGAGGCAAGGATAAGGCACGACAATGCAAGGCTAGGCAATGCACGGCAAGGCAAGGAAAGAGTAACGGAAGGAAAGGAAGGCAAGGCAAAGCCAGGCAATGCAAGTGTAACAAAAGGCACGCAACGGCAAGGGGAATCAAGGCTAAGGCACGACAACGCACGGCTAGGCAATGCACGGCAAGGCAAGGAAAGGGTAACGCAAGGCAAGGCACGGTGAGGCTAGGCAAGGCTAATGCACGACAACGCAAGGCTAGGCAATGCACGACAATGCAAGGAATGCTTAAAGCAAAGGAAGGCACGGTCAGGCGAGATAAGGCTAAGGCACGACAACGCAAGGCCAGGCAATGCACGGAAGGTAAGCAAAGAGTAACGGAAGGTAAGGAAGACAAGGGAAAGCAAGGAAAGGCAAGTGTAACGGAAGGAACGGCACGGCAAGGGGAAACAAGGCTAAGGCACGACAACGCACGCTAGGCAATGCACGGCAAGGCAAGGAAAGGGTAACGCATGGGAAAGCACGGTCAGGCGAGGCAAGCCTAAGGCATGACAACGCAAGGCTAGGCAATGCACGGAAAGCAAGCAAAGAGTAACGAAACGCAAGGAAGGCAAGGGAAAGCAAGGGAAGGCAAGGGTAACGGAAGGAACGGCACGGCAAGGGGAAACAATGCTAAGGCACGACAACGCACGCTAGGCAATGCACGGCAAGGCAAGGAAAGAGTAACGGAAGGAACGGAAGGCAAGGCAAAGCCAGGGACGGCAAGTGTAACAAAAGGCACGCAACGGCAAGGGGAAACAAGGCTAAGGCACGACAACGCACGGCTAGGCAATGCACGGAAAGGCAAGGAAAGGGTAACTCATGGGAAAGCACGGTCAGGCGATGCAAGGCTAAGGAATGACAATGCAAGGCTAGGCAATGCACGGAAAGCAAGCAAAGAGTAACGGAACGCAAGGAAGGCAAGGGAAAGCAAGGGAAGGCAAGGGTAACGGAAGGAACGGCACGGCAAGGGGTAACAAGGCTAAGGCACGGCAACGCAGGGCTAGGCAATGCACGGCAAGGCAAGGAAAGGGTAACGCAGGGGAAGGCACGGTCAGTTCAGGCAAGGATAAGGCACGACAATGCAAGGCTAGGCAATGCACGGCAAGGCAAGGAAAGAGTAACGGAAGGAAAGGAAGGCAAGTCAAAGCCAGGAGAGGCAAGTGTAACAAAAGGCACGCCACGGCAAGGGGAAACAAGGCTAAGGCACGACAACGCACGGCTAGGCAATGCACGGCAAAGCAAGGAAAGGGTAACGCAAGGCAAGGCACGGTGAGGCTAGGCAAGGCTAATTCACGACAACCCAAGGCTAGGCAATGCACGACAATGCAAGGAAAGCTTAAAGCAAAGGAAGGCACGGTCAGGCGAGATAAGGCTAAGGCACGACAACGCAAGGCTAGGCAATGCAGGGAAGGGAAGCAAAGAGTAACGGAAGGTAAGGAAGGCAAGGGAAAGCAAAGAAAGGCAAGTGTAACGGAAGGAACGGCACGGCAAGGGGAAACAAGGCTAAGGCACGACAACGCACGCTAGGCAATGCACGGCAAGGCAAGGAAAGGGTAACGCATGGGAAAGCACGGTAAGGCGAGGCAAGCCTAAAGGCATGACAACGCAAGGCTAGGCAATGCACGGAAAGCAAGCAAAGAGTAACGGAACGCAAGGAAGGCAAGGGAAAGCAAGGGAAGGCAAGGGTAACGGAAGGAATGGCACGGCAAGGGGTAACAAGGCTAAGGCACGACAACGCAGGGCTAGGCAATGCACGGCAAGGCAAGGAAAGGGTAACGCAGGGGAAGGCACGGTCAGGTGAGGCAAGGATAAGGCACGACAATGCAAGGCTAGGCAATGCACGGCAAGGCAAGGAAAGAGTAACGGAAGGAAAGGAAGGCAAGGCAAAGCCAGGCAAGGCAAGTGTAACAAAAGGCACGCAACTGCAAGGGGAATCAAGGCTAAGGCACGACAACGCACGGCTAGGCAATGCACGGCAAGGCAAGGAAAGGGTAACGCAAGGCAAGGCACGGTGAGGCTAGGCAAGGCTAATGCACGACAACGCAAGGCTAGGCAATGCACGACAATGCAAGGAATGCTTAAAGCAAAGGAAGGCACGGTCAGGCGAGATAAGGCTAAGGCACGACAACGCAAGGCTAGGCAATGCACGGAAGGTAAGCAAAGAGTAACGGAAGGTAAGGAAGACAAGGGAAAGCAAGGAAAGCCAAGTGTAATGGAAGGAACGGCACGGCAAGGGGAAACAAGGCTAAGGCACGACAACGCACGCTAGGCAATGCACGGCAAGGCAAGGAAAGGGTAACGCATGGGAAAGCACGGTCAGGCGAGGCAAGCCTAAGGCATGACAACGCAAGGCTAGGCAATGCACGGAAAGCAAGCAAAGAGTAACGGAACGCAAGGAAGGCAAGGGAAAGCAAGGGAAGGCAAGGGTAACGGAAGGAACGGCACGGCAAGGGGAAACAATGCTAAGGCACGACAACGCACGCTAGGCAATGCACGGCAAGGCAAGGAAAGAGTAACGGAAGGAACGGAAGGCAAGGCAAAGCCAGGCACGGCAAGTGTAACTAAAGGCACGCAACGGCAAGGGGAAACAAGGCTAAGGCACGACAACGCACGGCTAGGCAATGCACGGAAAGGCAAGGAAAGGGTAACTCATGGGAAAGCATGGTCAGGCGATGCAAGGCTAAGGCATGACAATGCAAGGCTAGGCAATGCACGGAAAGCAAGCAAAGAGTAACGGAACGCAAGGAAGGCAAGGGAAAGCAAGGGAAGGCAAGGGTAACGGAAGGAACGGCACGGCAAGGGGTAACAAGGCTAAGGCACGGCAACGCAGGGCTAGGCAATGCACGGCAAGGCAAGGAAAGGGTAACGCAGGGGAAGGCACGGTCAGTTGAGGCAAGGGTAAGGCACGACAATGCAAGGCTAGGCAATGCACGGCAAGGCAAGGAAAGAGTAACGGAAGGAAAGGAAGGCAAGTCAAAGCCAGGAGAGGCAAGTGTAACAAAAGGCACGCCACGGCAAGGGGAAACAAGGCTAAGGCACGACAACGCACGGCTAGGCAATGCACGGCAAGGCAAGGAAAGGGTAACGCAAGGCAAGGCACGGTGAGTCTAGGCAAGGCTAATTCACGACAACGCAAGGCTAGGCAATGCACGACAATGCAAGGAAAGCTTAAAGCAAAGGAAGGCACGGTCAGGCGAGATAAGGCTAAGGCACGACAACGCAAGGCTAGGCAATGCAGGGAGGGGAAGCAAAGAGTAACGGAAGGTAAGGAAGGCAAGGGAAAGCAAAGAAAGTCAAGTGTAACGGAAGGAACGGCACGGCAAGGGGAAACAAGGCTAAGGCACGACAACGCACGCTAGGCAATGCACGGCAAGGCAAGGAAAGGGTAACGCATGGGAAAGCACGGTCAGGCGAGGCAAGCCTAAGGCATGACAACGCAAGGCTAGGCAATGCACGGAAAGCAAGCAAAGAGTAACGGAACGCAAGGAAGGCAAGGGAAAGCAAGGGAAGGCAAGGGTAACGGAAGGAACGGCACGGCAAGGGGTAACAAGGCCAAGGCACGACAACGGAGGGCTAGGCAATGCACGGCAAGGCAAGGAAAGGGTAACGCAGGGGAAGGCACGGTCAGGTGAGGCAAGGATAAGGCACGACAATGCAAGGCTAGGCAATGCACGGCAAGGCAAGGAAAGAGTAACGGAAGGAAAGGAAGGCAAGGCAAAGCCAGGCAAGGCAAGTGTAACAAAAGGCACGCAACGGCAAGGGGAAACAAGGCTAAGGCACGACAACACACGGCTAGGAAATGCAAGGCAAGGCAAGTAAAGGGTAACGCAAGGCAAGGCACGGTGAGGCTAGGCAAGGCTAATGCACGACAACGCAAGGCTAGGCAATGCACGACAATGCAAGTAAAGCTTAAAGCAAAGGAAGGCACGGTTAGAAGAGATAAGGCTAAGGCACGACAACGCACGCTAGGCAATGCACGGCAAGGGAAGGAAAGGGTAACGCATGGGAAAGAACGGTCAGGGGAGGCAAGCCTAAGGCATGACAACGCAAGGCTAGGCAATGCACGGAAAGCAAGCAAAGAGTAACGGAACGCAAGGAAGGCAAGGGAAAGCAAGGGAAGGCAAGGGTAACGGAAGGAACGGCACGACAAGGGGTAAGAAGGCTAAGGCACGACAACGCAGGGCTAGGCAATGCACGGCAAGGCAAGGAAAGAGTAACGGAAGGAACGGAAGGCAAGGCAAAGCCAGGCACGGCAAGTGTAACAAAAGGCACGCAACGGCAAGGGGAAACAAGGCTAAGGCACGACAACGCACGGCTAGGCAATGCACGGAAAGGCAAGGAAAGGGTAACTCATGGGAAAGCACGGTCAGGCGATGCAAGGCTAAGGCATGACAACGCAAGGCTAGGCAATGCAGGGAAAGCAAGCAAAGAGTAACGGAACGCAAGGAAGGCAAGGGAAAGCAAGGTAAGGCAAGGGTAACGGAAGGAACGGCACGGCAAGGGGAAACAATGCTAAGGCACGACAACGCACGCTAGGCAATGCACGGCAAGGCAAGGAAAGAGTAACGGAAGGAAAGGAAGGCACGTCAAAGCCAGGAGAGGCAAGTGAAACAAAAGGCACGCCACGGCAAGGGGAAACAAGGCTAAGGCACGACAACGCACGCTAGGCAATGCACGGCAAGGCAAGGAAAGGGTAACGCATGGGAAAGCACGGTCAGGCGAGGCAAGCCTAAGGCATGACAACGCAAGGCTAGGCAATGCACGGAAAGCAAGCAAAGAGTAACGGAACGCAAGGAAGGCAAGGGAAAGCAAGGGAAGGCAAGGGTAACGGAAGGAACGGCACGGCAAGGGGTAACAAGGCTAAGGCACGACAACGCAGGGCTAGGCAATGCACGGCAAGGCAAGGAAAGGGTAACGCAGGGGAAGGCACGGTCAGGTGAGGCAAGGATAAGGCACGACAATGCAAGGCTAGGCAATGCACGGCAAGGCAAGGAAAGAGTAACGGAAGGAAAGGAAGGCAAGGCAAAGCCAGGCAAGGCAAGTGTAACAAAAGGCACGCAACGGCAAGGGGAATCAAGGCTAAGGCACGACAACGCACGGCTAGGCAATGCACGGCAAGGCAAGGAAAGGGTAACGCAAGGCAAGGCACGGTGAGGCTAGGCAAGGCTAATGCACGACAACGCAAGGCTAGGCAATGCACGACAATGCAAGGAATGCTTAAAGCAAAGGAAGGCACGGTCAGGCGAGATAAGGCTAAGGCACGACAACGCAAGGCTAGGCAATGCACGGAAGGTAAGCAAAGAGTAACGGAAGGTAAGGAAGACAAGGGAAAGCAAGGAAAGGCAAGTGTAACGGAAGGAACGGCACGGCAAGGGGAAACAAGGCTAAGGTACGACAACGCACGCTAGGCAATGCACGGCAAGGCAAGGAAAGGGTAACGCATGGGAAAGCACGGTCAGGCGAGGCAAGCCTAAGGCATGACAACGCAAGGCTAGGCAATGCACGGAAAGCAAGCAAAGAGTAACGGAACGCAAGGAAGGCAAGGGAAAGCAAGGGAAGGCAAGGGTAACGGAAGGAACGGCACGGCAAGGGGAAACAATGCTAAGGCACGACAACGCACGCTAGGCAATGCACGGCAAGGCAAGGAAAGATTAACGGAAGGAACGAAAGGCAAGGCAAAGCCAGGCACGGCACGTGTAACAAAAGGCACGCAACGGCAAGGGGAAACAAGGCTAAGGCACGACAACGCACGGCTAGGCAATGCACGGAAAGGCAAGGAAAGGGTAACTCATGGGAAAGCACGGTCAGGCGATGCAAGGCTAAGGTATGACAATGCAAGGCTAGGCAATGCACGGAAAGCAAGCAAAGAGTAACGGAACGCAAGGAAGGCAAGGGAAAGCAAGGGAAGGCAAGGGTAACGGAAGGAACGGCACGGCAAGGGGTAACAAGGCTAAGGCACGGCAACGCAGGGCTAGGCAATGCACGGCAAGGCAAGGAAAGGGTAACGCAGGGGAAGGCACGGTCAGTTCAGGCAAGGATAAGGCACGACAATGCAAGGCTAGGCAATGCACAGCAAGGCAAGGAAAGAGTAACGGAAGGAAAGGAAGGCAAGTCAAAGCCAGGAGAGGCAAGTGTAACAAAAGGCACGCCACGGCAAGGGGAAACAAGGCTAAGGCACGACAACGCACGGCTAGGCAATGCACGGCAAGGCAAGGAAAGGGTAACGCAAGGCAAGGCACGGTGAGTCTAGGCAAGGCAAATTCACGACAACGCAAGGCTAGGCAATGCACGAAAATGCAAGGAAAGCTTAAAGCAAAGGAAGGCACGGTCAGGCGAGATAAGCCTAAGGCACGACAACGCAAGGCTAGGCAATGCAGGGAGGGTAAGCAAAGAGTAACGGAAGGTAAGGAAGGCAAGGGAAAGCAAAGAAAGGCAAGTGTAACGGAAGGAACGGCACGGCAAGGGGAAACAAGGCTAAGGCACGACAACGCACGCTAGGCAATGCACGGCAAGGCAAGGAAAGGGTAACGCAGGGGAAGGCACGGTCAGGTGAGGCAAGGATAAGGCACGACAATGCAAGGCTAGGCAATGCACGGCAAGGCAAGGAAAGAGTAACGGAAGGAAAGGAAGGCAAGGCAAAGCCAGGCAATGCAAGTGTAACAAAAGGCACGCAACGGCAAGGGGAATCAAGGCTAAGGCACGACAACGCACGGCTAGGCAATGCACGGCAAGGCAAGGAAAGGGTAACGCAAGGCAAGGCACGGTGAGGCTAGGCAAGGCTAATGCACGACAACGCAAGGCTAGGCAATGCACGACAATGCAAGAAATGCTTAAAGCAAAGGAAGGCACGGTCAGGCGAGATAAGGCTAAGGCACGACAACGCAAGGCCAGGCAATGCACGGAAGGTAAGCAAAGAGTAACGGAAGGTAAGGAAGACAAGGGAAAGCAAGGAAAGGCAAGTGTAACGGAAGGAACGGCACGGCAAGAGGAAACAAGGCTAAGGCACGACAACGCACGCTAGGCAATGCACGGCAAGGCAAGGAAAGGGTAACGCATGGGAAAGCACGGTCAGGCGAGGCAAGCCTAAGGCATGACAACGCAAGGCTAGGCAATGCACGGAAAGCAAGCAAAGAGTAACGAAACGCAAAGAAGGCAAGGGAAAGCAAGGGAAGGCAAGGGTAACGGAAGGAACGGCACGGCAAGGGGAAACAATGCTAAGGCACGACAACGCACGCTAGGCAATGCACGGCAAGGCAAGGAAAGAGTAACGGAAGGAACGGAAGGCAAGGCAAAGCCAGGGACGGCAAGTGTAACAAAAGGCACGCAACGGCAAGGGGAAACAAGGCTAAGGCACGACAACGCACGGCTAGGCAATGCACGGAAAGGCAAGGAAAGGGTAACTCATGGGAAAGCACGGTCAGGCGATGCAAGGCTAAGGAATGACAATGCAAGGCTAGGCAATGCACGGAAAGCAAGCAAAGAGTAACGGAACGCAAGGAAGGCAAGGGAAAGCAAGGGAAGGCAAGGGTAACGGAAGGAACGGCACGGCAAGGGGTAACAAGGCTAAGGCACGGCAACGCAGGGCTAGGCAATGCACGGCAAGGCAAGGAAAGGGTAACGCAGGGGAAGGCACGGTCAGTTCAGGCAAGGATAAGGCACGACAATGCAAGGCTAGGCAATGCACGGCAAGGCAAGGAAAGAGTAACGGAAGGAAAGGAAGGCAAGTCAAAGCCAGGAGAGGCAAGTGTAACAAAAGGCACGCCACGGCAAGGGGAAACAAGGCTAAGGCACGACAACGCACGGCTAGGCAATGCACGGCAAAGCAAGGAAAGGGTAACGCAAGGCAAGGCACGGTGAGGCTAGGCAAGGCTAATTCACGACAACCCAAGGCTAGGCAATGCACGACAATGCAAGGAAAGCTTAAAGCAAAGGAAGGCACGGTCAGGCGAGATAAGGCTAAGGCACGACAACGCAAGGCTAGGCAATGCAGGGAAGGGAAGCAAAGAGTATCGGAAGGTAAGGAAGGCAAGGGAAAGCAAAGAAAGGCAAGTGTAACGGAAGGAACGGCACGGCAAGGGGAAACAAGGCTAAGGCACGACAACGCACGCTAGGCAATGCACGGCAAGGCAAGGAAAGGGTAACGCATGGGAAAGCACGGTCAGGCGAGGCAAGCCTAAAGGCATGACAACGCAAGGCTAGGCAATGCACGGAAAGCAAGCAAAGAGTAACGGAACGCAAGGAAGGCAAGGGAAAGCAAGGGAAGGCAAGGGTAACGGAAGGAATGGCACGGCAAGGGGTAACAAGGCTAAGGCACGACAACGCAGGGCTAGGCAATGCACGGCAAGGCAAGGAAAGGGTAACGCAGGGGAAGGCACGGTCAGGTGAGGCAAGGATAAGGCACGACAATGCAAGGCTAGGCAATGCACGGCAAGGCAAGGAAAGAGTAACGGAAGGAAAGGAAGGCAAGGCAAAGCCAGGCAAGGCAAGTGTAACAAAAGGCACGCAACTGCAAGGGGAATCAAGGCTAAGGCACGACAACGCACGGCTAGGCAATGCACGGCAAGGCAAGGAAAGGGTAACGCAAGGCAAGGCACGGTGAGGCTAGGCAAGGCTAATGCACGACAACGCAAGGCTAGGCAATGCACGACAATGCAAGGAATGCTTAAAGCAAAGGAAGGCACAGTCAGGCGAGATAAGGCTAAGGCACGACAACGCAAGGCTAGGCAATGCACGGAAGGTAAGCAAAGAGTAACGGAAGGTAAGGAAGACAAGGGAAAGCAAGGAAAGCCAAGTGTAACGGAAGGAACGGCACGGCAAGGGGAAACAAGGCTAAGGCACGACAACGCACGCTAGGCAATGCACGGCAAGGCAAGGAAAGGGTAACGCATGGGAAAGCACGGTCAGGCGAGGCAAGCCTAAGGCATGACAACGCAAGGCTAGGCAATGCACGGAAAGCAAGCAAAGAGTAACGGAACGCAAGGAAGGCAAGGGAAAGCAAGGGAAGGCAAGGGTAACGGAAGGAACGGCACGGCAAGGGGAAACAATGCTAAGGCACGACAACGCACGCTAGGCAATGCACGGCAAGGCAAGGAAAGAGTAACGGAAGGAACGGAAGGCAAGGCAAAGCCAGGCACGGCAAGTGTAACTAAAGGCACGCAACGGCAAGGGGAAACAAGGCTAAGGCACGACAACGCACGGCTAGGCAATGCACGGAAAGGCAAGGAAAGGGTAACTCATGGGAAAGCACGGTCAGGCGATGCAAGGCTAAGGCATGACAATGCAAGGCTAGGCAATGCACGGAAAGCAAGCAAAGAGTAACGGAACGCAAGGAAGGCAAGGGAAAGCAAGGGAAGGCAAGGGTAACGGAAGGAACGGCACGGCAAGGGGTAACAAGGCCAAGGCACGACAACGCAGGGCTAGGCAATGCACGGCAAGGCAAGGAAAGGGTAACGCAGGGGAAGGCAAGGTCAGGTGAGGCAAGGATAAGGCACGACAATGCAAGGCTAGGCAATGCACGGCAAGGCAAGGAAAGAGTAACGGAAGGAAAGGAAGGCAAGGCAAAGCCAGGCAAGGCAAGTGTAACAAAAGGCACGCAACGGCAAGGGGAAACAAGGCTAAGGCACGACAACACACGGCTAGGAAATGCAAGGCAAGGCAAGTAAAGGGTAACGCAAGGCAAGGCACGGTGAGGCTAGGCAAGGCTAATGCACGACAACGCAAGGCTAGGCAATGCAGGACAATGCAAGTAAAGCTTAAAGCAAAGGAAGGCACGGTTAGAAGAGATAAGGCTAAGGCACGACAACGCACGCTAGGCAATGCACGGCAAGGGAAGGAAAGGGTAACGCATGGGAAAGAACGGTCAGGGGAGGCAAGCCTAAGGCATGACAACGCAAGGCTAGGCAATGCACGGAAAGCAAGCAAAGAGTAACGGAACGCAAGGAAGGCAAGGGAAAGCAAGGGAAGGCAAGGGTAACGGAAGGAACGGCACGACAAGGGGTAAGAAGGCTAAGGCACGACAACGCAGGGCTAGGCAATGCACTGCAAGGCAAGGAAAGAGTAACGGAAGGAACGGAAGACAAGGCAAAGCCAGGCACGGCAAGTGCAACAAAAGGCACGCAACGGCAAGGGGAAAGAAGGCTAAGGCACGACAACGCACGGCTAGGCAATGCACGGAAAGGCAAGGAAAGGGTAACTCATGGGAAAGCACGGTCAGGCGATGCAAGGCTAAGGCATGACAATGCAAGGCTAGGCAATGCAGGGAAGGGAAGCAAAGAGTAACGGAAGGTAAGGAAGGCAAGGGAAAGCAAAGAAAGGCAAGTGTAACGGAAGGAACGGCACGGCAAGGGGAAACAATGCTAAGGCACGACAACGCACGCTAGGCAATGCACGGCAAGGCAAGGAAAGAGTAACGGAAGGAACGGAAGGCAAGGCAAAGCCAGGGACGGCAAGTGTAACAAAAGGCACGCAACGGCAAGGGGAAACAAGGCTAAGGCACGACAACGCACGGCTAGGCAATGCACGGAAAGGCAAGGAAAGGGTAACTCATGGGAAAGCACGGTCAGGCGATGCAAGGCTAAGGAATGACAATGCAAGGCTAGGCAATGCACGGAAAGCAAGCAAAGAGTAACGGAACGCAAGGAAGGCAAGGGAAAGCAAGGGAAGGCAAGGGTAACGGAAGGAACGGCACGGCAAGGGGTAACAAGGCTAAGGCACGGCAACGCAGGGCTAGGCAATGCACGGCAAGGCAAGGAAAGGGTAACGCAGGGGAAGGCACGGTCAGTTCAGGCAAGGATAAGGCACGACAATGCAAGGCTAGGCAATGCACGGCAAGGCAAGGAAAGAGTAACGGAAGGAAAGGAAGGCAAGTCAAAGCCAGGAGAGGCAAGTGTAACAAAAGGCACGCCACGGCAAGGGGAAACAAGGCTAAGGCACGACAACGCACGGCTAGGCAATGCACGGCAAAGCAAGGAAAGGGTAACGCAAGGCAAGGCACGGTGAGGCTAGGCAAGGCTAATTCACGACAACCCAAGGCTAGGCAATGCACGACAATGCAAGGAAAGCTTAAAGCAAAGGAAGGCACGGTCAGGTGAGATAAGGCTAAGGCACGACAACGCAAGGCTAGGCAATGCAGGGAAGGGAAGCAAAGAGTAACGGAAGGTAAGGAAGGCAAGGGAAAGCAAAGAAAGGCAAGTGTAACGGAAGGAACGGCACGGCAAGGGGAAACAAGGCTAAGGCACGACAACGCACGCTAGGCAATGCACGGCAAGGCAAGGAAAGGGTAACGCATGGGAAAGCACGGTAAGGCGAGGCAAGCCTAAAGGCATGACAACGCAAGGCTAGGCAATGCACGGAAAGCAAGCAAAGAGTAACGGAACGCAAGGAAGGCAAGGGAAAGCAAGGGAAGGCAAGGGTAACGGAAGGAATGGCACGGCAAGGGGTAACAAGGCTAAGGCACGACAACGCAGGGCTAGGCAATGCACGGCAAGGCAAGGAAAGGGTAACGCAGGGGAAGGCACGGTCAGGTGAGGCAAGGATAAGGCACGACAATGCAAGGCTAGGCAATGCACGGCAAGGCAAGGAAAGAGTAACGGAAGGAAAGGAAGGCAAGGCAAAGCCAGGCAAGGCAAGTGTAACAAAAGGCACGCAACTGCAAGGGGAATCAAGGCTAAGGCACGACAACGCACGGCTAGGCAATGCACGGCAAGGCAAGGAAAGGGTAACGCAAGGCAAGGCACGGTGAGGCTAGGCAAGGCTAATGCACGACAACGCAAGGCTAGGCAATGCACGACAATGCAAGGAATGCTTAAAGCAAAGGAAGGCACGGTCAGGCGAGATAAGGCTAAGGCACGACAACGCAAGGCTAGGCAATGCACGGAAGGTAAGCAAAGAGTAACGGAAGGTAAGGAAGACAAGGGAAAGCAAGGAAAGCCAAGTGTAATGGAAGGAACGGCACGGCAAGGGGAAACAAGGCTAAGGCACGACAACGCACGCTAGGCAATGCACGGCAAGGCAAGGAAAGGGTAACGCATGGGAAAGCACGGTCAGGCGAGGCAAGCCTAAGGCATGACAACGCAAGGCTAGGCAATGCACGGAAAGCAAGCAAAGAGTAACGGAACGCAAGGAAGGCAAGGGAAAGCAAGGGAAGGCAAGGGTAACGGAAGGAACGGCACGGCAAGGGGAAACAATGCTAAGGCACGACAACGCACGCTAGGCAATGCACGGCAAGGCAAGGAAAGAGTAACGGAAGGAACGGAAGGCAAGGCAAAGCCAGGCACGGCAAGTGTAACTAAAGGCACGCAACGGCAAGGGGAAACAAGGCTAAGGCACGACAACGCACGGCTAGGCAATGCACGGAAAGGCAAGGAAAGGGTAACTCATGGGAAAGCATGGTCAGGCGATGCAAGGCTAAGGCATGACAATGCAAGGCTAGGCAATGCACGGAAAGCAAGCAAAGAGTAACGGAACGCAAGGAAGGCAAGGGAAAGCAAGGGAAGGCAAGGGTAACGGAAGGAACGGCACGGCAAGGGGTAACAAGGCTAAGGCACGGCAACGCAGGGCTAGGCAATGCACGGCAAGGCAAGGAAAGGGTAACGCAGGGGAAGGCACGGTCAGTTGAGGCAAGGGTAAGGCACGACAATGCAAGGCTAGGCAATGCACGGCAAGGCAAGGAAAGAGTAACGGAAGGAAAGGAAGGCAAGTCAAAGCCAGGAGAGGCAAGTGTAACAAAAGGCACGCCACGGCAAGGGGAAACAAGGCTAAGGCACGACAACGCACGGCTAGGCAATGCACGGCAAGGCAAGGAAAGGGTAACGCAAGGCAAGGCACGGTGAGTCTAGGCAAGGCTAATTCACGACAACGCAAGGCTAGGCAATGCACGACAATGCAAGGAAAGCTTAAAGCAAAGGAAGGCACGGTCAGGCGAGATAAGGCTAAGGCACGACAACGCAAGGCTAGGCAATGCAGGGAGGGGAAGCAAAGAGTAACGGAAGGTAAGGAAGGCAAGGGAAAGCAAAGAAAGTCAAGTGTAACGGAAGGAACGGCACGGCAAGGGGAAACAAGGCTAAGGCACGACAACGCACGCTAGGCAATGCACGGCAAGGCAAGGAAAGGGTAACGCATGGGAAAGCACGGTCAGGCGAGGCAAGCCTAAGGCATGACAACGCAAGGCTAGGCAATGCACGGAAAGCAAGCAAAGAGTAACGGAACGCAAGGAAGGCAAGGGAAAGCAAGGGAAGGCAAGGGTAACGGAAGGAACGGCACGGCAAGGGGTAACAAGGCCAAGGCACGACAACGGAGGGCTAGGCAATGCACGGCAAGGCAAGGAAAGGGTAACGCAGGGGAAGGCACGGTCAGGTGAGGCAAGGATAAGGCACGACAATGCAAGGCTAGGCAATGCACGGCAAGGCAAGGAAAGAGTAACGGAAGGAAAGGAAGGCAAGGCAAAGCCAGGCAAGGCAAGTGTAACAAAAGGCACGCAACGGCAAGGGGAAACAAGGCTAAGGCACGACAACACACGGCTAGGAAATGCAAGGCAAGGCAAGTAAAGGGTAACGCAAGGCAAGGCACGGTGAGGCTAGGCAAGGCTAATGCACGACAACGCAAGGCTAGGCAATGCACGACAATGCAAGTAAAGCTTAAAGCAAAGGAAGGCACGGTTAGAAGAGATAAGGCTAAGGCACGACAACGCACGCTAGGCAATGCACGGCAAGGGAAGGAAAGGGTAACGCATGGGAAAGAACGGTCAGGGGAGGCAAGCCTAAGGCATGACAACGCAAGGCTAGGCAATGCACGGAAAGCAAGCAAAGAGTAACGGAACGCAAGGAAGGCAAGGGAAAGCAAGGGAAGGCAAGGGTAACGGAAGGAACGGCACGACAAGGGGTAAGAAGGCTAAGGCACGACAACGCAGGGCTAGGCAATGCACGGCAAGGCAAGCAAAGAGTAACGGAAGGAAAGGAAGGCAAGGCAAAGCCAGGCACGGCAAGTGTAACAAAAGGCACGCAACGGCAAGGGGAAACAAGGCTAAGGCACGACAACGCACGGCTAGGCAATGCACGGAAAGGCAAGGAAAGGGTAACTCATGGGAAAGCACGGTCAGGCGATGCAAGGCTAAGGCATGACAACGCAAGGCTAGGCAATGCAGGGAAAGCAAGCAAAGAGTAACGGAACGCAAGGAAGGCAAGGGAAAGCAAGGTAAGGCAAGGGTAACGGAAGGAACGGCACGGCAAGGGGAAACAATGCTAAGGCACGACAACGCACGCTAGGCAATGCACGGCAAGGCAAGGAAAGAGTAACGGAAGGAAAGGAAGGCAAGTCAAAGCCAGGAGAGGCAAGTGAAACAAAAGGCACGCCACGGCAAGGGGAAACAAGGCTAAGGCACGACAACGCACGCTAGGCAATGCACGGCAAGGCAAGGAAAGGGTAACGCATGGGAAAGCACGGTCAGGCGAGGCAAGCCTAAGGCATGACAACGCAAGGCTAGGCAATGCACGGAAAGCAAGCAAAGAGTAACGGAACGCAAGGAAGGCAAGGGAAAGCAAGGGAAGGCAAGGGTAACGGAAGGAACGGCACGGCAAGGGGTAACAAGGCTAAGGCACGACAACGCAGGGCTAGGCAATGCACGGCAAGGCAAGGAAAGGGTAACGCAGGGGAAGGCACGGTCAGGTGAGGCAAGGATAAGGCACGACAATGCAAGGCTAGGCAATGCACGGCAAGGCAAGGAAAGAGTAACGGAAGGAAAGGAAGGCAAGGCAAAGCCAGGCAAGGCAAGTGTAACAAAAGGCACGCAACGGCAAGGGGAATCAAGGCTAAGGCACGACAACGCACGGCTAGGCAATGCACGGCAAGGCAAGGAAAGGGTAACGCAAGGCAAGGCACGGTGAGGCTAGGCAAGGCTAATGCACGACAACGCAAGGCTAGGCAATGCACGACAATGCAAGGAATGCTTAAAGCAAAGGAAGGCACGGTCAGGCGAGATAAGGCTAAGGCACGACAACGCAAGGCTAGGCAATGCACGGAAGGTAAGCAAAGAGTAACGGAAGGTAAGGAAGACAAGGGAAAGCAAGGAAAGGCAAGTGTAACGGAAGGAACGGCACGGCAAGGGGAAACAAGGCTAAGGTACGACAACGCACGCTAGGCAATGCACGGCAAGGCAAGGAAAGGGTAACGCATGGGAAAGCACGGTCAGGCGAGGCAAGCCTAAGGCATGACAACGCAAGGCTAGGCAATGCACGGAAAGCAAGCAAAGAGTAACGGAACGCAAGGAAGGCAAGGGAAAGCAAGGGAAGGCAAGGGTAACGGAAGGAACGGCACGGCAAGGGGAAACAATGCTAAGGCACGACAACGCACGCTAGGCAATGCACGGCAAGGCAAGGAAAGATTAACGGAAGGAACGAAAGGCAAGGCAAAGCCAGGCACGGCACGTGTAACAAAAGGCACGCAACGGCAAGGGGAAACAAGGCTAAGGCACGACAACGCACGGCTAGGCAATGCACGGAAAGGCAAGGAAAGGGTAACTCATGGGAAAGCACGGTCAGGCGATGCAAGGCTAAGGTATGACAATGCAAGGCTAGGCAATGCACGGAAAGCAAGCAAAGAGTAACGGAACGCAAGGAAGGCAAGGGAAAGCAAGGGAAGGCAAGGGTAACGGAAGGAACGGCACGGCAAGGGGTAACAAGGCTAAGGCACGGCAACGCAGGGCTAGGCAATGCACGGCAAGGCAAGGAAAGGGTAACGCAGGGGAAGGCACGGTCAGTTCAGGCAAGGATAAGGCACGACAATGCAAGGCTAGGCAATGCACAGCAAGGCAAGGAAAGAGTAACGGAAGGAAAGGAAGGCAAGTCAAAGCCAGGAGAGGCAAGTGTAACAAAAGGCACGCCACGGCAAGGGGAAACAAGGCTAAGGCACGACAACGCACGGCTAGGCAATGCACGGCAAGGCAAGGAAAGGGTAACGCAAGGCAAGGCACGGTGAGTCTAGGCAAGGCAAATTCACGACAACGCAAGGCTAGGCAATGCACGAAAATGCAAGGAAAGCTTAAAGCAAAGGAAGGCACGGTCAGGCGAGATAAGCCTAAGGCACGACAACGCAAGGCTAGGCAATGCAGGGAGGGTAAGCAAAGAGTAACGGAAGGTAAGGAAGGCAAGGGAAAGCAAAGAAAGGCAAGTGTAACGGAAGGAACGGCACGGCAAGGGGAAACAAGGCTAAGGCACGACAACGCACGCTAGGCAATGCACGGCAAGGCAAGGAAAGGGTAACGCAGGGGAAGGCACGGTCAGGTGAGGCAAGGATAAGGCACGACAATGCAAGGCTAGGCAATGCACGGCAAGGCAAGGAAAGAGTAACGGAAGGAAAGGAAGGCAAGGCAAAGCCAGGCAATGCAAGTGTAACAAAAGGCACGCAACGGCAAGGGGAATCAAGGCTAAGGCACGACAACGCACGGCTAGGCAATGCACGGCAAGGCAAGGAAAGGGTAACGCAAGGCAAGGCACGGTGAGGCTAGGCAAGGCTAATGCACGACAACGCAAGGCTAGGCAATGCACGACAATGCAAGAAATGCTTAAAGCAAAGGAAGGCACGGTCAGGCGAGATAAGGCTAAGGCACGACAACGCAAGGCCAGGCAATGCACGGAAGGTAAGCAAAGAGTAACGGAAGGTAAGGAAGACAAGGGAAAGCAAGGAAAGGCAAGTGTAACGGAAGGAACGGCACGGCAAGAGGAAACAAGGCTAAGGCACGACAACGCACGCTAGGCAATGCACGGCAAGGCAAGGAAAGGGTAACGCATGGGAAAGCACGGTCAGGCGAGGCAAGCCTAAGGCATGACAACGCAAGGCTAGGCAATGCACGGAAAGCAAGCAAAGAGTAACGAAACGCAAAGAAGGCAAGGGAAAGCAAGGGAAGGCAAGGGTAACGGAAGGAACGGCACGGCAAGGGGAAACAATGCTAAGGCACGACAACGCACGCTAGGCAATGCACGGCAAGGCAAGGAAAGAGTAACGGAAGGAACGGAAGGCAAGGCAAAGCCAGGGACGGCAAGTGTAACAAAAGGCACGCAACGGCAAGGGGAAACAAGGCTAAGGCACGACAACGCACGGCTAGGCAATGCACGGAAAGGCAAGGAAAGGGTAACTCATGGGAAAGCACGGTCAGGCGATGCAAGGCTAAGGAATGACAATGCAAGGCTAGGCAATGCACGGAAAGCAAGCAAAGAGTAACGGAACGCAAGGAAGGCAAGGGAAAGCAAGGGAAGGCAAGGGTAACGGAAGGAACGGCACGGCAAGGGGTAACAAGGCTAAGGCACGGCAACGCAGGGCTAGGCAATGCACGGCAAGGCAAGGAAAGGGTAACGCAGGGGAAGGCACGGTCAGTTCAGGCAAGGATAAGGCACGACAATGCAAGGCTAGGCAATGCACGGCAAGGCAAGGAAAGAGTAACGGAAGGAAAGGAAGGCAAGTCAAAGCCAGGAGAGGCAAGTGTAACAAAAGGCACGCCACGGCAAGGGGAAACAAGGCTAAGGCACGACAACGCACGGCTAGGCAATGCACGGCAAAGCAAGGAAAGGGTAACGCAAGGCAAGGCACGGTGAGGCTAGGCAAGGCTAATTCACGACAACCCAAGGCTAGGCAATGCACGACAATGCAAGGAAAGCTTAAAGCAAAGGAAGGCACGGTCAGGCGAGATAAGGCTAAGGCACGACAACGCAAGGCTAGGCAATGCAGGGAAGGGAAGCAAAGAGTATCGGAAGGTAAGGAAGGCAAGGGAAAGCAAAGAAAGGCAAGTGTAACGGAAGGAACGGCACGGCAAGGGGAAACAAGGCTAAGGCACGACAACGCACGCTAGGCAATGCACGGCAAGGCAAGGAAAGGGTAACGCATGGGAAAGCACGGTCAGGCGAGGCAAGCCTAAAGGCATGACAACGCAAGGCTAGGCAATGCACGGAAAGCAAGCAAAGAGTAACGGAACGCAAGGAAGGCAAGGGAAAGCAAGGGAAGGCAAGGGTAACGGAAGGAATGGCACGGCAAGGGGTAACAAGGCTAAGGCACGACAACGCAGGGCTAGGCAATGCACGGCAAGGCAAGGAAAGGGTAACGCAGGGGAAGGCACGGTCAGGTGAGGCAAGGATAAGGCACGACAATGCAAGGCTAGGCAATGCACGGCAAGGCAAGGAAAGAGTAACGGAAGGAAAGGAAGGCAAGGCAAAGCCAGGCAAGGCAAGTGTAACAAAAGGCACGCAACTGCAAGGGGAATCAAGGCTAAGGCACGACAACGCACGGCTAGGCAATGCACGGCAAGGCAAGGAAAGGGTAACGCAAGGCAAGGCACGGTGAGGCTAGGCAAGGCTAATGCACGACAACGCAAGGCTAGGCAATGCACGACAATGCAAGGAATGCTTAAAGCAAAGGAAGGCACAGTCAGGCGAGATAAGGCTAAGGCACGACAACGCAAGGCTAGGCAATGCACGGAAGGTAAGCAAAGAGTAACGGAAGGTAAGGAAGACAAGGGAAAGCAAGGAAAGCCAAGTGTAACGGAAGGAACGGCACGGCAAGGGGAAACAAGGCTAAGGCACGACAACGCACGCTAGGCAATGCACGGCAAGGCAAGGAAAGGGTAACGCATGGGAAAGCACGGTCAGGCGAGGCAAGCCTAAGGCATGACAACGCAAGGCTAGGCAATGCACGGAAAGCAAGCAAAGAGTAACGGAACGCAAGGAAGGCAAGGGAAAGCAAGGGAAGGCAAGGGTAACGGAAGGAACGGCACGGCAAGGGGAAACAATGCTAAGGCACGACAACGCACGCTAGGCAATGCACGGCAAGGCAAGGAAAGAGTAACGGAAGGAACGGAAGGCAAGGCAAAGCCAGGCACGGCAAGTGTAACTAAAGGCACGCAACGGCAAGGGGAAACAAGGCTAAGGCACGACAACGCACGGCTAGGCAATGCACGGAAAGGCAAGGAAAGGGTAACTCATGGGAAAGCACGGTCAGGCGATGCAAGGCTAAGGCATGACAATGCAAGGCTAGGCAATGCACGGAAAGCAAGCAAAGAGTAACGGAACGCAAGGAAGGCAAGGGAAAGCAAGGGAAGGCAAGGGTAACGGAAGGAACGGCACGACAAGGGGTAAGAAGGCTAAGGCACGACAACGCAGGGCTAGGCAATGCACGGCAAGGCAAGGAAAGAGTAACGGAAGGAACGGAAGGCAAGGCAAAGCCAGGCACGGCAAGTGTAACAAAAGGCACGCAACGGCAAGGGGAAACAAGGCTAAGGCACGACAACGCACGGCTAGGCAATGCACGGAAAGGCAAGGAAAGGGTAACTCATGGGAAAGCACGGTCAGGCGATGCAAGGCTAAGGCATGACAACGCAAGGCTAGGCAATGCAGGGAAGGGAAGCAAAGAGTAACGGAAGGTAAGGAAGGCAAGGGAAAGCAAAGAAAGGCAAGTGTAACGGAAGGAACGGCACGGCAAGGGGAAACAAGGCTAAGGCACGACAACGCACGCTAGGCAATGCACGGCAAGGCAAGGAAAGTGTAACGGAATGAACGGAAGGCAAGGCAAAGCCAGGCACGGCAAGTGTAACAAATGGCACGCAACGGCAAGGGGAAACAAGGCTAAGGCACGACAACGCACGGCTAGGCAATGCACGGAAAGGCAAGGAAAGGGTAACTCATGGGAAAGCACGGTCAGGCGATGCAAGGCTAAGGCATGACAATGCAAGGCTAGGCAATGCACGGAAAGCAAGCAAAGAGTAACGGAACGCAAGGAAGGCAAGGGAAAGCAAGGGAAGGCAAGGGTAACGGAAGGAACGGCACGGCAAGGGGTAACAAGGCTAAGGCACGGCAACGCAGGGCTAGGCAATGCACGGCAAGGCAAGGAAAGGGTAACGCAGGGGAAGGCACGGTCAGTTGAGGCAAGGATAAGGCACGACAATGCAAGGCTAGGCAATGCACGGCAAGGCAAGGAAAGAGTAACGGAAGGAAAGGAAGGCAAGTCAAAGCCAGGAGAGGCAAGTGTAACAAAAGGCACGCCACGGCAAGGGGAAACAAGGCTAAGGCACGACAACGCACGGCTAGGCAATGCACGGCAAGGCAAGGAAAGGGTAACGCAAGGCAAGGCACGGTGAGTCTAGGCAAGGCTAATTCACGACAACGCAAGGCTAGGCAATGCACGACAATGCAAGGAAAGCTTAAAGCAAAGGAAGGCACGGTCAGGCGAGATAAGGCTAAGGCACGACAACGCAAGGCTAGGCAATGCAGGGAGGGGAAGCAAAGAGTAACGGAAGGTAAGGAAGGCAAGGGAAAGCAAAGAAAGGCAAGTGTAACGGAAGGAACGGCACGGCAAGGGGAAACAAGGCTAAGGCACGACAACGCACGCTAGGCAATGCACGGCAAGGCAAGGAAAGGGTAACGCATGGGAAAGCACGGTCAGGCGAGGCAAGCCTAAGGCATGACAACGCAAGGCTAGGCAATGCACGGAAAGCAAGCAAAGAGTAACGGAACGCAAGGAAGGCAAGGGAAAGCAAGGGAAGGCAAGGGTAACGGAAGGAACGGCACGGCAAGGGGTAACAAGGCCAAGGCACGACAACGCAGGGCTAGGCAATGCACGGCAAGGCAAGGAAAGGGTAACGAAGGGGAAGGCACGGTCAGGTGAGGCAAGGATAAGGCACGACAATGCAAGGCTAGGCAATGCACGGCAAGGCAAGGAAAGAGTAACGGAAGGAAAGGAAGGCAAGGCAAAGCCAGGCAAGGCAAGTGTAACAAAAGGCACGCAACGGCAAGGGGAAACAAGGCTAAGGCACGACAACACACGGCTAGGAAATGCAAGGCAAGGCAAGTAAAGGGTAACGCAAGGCAAGGCACGGTGAGGCTAGGCAAGGCTAATGCACGACAACGCAAGGCTAGGCAATGCACGACAATGCAAGTAAAGCTTAAAGCAAAGGAAGGCACGGTTAGAAGAGATAAGGCTAAGGCACGACAACGCACGCTAGGCAATGCACGGCAAGGGAAGGAAAGGGTAACGCATGGGAAAGAACGGTCAGGGGAGGCAAGCCTAAGGCATGACAACGCAAGGCTAGGCAATGCACGGAAAGCAAGCAAAGAGTAACGGAACGCAAGGAAGGCAAGGGAAAGCAAGGGAAGGCAAGGGTAACTGAAGGAACGGCACGACAAGGGGTAAGAAGGCTAAGGCACGACAACGCAGGGCTAGGCAATGCACGGCAAGGCAAGGAAAGAGTAACGGAAGGAACGGAAGGCAAGGCAAAGCCAGGCACGGCAAGTGTAACAAAAGGCACGCAACGGCAAGGGGAAACAAGGCTAAGGCACGACAACGCACGGCTAGGCAATGCACGGAAAGGCAAGGAAAGGGTAACTCATGGGAAAGCACGGTCAGGCGATGCAAGGCTAAGGCATGACAACGCAAGGCTAGGCAATGCAGGGAAAGCAAGCAAAGAGTAACGGAACGCAAGGAAGGCAAGGGAAAGCAAGGTAAGGGAAGGGTAACGGAAGGAACGACACGGCAAGGGGTAACAAGGCTAAGGCACGGCAACGCAGGGCTAGGCAATGCACGGCAAGGCAAGGAAAGGGTAACGCAGGGGAAGGCACGGTCAGTTGAGGCAAGGATAAGGCACGACAACGCAAGGCTAGGCAATGCACGGCAAGGCAAGGAAAGAGTAACGGAAGGAAAGGAAGGCAAGTCAAAGCCAGGAGAGGCAAGTGAAACAAAAGGCACGCCACGGCAAGGGGAAACAAGGCTAAGGCACGACAACGCACGGCTAGGCAATGAACGGCAAGGCAAGGAAAGGGTAACGCAAGGCAAGGCACGGTGAGGCTAGGCAAGGCTAATTCACGACAACGCAAGGCTAGGCAATGCACGACAATGCAAGGAAAGCTTAAAGCAAAGGAAGGCACGGTCAGGCGAGATAAGGCTAAGGCACGACAACGCAAGGCTAGGCAATGCAGGGAAGGGAAGCAAAGAGTAACGGAAGGTAAGGAAGGCAAGGGAAAGCAAAGAAAGGCAAGTGTAACGGAAGGAACGGCACGGCAAGGGGAAACAAGGCTAAGGCACGACAACGCACGCTAGGCAATGCACGGCAAGGCAAGGAAAGGGTAACGCATGGGAAAGCATGGTCAGGCGAGGCAAGCCTAAGGCATGACAACGCAAGGCTAGGCAATGCACGGAAAGCAAGCAAAGAGTAACGGAACGCAAGGAAGGCAAGGGAAAGCAAGGGAAGGCAAGGGTAACGGAAGGAACGGCACGGCAAGGGGTAACAAGGCTAAGGCACGACAACGCAGGGCTAGGCAATGCACGGCAAGGCAAGGAAAGGGTAACGCAGGGGAAGGCACGGTCAGGTGAGGCAAGGATAAGGCACGACAATGCAAGGCTAGGCAATGCACGGCAAGGCAAGGAAAGAGTAACGGAAGGAAAGGAAGGCAAGGCAAAGCCAGGCAATGCAAGTGTAACAAAAGGCACGCAACGGCAAGGGGAATCAAGGCTAAGGCACGACAACGCACGGCTAGGCAATGCACGGCAAGGCAAGGAAAGGGTAACGCAAGGCAAGGCACGGTGAGGCTAGGCAAGGCTAATGCACGACAACGCAAGGCTAGGCAATGCACGACAATGCAAGGAATGCTTAAAGCAAAGGAAGGCACGGTCAGGCGAGATAAGGCTAAGGCACGACAACGCAAGGCCAGGCAATGCACGGAAGGTAAGCAAAGAGTAACGGAAGGTAAGGAAGACAAGGGAAAGCAAGGAAAGGCAAGTGTAACGGAAGGAACGGCACGGCAAGGGGAAACAAGGCTAAGGCACGACAACGCACGCTAGGCAATGCACGGCAAGGCAAGGAAAGGGTAACGCATGGGAAAGCACGGTCAGGCGAGGCAAGCCTAAGGCATGACAACGCAAGGCTAGGCAATGCACGGAAAGCAAGCAAAGAGTAACGAAACGCAAGGAAGGCAAGGGAAAGCAAGGGAAGGCAAGGGTAACGGAAGGAACGGCACGGCAAGGGGAAACAATGCTAAGGCACGACAACGCACGCTAGGCAATGCACGGCAAGGCAAGGAAAGAGTAACGGAAGGAACGGAAGGCAAGGCAAAGCCAGGGACGGCAAGTGTAACAAAAGGCACGCAACGGCAAGGGGAAACAAGGCTAAGGCACGACAACGCACGGCTAGGCAATGCACGGAAAGGCAAGGAAAGGGTAACTCATGGGAAAGCACGGTCAGGCGATGCAAGGGTAAGGAATGACAATGCAAGGCTAGGCAATGCACGGAAAGCAAGCAAAGAGTAACGGAACGCAAGGAAGGCAAGGGAAAGCAAGGGAAGGCAAGGGTAACGGAAGGAACGGCACGGCAAGGGGTAACAAGGCTAAGGCACGGCAACGCAGGGCTAGGCAATGCACGGCAAGGCAAGGAAAGGGTAACGCAGGGGAAGGCACGGTCAGTTCAGGCAAGGATAAGGCACGACTATGCAAGGCTAGGCAATGCACGGCAAGGCAAGGAAAGAGTAACGGAAGGAAAGGAAGGCAAGTCAAAGCCAGGAGAGGCAAGTGTAACAAAAGGCACGCCACGGCAAGGGGAAACAAGGCTAAGGCACGACAACGCACGGCTAGGCAATGCACGGCAAAGCAAGGAAAGGGTAACGCAAGGCAAGGCACGGTGAGGCTAGGCAAGGCTAATTCACGACAACCCAAGGCTAGGCAATGCACGACAATGCAAGGAAAGCTTAAAGCAAAGGAAGGCACGGTCAGGCGAGATAAGGCTAAGGCACGACAACGCAAGGCTAGGCAATGCAGGGAAGGGAAGCAAAGAGTAACGGAAGGTAAGGAAGGCAAGGGAAAGCAAAGAAAGGCAAGTGTAACGGAAGGAACGGCACGGCAAGGGGAAACAAGGCTAAGGCACGACAACGCACGCTAGGCAATGCACGGCAAGGCAAGGAAAGGGTAACGCATGGGAAAGCACGGTCAGGCGAGGCAAGCCTAAAGGCATGACAACGCAAGGCTAGGAAATGCACGGAAAGCAAGCAAAGAGTAACGGAACGCAAGGAAGGCAAGGGAAAGCAAGGGAAGGCAAGGGTAACGGAAGGAATGGCACGGCAAGGGGTAACAAGGCTAAGGCACGACAACGCAGGGCTAGGCAATGCACGGCAAGGCAAGGAAAGGGTAACGCAGGGGAAGGCACGGTCAGGTGAGGCAAGGATAAGGCACGACAATGCAAGGCTAGGCAATGCACGGCAAGGCAAGGAAAGAGTAACGGAAGGAAAGGAAGGCAAGGCAAAGCCAGGCAATGCAAGTGTAACAAAAGGCACGCAACTGCAAGGGGAATCAAGGCTAAGGCACGACAACGCACGGCTAGGCAATGCACGGCAAGGCAAGGAAAGGGTAACGCAAGGCAAGGCACGGTGAGGCTAGGCAAGGCTAATGCACGACAACGCAAGGCTAGGCAATGCACGACAATGCAAGGAATGCTTAAAGCAAAGGAAGGCACGGTCAGGCGAGATAAGGCTAAGGCACGACAACGCAAGGCTAGGCAATGCACGGAAGGTAAGCAAAGAGTAACGGAAGGTAAGGAAGACAAGGGAAAGCAAGGAAAGCCAAGTGTAACGGAAGGAACGGCACGGCAAGGGGAAACAAGGCTAAGGCACGACAACGCACGCTAGGCAATGCACGGCAAGGCAAGGAAAGGGTAACGCATGGGAAAGCACGGTCAGGCGAGGCAAGCCTAAGGCATGACAACGCAAGGCTAGGCAATGCACGGAAAGCAAGCAAAGAGTAACGGAACGCAAGGAAGGCAAGGGAAAGCAAGGGAAGGCAAGGGTAACGGAAGGAACGGCACGGCAAGGGGAAACAATGCTAAGGCACGACAACGCACGCTAGGCAATGCACGGCAAGGCAAGGAAAGAGTAACGGAAGGAACGGAAGGCAAGGCAAAGCCAGGCACGGCAAGTGTAACTAAAGGCACGCAACGGCAAGGGGAAACAAGGCTAAGGCACGACAACGCACGGCTAGGCAATGCACGGAAAGGAAAGGAAAGGGTAACTCATGGGAAAGCACGGTCAGGCGATGCAAGGCTAAGGCATGACAATGCAAGGCTAGGCAATGCACGGAAAGCAAGCAAAGAGTAACGGAACGCAAGGAAGGCAAGGGAAAGCAAGGGAAGGCAAGGGTAACGGAAGGAACGGCACGGCAAGGGGTAACAAGGCTAAGGCACGGCAACGCAGGGCTAGGCAATGCACGGCAAGGCAAGGAAAGGGTAACGCAGGGGAAGGCACGGTCAGTTGAGGCAAGGGTAAGGCACGACAATGCAAGGCTAGGCAATGCACGGCAAGGCAAGGAAAGAGTAACGGAAGGAAAGGAAGGCAAGTCAAAGCCAGGAGAGGCAAGTGTAACAAAAGGCACGCCACGGCAAGGGGAAACAAGGCTAAGGCACGACAACGCACGGCTAGGCAATGCACGGCAAGGCAAGGAAAGGGTAACGCAAGGCAAGGCACGGTGAGTCTAGGCAAGGCTAATTCACGACAACGCAAGGCTAGGCAATGCACGACAATGCAAGGAAAGCTTAAAGCAAAGGAAGGCACGGTCAGGCGAGATAAGGCTAAGGCACGACAACGCAAGGCTAGGCAATGCAGGGAGGGGAAGCAAAGAGTAACGGAAGGTAAGGAAGGCAAGGGAAAGCAAAGAAAGTCAAGTGTAACGGAAGGAACGGCACGGCAAGGGGAAACAAGGCTAAGGCACGACAACGCACGCTAGGCAATGCACGGCAAGGCAAGGAAAGGGTAACGCATGGGAAAGCACGGTCAGGCGAGGCAAGCCTAAGGCATGACAACGCAAGGCTAGGCAATGCACGGAAAGCAAGCAAAGAGTAACGGAACGCAAGGAAGGCAAGGGAAAGCAAGGGAAGGCAAGGGTAACGGAAGGAATGGCACGGCAAGGGGTAACAAGGCTAAGGCACGACAACGCAGGGCTAGGCAATGCACGGCAAGGCAAGGAAAGGGTAACGCAGGGGAAGGCACGGTCAGGTGAGGCAAGGATAAGGCACGACAATGCAAGGCTAGGCAATGCACGGCAAGGCAAGGAAAGAGTAACGGAAGGAAAGGAAGGCAAGGCAAAGCCAGGCAAGGCAAGTGTAACAAAAGGCACGCAACGGCAAGGGGAAACAAGGCTAAGGCACGACAACACACGGCTAGGAAATGCAAGGCAAGGCAAGTAAAGGGTAACGCAAGGCAAGGCACGGTGAGGCTAGGCAAGGCTAATGCACGACAACGCAAGGCTAGGCAATGCACGACAATGCAAGTAAAGCTTAAAGCAAAGGAAGGCACGGTTAGAAGAGATAAGGCTAAGGCACGACAACGCACGCTAGGCAATGCACGGCAAGGGAAGGAAAGGGTAACGCATGGGAAAGAACGGTCAGGGGAGGCAAGCCTAAGGCATGACAACGCAAGGCTAGGCAATGCACGGAAAGCAAGCAAAGAGTAACGGAACGCAAGGAAGGCAAGGGAAAGCAAGGGAAGGCAAGGGTAACGGAAGGAACGGCACGACAAGGGGTAAGAAGGCTAAGGCACGACAACGCAGGGCTAGGCAATGCACGGCAAGGCAAGGAAAGAGTAACGGAAGGAACGGAAGGCAAGGCAAAGCCAGGCACGGCAAGTGTAACAAAAGGCACGCAACGGCAAGGGGAAACAAGGCTAAGGCACGACAACGCACGGCTAGGCAATGCACGGAAAGGCAAGGAAAGGGTAACTCATGGGAAAGCACGGTCAGGCGATGCAAGGCTAAGGCATGACAACGCAAGGCTAGGCAATGCAGGGAAAGCAAGCAAAGAGTAACGGAACGCAAGGAAGGCAAGGGAAAGCAAGGTAAGGCAAGGGTAACGGAAGGAACGGCACGGCAAGGGGAAACAATGCTAAGGCACGACAACGCACGCTAGGCAATGCACGGCAAGGCAAGGAAAGAGTAACGGAAGGAACGGAAGGCAAGGCAAAGCCAGGCACGGCAAGTGTAACTAAAGGCACGCAACGGCAAGGGGAAACAAGGGTAAGGCACGACAACGCACGGCTAGGCAATGCACGGAAAGGCAAGGAAAGAGTAACTCATGGGAAAGCACGGTCAGGCGATGCAAGGCTAAGGCATGACAATGCAAGGCTAGGCAATGCACGGAAAGCAAGCAAAGAGTAACGGAACGCAAGGAAGGCAAGGGAAAGCAAGGGAAGGCAAGGGTAACGGAAGGAACGGCACGGCAAGGGGTAACAAGGCTAAGGCACGGCAACGCAGGGCTAGGCAATGCACGGCAAGGCAAGGAAAGGGTAACGCAGGGGAAGGCACGGTCAGTTGAGGCAAGGATAAGGCACGACAATGCAAGGCTAGGCAATGCACGGCAAGGCAAGGAAAGAGTAACGGAAGGAAAGGAAGGCAAGTCAAAGCCAGGAGAGGCAAGTGAAACAAAAGGCACGCCACGGCAAGGGGAAACAAGGCTAAGGCACGACAACGCACGCTAGGCAATGCACGGCAAGGCAAGGAAAGGGTAACGCATGGGAAAGCACGGTCAGGCGAGGCAAGCCTAAGGCATGACAACGCAAGGCTAGGCAATGCACGGAAAGCAAGCAAAGAGTAACGGAACGCAAGGAAGGCAAGGGAAAGCAAGGGAAGGCAAGGGTAACGGAAGGAACGGCACGGCAAGGGGTAACAAGGCTAAGGCACGACAACGCAGGGCTAGGCAATGCACGGCAAGGCAAGGAAAGGGTAACGCAGGGGAAGGCACGGTCAGGTGAGGCAAGCCTAAGGCATGACAACGCAAGGCTAGGCAATGCACGGAAAGCAAGCAAAGAGTAACGGAACGCAAGGAAGGCAAGGGAAAGCAAGGGAAGGCAAGGGTAACGGAAGGAACGGCACGGCAAGGGGTAACAAGGCTAAGGCACGGCAACGCAGGGCTAGGCAATGCACGGCAAGGCAAGGAAAGGGTAACGCAGGGGAAGGCACGGTCAGTTCAGGCAAGGATAAGGCACGACAATGCAAGGCTAGGCAATGCACAGCAAGGCAAGGAAAGAGTAACGGAAGGAAAGGAAGGCAAGTCAAAGCCAGGAGAGGCAAGTGTAACAAAAGGCACGCCACGGCAAGGGGAAACAAGGCTAAGGCACGACAACGCACGGCTAGGCAATGCACGGCAAGGCAAGGAAAGGGTAACGCAAGGCAAGGCACGGTGAGTCTAGGCAAGGCTAATTCACGACAACGCAAGGCTAGGCAATGCACGACAATGCAAGGAAAGCTTAAAGCAAAGGAAGGCACGGTCAGGCGAGATAAGCCTAAGGCACGACAACGCAAGGCTAGGCAATGCAGGGAGGGTAAGCAAAGAGTAACGGAAGGTAAGGAAGGCAAGGGAAAGCAAAGAAAGGCAAGTGTAACGGAAGGAACGGCACGGCAAGGGGAAACAAGGCTAAGGCACGACAACGCACGCTAGGCAATGCACGGCAAGGCAAGGAAAGGGTAACGCATGGGAAAGCACGGTCAGGCGAGGCAAGCCTAAGGCATGACAACGCAAGGCTAGGCAATGCCCGGAAAGCAAGCAAAGAGTAACGGAACGCAAGGAAGGCAAGGGAAAGCAAGGGAAGGCAAGGGTAACGGAAGGAACGGCACGGCAAGGGGTAACAACGCCAAGGCACGACAACGCAGGGCTAGGCAATGCACGGCAAGGCAAGGAAAGGGTAAC
This sequence comes from Macrotis lagotis, assembly GCF_037893015.1. NCBI lineage: Eukaryota > Metazoa > Chordata > Mammalia > Peramelemorphia > Peramelidae > Macrotis > Macrotis lagotis. Next base: position 976,419 of record NW_027421908.1, read on the forward strand.
GCAGGGGAAGGCACGGTCAGGTGAGGCAAGGATAAGGCACGACAATGCAAGGCTAGGCAATGCACGGCAAGGCAAGGAAAGAGTAACGGAAGGAAAGGAAGGCAAGGCAAAGCCAGGCAAGGCAAGTGTAACAAAAGGCACGCAACGGCAAGGGGAAACAAGGCTAAGGCACGACAACACACGGCTAGGAAATGCAAGGCAAGGCAAGTAAAGGGTAACGCAAGGCAAGGCACGGTGAGGCTAGGCAAGGCTAATGCACGACAACGCAAGGCTAGGAAATGCAGGACAATGCAAGTAAAGCTTAAAGCAAAGGAAGGCACGGTTAGAAGAGATAAGGCTAAGGCACGACAACGCACGCTAGGCAATGCACGGCAAGGGAAGGAAAGGGTAACGCATGGGAAAGAACGGTCAGGGGAGGCAAGCCTAAGGCATGACAACGCAAGGCTAGGCAATGCACGGAAAGCAAGCAAAGAGTAACGGAACGCAAGGAAGGCAAGGGAAAGCAAGGGAAGGCAAGGGTAACGGAAGGAACGGCACGACAAGGGGTAAGAAGGCTAAGGCACGACAACGCAGGGCTAGGCAATGCACGGCAAGGCAAGGAAAGAGTAACGGAAGGAACGGAAGGCAAGGCAAAGCCAGGCACGGCAAGTGTAACAAAAGGCACGCAACGGCAAGGGGAAACAAGGCTAAGGCACGACAACGCACGGCTAGGCAATGCACGGAAAGGCAAGGAAAGGGTAACTCATGGGAAAGCACGGTCAGGCGATGCAAGGCTAAGGCATGACAACGCAAGGCTAGGCAATGCAGGGAAAGCAAGCAAAGAGTAACGGAACGCAAGGAAGGCAAGGGAAAGCAAGGTAAGGCAAGGGTAACGGAAGGAACGACACGGCAAGGGGTAACAAGGCTAAGGCACGGCAACGCAGGGCTAGGCAATGCACGGCAAGGCAAGGAAAGGGTAACGCAGGGGAAGGCACGGTCAGTTGAGGCAAGGATAAGGCACGACAATGCAAGGCTAGGCAATGCACGGCAAGGCAAGGAAAGAGTAACGGAAGGAAAGGAAGGCAAGTCAAAGCCAGGAGAGGCAAGTGAAACAAAAGGCACGCCACGGCAAGGGGAAACAAGGCTAAGGCACGACAACGCACGGCTAGGCAATGCACGGCAAGGCAAGGAAAGGGTAACGCAAGGCAAGGCACGGTGAGGCTAGGCAAGGCTAATTCACGACAACGCAAGGCTAGGCAATGCACGACAATGCAAGGAAAGCTTAAAGCAAAGGAAGGCACGGTCAGGCGAGATAAGGCTAAGGCACGACAACGCAAGGCTAGGCAATGCAGGGAAGGGAAGCAAAGAGTAACGGAAGGTAAGGAAGGCAAGGGAAAGCAAAGAAAGGCAAGTGTAACGGAAGGAACGGCACGGCAAGGGGAAACAAGGCTAAGGCACGACAACGCACGCTAGGCAATGCACGGCAAGGCAAGGAAAGGGTAACGCATGGGAAAGCATGGTCAGGCGAGGCAAGCCTAAGGCATGACAACGCAAGGCTAGGCAATGCACGGAAAGCAAGCAAAGAGTAACGGAACGCAAGGAAGGCAAGGGAAAGCAAGGGAAGGCAAGGGTAACGGAAGGAACGGCACGACAAGGGGTAAGAAGGCTAAGGCACGACAACGCAGGGCTAGGCAATGCACGGCAAGGCAAGGAAAGAGTAACGGAAGGAACGGAAGGCAAGGCAAAGCCAGGCACGGCAAGTGTAACAAAAGGCACGCAACGGCAAGGGGAAACAAGGCTAAGGCACGACAACGCACGGCTAGGCAATGCACGGAAAGGCAAGGAAAGGGTAACTCATGGGAAAGCACGGTCAGGCGATGCAAGGCTAAGGCATGACAACGCAAGGCTAGGCAATGCAGGGAAAGCAAGCAAAGAGTAACGGAACGCAAGGAAGGCAAGGGAAAGCAAGGTAAGGCAAGGGTAACGGAAGGAACGACACGGCAAGGGGTAACAAGGCTAAGGCACGGCAACGCAGGGCTAGGCAATGCACGGCAAGGCAAGGAAAGGGTAACGCAGGGGAAGGCACGGTCAGTTGAGGCAAGGATAAGGCACGACAATGCAAGGCTAGGCAATGCACGGCAAGGCAAGGAAAGAGTAACGGAAGGAAAGGAAGGCAAGTCAAAGCCAGGAGAGGCAAGTGAAACAAAAGGCACGCCACGGCAAGGGGAAACAAGGCTAAGGCACGACAACGCACGGCTAGGCAATGCACGGCAAGGCAAGGAAAGGGTAACGCAAGGCAAGGCACGGTGAGGCTAGGCAAGGCTAATTCACGACAACGCAAGGCTAGGCAATGCACGACAATGCAAGGAAAGCTTAAAGCAAAGGAAGGCACGGTCAGGCGAGATAAGGCTAAGGCACGACAACGCAAGGCTAGGCAATGCAGGGAAGGGAAGCAAAGAGTAACGGAAGGTAAGGAAGGCAAGGGAAAGCAAAGAAAGGCAAGTGTAACGGAAGGAACGGCACGGCAAGGGGAAACAAGGCTAAGGCACGACAACGCACGCTAGGCAATGCACGGCAAGGCAAGGAAAGGGTAACGCATGGGAAAGCATGGTCAGGCGAGGCAAGCCTAAGGCATGACAACGCAAGGCTAGGCAATGCACGGAAAGCAAGCAAAGAGTAACGGAACGCAAGGAAGGCAAGGGAAAGCAAGGGAAGGCAAGGGTAACGGAAGGAACGGCACGGCAAGGGGTAACAAGGCTAAGGCACGACAACGCAGGGCTAGGCAATGCACGGCAAGGCAAGGAAAGGGTAACGCAGGGGAAGGCACGGTCAGGTGAGGCAAGGATAAGGCACGACAATGCAAGGCTAGGCAATGCACGGCAAGGCAAGGAAAGAGTAAGGGAAGGAAAGGAAGGCAAGGCAAAGCCAGGCAAGGCAAGTGTAACAAAAGGCACGCAACGGCAAGGGGAATCAAGGCAAAGGCACGACAACGCACGGCTAGGCAATGCACGGCAAGGCAAGGAAAGGGTAACGCAAGGCAAGGCACGGTGAGGCTAGGCAAGGCTAATGCACGACAACGCAAGGCTAGGCAATGCACGACAATGCAAGGAATGCTTAAAGCAAAGGAAGGCACGGTCAGGCGAGATAAGGCTAAGGCACGACAACGCAAGGCCAGGCAATGCACGGAAGGTAAGCAAAGAGTAACGGAAGGTAAGGAAGACAAGGGAAAGCAAGGAAAGGCAAGTGTAACGGAAGGAACGGCACGGCAAGGGGAAACAAGGCTAAGGCACGACAACGCACGCTACGCAATGCACGGCAAGGCAAGGAAAGGGTAACGCATGGGAAAGCACGGTCAGGCGAGGCAAGCCTAAGGCATGACAACGCAAGGCTAGGCAATGCACGGAAAGCAAGCAAAGAGTAACGGAACGCAAGGAAGGCAAGGGAAAGCAAGGGAAGGCAAGGGTAATGGAAGGAACGGCACGGCAAGGGGAAACAATGCTAAGGCACGACAACGCACGCTAGGCAATGCACGGCAAGGCAAGGAAAGAGTAACGGAAGGAACGGAAGGCAAGGCAAAGCCAGGGACGGCAAGTGTAACAAAAGGCACGCAACGGCAAGGGGAAACAAGGCTAAGGCACGACAACGCACGGCTACGCAATGCACGGAAAGGAAAGGAAAGGGTAACTCATGGGAAAGCACGGTCAGGCGATGCAAGGCTAAGGCATGACAATGCAAGGCTAGGCAATGCACGGAAAGCAAGCAAAGAGTAACGGAACGCAAGGAAGGCAAGGGAAAGCAAGGGAAGGCAAGGGTAACGGAAGGAACGGCACGGCAAGGGGTAACAAGGCTAAGGCACGGCAACGCAGGGCTAGGCAATGCACGGCAAGGCAAGGAAAGGGTAACGCAGGGGAAGGCACGGTCAGTTCAGGCAAGGATAAGGCACGACAATGCAAGGCTAGGCAATGCACGGCAAGGCAAGGAAAGAGTAACGGAAGGAAAGGAAGGCAAGTCAAAGCCAGGAGAGGCAAGTGTAACAAAAGGCACGCCACGGCAAGGGGAAACAAGGCTAAGGCACGACAACGCACGGCTAGGCAATGCACGGCAAGGCAAGGAAAGGGTAACGCAAGGCAAGGCACGGTGAGTCTAGGCAAGGCTAATTCACGACAACGCAAGGCTAGGCAATGCACGACAATGCAAGGAAAGCTTAAAGCAAAGGAAGGCACGGTCAGGCGAGATAAGGCTAAGGAACGACAACGCAAGGCTAGGCAATGCAGGGAAGGGAAGCAAAGAGTAACGGAAGGTAAGGAAGGCAAGGGAAAGCAAAGAAAGGCAAGTGTAACGGAAGGAACGGCACGGCAAGGGGAAACAAGGCTAAGGCACGACAACGCAAGGCTAGGCAATGCACGACAATGCAAGTAAAGCTTAAAGCAAAGGAAGGCACGGTTAGAAGAGATAAGGCTAAGGCACGACAACGCACGCTAGGCAATGCACGGCAAGGGAAGGAAAGGGTAACGCATGGGAAAGAACGGTCAGGGGAGGCAAGCCTAAGGCATGACAACGCAAGGCTAGGCAATGCACGGAAAGCAAGCAAAGAGTAACGGAACGCAAGGAAGGCAAGGGAAAGCAAGGGAAGGCAAGGGTAACGGAAGGAACGGCACGACAAGGGGTAAGAAGGCTAAGGCACGACAACGCAGGGCTAGGCAATGCACGGCAAGGCAAGGAAAGAGTAACGGAAGGAATGGAAGGCAAGGCAAAGCCAGGCACGGCAAGTGTAACAAAAGGCACGCAACGGCAAGGGGAAACAAGGCTAAGGCACGACAACGCACGGCTAGGCAATGCACGGAAAGGCAAGGAAAGGGTAACTCATGGGAAAGCACGGTCAGGCGATGCAAGGCTAAGGCATGACAACGCAAGGCTAGGCAATGCAGGGAAAGCAAGCAAAGAGTAACGGAACGCAAGGAAGGCAAGGGAAAGCAAGGTAAGGCAAGGGTAACGGAAGGAACGACACGGCAAGGGGTAACAAGGCTAAGGCACGGCAACGCAGGGCTAGGCAATGCACGGCAAGGCAAGGAAAGGGTAACGCAGGGGAAGGCACGGTCAGTTGAGGCAAGGATAAGGCACGACAATGCAAGGCTAGGCAATGCACGGCAAGGCAAGGAAAGAGTAACGGAAGGAAAGGAAGGCAAGTCAAAGCCAGGAGAGGCAAGTGAAACAAAAGGCACGCCACGGCAAGGGGAAACAAGGCTAAGGCACGACAACGCACGGCTAGGCAATGCACGGCAAGGCAAGGAAAGGGTAACGCAAGGCAAGGCACGGTGAGGCTAGGCAAGGCTAATTCACGACAACGCAAGGCTAGGCAATGCACGACAATGCAAGGAAAGCTTAAAGCAAAGGAAGGCACGGTCAGGCGAGATAAGGCTAAGGCACGACAACGCAAGGCTAGGCAATGCAGGGAAGGGAAGCAAAGAGTAACGGAAGGTATGGAAGGCAAGGGAAAGCAAAGAAAGGCAAGTGTAACGGAAGGAACGGCACGGCAAGGGGAAACAAGGCTAAGGCACGACAACGCACGCTAGGCAATGCACGGCAAGGCAAGGAAAGGGTAACGCATGGGAAAGCATGGTCAGGCGAGGCAAGCCTAAGGCATGACAACGCAAGGCTAGGCAATGCACGGAAAGCAAGCAAAGAGTAACGGAACGCAAGGAAGGCAAGGGAAAGCAAGGGAAGGCAAGGGTAACGGAAGGAACGGCACGGCAAGGGGTAACAAGGCTAAGGCACGACAACGCAGGGCTAGGAGAAGCACGGCAAGGCAAGGAAAGGGTAACGCAGGGGAAGGCACGGTCAGGTGAGGCAAGGATAAGGCACGACAATGCAAGGCTAGGCAATGCACGGCAAGGCAAGGAAAGAGTAAGGGAAGGAAAGGAAGGCAAGGCAAAGCCAGGCAAGGCAAGTGTAACAAAAGGCACGCAACGGCAAGGGGAATCAAGGCAAAGGCACGACAACGCACGGCTAGGCAATGCACGGCAAGGCAAGGAAAGGGTAACGCAAGGCAAGGCACGGTGAGGCTAGGCAAGGCTAATGCACGACAACGCAAGGCTAGGCAATGCACGACAATGCAAGGAATGCTTAAAGCAAAGGAAGGCACGGTCAGGCGAGATAAGGCTAAGGCACGACAACGCAAGGCCAGGCAATGCACGGAAGGTAAGTAAAGAGTAACGGAAGGTAAGGAAGACAAGGGAAAGCAAGGAAGGCAAGTGTAACGGAAGGAACGGCACGGCAAGGGGAAACAAGGCTAAGGCACGACAACGCACGCTACGCAATGCACGGCAAGGCAAGGAAAGGGTAACGCATGGGAAAGCACGGTCAGGCGAGGCAAGCCTAAGGCATGACAACGCAAGGCTAGGCAATGCACGGAAAGCAAGCAAAGAGTAACGGAACGCAAGGAAGGCAAGGGAAAGCAAGGGAAGGCAAGGGTAATGGAAGGAACGGCACGGCAAGGGGAAACAATGCTAAGGCACGACAACGCACGCTAGGCAATGCACGGCAAGGCAAGGAAAGAGTAACGGAAGGAACGGAAGGCAAGGCAAAGCCAGGGACGGCAAGTGTAACAAAAGGCACGCAACGGCAAGGGGAAACAAGGCTAAGGCACGACAACGCACGGCTAGGCAATGCACGGAAAGGAAAGGAAAGGGTAACTCATGGGAAAGCACGGTCAGGCGATGCAAGGCTAAGGCATGACAATGCAAGGCTAGGCAATGCACGGAAAGCAAGCAAAGAGTAACGGAACGCAAGGAAGGCAAGGGAAAGCAAGGGAAGGCAAGAGTAACGGAACGAACGGCACGGCAAGGGGTAACAAGGCTAAGGCACGGCAACGCAGGGCTAGGCAATGCACGGCAAGGCAAGGAAAGGGTAACGCAGGGGAAGGCACGGTCAGTTCAGGCAAGGATAAGGCACGACAATGCAAGGCTAGGCAATGCACGGCAAGGCAAGGAAAGAGTAACGGAAGGAAAGGAAGGCAAGTCAAAGCCAGGAGACGCAAGTGTAACAAAAGGCACGCCACGGCAAGGGGAAACAAGGCTAAGGCACGACAACGCACGGCTAGGCAATGCACGGCAAGGCAAGGAAAGGGTAACGGAAGGCAAGGCACGGTGAGGCTAGGCAAGGCTAATTCACGACAACGCAAGGCTAGGCAATGCACGACAATGCAAGAAAAGCTTAAAGCAAAGGAAGGCACGGTCAGGCGAAATAAGGCTAAGGCACGACAACGCAAGGCTAGGCAATGCAGGGAAGGGAGGCAAAGAGTAACGGAAGGTAAGGAAGGCAAGGGAAAGCAAAGAAAGGCAAGTGTAACGGAAGGAACGGCACGGCAAGGGGAAACAAGGCTAAGGCACGACAACGCACGCTAGGCAATGCACGGCAAGGCAAGGAAAGGGTAACGCATGGGAAAGCACGGTCAGGCGAGGCAAGCCTAAGGCATGACAACGCAAGGCTAGGCAATGCACGGAAAGCAAGCAAAGAGTAACGGAACGCAAGGAAGGCAAGGGAAAGCAAGGGAAGGCAAGGGTAACGGAAGGAATGGCACGGCAAGGGGTAACAAGGCTAAGGCACGACAACGCAGGGCTAGGCAATGCACGGCAAGGCAAGGAAAGGGTAACGCAGGGGAAGGCACGGTCAGGTGAGGCAAGGATAAGGCACGACAATGCAAGGCTAGGCAATGCACGGCAAGGCAAGGAAAGAGTAACGGAAGGAAAGGAAGGCAAGGCAAAGCCAGGCAAGGCAAGTGTAACAAAAGGCACGCAACTGCAAGGGGAATCAAGGCTAAGGCACGACAACGCACGGCTAGGCAATGCACGGCAAGGCAAGGAAAGGGTAACGCAAGGCAAGGCACGGTGAGGCTAGGCAAGGCTAATGCACGACAACGCAAGGCTAGGCAATGCACGACAATGCAAGGAATGCTTAAAGCAAAGGAAGGCACGGTCAGGCGAGATAAGGCTAAGGCACGACAACGCACGCTAGGCAATGCACGGCAAGGGAAGGAAAGGGTAACGCATGGGAAAGAACGGTCAGGGGAGGCAAGCCTAAGGCATGACAACGCAAGGCTAGGCAATGCACGGAAAGCAAGCAAAGAGTAACGGAACGCAAGGAAGGCAAGGGAAAGCAAGGGAAGGCAAGGGTAACGGAAGGAACGGCACGAGAAGGGGTAAGAAGGCTAAGGCACGACAACGCAGGGCTAGGCAATGCACGGCAAGGCAAGGAAAGAGTAACGGAAGGAACGGAAGGCAAGGCAAAGCCAGGCACGGCAAGTGTAACAAAAGGCACGCAACGGCAAGGGGAAACAAGGCTAAGGCACGACAACGCACGGCTAGGCAATGCACGGAAATGCAAGAAAAGGGTAACTCATGGGAAAGCACGGTCAGGCGATGCAAGGCTAAGGCATGACAACGCAAGGCTAGGCAATGCAGGGAAAGCAAGCAAAGAGTAACGGAACGCAAGGAAGGCAAGGGAAAGCAAGGTAAGGCAAGGGTAACGGAAGGAACGACACGGCAGGGGTAACAAGGCTAAGGCACGGCAACGCAGGGCTAGGCAATGCACGGCAAGGCAAGGAAAGGGTAACGCAGGGGAAGGCACGGTCAGTTGAGGCAAGGATAAGGCACGACAATGCAAGGCTAGGCAATGCACGGCAAGGCAAGGAAAGAGTAACGGAAGGAAAGGAAGGCAAGTCAAAGCCAGGAGAGGCAAGTGAAACAAAACGCACGCCACGGCAAGGGGAAACAAGTCTAAGGCAGGACAACGCACGGCTAGGCAATGCACTGCAAGGCAAGGAAAGGGTAACGCAAGGCAAGGCACGGTGAGGCTAGGCAAGGCTAAATCACGACAACGCAAGGCTAGGCAATGCACGACAATGCAAGGAAAGCTTAAAGCAAAGGAAGGCACGGTCAGGCGAGATAAGGCTAAGGCACGACAACGCAAGGCTAGGCAATGCAGGGAAGGGAAGCAAAGAGTAACGGAAGGTAAGGAAGGCAAGGGAAAGCAAAGAAAGGCAAGTGTAACGGAAGGAACGGCACGGCAAGGGGAAACAAGGCTAAGGCACGACAACGCACGCTAGGCAATGCACGGCAAGGCAAGGAAAGGGTAACGCATGGGAAAGCACGGTCAGGCGAGGCAAGCCTAAGGCATGACAACGCAAGGCTAGGCAATGTACGGAAAGCAAGCAAAGAGTAACGGAACGCAAGGAAGGCAAGGGAAAGCAAGGGAAGGCAAGGGTAACGGAAGGAACGGCACGGCAAGGGGTAACAAGGCTAAGGCACGACAACGCAGGGCTAGGCAATGCACGGCAAGGCAAGGAAAGGGTAACGCAGGGGAAGGCACGGCGAGGTGAGGCAAGGATAAGGCACGACAATGCAAGGCTAGGCAATGCACGGCAAGGCAAGGAAAGAGTAACGGAAGGAAAGGAAGGCAAGGCAAAGCCAGGCAAGGCAAGTGTAACAAAAGTCACGCAACGGCAAGGGGAATCAAGGCTAAGGCACGACAACGCACGGCTAGGCAATGCACGGCAAGGCAAGGAAAGGGTAACGCAAGGGAAGGCACGGTGAGGCTAGGCAAGGCTAATACACGACAACGCAAGGCTAGGCAATGCACGACAATGCAAGGAAAGCTTAAAGCAAAGGAAGGCACGGTCAGGCGAGATAAGGCTAAGGCACGACAACGCAAGGCTAGGCAATGCAGGGAAGGGAAGCAAAGAGTAACGGAAGGTAAGGAAGGCAAGGGAAAGCAAAGAAAGGCAAGTGTAACGGAAGGAACGGCACGGCAAGGGGAAACAAGGTTAAGGCACGACAACGCACGCTAGGCAATGCACGGCAAGGCAAGGAAAGGGTAACGCATGGGAAAGCACGGTCAGGCGAGGCAAGCCTAAGGCATGACAACGCAAGGCTAGGCAATGCACGGAAAGCAAGCAAAGAGTAACGGAACGCAAGGAAGGCAAGGGAAAGCAAGGGAAGGCAAGGGTAACGGAAGGAACGGCACGGCAAGGGGTAACAAGGCTAAGGCACGACAACGCAGGGCTAGGCAATGCACGTCAAGGCAAGGAAAGAGTAACGGAAGGAACGGAAGGCAAGGCAAAGCCAGGCAAGGCAAGTGTAACAAAAGGCACGCAACGGCAAGGGGAAACAAGGCTAAGGCACGACAACACACGGCTAGGAAATGCACGGCAAGGCAAGGAAAGGGTAACGCAAGGCAAGGCACGGTGAGGCTAGGCAAGGCTAATGCACGACAACGCAAGGCTAGGCAATGCACGACAATGCAAGTAAAGCTTAAAGCAAAGGAAGGCACGGTCAGAAGACATAAGGCTAAGGCACGACAACGCAAGGCTAGGCAATGCAGGGAAGGCAAGCAAAGAGTAACGGAAGGTAAGGAAGGCAAAGGAAAGCAAGGAAAGGCAATGGTAACGGAAGGAACGGCACGGCAAGGGGAAACAAGTCTAAGGCACGACAACGCACGCTAGGCAATGCACGGCAAGGCAAGGAAAGGGTAACGCATGGGAAAGAACGGTCAGGGGAGGCAAGGCTAAGGCACGACAACGCAAGGCTTGGCAATGCACGGAAGGCAAGCAAGGAGTAACGGAATGCAAGGAAGGAACGGGAAAGCAAGGGAAGGCAAGGGTAACGGAAGGAACGGCACGGCAAGGGGTAACAAGCCTAAGGCACGACAACACACGGCTATGAAATGCACGGTAAGGCAAGGAAAGGGTAACGCAAGGCAAGGCACGGTGAGGCTAGGCAAGGTTAATGCACGACAACGCAAGGCTAGGGAAAGCACGACAATACAAGGAAAGCTTAAAGCAAAGGAAGGCACGGTCAGTCGAGATAAGGCTAAGGCACGACAACGCAAGGCTAGGCAATGCACGGAAGGCAAGCAAAGAGTAACGGAAGGTAAGGAAGGCAAGGGAAAGCAAGGGAAGGCAAGGGTAACGGAAGGGACGGGACGGCAAGGGGTAACAAGGCTAAGGCACGACAACGCAGGGCTAGGCAATGCACGGCAAGGCAAGCAAAGAGTAACGGAAGGAAAGGAAGGGAAGGCAAAGCCAGGCAAGGCAAGTGTAACAAAAGGCACGCAACGGCAAGGGGAAACAAGGCTAAGGCACAACAACACACGGCTAGGAAATGCACGGCAAGGCAAGGAAAGTGTAACGCAGGGGAAGGCACGGTCAGTTGAGGCAAGGATAAGGCACGACAATGCAAGGCTAGGCAATGCACGGCAAGGCAAGGAAAGAGTAACGGAAGGAAAGGAAGGCAAGTCAAAGCGAGGAGAGGCAAGTGTAACAAAAGGCACGCCACGGCAAGGGGAAACAAGGCTAAGGCACGACAACGCACGGCTAGGCAATGCACGGCAAGGCAACAAAGGGTAACGCAAGGCAAGGCACGGTGAGGCTAGGCAAGGCTAATGCACGACAACGCAAGGCTAGGCAATGCACGACAATGCAAGTAAAGCTTAAAGCAAAGGAAGGCACGGTTAGAAGAGATAAGGCTAAGGCACGACAACGCAAGGCTAGGCAATGCACGGAAGGCAAGAAAAGAGTAACGGAAGGTAAGGAAGGCAAAGGAAAGCAAGGAAAGGCAATGGTAACGGAAGGAACGGCACGGCAAGGGGAAACAAGTCTAAGGCACGACAACGCACGCTAGGCAATGCACGGCAAGGGAAGGAAAGGGTAACGCATGGGAAAGAACGGTCAGGGGAGGCAAGCCTAAGGCATGACAACGCAAGGCTAGGCAATGCACGGAAAGCAAGCAAAGAGTAAAGGAACGCAAGGAAGGCAAGGGAAAGCAAGGGAAGGCAAGGGTAACGGAAGGAACGGCACGACAAGGGGTAAGAAGGCTAAGGCACGACAACGCAAGGCTAGGCAATGCACGGCAATGCAAGCAAAGAGTAACGGAAGGAAAGGAAGGCAAGGCAAAGCCAGGCAAGGCAAGTGTAACAAAAGGCACGCAACGGCAAGGGGAAACAAGGCTAAGGCACGACAACACACGGCTAGGAAATGCACGGCAATGCAAGGAAAGGGTAACGCAAGGCAAGGCACGGTGAGGCTAGGCAAGGCTAATGCACGAAAACGCAAGGCTAGGCGATGCACGGAAAGCAAGCAAAGAGTAACGGAACGCAAGGAAGGCAAGGGAAAGCAAGGGAAGGCAAGGGTAACGGAAGGAACGGCACGGCAAGGGGTAAGAAGGCTAAGGCACGGCAACGCAGGGCTAGGCAATGCACGGCAAGGCAAGGAAAGGGTAACGCAGGGGAAGGCACGGTCAGGTGAGGCAAGGATAAGGCACGACAATGCAAGGCTAGGCAATGCACGGCAAGGCAAGGAAAGAGTAACGGAAGGAAAGGAAGGCAAGTCAAAGCCAGGAAAGGCAAGTGTAACAAAAGGCACGCCACGGCAAGGGGAAACAAGTCTAAGGCACGACAACGCACGCTAGGCAATGCACGGCAAGGGAAGGAAAGGGTTACGCATGGGAAAGAACGGTCAGGGGAGGCAAGCCTAAGGCATGACAACGCAAGGCTAGGCAATGCACGGAAAGCAAGCAAAGAGTAACGGAACGCAAGGAAGGCAAGGGAAAGCAAGGGAAGGCACGGGTAACGGAAGGAACGGCACGACAAGGGGTAAGAAGGCTAAGGCACGACAACGCAAGGCTAGGCAATGCACGGCAAGGCAAGCAAAGAGTAATGGAAGGAAAGGAAGGCAAGGCAAAGCCAGGCAAGGCAAGTGTAACAAAAGGCACGCAACGGCAAGGGGAAACAAGGCTAAGGCACGACAACACACGGCTAGGAAATGCACGGAAAGGCAAGGAAACGGTAACGCAAGGCAAGGCACGGTGAGGCTAGGCAAGGCTAATGAACGAAAAGGGAAGGCTAGGCGATGCACGGAAAGCAAGCAAAGAGTAACGGAACGCAAGAAAGGCAAGGGAAAGCAAGGGAAGGCAAGGATAACGGAAGGAACGGCACGGCAAGGGGTAAGAAGGCTAAGGCACGGCAACGCAGGGCTAGGCAATGCACGGCAAGGCAAGGAAAGGGTAACGCAGGGGAAGGCACGGTCAGGTGAGGCAAGGATAAGGCACGACAATGCAAGGCTAGGCAATGCACGGCAAGGCAAGGAAAGAGTAACGGAAGGAAAGGAAGGCAAGTCAAAGCCAGGAAAGGCAAGTGTAACAAAAGGCACGCCACGGCAAGGGGAAACAAGGCTAAGGCACGACAACGCACGGCTAGGCAATGCACGGCAAGGCAAGGAAAGGGTAACGCAAGGCAAGGCACGGTGAGGCTAGGCAAGGCTAATGCACGACAACGCAAGGCTAGGCAATGCACGACAATGCAAGGAAAGCTTAAAGCAAAGGAAGGCACGGTCAGGCGAGATAAGGCTAAGGCACGACAACGCAATGCTAGGCAATGCAGGGAAGGCAAGCAAAGAGTAACGGAAGGTAAGAAAGGCAAGGGAAAGCAAAGAAAGGCAAGTGTAACGGAAGGAACGGCACGGCAAGGGGAAACAAGGCTAAGGCACGACAACGCACGCTAGGCAATGCACGGCAAGGCAAGGAAAGGGTAACGCATGGGAAAGCACGGTCAGGCGAGGCAAGCCTAAGGCACGACAATGCAAGGCTAGGCAATGCACGGCAAGGCAAGGAAAGAGTAACGGAAGGAAAGGAAGGCAAGGCAAAGCCAGGCAAGGCAAGTGTAACAAAAGGCACGCAACGGCAAGGGGAAACAAGGCTAAGGCACGACAACACACGGCTAGGAAATGCAAGGCAAGGAAAGTAAAGGGTAACGCAAGGCAAGGCACGGTGAGGCTAGGCAAGGCTAATGCACGACAACGCAAGGCTAGGCAATGCACGACAATGCAAGTAAAGCTTAAAGCAAAGGAAGGCACGGTTAGAAGAGATAAGGCTAAGGCACGACAACGCAAGGCTAGGCAATGCAGGGAAGGCAAGAAAAGAGTAACGGAAGGTAAGGAAGGCAAAGGAAAGCAAGGAAAGGCAATGGTAACGGAAGGAACGGCACGGCAAGGGGAAACAAGTCTAAGGCACGACACCGAACGCTAGGCAATGAAGGGCAAGGCAAGGAAAGGGTAACGCATTTGAAAGCACGGTCAGGCGAGGCAACGCTAAGGCACGACAACGCAAGGCTAGGCAATGCACGGAAGGCAAGCAAAGAGTAACGGAAGGTAAGGAAGGCAAGGGAAAGGAAGGAAAGGCAAGTGTAACGGAAGGAACGGCACGGCAAGGGGAAACAAGGCTAAGGCACGACAACGCACGCTAGGCAATGCACGGCAAGGCAAGGAAAGGGTAACGCATGGGAAAGCACGGTCAAGCGAGGCAAGGCTAAGGCATGACAACGCAAGGCTAGGCAATGCACGGCAAGGCAAGCAAAGGGTAACGCAAAAAAAGGCACTGTGAGGCTAGGCAAGGCTAATGCACGACAACGCAAGGCTAGGCAATGCACGACAATGCAAGGAAAGCTTAAAGCAAAGGAAGGCACCGTCAGGCGAGATAAGGCTAAGGCACGACAAAGCAAGGCTAGGCAATGCACGGAAGGCAAGCAACGAGTACCGGAAGGTAAGGAAGGCAAGGGAAAGCAAGGAAAGGCAAGTGTAACGGAAGGAACGGCACGGCAAGGGGAAACAAGGCTAAGGCACGACAACGCACGCTTGGCAATGCACGGCAAGGCAAGGAAAGGGTAACGCATGGGAAAACACGGTCAGGCGAGGCAAGCCTAAGGCATGACAACGCAAGGCTAGGCAATGCACGGAAAGCAAGCAAAGAGTAACGGAACGCAAGGAAGGCAAGGGAAAGCAACGGAAGGCAAGGGTAACGGAAGGAACGGCACGGCAAGGGGTAACAAGGCTAAGGCACGACAACGCAGGGCTAGGCAATGCACGGCAAGGCAAGGAAAGAGTAACGGAAGGAACGGAAGGCAAGGCAAAGCCAGGCAAATCAAGTGTAACAAAAGGCACGCAACGGCAAGGGGAAACAAGGCTAAGGCACGGCAACACACAGCTAGGAAATGCACGGCAAGGCAAGGAAAGGGTAACGCAAGGCAAGGCACGGTGAGGCTAGGCAAGGCTAATGCACGACAACGCAAGGCTAGGCAATGCACGACAATGCAAGTAAAGCTTAAAGCAAAGGAAGGCACGGTCAGAAGAGATAAGGCTAAGGCACGACAACGCAAGGCTAGGCAATGCAGGGAAGGCAAGCAAAGAGTAACGTAAGGTAAGGAAGGCAAAGGAAAGCAAGGAAAGACAATGCTAACGGAAGGAACGGCACGGCAAGGGGAAACAAGTCTAAGGCACGACAACGCACGCTAGGCAATGCACGGCAAGGGAAGGAAAGGGTAACGCATGGGAAAGAACGGTCAGGGGGGGCAAGGCTAAGGCACGACAACGCAAGGCTTGGCAATGCACGGAAGGCAAGCAAAGAGTAACGGAAGGTAAGGAAGGCTAGGGAAAGCAAAGAAAGGCAAGTGTAACGGAAGGAACGGCACGGCAAGGGGAAACAAGGCTAAGGCACGACAACGCACGCTAGGCAATGCACGGCAAGGCAAGGAAAGGGTAACGCATGGGAAAGAACGGTCTGGCGAGGCAAGGCTAAGGAAAGCCAACGAAAGGCTAGGCAATGCACGGTAAGCAAGCAAGGAGTAACGGAATGCAAGGAAGGAAAGGGAAAGCAAGGGAAGTCAAGGGTAATGGAAGGAACGGCACGGCAAGGGGTAACAAGGCTAAGGCACGACAACACACGGCTAGGAAATGCACGGCAAGGCAAGGAAAGGGTAACGCAAGGCAAGGCACGGTGAGGCTAGGCAAGGTTAATGCACGACAACCCAAGGCTAGGCAATGCACGACAATGCAAGGAAAGCTTAAAGCAAAGGAAGGCACGGTCAGGCGAGATAAGGCTAAGGCACGACAACGCAAGGCTAGGCAAAGCACGGAAGGCAAGCAAAGAGTAACGGAAGGTAAGGAAGGCAAGGGAAAGCAAGGAAAGGCAATGGTAACGGAAGGAACGGCACGGCAAGGGGAAACAAGGCTAAGGCACGGCAACGTAGGCTAGGCAATGCACGGCAAGGCAAGGAAAGGGTAACGCATGGGAAAGCACGTTCAGGCGAGGCAAGGCTAAGGCACGACAATGCAAGGCTAGGCAATGCACGGAAGGCTAGCAAAGAGTAACGGAAGCTAAGGAAGGCAAGGGAAAGCAAAGAAAGGCAAGTGTAACGGAAGGAACGGCACGGCAAGGGGAAACAAGGCTAAGGCACGACAACGCACGGCTATGCATTGCACGGCAAGGCAAGCAAAAGTTAAGGCAAGGAAAGGCACGGTGAGGCTAGGCAAGGCTAATGCACGAAAACGCAAGGCTAGGCGATGCACGACAATGCAAGGAAACTTAAAGCAAAGGAAGGCAAGGGCAGGCGAGATAAGGCTAAGGCACGACAAGGCAAGGCTAGGAAATTCAGGGAAGTCAAGCAAAGTCTAACGGAAGGTAAGCAAGGCAAGGAAAAGGAAGGAAAGGCCAGGGTAACGGAAGGAACGGCAGGGCAAGGGGAAACAAGTCTAAGGCACGACACCGAACGCTAGGCAATGAACGGCAAGGCAAGGAAAGGGTAACGCATTTGAAAGCACGGTCAGGCGAGGCAACGCAAAGGCACGACAACGCAAGGCTAAGCAATGCACGGAAGGCAAGCAAAGAGTAACGGAAGGTAAGGAAAGCAAGGGAAAGGAAGGAAAGGCAAGTGTAACGGAAGGAACGGCACGGCAAGGGGAAACAAGGCTAAGGCACGACAACGCACGGCTAGGCAATGCACGGCAAGGCAAGGAAAGGGTAACGCATGGGAAAGCACGGTGAGGCGATGCAAGGCTAAGGCATGACAACGCAAGGCTAGGCAATGCACGGAAAGGAAGCAAAGAGTAAGGGAACGCAAGGAAGGCAAGGGAAAGCAAGGGAAGGCAAGGGTAACGGAAGGAACGGCACGGCAAGGGGTAACAAGGCTAAGGCACGGCAACACAGGGCTAGGCAATGCACGGCAAGGCAAGGAAAGAGTAACGGAAGGAACGGAAGGCAAGGCAAAGCCAGGCACGGCAAGTGTAACAAAAGGCACGCAACGGCAAGGGGAAACAAGGCTAAGGCACGACAACACACGGCTAGGAAATGCACGGCAAGGCAAGGAAAGGGTAACGCAAGGCAAGGCACGGTGAGGCTAGGCAAGGCTAATGCACGACAACGCAAGGCTAGGCAATGCACGACAATGCAAGTAAAGCTTAAAGCAAAGGAAGGCACGGTCAGAAGAGATAAGGCTAAGGCACGACAACGCAAGGCTAGGCAATGCAGGGAAGGCAAGCAAAGAGTAACGGAAGGTAAGGAAGGCAAAGGAAAGCAAGGAAAGGCAATGGTAACGGAAGGAACGGCACGGCAAGGGGAAACAAGTCTAAGGCACGACAACGCACGCTAGGCAATGCACGGCAAGGCAAGGAAAGGGTAACGCATGGGAAAGCACGGTCAGGCGAGGCAAGGCTAAGGCACGACAACGCAAGGCTAGGCAATGCACGGAAGGCAAGCAAAGAGTAACGGAAGGTAAGGAAGGCAAGGGAAAGCAAGGAAAGGCAAGTGTAACGGAAGGAACGGCACGGCAAGGGGAAACAAGGCTAAGGCACGACAACGCTCGCTAGGCAATGCACGGCAAGGCAAGGAAAGGGTAACGCATGGGAAAGCGCGGTCAAGCGAGGCAAGGCTAAGGCATGACAACGCAAGGCTAGGCAATGCACGGCAAGGCAAGCAAAGGGTAACGCAAGGAAAGGCACGGTGAGGCTAGGCAAGGCTAATGCACGAAAACGCAAGGCTAGGCGATGCACGACAATTCAAGGAAAGCTTAAAGCAAAGGAAGGCACGGTCAGGCGAGATAAGGCTAAGGCACGACAACGCAAGGCTAGGCAATGCACGGAAGGCAAGCAAAGAGTAACGGAAGGTAAGGAAGGCAAGGCAAAGCCAGGCAAGGCAAGTGTAACAAAAGGCACGCCACGGCAAGGGGAATCAAGGCGAAGGCACGACAACGCACGGCTAGGCAATGCACGGCAAGGGAAGGAAAGGGTAACGCAAGGCAAGGCACTGTGAGGCTAGGCAAGGCTAATGCACGACAACGCAAGGCTAGGCAATGCACGACAATGCAAGGAAAGCTTAAAGCAAAGGAAGGCACCGTCAGGCGAGATAAGGCTAAGGCACGACAAAGCAAGGCTAGGCAATGCACGGAAGGCAAGCAAAGAGTACCGGAAGGTAAGGAAGGCAAGGGAAAGCAAGGAAAGGCAAGTGTAACGGAAGGAACGGCACGGCAAGGGGAAACAAGGCTAAGGCACGACAACGCACGCTTCGCAATGCACGGCAAGGCAAGGAAAGGGTAACTTATGGGAAAACACGGTCAGGCGAGGCAAGCCTAAGGCATGACAACGCAAGGCTAGGCAATGCACGGAAAGCAAGCAAAGAGTAACGGAACGCACGGAAGGCAAGGGAAAGCAAGGGAAGGCAAGGGTAACGGAAGGAACGGCACGACAAGGGGTAAGAAGGCTAAGGCACGACAACGCAAGGCTAGTCAATGCACGGCAAGGCAAGCAAAGAGTAACGGAAGGAAAGGAAGGCAAGGCAAAGCCAGGCAAGGCAAGTGTAACAAAAGGCACGCAACGGCAAGGGGAAACAAGGCTAAGGCACGACAACACACGGCTAGGAAATGCACGGCAAGGCAAGGAAAGGGTAACGCAAGGCAAGGCACGGTGAGGCTAGGCAAGGCTAATGCACGACAACGCAAGGCTAGGCAATGCACGACAATGCAAGTAAAGCTTAAAGCAAAGGAAGGCACGGTCAGGCGAGATAAGGCTAAGGCACGACAACGCAAGGCTAGGCAAATCAGGGAAGGCAAGCAAAGAGTAACGGAAGGTAAGCAAGGCAAGGAAAAGGAAGGAAAGGCCAGGGTAACGGAAGGAACGGCACGGCAAGGGGAAACAAGTCTAAGGCACGACACCGAACATAAGGCAATGAAGGGCAAGGCAAGGAAAGGGTAACGCATTTGAAAGCCCGGTCAGGCGAGGCAACCCTAAGGCACGACAACGCAAGGCTAGGCAATGCACGGAAGGGAAGCAAAGAGTAACGGAAGGTAAGGAAGGCAAGGGAAAGGAAGGAAAGGCAAGTGTAACGGAAGGAGCGGCACGGCAAGGGGAAACAAGGCTAAGGCACGAAAACGCACGCAAGGCAATGCACGGCAAGGCAAGGAAAGGGTAACGCATGGGAAAGCACGGTCAGGCGAGGCAAGCCTAAGGCATGACAACGCAAGGCTAAGCAATGCACGGAAAGCAAGCAAAGAGTAACGGAACGCAAGGAAGGCAAGGGAAAGCAAGGGAAGGCAAGGGTAACGGAAGGAACGGCACGGCAAGGGGTAACAAGGCTAAGGCACGACAACGCAGGGCTAGGCAATGCACGGCAAGGCAAGGAAAGGGTAACGCAGGGGAAGGCACTGTCAGGTGAGGCAAGGATAAGGCACGACAATGCAAGGCTAGGCAATGCACGGCAAGGCAAAGAAAGAGTAACGGAAGGAAAGGAAGGCAAGGCAAAGCCAGGCAAGGCAAGTGTAACAAAAGGCACGCAACGGCAAGGGGAAACAAGGCTAAGGAACGACAACACACGGCTAGGAAATGCACGGCAAGGCAAGGAAAGGGTAACGCAAGGCAAGGCACGGTGAGGCTAGGCAAGGCTAATGCACGACAACGCAAGGCTAGGCAATGCACGACAATGCAAGTAAAGTTTAAAGCAAAGGAAGGCACGGTCAGAAGAGATAAGGCTAAGGCACGACAACGCAAGGCTAGGCAATGCAGGGAAGGCAAGCAAAGAGTAACGGAAGGTAAGGAAGGCAAAGGAAAGCAAGGAAAGGCAATGGTAACGGAAGGAACGGCACGGTAAGGGGAAACAAGTCTAAGGCACGACAACGCACGCTAGGCAATGCACGGCAAGGGAAGGAAAGGGTAACGCATGGGAAAGAACGGTCAAGGGAGGCAAGGCTAAGGCACGACAACGCAAGACTTGGCAACGCACGGAAGGCAAGCAAAGAGTAACGGAAGTAAGGAAGGCAAGGGAAAGCAAAGAAAGGCAAGTGTAACGGAAGGAACGGCACGGCAAGGGGAAACAAGGCTAAGGCACGACAACGCACGGCTAGGCAATGCACGGCAAGGCAAGCAAAGGGTAACGCAAGGCAAGGCACGGTGAGGCTAGACAAGGCTAATGCACGAAAACGCAAGGCTAGGCAATGCACGACAATGCAAGGAAAGCTTAAAGCAAAGGAAGGCAAAGTCAGGCGAGATAAGGCAAAGGCACGACAACGCAAGGCTAGGCAATTCAGGGAAGGCAAGCAAAGAGTAACGGAAGGTAAGCAAGGCAAGGAAAAGCAAGGAAAGGCAAGGGTAACGGAAGGAACGGCACGGCAAGGGGGAACAAGTCTCAGGCACGACACCGAACGCTAGGCAATGAACGGCAAGGCAAGGAAAGGGTAACGCATGGGAAAGCACGGTCAGGCGAGGCAAGGCTAAGGCACGACAACGCAAGGCTAGGCAATGCACGGAAGGCAAGCAAAGAGTAACGGAAGGTAAGGAAGGCAAGGGAAAGCAAGGAAAGGCAAGTGTAACGGAAGGAACGGCACGGCAAGGGGAAACAAGGCTAAGGCACGACAACGCACGCTAGGCAATGCACGGCAAGGGAAGGAAAGGGTAAGGCATGGGAAAGAACGGTCAGGGGAGGCAAGGCTAAGGCACGACAACGCAAGGCTTGGCAATGCACGGAAGGCAAGCAAAGAGTAACGGAAGTAAGGAAGGCAAGGGAAAGCAAAGAAAGGCAAGTGTAACGGAAGGAACGGCACGGCAAGGGGAAACAAGGCTAAGGCACGACAACGCTCGCTAGGCAATGCACGGCAAGGGAAGGAAAGGGTAACGCATGGGAAAACACGGTCAGGCGAGGCAAGGCTAAGGCATGACAACGCAAGGCTAGGCAATGCACGGAAAGGAAGCAAAGAGTAAGGGAACGCAAGGAAGGCAAGGGAAAGCAAGGGAAGGCAAGGGTAACGGAAGGAACGGCACGGCAAGGGGTAACAAGGCTAAGGCACGGCAACACAGGGCTAGGCAATGCACGGCAAGGCAAGGAAAGAGTAACGGAAGGAACGGAAGGCAAGGCAAAGCCAGGCACGGCAAGTGTAACAAAAGGCACGCAACGGCAAGGGGAAACAAGGCTAAGGCACGACAACACACGGCTAGGAAATGCACGGCAAGGCAAGGAAAGGGTAACGCAAGGCAAGGCACGGTGAGGCTAGGCAAGGCTAATGCACGACAACGCAAGGCTAGGCAATGCACGACAATGCAAGTAAAGCTTAAAGCAAAGGAAGGCACGGTCAGAAGAGATAAGGCTAAGGCACGACAACGCAAGGCTAGGCAATGCAGGGAAGGCAAGCAAAGAGTAACGGAAGGTAAGGAAGGCAAAGGAAAGCAAGGAAAGGCAATGGTAACGGAAGGAACGGCACGGTAAGGGGAAACAAGTCTAAGGCACGACAACGCACGCTAGGCAATGCACGGCAAGGCAAGGAAAGGGTAACGCATGGGAAAGCACGGTCAGGCGAGGCAAGGCTAAGGCACGACAACGCAAGGCTAGGCAATGCACGGAAGGCAAGCAAAGAGTAACGGAAGGTAAGGAAGGCAAGGGAAAGCAAGGAAAGGCAAGTGTAACGGAAGGAACGGCACGGCAAGGGGAAACAAGGCTAAGGCACGACAACGCACGCTAGGCAATGCACGGCAAGGGAAGGAAAGGGTAACGCATGGGAAAGAACGGTCAGGGGAGGCAAGGCTAAGGCACGACAACGCGAGGCTTGGCAATGCACGGAAGGCAAGCAAAGAGTAACGGAAGTAAGGAAGGCAAGGGAAAGCAAAGAAAGGCAAGTGTAACGGAAGGAACGGCACGGCAAGGGGAAACAAGGCTAAGGCACGACAACGCTCGCTAGGCAATGCACGGCAAGGCAAGGAAAGGGTAACGCATGGGAAAGCACGGTCAAGCGAGGCAAGGCTAAGGCATGACAACGCAAGGCTAGGCAATGCACGGCAAGGCAAGCAAAGGGTAACGCAAGGAAAGGCACGGTGAGGCTAGGCAAGGCTAATGCACGAAAACGCAAGGCTAGGCGATGCACGACAATTCAAGGAAAGCTTAAAGCAAAGGAAGGCACGGTCAGGCGAGATAAGGCTAAGGCACGACAACGCAAGGCTAGGCAATGCACGGAAGGCAAGCAAAGAGTAACGGAAGGTAAGGAAGGCAAGGCAAAGCCAGGCAAGGCAAGTGTAACAAAAGGCACGCCACGGCAAGGGGAATCAAGGCGAAGGCACGACAACGCACGGCTAGGCAATGCACGGCAAGGGAAGGAAAGGGTAACGCAAGGCAAGGCACTGTGAGGCTAGGCAAGGCTAATGCACGACAACGCAAGGCTAGGCAATGCACGACAATGCAAGGAAAGCTTAAAGCAAAGGAAGGCACCGTCAGGCGAGATAAGGCTAAGGCACGACAAAGCAAGGCTAGGCAATGCACGGAAGGCAAGCAAAGAGTACCGGAAGGTAAGGAAGGCAAGGGAAAGCAAGGAAAGGCAAGTGTAACGGAAGGAACGGCACGGCAAGGGGAAACAAGGCTAAGGCACGACAACGCACGCTTCGCAATGCACGGCAAGGCAAGGAAAGGGTAACTTATGGGAAAACACGGTCAGGCGAGGCAAGCCTAAGGCATGACAACGCAAGGCTAGGCAATGCACGGAAAGCAAGCAAAGAGTAACGGAACGCACGGAAGGCAAGGGAAAGCAAGGGAAGGCAAGGGTAACGGAAGGAACGGCACGACAAGGGGTAAGAAGGCTAAGGCACGACAACGCAAGGCTAGTCAATGCACGGCAAGGCAAGCAAAGAGTAACGGAAGGAAAGGAAGGCAAGGCAAAGCCAGGCAAGGCAAGTGTAACAAAAGGCACGCAACGGCAAGGGGAAACAAGGCTAAGGCACGACAACACACGGCTAGGAAATGCACGGCAAGGCAAGGAAAGGGTAACGCAAGGCAAGGCACGGTGAGGCTAGGCAAGGCTAATGCACGACAACGCAAGGCTAGGCAATGCACGACAATGCAAGTAAAGCTTAAAGCAAAGGAAGGCACGGTCAGGCGAGATAAGGCTAAGGCACGACAACGCAAGGCTAGGCAAATCAGGGAAGGCAAGCAAAGAGTAACGGAAGGTAAGCAAGGCAAGGAAAAGGAAGGAAAGGCCAGGGTAACGGAAGGAACGGCACGGCAAGGGGAAACAAGTCTAAGGCACGACACCGAACATAAGGCAATGAAGGGCAAGGCAAGGAAAGGGTAACGCATTTGAAAGCACGGTCAGGCGAGGCAACGCTAAGGCACGACAACGCAAGGCTAGGCAATGCACGGAAGGGAAGCAAAGAGTAACGGAAGGTAAGGAAGGCAAGGGAAAGGAAGGAAAGGCAAGTGTAACGGAAGGAGCGGCACGGCAAGGGGAAACAAGGCTAAGGCACGAAAACGCACGCAAGGCAATGCACGGCAAGGCAAGGAAAGGGTAACGCATGGGAAAGCACGGTCAGGCGAGGCAAGCCTAAGGCATGACAACGCAAGGCTAAGCAATGCACGGAAAGCAAGCAAAGAGTAACGGAACGCAAGGAAGGCAAGGGAAAGCAAGGGAAGGCAAGGGTAACGGAAGGAACGGCACGGCAAGGGGTAACAAGGCTAAGGCACGACAACGCAGGGCTAGGCAATGCACGGCAAGGCAAGGAAAGGGTAACACAGGGGAAGGCACTGTGAGGTGAGGCAAGGATAAGGCACGACAATGCAAGGCTAGGCAATGCACGGCAAGGCAAAGAAAGAGTAACGGAAGGAAAGGAAGGCAAGGCAAAGCCAGGCAAGGCAAGTGTAACAAAAGGCACGCAACGGCAAGGGGAAACAAGGCTAAGGAACGACAACACACGGCTAGGAAATGCACGGCAAGGCAAGGAAAGGGTAACGCAAGGCAAGGCACGGTGAGGCTAGGCAAGGCTAATGCACGACAACGCAAGGCTAGGCAATGCACGACAATGCAAGTAAAGTTTAAAGCAAAGGAAGGCACGGTCAGAAGAGATAAGGCTAAGGCACGACAACGCAAGGCTAGGCAATGCAGGGAAGGCAAGCAAAGAGTAACGGAAGGTAAGGAAGGCAAAGGAAAGCAAGGAAAGGCAATGGTAACGGAAGGAACGGCACGGTAAGGGGAAACAAGTCTAAGGCACGACAACGCACGCTAGGCAATGCACGGCAAGGGAAGGAAAGGGTAACGCATGGGAAAGAACGGTCAAGGGAGGCAAGGCTAAGGCACGACAACGCAAGACTTGGCAACGCACGGAAGGCAAGCAAAGAGTAACGGAAGTAAGGAAGGCAAGGGAAAGCAAAGAAAGGCAAGTGTAACGGAAGGAACGGCACGGCAAGGGGAAACAAGGCTAAGGCACGACAACGCACGGCTAGGCAATGCACGGCAAGGCAAGCAAAGGGTAACGCAAGGCAAGGCACGGTGAGGCTAGACAAGGCTAATGCACGAAAACGCAAGGCTAGGCAATGCACGACAATGCAAGGAAAGCTTAAAGCAAAGGAAGGCAAAGTCAGGCGAGATAAGGCAACGGCACGACAACGCAAGGCTAGGCAATTCAGGGAAGGCAAGCAAAGAGTAACGGAAGGTAAGCAAGGCAAGGAAAAGCAAGGAAAGGCAAGGGTAACGGAAGGAACGGGACGGCAAGGGGGAACAAGTCTCAGGCACGACACCGAACGCTAGGCAATGAACGGCAAGGCAAGGAAAGGGTAACGCATGGGAAAGCACGGTCAGGCGAGGCAAGGCTAAGGCACGACAACGCAAGGCTAGGCAATGCACGGAAGGCAAGCAAAGAGTAACGGAAGGTAAGGAAGGCAAGGGAAAGCAAGGAAAGGCAAGTGTAACGGAAGGAACGGCACGGCAAGGGGAAACAAGGCTAAGGCACGACAACGCACGCTAGGCAATGCACGGCAAGGGAAGGAAAGGGTAAGGCATGGGAAAGAACGGTCAGGGGAGGCAAGGCTAAGGCACGACAACGCAAGGCTTGGCAATGCACGGAAGGCAAGCAAAGAGTAACGGAAGTAAGGAAGGCAAGGGAAAGCAAAGAAAGGCAAGTGTAACGGAAGGAACGGCACGGCAAGGGGAAACAAGGCTAAGGCACGACAACGCTCGCTAGGCAATGCACGGCAAGGCAAGGAAAGGGTAACGCATGGGAAAGCACGGTCAAGCGAGGCAAGGCTAAGGCATGACAACGCAAGGCTAGGCAATGCACGGCAAGGCAAGCAAAGGGTAACGCAAGGAAAGGCACGGTGAGGCTAGGCAAGGCTAATGCACGAAAACGCAAGGCTAGGCGATGCACGACAATGCAAGGAAAGCTTAAAGCAAAGGAAGGCACGGTCAGGCGAGATAAGGCTAAGGCACGACAACGCAAGGCTAGGCAATGCACGGAAGGCAAGCAAAGAGTAACGGAAGGTAAGGAAGGCAAGGCAAAGCCAGGCAAGGCAAGTGTAACAAAAGGCACGCCACGGCAAGGGGAATCAAGGCGAAGGCACGACAACGCACGGCTAGGCAATGCACGGCAAGGGAAGGAAAGGGTAACGCAAGGGAAGGCACTGTGAGGCTAGGCAAGGCTAATGCACGACAACGCAAGGCTAGGCAATGCACGACAATGCAAGGAAAGCTTAAAGCAAAGGAAGGCACCGTCAGGCGAGATAAGGCTAAGGCACGACAAAGCAAGGCTAGGCAATGCACGGAAGGCAAGCAAAGAGTACCGGAAGGTAAGGAAGGCAAGGGAAAGCAAGGAAAGGCAAGTGTAACGGAAGGAACGGCACGGCAAGGGGAAACAAGGCTAAGGCACGACAACGCACGCTTGGCAATGCACGGCAAGGCAAGGAAAGGGTAACGCATGGGAAAACACGGTCAGGCGAGGCAAGCCTAAGGCATGACAACGCAAGGCTAGGCAATGCACGGAAAGCAAGCAAAGAGTAACGGAACGCAAGGAAGGCAAGGGAAAGCAAGGGAAGGCAAGGGTAACGGAAGGAACGGCACGGCAAGGGGTAACAAGGCTAAGGCACGACAACGCAGGGCTAGGCAATGCACGGCAAGGCAAGGAAAGAGTAACGGAAGGAACGGAAGGCAAGGCAAAGCCAGGCAAATCAAGTGTAACAAAAGGCACGCAACGGCAAGGGGAAACAAGGCTAAGGCACGGCAACACACGGCTAGGAAATGCACGGCAAGGCAAGGAAAGGGTAACGCAAGGCAAGGCACGGTGAGGCTAGGCAAGGCTAATGCACGACAACGCAAGGCTAGGCAATGCACGACAATGCAAGTAAAGCTTAAAGCAAAGGAAGGCACGGTCAGAAGAGATAAGGCTAAGGCACGACAACGCAAGGCTAGGCAATGCAGGGAAGGCAAGCAAAGAGTAACGGAAGGTAAGGAAGGCAAAGGAAAGCAAGGAAAGACAATGGTAACGGAAGGAACGGCACGGCAAGGGGAAACAATTCTAAGGCACGACAACGCACGCTAGGCAATGCACGGCAAGGGAAGGAAAGGGTAACGCATGGGAAAGAACGGTCAGGGGGGGCAAGGCTAAGGCACGACAACGCAAGGCTTGGCAATGCACGGAAGGCAAGCAAAGAGTAACGGAAGGTAAGGAAGGCAAGGGAAAGCAAAGGAAGACAAGTGTAACGGAAGGAACGGCACGGCAAGGGGAAACAAGGCTAAGGCACGACAACGCACGCTAGGCAATGCACGGCAAGGCAAGGAAAGGGAAACGCATGGGAAAGCACGGTCTGGCGAGGCAAGGCTAAGGAAAGCCAACGAAAGGCTAGGCAATGCACGGTAAGCAAGCAAGGAGTAACGGAATGCAAGGAAGGAAAGGGAAAGCAAGGGAAATCAAGGGTAATGGAAGGAACGGCACGGCAAGTGGTAACAAGGCTAAGGCACGACAACACACGGCTAGGAAATGCACGGCAAGGCAAGGAAAGGGTAACGCAAGGCAAGGCACGGTGAGGCTAGGCAAGGTTAATGCACGACAACCCAAGGCTAGGCAATACACGACAATGCAAGGAAAGCTTTAAGCAAAGGAAGGCACGGTCAAGCGAGATAAGGCTAAGGCACGACAACGCAAGGCTAGGCAAAGCACGGAAGGCAAGCAAAGAGTAACGGAAGGTAAGGAAGGCAAGGGAAAGCAAGGAAAGGCAATGGTAACGGAAGGAACGGCACGGCAAGGGGAAACAAGGCTAAGGCACGGCAACGTAGGCTAGGCAATGCACGGCAAGGCAAGGAAAGGGTAACGCATGGGAAAGCACGTTCAGGCGAGGCAAGGCTAAGGCACGACAACGCAAGGCTAGGCAATGCACGGAAGGCTAGCAAAGAGTAACGGAAGCTAAGGAAGGCAAGGGAAAGCAAAGAAAGGCAAGTGTAACGGAAGGAACGGCACGGCAAGGGGAAACAAGGCTAAGGCACGACAACGCACGGCTATGCATTGCACGGCAAGGCAAGCAAAAGTTAACGCAAGGAAAGGCACGGTGAGGCTAGGCAAGGCTAATGCACGAAAACGCAAGGCTAGGCGATGCACGACAATGCAAGGAAACTTAAAGCAAAGGAAGGCAAGGGCAGGCGAGATAAGGCTAAGGCACGACAAGGCAAGGCTAGGAAATTCAGGGAAGGCAAGCAAAGACTAACGGAAGGTAAGCAAGGCAAGGAAAAGGAAGGAAAGGCCAGGGTAACGGAAGGAACGGCAGGGCAAGGGGAAACAAGTCTAAGGCACGACACCGAACGCTAGGCAATGAACGGCAAGGCAAGGAAAGGGTAACGCATTTGAAAGCACGGTCAGGCGAGGCAACGCAAAGGCACGACAACGCAAGGCTAAGCAATGCACGGAAGGCAAGCAAAGAGTAACGGAAGGTAAGGAAGGCAAGGGAAAGGAAGGAAAGGCAAGTGTAACGGAAGGAACGGCACGGCAAGGGGAAACAAGGCTAAGGCACGACAACGCACGGCTAGGCAATGCACGGCAAGGCAAGGAAAGGGTAACGCAAGGAAAGGCACGGTGAGGCTAGGCAAGGCTAATGCACGAAAACGCAAGGCTAGGCGATGCACGACAATGCAAGGAAAGCTTAAAGCAAAGGAAGGCACGGTCAGGCGAGATAAGGCTAAGGCACGACAACGCAAGGCTAGGCAATGCACGGAAGGCAAGCAAAGAGTAACGGAAGGTAAGGAAGGCAAGGGAAAGCAAGGAAAGGCAAGTGTAACGGAAGGAACGGCACGGCAAGGGGAAACAATGCTAAGGCACGACAACGCACGCTAGGCAATGCACGGCAAGGCAAGGAAAGGGTAACGCATGGGAAAGCACGGTCAGGAGAGGCAAGGCTAAGGCACGACAACGCAAGGCTTGGCAATGCACGGAAGGCAAGCAAAGAGTAATGGAAGGTAAGGAAGGCAAGGGAAAGCAAAGAAAGGCAAGTGTAACGGACGGAACGGCACGGCAAGGGGAAACAAGGCTAAGGCACGACAACGCACGCTAGGCAATGCACGGCAAGGCAAGGAAAGGGTAACGCATGGGAAAGCACGGTCAGGCGAGGCAAGGCTAAGGAAAGCCAACGCAAGGCTAGGCAACGCACGGAAAGCAAGCAAGGAGTAACGGAATGCAAGGAAGGAAAGGGAAAGCAAGGGAAGGCAAGGGTAACGAAAGGAACGGCACGGCAAGGGGTAACAAGGCTAAGGCACGACAACACACGGCTAGGAAATGCACGTCAAGGCAAGGAAAGAGTAACGCAAGGCAAGGCACGGTGAGGCTAGGCAAGGCTAATGCACGAAAACGCAAGGCTAGGCGATGTACGACAATGCAAGGAAAGCTTAAAGCAAAGGAAGGCAAGGTCAGGCGAGATAAGGCTAAGGCACGACAACGCAAGGCTAGGAAATTCAGGGAAGGCAAGCAAAGAGTAACGGAAGGTAAGCAAGGCAAGGAAAAGGAAGGAAAGGCCAGGGTAACGGAAGGAACGGCACGGCAAGGGGAAACAAGTCTAAGGCACGACACCGAACGCTAGGCAATGAAGGGCAAGGCAAGGAAAGGGTAACGCATTTGAAAGCACGGTCAGGCGAGGCAACGCTAAGGCACGACAACGCAAGGCTAGGCAATGCACGGAAGGCAAGCAAAGAGTAACGGAAGGTAAGGAAGGCAAGGGAAAGGAAGGAAAGGCAAGTGTAACGGAAGGAACGGCACGGCAAGGGGAAACAAGGCTAAGGCACGACAACGCACGCTAGGCAATGCACGGCAAGGCAAGGAAAGGGTAACGCATGGGAAAGCACGGTCAAGCGAGGCAAGGCTAAGGCATGACAACGCAAGGCTAGGCAATGCACGGCAAGGCAAAGCAAAGGGTAACGCAAGGAAAGGCACTGTGAGGCTAGGCAAGGCTAATGCACGACAACGCAAGGCTAGGCAATGCACGACAATGCAAGGAAAGCTTAAAGCAAAGGAAGGCACCGTCAGGCGAGATAAGGCTAAGGCACGACAAAGCAAGGCTAGGCAATGCACGGAAGGCAAGCAACGAGTACCGGAAGGTAAGGAAGGCAAGGGAAAGCAAGGAAAGGCAAGTGTAACGGAAGGAACGGCACGGCAAGGGGAAACAAGGCTAAGGCACGACAACGCACGCTTGGCAATGCACGGCAAGGCAAGGAAAGGGTAACGCATGGGAAAACACGGTCAGGCGAGGCAAGCCTAAGGCATGACAACGCAAGGCTAGGCAATGCACGGAAAGCAAGCAAAGAGTAACGGAACGCAAGGAAGGCAAGGGAAAGCAACGGAAGGCAAGGGTAACGGAAGGAACGGCACGGCAAGGGGTAACAAGGCTAAGGCACGACAACGCAGGGCTAGGCAATGCACGGCAAGGCAAGGAAAGAGTAACGGAAGGAACGGAAGGCAAGGCAAAGCCAGGCAAATCAAGTGTAACAAAAGGCACGCAACGGCAAGGGGAAACAAGGCTAAGGCACGGCAACACACAGCTAGGAAATGCACGGCAAGGCAAGGAAAGGGTAACGCAAGGCAAGGCACGGTGAGGCTAGGCAAGGCTAATGCACGACAACGCAAGGCTAGGCAATGCACGACAATGCAAGTAAAGCTTAAAGCAAAGGAAGGCACGGTCAGAAGAGATAAGGCTAAGGCACGACAACGCAAGGCTAGGCAATGCAGGGAAGGCAAGCAAAGAGTAACGTAAGGTAAGGAAGGCAAAGGAAAGCAAGGAAAGACAATGCTAACGGAAGGAACGGCACGGCAAGGGGAAACAAGTCTAAGGCACGACAACGCACGCTAGGCAATGCACGGCAAGGGAAGGAAAGGGTAACGCATGGGAAAGAACGGTCAGGGGGGGCAAGGCTAAGGCACGACAACGCAAGGCTTGGCAATGCACGGAAGGCAAGCAAAGAGTAACGGAAGGTAAGGAAGGCTAGGGAAAGCAAAGAAAGGCAAGTGTAACGGAAGGAACGGCACGGCAAGGGGAAACAAGGCTAAGGCACGACAACGCACGCTAGGCAATGCACGGCAAGGCAAGGAAAGGGTAACGCATGGGAAAGCACGGTCTGGCGAGGCAAGGCTAAGGAAAGCCAACGAAAGGCTAGGCAATGCACGGTAAGCAAGCAAGGAGTAACGGAATGCAAGGAAGGAAAGGGAAAGCAAGGGAAGTCAAGGGTAATGGAAGGAACGGCACGGCAAGGGGTAACAAGGCTAAGGCACGACAACACACGGCTAGGAAATGCACGGCAAGGCAAGGAAAGGGTAACGCAAGGCAAGGCACGGTGAGGCTAGGCAAGGTTAATGCACGACAACCCAAGGCTAGGCAATGCACGACAATGCAAGGAAAGCTTAAAGCAAAGGAAGGCACGGTCAGGCGAGATAAGGCTAAGGCACGACAACGCAAGGCTAGGCAAAGCACGGAAGGCAAGCAAAGAGTAACGGAAAGTAAGGAAGGCAAGGGAAAGCAAGGAAAGGCAATGGTAACGGAAGGAACGGCACGGCAAGGGGAAACAAGGCTAAGGCACGGCAACGTAGGCTAGGCAATGCACGGCAAGGCAAGGAAAGGGTAACGCATGGGAAAGCACGTTCAGGCGAGGCAAGGCTAAGGCACGACAACGCAAGGCTAGGCAATGCACGGAAGGCTAGCAAAGAGTAACGGAAGCTAAGGAAGGCAAGGGAAAGCAAAGAAAGGCAAGTGTAACGGAAGGAACGGCACGGCAAGGGGAAACAAGGCTAAGGCACGACAACGCACGGCTATGCATTGCACGGCAAGGCAAGCAAAAGTTAAGGCAAGGAAAGGCACGGTGAGGCTAGGCAAGGCTAATGCACGAAAACGCAAGGCTAGGCGATGCACGACAATGCAAGGAAACTTAAAGCAAAGGAAGGCAAGGGCAGGCGAGATAAGGCTAAGGCACGACAAGGCAAGGCTAGGAAATTCAGGGAAGTCAAGCAAAGTCTAACGGAAGGTAAGCAAGGCAAGGAAAAGGAAGGAAAGGCCAGGGTAACGGAAGGAACGGCAGGGCAAGGGGAAACAAGTCTAAGGCACGACACCGAACGCTAGGCAATGAACGGCAAGGCAAGGAAAGGGTAACGCATTTGAAAGCACGGTCAGGCGAGGCAACGCAAAGGCACGACAACGCAAGGCTAAGCAATGCACGGAAGGCAAGCAAAGAGTAACGGAAGGTAAGGAAGGCAAGGGAAAGGAAGGAAAGGCAAGTGTAACGGAAGGAACGGCACGGCAAGGGGAAACAAGGCTAAGGCACGACAACGCACGGCTAGGCAATGCACGGCAAGGCAAGGAAAGGGTAACGCATGGGAAAGGACGGTGAGGCGATGCAAGGCTAAGGCATGACAACGCAAGGCTAGGCAATGCACGGAAAGGAAGCAAAGAGTAAGGGAACGCAAGGAAGGCAAGGGAAAGCAAGGGAAGGCAAGGGTAACGGAAGGAACGGCACGGCAAGGGGTAACAAGGCTAAGGCACGGCAACACAGGGCTAGGCAATGCACGGCAAGGCAAGGAAAGGGTAACGCAGGGGAAGGCACGGTCAGGTGAGGCAAGGATAAGGCACGACAATGCAAGGCTAGGCAATGCACGGCAAGGCAAAGAAAGAGTAACGGAAGGAAAGGAAGGCAAGGCAAAGCGAGGCAAGTCAAGTGTAACAAAAGGCACGCAACGGCAAGGGGAAACAAGGCTAAGGAACGACAACACACGGCTAGGAAATGCAAGGCAAGGCAAGTAAAGGGTAACGCAAGGCAAGGCACGGTGAGGCTAGGCAAGGCTAATGCACGACAACGCAAGGCTAGGCAATGCACGACAATGCAAGTAAAGCTTAAAGCAAAGGAAGGCACGGTTAGAAGAGATAAGGCTAAGGCACGACAACGCAAGGCTAGGCAATGCAGGGAAGGCA
Source organism: Macrotis lagotis (assembly GCF_037893015.1). Classification (NCBI taxonomy): domain Eukaryota; kingdom Metazoa; phylum Chordata; class Mammalia; order Peramelemorphia; family Peramelidae; genus Macrotis; species Macrotis lagotis. The sequence continues at coordinate 1,008,935 of NW_027421908.1, forward strand.
AGAAAAGAGTAACGGAAGGTAAGGAAGGCAAAGGAAAGCAAGGAAAGGCAATGGTAACGGAAGGAACGGCACGGCAAGGGGAAACAAGTCTAAGGCACGACAACGCACGCTAGGCAACGCACGGCAAGGGAAGGAAAGGGTAACGCATGGGAAAGAACGGTCAGGGGAGGCAAGCCTAAGGCATGACAACGTAAGGCTAGGCAATGCACGGAAAGCAAGCAAAGAGTAACGGAACGCAAGGAAGGCAAGGGAAAGCAAGGGAAGGCAAGGGTAACGGAAGGAACGGCACGGCAAGGGGTAAGAAGGCTAAGGCACGACAACGCAGGGCTCGGCGAATGCACGGCAAGGCAAGGAAAGAGTAACGGAAGGAACGGAAGGCAAGGCAAAGCCAGGCACGGCAAGTGTAACAAAAGGCACGCAACGGCAAGGGGAAACAAGGCTAAGGCACGACAACACACGGCTAGGAAATGCACGGCAAGGCAAGGAAAGGGTAACGCAAGGCAAGGCACGGTGAGGCTAGGCAAGGCTAATGCACGACAACGCAAGGCTAGGCAATGCACGACAATGCAAGTAAAGCTTAAAGCAAAGGAAGGCACGGTCAGAAGAGATAAGGCTAAGGCACGACAACGCAAGGCTAGGCAATGCAGGGAAGGCAAGCAAAGAGTAACGGAAGGTAAGGAAGGCAAAGGAAAGCAAGGAAAGGCAATGGTAACGGAAGGAACGGCACCGTAAGGGGAAACAAGTCTAAGGCACGACAACGCACGCTAGGCAATGCACGGCAAGGGAAGGAAAGGGTAACGCATGGGAAAGAACGGTCAAGGGAGGCAAGGCTAAGGCACGACAACGCAAGGCTTGGCAATGCACGGAAGGCAAGCAAAGAGTAACGGAAGTAAGGAAGGCAAGGGAAAGCAAAGAAAGGCAAGTGTAACGGAAGGAACGGCACGGCAAGGGGAAAAAAGGCTAAGGCACGACAACGCACGGCTAGGCAATGCACGGCAAGGCAAGCAAAGGGTAACGCAAGGCAAGGCACGGTGAGGCTAGACAAGGCTAATGCACGAAAACGCAAGGCTAGGCAATGCACGACAATGCAAGGAAAGCTTAAAGCAAAGGAAGGCAAAGTCAGGCGAGATAAGGCAAAGGCATGACAACGCAAGGCTAGGCAATTCAGGGAAGGCAAGCAAAGAGTAACGGAAGGTAAGCAAGGCAAGGAAAAGCAAGGAAAGGCAAGGGTAACGGAAGGAACGGCACGGCAAGGGGGAACAAGTCTCAGGCACGACACCGAACGCTAGGCAATGAACGGCAAGGCAAGGAAAGGGTAACGCATGGGAAAGCACGGTCAGGCGAGGCAAGGCTAAGGCACGACAACGCAAGGCTAGGCAATGCACGGAAGGCAAGCAAAGAGTAACGGAAGGTAAGGAAGGCAAGGGAAAGCAAGGAAAGGCAAGTGTAACGGAAGGAACGGCACGGCAAGGGGAAACAAGGCTAAGGCACGACAACGCACGCTAGGCAATGCACGGCAAGGGAAGGAAAGGGTAACGCATGGGAAAGAACGGTCAGGGGAGGCAAGGCTAAGGCACGACAACGCAAGGCTTGGCAATGCACGGAAGGCAAGCAAAGAGTAACGGAAGTAAGGAAGGCAAGGGAAAGCAAAGAAAGGCAAGTGTAACGGAAGGAACGGCACGGCAAGGGGAAACAAGGCTAAGGCACGACAACGCTCGCTAGGCAATGCACGGCAAGGCAAGGAAAGGGTAACGCATGGGAAAGCACGGTCAAGCGAGGCAAGGCTAAGGCATGACAACGCAAGGCTAGGCAATGCACGGCAAGGCAAGCAAAGGGTAACGCAAGGAAAGGCACGGTGAGGCTAGGCAAGGCTAATGCACGAAAACGCAAGGCTAGGCGATGCACGAAAATTCAAGGAAAGCTTAAAGCAAAGGAAGGCACGGTCAGGCGAGATAAGGCTAAGGCACGACAACGCAAGGCTCGGCAATGCACGGAAGGCAAGCAAAGAGTAACGGAAGGTAAGGAAGGCAAGGCAAAGCCAGGCAAGGCAAGTGTAACAAAAGGCACGCCACGGCAAGGGGAATCAAGGCGAAGGCACGACAACGCACGGCTAGGCAATGCACGGCAAGGGAAGGAAAGGGTAACGCAAGGCAAGGCACTGTGAGGCTAGGCAAGGCTAATGCACGACAACGCAAGGCTAGGCAATGCACGACAATGCAAGGAAAGCTTAAAGCAAAGGAAGGCACCGTCAGGCGAGATAAGGCTAAGGCACGACAAAGCAAGGCTAGGCAATGCACGGAAGGCAAGCAAAGAGTACCGGAAGGTAAGGAAGGCAAGGGAAAGCAAGGAAAGGCAAGTGTAACGGAAGGAACGGCACGGCAAGGGGAAACAAGGCTAAGGCACGACAACGCACGCTTGGCAATGCACGGCAAGGCAAGGAAAGGGTAACGCATGGGAAAACACGGTCAGGCGAGGCAAGCCTAAGGCATGACAACGCAAGGCTAGGCAATGCACGGAAAGCAAGCAAAGAGTAACGGAACGCACGGAAGGCAAGGGAAAGCAAGGGAAGGCAAGGGTAACGGAAGGAACGGCACGACAAGGGGTAAGAAGGCTAAGGCACGACAACGCAAGGCTAGTCAATGCACGGCAAGGCAAGCAAAGAGTAACGGAAGGAAAGGAAGGCAAGGCAAAGCCAGGCAAGGCAAGTGTAACAAAAGGCACGCAACGGCAAGGGGAAACAAGGCTAAGGCACGACAACACACGGCTAGGAAATGCACGGCAAGGCAAGGAAAGGGTAACGCAAGGCAAGGCACGGTGAGGCTAGGCAAGGCTAATGCACGACAACGCAAGGCTAGGCAATGCACGACAATGCAAGTAAAGCTTAAAGCAAAGGAAGGCACGGTCAGGCGAGATAAGGCTAAGGCACGACAACGCAAGGCTAGGCAAATCAGGGAAGGCAAGCAAAGAGTAACGGAAGGTAAGGAAGGCAAGGGAAAGCAAGGAAAGGCAAGGGTAACGGAAGGAACGGCACGGCAAGGGGAAACAAGTCTAAGGCACGACACCGAACATAAGGCAATGAAGGGCAAGGCAAGGAAAGGGTAACGCATTTGAAAGGACGGTCAGGCGAGGCAAGGCTAAGGCACGACAACGCAAGGCTAGGCAATGCACGGAAGGGAAGCAAAGAGTAACGGAAGGTAAGGAAGGCAAGGGAAAGGAAGGAAAGGCAAGTGTAACGGAAGGAGCGGCACGGCAAGGGGAAACAAGGCTAAGGCACGAAAACGCACGCTAGGCAATGCACGGCAAGGCAAGGAAAGGGTAACGCATGGGAAAGCACGGTCAGGCGAGGCAAGCCTAAGGCATGACAACGCAAGGCTAAGCAATGCACGGAAAGCAAGCAAAGAGTAACGGAACGCAAGGAAGTCAAGGGAAAGCAAGGGAAGGCAAGGGTAACGGAAGGAACGGCACGGCAAGGGGTAACAAGGCTAAGGCACGACAACGCAGGGCTAGGCAATGCACGGCAAGGCAAGGAAAGGGTAACGCAGGGGAAGGCACTGTCAGGTGAGGCAAGGATAAGGCACGACAATGCAAGGCTAGGCAATGCACGGCAAGGCAAAGAAAGAGTAACGGAAGGAAAGGAAGGCAAGGCAATGCCAGGCAAGGCAAGTGTAACAAAAGGCACGCAACGGCAAGGGGAAACAAGGCTAAGGAACGACAACACACGGCTAGGAAATGCACGGCAAGGCAAGGAAAGGGTAACGCAAGGCAAGGCACGGTGAGGCTAGGCAAGGCTAATGCACGACAACGCAAGGCTAGGCAATGCACGACAATGCAAGTAAAGTTTAAAGCAAAGGAAGGCACGGTCAGAAGAGATAAGGCTAAGGCACGACAACGCAAGGCTAGGCAATGCAGGGAAGGCAAGCAAAGAGTAACGGAAGGTAAGGAAGGCAAAGGAAAGCAAGGAAAGGCAATGGTAACGGAAGGAACGGCACGGTAAGGGGAAACAAGTCTAAGGCACGACAACGCACGCTAGGCAATGCACGGCAAGGGAAGGAAAGGGTAACGCATGGGAAAGAACGGTCAGGGAGGCAAGGCTAAGGCACGACAACGCAAGGCTTGGCAATGCACGGAAGGCAAGCAAAGAGTAACGGAAGTAAGGAAGGCAAGGGAAAGCAAAGAAAGGCAAGTGTAACGGAAGGAACGGCACGGCAAGGGGAAACAAGGCTAAGGCACGACAACGCACGGCTAGGCAATGCACGGCAAGGCAAGCAAAGGGTAACGCAAGGCAAGGCACGGTGAGGCTAGGCAAGGCTAATGCACGAAAACGCAAGGCTAGGCAATGCACGACAATGCAAGGAAAGCTTAAAGCAAAGGAAGGCAAAGTCAGGCGAGATAAGGCTAAGGCACGACAACGCAAGGCTAGGCAATTCAGGGAAGGCAAGCAAAGAGTAACGGAAGGTAAGCAAGGCAAGGAAAAGCAAGGAAAGGCAAGGGTAACGGAAGGAACGGCACGGCAAGGGGAAACAAGTCTAAGGCACGACAACGAACGCTAGGCAATGAACGGCAAGGCAAGGAAAGGGTAACGCATGGGAAAGCACGGTCAGGCGAGGCAAGGCTAAGGCACGACAACGCAAGGCTAGGCAATGCACGGAAGGCAAGCAAAGAGTAACGGAAGGTAAGGAAGGCAAGGGAAAGCAAGGAAAGGCAAGTGTAACGGAAGGAACGGCAAGGCAAGGGGAAACAAGGCTAAGGCACGACAACGCACGCTAGGCAATGCACGGCAAGGGAAGGAAAGGGTAAGGCATGGGAAAGAACGGTCAGGGGAGGCAAGGCTAAGGCACGACAACGCAAGGCTTGGCAATGCACGGAAGGCAAGCAAAGAGTAACGGAAGTAAGGAAGGCAAGGGAAAGCAAAGAAAGGCAAGTGTAACGGAAGGAACGGCACGGCAAGGGGAAACAAGGCTAAGGCACGACAACGCTCGCTAGGCAATGCACGGCAAGGCAAGGAAAGGGTAACGCATGGGAAAGCACGGTCAAGCGAGGCAAGGCTAAGGCATGACAACGCAAGGCTAGGCAATGCACGGCAAGGCAAGCAAAGGGTAACGCAAGGAAAGGCACGGTGAGGCTAGGCAAGGCTAATGCACGAAAACGCAAGGCTAGGCGATGCACGACAATGCAAGGAAAGCTTAAAGCAAAGGAAGGCACGGTCAGGCGAGATAAGGCTAAGGCACGACAACGCAAGGCTAGGCAATGCACGGAAGGCAAGCAAAGAGTAACGGAAGGTAAGGAAGGCAAGGCAAAGCCAGGCAAGGCAAGTGTAACAAAAGGCACGCCACGGCAAGGGGAATCAAGGCGAAGGCACGACAACGCACGGCTAGGCAATGCACGGCAAGGGAAGGAAAGGGTAACGCAAGGCAAGGCACTGTGAGGCTAGGCAAGGCTAATGCACGACAACGCAAGGCTAGGCAATGCACGACAATGCAAGGAAAGCTTAAAGCAAAGGAAGGCACCGTCAGGCGAGATAAGGCTAAGGCACGACAAAGCAAGGCTAGGCAATGCACGGAAGGCAAGCAAAGAGTACCGGAAGGTAAGGAAGGCAAGGGAAAGCAAGGAAAGGCAAGTGTAACGGAAGGAACGGCACGGCAAGGGGAAACAAGGCTAAGGCACGACAACGCACGCTTGGCAATGCACGGCAAGGCAAGGAAAGGGTAACGCATGGGAAAACACGGTCAGGCGAGGCAAGCCTAAGGCATGACAACGCAAGGCTAGGCAATGCACGGAAAGCAAGCAAAGAGTAACGGAACGCAAGGAAGGCAAGGGAAAGCAAGGGAAGGCAAGGGTAACGGAAGGAACGGCACGGCAAGGGGTAACAAGGCTAAGGCACGACAACGCAGGGCTAGGCAATGCACGGCAAGGCAAGGAAAGAGTAACGGAAGGAACGGAAGGCAAGGCAAAGCCAGGCAAATCAAGTGTAACAAAAGGCACGCAACGGCAAGGGGAAACAAGGCTAAGGCACGGCAACACACGGCTAGGAAATGCACGGCAAGGCAAGGAAAGTGTAACGCAAGGCAAGGCACGGTGAGGCTAGGCAAGGCTAATGCACGACAACGCAAGGCTAGGCAATGCACGACAATGCAAGTAAAGCTTAAAGCAAAGGAAGGCACGGTCAGAAGAGATAAGGCTAAGGCACGACAACGCAAGGCTAGGCAATGCAGGGAAGGCAAGCAAAGAGTAACGGAAGGTAAGGAAGGCAAAGGAAAGCAAGGAAAGACAATGGTAACGGAAGGAACGGCACGGCAAGGGGAAACAATTCTAAGGCACGACAACGCACGCTAGGCAATGAACGGCAAGGGAAGGAAAGGGTAACGCATGGGAAAGAACGGTCAGGGGGGGCAAGGCTAAGGCTCGACAACGCAAGGCTTGGCAATGCACGGAAGGCAAGCAAAGAGTAACGGAAGGTAAGGAAGGCAAGGGAAAGCAAAGGAAGACAAGTGTAACGGAAGGAACGGCACGGCAAGGGGAAACAAGGCTAAGGCACGACAACGCACGCTAGGCAATGCACGGCAAGGCAAGGAAAGGGAAACGCATGGGAAAGCACGGTCTGGCGAGGCAAGGCTAAGGAAAGCCAACGAAAGGCTAGGAAATGCACGGTAAGCAAGCAAGGAGTAACGGAATGCAAGGAAGGAAATGGAAAGCAAGGGAAGTCAAGGGTAATGGAAGGAACGGCACGGCAAGGGGTAACAAGGCTAAGGCACGACAACACACGGCTAGGAAATGCACGGCAAGGCAAGGAAAGGGTAACGCAAGGCAAGGCACGGTGAGGCTAGGCAAGGTTAATGCACGACAACCCAAGGCTAGGCAATACACGACAATGCAAGGAAAGCTTTAAGCAAAGGAAGGCACGGTCAAGCGAGATAAGGCTAAGGCACGACAACGCAAGGCTAGGCAAAGCACGGAAGGCAAGCAAAGAGTAACGGAAGGTAAGGAAGGCAAGGGAAAGCAAGGAAAGGCAATGGTAACGGAAGGAACGGCACGGCAAGGGGAAACAAGGCTAAGGCACGGCAACGTAGGCTAGGCAATGCACGGCAAGGCAAGGAAAGGGTAACGCATGGGAAAGCACGTTCAGGCGAGGCAAGGCTAAGGCACGACAACGCAAGGCTAGGCAATGCACGGAAGGCTAGCAAAGAGTAACGGAAGCTAAGGAAGGCAAGGGAAAGCAAAGAAAGGCAAGTGTAACGGAAGGAACGGCACGGCAAGGGGAAACAAGGCTAAGGCACGACAACGCACGGCTATGCATTGCACGGCAAGGCAAGCAAAAGTTAACGCAAGGAAAGGCACGGTGAGGCTAGGCAAGGCTAATGCACGAAAACGCAAGGCTAGGCGATGCACGACAATGCAAGGAAACTTAAAGCAAAGGAAGGCAAGGGCAGGCGAGATAAGGCTAAGGCACGACAAGGCAAGGCTAGGAAATTCAGGGAAGGCAAGCAAAGACTAACGGAAGGTAAGCAAGGCAAGGAAAAGGAAGGAAAGGCCAGGGTAACGGAAGGAACGGCAGGGCAAGGGGAAACAAGTCTAAGGCACGACACCGAACGCTAGGCAATGAACGGCAAGGCAAGGAAAGGGTAACGCATTTGAAAGCACGGTCAGGCGAGGCAACGCAAAGGCACGACAACGCAAGGCTAAGCAATGCACGGAAGGCAAGCAAAGAGTAACGGAAGGTAAGGAAGGCAAGGGAAAGGAAGGAAAGGCAAGTGTAACGGAAGGAACGGCACGGCAAGGGGAAACAAGGCTAAGGCACGACAACGCACGGCTAGGCAATGCACGGCAAGGCAAGGAAAGGGTAACGCAAGGAAAGGCACGGTGAGGCTAGGCAAGGCTAATGCACGAAAACGCAAGGCTAGGCGATGCACGACAATGCAAGGAAAGCTTAAAGCAAAGGAAGGCACGGTCAGGCGAGATAAGGCTAAGGCACGACAACGCAAGGCTAGGCAATGCACGGAAGGCAAGCAAAGAGTAACGGAAGGTAAGGAAGGCAAGGGAAAGCAAGGAAAGGCAAGTGTAACGGAAGGAACGGCACGGCAAAGGGAAACAATGCTAAGGCACGACAACGCACGCTAGGCAATGCACAGCAAGGCAAGGAAAGGGTAACGCATGGGAAAGCACGGTCAGGCGAGGCAAGGCTAAGGCACGACAACCCAAGGCTAGGCAATGCACGGAAGGCAAGCAAAGAGAAACGGAAGGTAAGGAACGAAAGGGAAAGCAAAGAAAGGCAAGTATAACGGAAGGAACGGCACGGCAAGGGGAAACAAGGCTAAGGCACGACAACGCACGGCTAGGCAATGCACGGAAAGGCAAGGAAAGGGTAACGCATGGGAAAGCACGGTCAGGCGATGCAAGGCTAAGGCATGAAAACGCAAGGCTAGGAAATGCACGGAAAGCAAGCAAAGAGTAACGGAACGCAAGGAAGGCAAGGGAAAGCAAGGGAAGGCAAGGGTAACGGAAGGAACGGCACGGCAAGGGGTAAGAAGGCTAAGGCACGGCAACGCAGGGCTAGGCAATGCACGGCAAGGCAAGGAAAGGGTAACGCAAGGCAAGGCACGGTGAGGCTAGGCAAGGCTAATGCACGACAACGCAAGGCTAGGCAATGCACGACAATGCAAGGAAAGCTTAAAGCAAAGGAAGGCACGGCCAGGCGAGATAAGGCTGAGGCACGACAACGAAAGGCTAGGCAATGCAGGGAAGTTAAGCAAAGAGTAACGGAAGGTTAGCAAGGCAAGGAAAAGCAAGGAAAGGCAAGGGTAACGGAAGGAACTGCACGGGAAGGGGAAACAAGGCTAAGGCACGGCAACGCAGGCTGGGCAATGCACGGCAAGGCAAGGAAAGGGTAACGCATGGGAAAGCACGTTCAGGCGAGGCAAGACTAAGGCACGACAACGCAAGGCTAGGCAATGCACGGAAGGCAAGCAAAGAGTAACGGAAGGTAAGGAAGGCAAGGGAAAGCAAAGAAAGGCAAGTGTAACGGAAGGAACGGCACGGCAAAGGGGAAACAAGGCTAAGGCACGACAACGCACGCTAGGCAATGCACGGCAAGGCAAGGAAAGGGTAACGCATGGGAAAGCACGGTCAGGCGAGGCAAGCCTAAGGCACGACAATGCAAGGCTAGGCAATGCACGGCAAGGCAAGGAAAGAGTAACGGAAGGAAAGGAAGGCAACGCAAAGCCAGGCAAGGCAAGTGTAACAAAAGGCACGCAACGGCAAGGGGTAACAAGGCTAAGGCACGACAACACACGGCTAGGAAATGCAAGGCAAGGAAAGTAAAGGGTAACGCAAGGCAAGGCACGGTGAGGCTAGGCAAGGTTAATGCACGACAACGCAAGGCTAGGCAATGCACGACAATGCAAGTAAAGCTTAAAGCAAAGGAAGGCACGGTTAGAAGAGATAAGGCTAAGGCACGACAACGCAAGGCTAGGCAATGCACGGAAGGCAAGAAAAGAGTAACGGAAGGTAAGGAAGGCAAAGGAAAGCAAGGAAAGGCAATGGTAACGGAAGGAACGGCACGGCAAGGGGAAACAAGGCTAAGGCACGACAACACACGGCTAGGAAATGCAAGGCAAGGAAAGTAAAGGGTAACGCAAGGCAAGGCACGGTGAGGCTAGGCAAGGCTAACGCACGACAACGCAAGGCTAGGCAATGCACGACAATGCAAGTAAAGCTTAAAGCAAAGGAAGGCACGGTTAGAAGAGATAAGGCTAAGGCACGACAATGCAAGGCTAGGCAATGCACGGAAGGCAAGAAAAGAGTAACGGAAGGTAAGGAAGGCAAAGGAAAGCAAGGAAAGGCAATGGTAACGGAAGGAACGGCACGGCAAGGGGAAACAAGTCTAAGGCACGACAACGCACGCTAGGCAATGCACGGCAAGGGAAGGAAAGGGTAACGCATGGGAAAGAACGGTCAGGGGAGGCAAGCCTAAGGCATGACAACGCAAGGCTAGGCAATGCACGGAAAGCAAGCAAAGAGTAACGGAACGCAAGGAAGGCAAGGGAAAGCAAGGGAAGGCAAGGGTAACGGAAGGAACGGCACGACAAGGGGTAAGAAGGCTAAGGCACGACAACGCAAGGCTAGGCAATGCACGGCAAGGCAAGCAAAGAGTAACGGAAGGAAAGGAAGGCAAGGCAAAGCCAGGCAAGGCAAGTGTAACAAAAGGCACGCAACGGCAAGGGGAAACAAGGCTAAGTCACGACAACACACGGCTAGGAAATGCACGGCAAGGCAAGGAAAGGGTAACGCAAGGCAAGGCACGGTGAGGCTAGGCAAGGCTAATGCACGAAAACGCAAGGCTAGGCGATGCACGGAAAGCAAGCAAAGAGTAACGGAACGCAAGGAAGGCAAGGGAAAGCAAGGGAAGGCAAGGGTAACGGAAGGAACGGCACGGCAAGGGGTAAGAAGGCTAAGGCACGGCAACGCAGGGCTAGGCAATGCACGGCAAGGTAAGGAAAGGGTAACGGAGGGGAAGGCACGGTCAGGTGAGGCAAGGATAAGGCACGACAATGCAAGGCTAGGCAATGCACTGCAAGGCAAGGAAAGAGTAACGGAAGGAAAGGAAGGCAAGTCAAAGCCAGGAAAGGCAAGTGTAACAAAAGGCACGCCACGGCAAGGGGAAACAAGGCTAAGGCACGACAACGCACGGCTAGGCAATGCACGGCAAGGCAAGGAAAGGGTAACGAAAGGCAAGGCACGGTGAGGCTAGGCAAGGCTAATGCACGACAACGCAAGGCTAGGCAATGCACGACAATGCAAGGAAAGCTTAAAGCAAAGGAAGGCACGGTCAGGCGAGATAAGGCTAAGGCACGACAACGCAAGGCTAGGCAATGCAGGGAAGGGAAGCAAAGAGTAACGGAAGGTAAGCAAGGCAAGGAAAAGCAAGGAAAGGCAAGGGTAACGGAAGGAACTGCACGGCAAGGGGAAACAAGGCTATGCACGGCAACGCAGGCTGGGCAATGCACGGCAAGGCAAGGAAAGGGTAACGCATGGGAGGCTAAGGCACGACAACGCAAGGCTAGGCAATGCAGGGAAGGGAAGCAAAGAGTAACGGAAGGTAAGCAAGGCAAGGGAAAGCAAAGAAAGGCAAGTGTAACGGAAGGAACGGCACGGCAAGGGGAAACAAGGCTAAGGCACGACAACGCACGCTAGGCAATGCACGGCAAGGCAAGGAAAGGGTAACGCATGGGAAAGCACGGTCAGGCGAGGCAAGCCTAAGGCACGACAATGCAAGGCTAGGCAATGCACGGCAAGGCAAGGAAAGAGTAACGGAAGGAAAGGAAGGCAAGGCAAAGCCAGGCAAGGCAAGTGTAACAAAAGGCACGCAACGGCAAGGGGAAACAAGGCTAAGGCACGACAACACACGGCTAGGCAATGCACGGCAAGGGAAGGAAAGGGTAACGCATGGGAAAGAACGGTCAGGGGTGGCAAGCCTAAGGCATGACAACGCAAGGCTAGGCAATGCACGGAAAGCAAGCAAAGAGTAACGGAACGCACGGAAGGCAAGGGAAAGCAAGGGAAGGCAAGGGTAACGGAAGGAACGGCACGACAAGGGGTAAGAAGGCTAAGGCACGACAACGCAAGGCTAGTCAATGCACGGCAAGGCAAGCAAAGAGTAACGGAAGGAAAGGAAGGCAAGGCAAAGCCAGGCAAGGCAAGTGTAACAAAAGGCACGCAACGGCAAGGGGAAACAAGGCTAAGGCACGACAACACACGGCTAGGAAATGCACGGCAAGGCAAGGAAAGGGTAACGCAAGGCAAGGCACGGTGAGGCTAGGCAAGGCTAATGCACGACAACGCAAGGCTAGGCAATGCACGACAATGCAAGTAAAGCTTAAAGCAAAGGAAGGCACGGTCAGGCGAGATAAGGCTAAGGCACGACAACGCAAGGCTAGGCAAATCAGGGAAGGCAAGCAAAGAGTAACGGAAGGTAAGGAAGGCAAGGGAAAGCAAGGAAAGGCAATGGTAAAGGAAGGAACGGCACGGCAAGGGGAAACAAGTCTAATGCACGACAACGCACGCTAGGCAATGCACGGCAAGGCAAGGAAAGGGTAACGCATGGGAAAGCACGGTCAGGGGAGGCAAGGCTAAGGCACGACAACGCAAGGCTTGGCAATGCACGGAAGGCAAGCAAAGAGCAATGGAAGGTAAGGAAGGCAAGGGAAAGCAAAGAAAGGCAAGTGTAACGGACGGAACGGCACGGCAAGGGGAAACAAGGCTAAGGCACGACAACGCACGCTAGGCAATGCACGGCAAGGCAAGGAAAGAGTAACGGAAGAAAAGGAAGGCAAGGCAAAGCCAGGCAAGGCAAGTGTAACAAAAGGCACGCAACGGCAAGGGGAAACAAAGCTAAGGCACGACAACACACGGCTAGGAAATGCAAGGCAAGGCAAGTAAAGGGTAACGCAAGGCAAGGCACGGTGAGGCTAGGCAAGGCTAATGCACGACAACGCAAGGCTAGGCAATGCACGACAATGCAAGTAAAGCTTAAAGCAAAGGAAGGCACGGTTAGAAGAGATAAGGCTAAGGCACGACAACGCAAGGCTAGGCAATGCACGGAAGGCAAGCAAAGAGTAACGGAAGGTAAGGAAGGCAAGGGAAAGCAAGGGAAGGCAAGGGTAACGGAAGGTACGGCACGGCAAGGGGTAACAAGGCTAAGGCACGACAACGCAGGGCTAGGCAATGCACGGCAAGGCAAGCAAAGAGTAACGGAAGGAAAGGAAGGCAAGGCAAAGCCAGGCAAGGCAAGTGTAACAAAAGGCACGCAACGGCAAGGGGAAACAAGGCTAAGGCACGACAACACACGGCTAGGAAATGCACGGCAAGGCAAGGAAAGGGTAACGCAAGGCAAGGCACGGTGAGGCTAGGCAAGGCTAATGCACGACAACGCAAGGCTAGGCAATGCACGACAATGCAAGTAAAGCTTAAAGCAAAGGAAGGCACGGTCAGGCGAGATAAGGCTAAGGCACGACAACGCAAGGCTAGGCAAATCAGGGAAGGCAAGCAAAGAGTAACGGAAGGTAAGGAAGGCAAGGGAAAGCAAGGAAAGGCAATGGTAAAGGAAGGAACGGCACGACAAGGGGTAAGAAGGCTAAGGCACGACAACGCAAGGCTAGGCAATGCACGGCAAGGCAAGCAAAGAGTAACGGAAGGAAAGGAAGGCAAGGCAAAGCCAGGCAAGGCAAGTGTAACAAAAGGCACGCAACGGCAAGGGGAAACAAGGCTAAGGCACGACAACACACGGCTAGGAAATGCACGGCAAGGCAAGGAAAGGGTAACGCAAGGCAAGGCACGGTGAGGCTAGGCAAGGCTAATGCACGACAACGCAAGGCTAGGCAATGCACGACAATGCAAGTAAAGCTTAAAGCAAAGGAAGGCACGGTCAGGCGAGATAAGGCTAAGGCACGACAACGCAAGGCTAGCCAAATCAGGGAAGGCAAGCAAAGAGTAACGGAAGGTAAGGAAGGCAAGGGAAAGCAAGGAAAGGCAATGGTAAAGGAAGGAACGGCACGGCAAGGGGAAACAAGTCTAATGCACGACAACGCACGCTAGGCAATGCACGGCAAGGCAAGGAAAGGGTAACGCATGGGAAAGCACGGTCAGGGGAGGCAAGGCTAAGGCACGACAACGCAAGGCTTGGCAATGCACGGAAGGCAAGCAAAGAGTAACGGAAGGTAAGCAAGGCAAGGAAAAGGAAGGAAAGGCCAGGGTAACGGAAGGAACGGCACGGCAAGGGGAAACAAGTCTAAGGCACGACACCGAACGCTAGGCAATGAAGGGCAAGGCAAGGAAAGGGTAACGCATTTGAAAGCACGGTCAGGCGAGGCAACGCTAAGGCACGACAACGCAAGGCTAGGCAATGCACGGAAGGCAAGCAAAGAGTAACGGAAGGTAAGGAAGGCAAGGGAAAGGAAGGAAAGGCAAGTGTAACGGAAGGAACGGCACGGCAAGGGGAAACAAGGCTAAGGCACGACAACGCACGCTAGGCAATGCACGGCAAGGCAAGGAAAGGGTAACGCATGGGAAAGCACGGTCAGGCGAGGCAAGCCTAAGGCATGACAACGCAAGACTAAGCAATGCACGGAAAGCAAGCAAAGAGTAACGGAACGGAAGGAAGGCAAGGGAAAGCAAGGGAAGGCATGGGTAACGGAAGGAACGGCACGGCAAGGGGTAACAAGGCTAAGGCACGACAACGCAGGGCTAGGCAATGCACGGCAAGGCAAGGAAAGGGTAACGCAGGGGAAGGCACGGTCAGGTGAGGCAAGGATAAGGCACGACAATGCAAGGCTAGGCAATGCACGGCAAGGCAAAGAAAGAGTAACGGAAGGAAAGGAAGGCAAGGCAAAGCCAGGCAAGGCAAGTGTAACAAAAGGCACGCAACGGCAAGGGGAAACAAGGCTAAGGCACGACAACACACGGCTAGGAAATGCACGGCAAGGCAAGGAAAGGGTAACGCAAGGCAAGGCACGGTGAGGCTAGGCAAGGCTAATGCACGACAACGCAAGGCTAGGCAATGCACGACAATGCAAGGAAAGCTTAAAGCAAAGGAAGGCACGGTCAGAAGAGATAAGGCTAAGGCACGACAACGCAAGGCTAGGCAATGCAGGGAAGGCAAGCAAAGAGTAACGGAAGGTAAGGAAGGCAAAGGAAAGCAAGGAAAGGCAATGGTAACGGAAGGAACGGCACGGCAAGGGGAAACAAGTCTAAGGCACGACAACGCACGCTAGGCAATGCACGGCAAGGGAAGGAAAGGGTAACGCATGGGAAAGAACGGTCAGGGGAGGCAAGGCTAAGGCATGACAACGCAAGGCTAGGCAATGCACGGAAGGCAAGCAAAGAGTAACGGAAGGCAAGGAAGGCAAGGGAAAGCAAGGGAAGGCAAGGGTAACGGAAGGAACGGCACGGCAAGGGGTAAGAAGGCTAAGGCACGGCAAGGCAATGCACGGCAAGGCAAGGAGAGAGTAACGGAAGGAACGGAAGGCAAGGCAAAGCCAGGCACGGCAAGTGTAACAAAAGGCACGCAACGGCAAGGGGAAACAAGGCTAAGGCACGACAACACACGGCTAGGAAATGCACGGCAAGGCAAGGAAAGGGTAACGCAAGGCAAGGCACGGTGAGGCTAGGCAAGGCTAATGCACGACAACGCAAGGCTAGGCAATGCACGACAATGCAAGTAAAGCTTAAAGCAAAGGAAGGCACGGTCAGAAGAGATAAGGCTAAGGCACGACAACGCAAGGCTAGGCAATGCAGGGAAGGCAAGCAAAGAGTAACGGAAGGTAAGGAAGGCAAAGGAAAGCAAGGAAAGGCAATGGTAACGGAAGGAACGGCACGGCAAGGGGAAACAAGTCTAAGGCACGACAACGCACGCTAGGCAATGCACGGCAAGGGAAGGAAAGGGTAACGCATGGGAAAGAACGGTCAGGGGAGGCAAGGCTAAGGCATGACAACGCAAGGCTAGGCAATGCACGGAAGGCAAGCAAAGAGTAACGGAAGTAAGGAAGGCAAGGGAAAGCAAGGAAAGGCAAGGGTAACGGAAGGAACGGCACGACAAGGGGTAAGAAGGCTAAGGCACGACAACGCAAGGCTAGGCAATGCACGGCAAGGCAAGCAAAGAGTAACGGAAGGAAAGGAAGGCAAGGCAAAGCCAGGCAAGGCAAGTGTAACAAAAGGCACGCAACGGCAAGGGGAAACAAGGCTAAGGCACGACAACACACGGCTAGGAAATGCACGGCAAGGCAAGGAAAGGGTAACGCAAGGCAAGGCACGGTGAGGCTAGGCAAGGCTAATGCACGACAACGCAAGGCTAGGCAATGCACGACAATGCAAGTAAAGCTTAAAGCAAAGGAAGGCACGGTCAGGCGAGATAAGGCTAAGGCACGACAACGCAAGGCTAGGCAATCAGGGAAGGCAAGCAAAGAGTAACGGAAGGTAAGGAAGGCAAGGGAAAGCAAGGAAAGGCAATGGTAACGGAAGGAACGGCACGGCAAGGGGAAACAAGTCTAATGCACGACAACGCACGCTAGGCAATGCACGGCAAGGCAAGGAAAGGGTAACGCATGGGAAAGCACGGTCAGGGGAGGCAAGGCTAAGGCACGACAACGCAAGGCTTGGCAATGCACGGAAGGCAAGCAAAGAGTAAGCAAGGCAAGGAAAAGGAAGGAAAGGCCAGGGTAACGGAAGGAACGGCACGGCAAGGGGAAACAAGGCTAAGGCACGACAACGAACGCTAGGCAATGCACGGCAAGGCAAGGAAAGGGTAACGCATGGGAAAGCACGGTCAGGCGAGGCAAGGCTAAGGCACGACAACGCAAGGCTAGGCAATGCACGGAAGGCAAGCAAAGAGTAACGGAAGGTAAGGAAGGCAAGGGAAAGAAGGAAAGGCAAGTGTAACGGAAGGAACGGCACGGCAAGGGGAAACAAGGCTAAGGCACGACAACGCACGCTAGGCAATGCACGGCAAGGCAAGGAAAGGGTAACGCATGGGAAAGCACGGTCAGGCGAGGCAAGGCTAAGGCATGACAACGCAAGGCTAGGCAATGCACGGAAAGCAAGCAAAGAGTAACGGAACGGAAGGAAGGCAAGGGAAAGCAAGGGAACAGGGTAACGGAAGGAACGGCACGGCAAGGGGTAACAAGGCTAAGGCACGACAACGCAAGGCTAGGCAATGCACGGCAAGGCAAGGAAAGGGTAACGCAGGGAAGGCACGGTCAGGTGAGGCAAGGATAAGGCACGACAACGCAAGGCTAGGCAATGCACGGCAAGGCAAGAAAGAGTAACGGAAGGAAAGGAAGGCAAGGCAAAGCCAGGCAAGGCAAGTGTAACAAAAGGCACGCAACGGCAAGGGGAAACAAGGCTAAGGCACGACAACACACGGCTAGGAAATGCACGGCAAGGCAAGTAAAGGGTAACGCAAGGCAAGGCACGGTGAGGCTAGGCAAGGCTAATGCACGACAACGCAAGGCTAGGCAATGCACGACAATGCAAGGAAAGCTTAAAGCAAAGGAAGGCACGGTCAGAAGAGATAAGGCTAAGGCACGACAACGCAAGGCTAGGCAATGCAGGGAAGGCAAGCAAAGAGTAACGGAAGGTAAGGAAGGCAAGGAAAGCAAGGAAAGGCAATGGTAACGGAAGGAACGGCACGGCAAGGGGAAACAAGTCTAAGGCACGACAACGCACGCTAGGCAATGCACGGCAAGGGAAGGAAAGGGTAACGCATGGGAAAGAACGGTCAGGGGAGGCAAGCTAAGGCATGACAACGCAAGGCTAGGCAATGCACGGAAGCAAGCAAAGAGTAACGGAACGCAAGGAAGGCAAGGGAAAGCAAGGGAAGGCAAGGGTAACGGAAGGAACGGCACGGCAAGGGGTAACAAGGCTAAGGCACGACAACGCAGGGCTAGGCAATGCACGGCAAGGCAAGGAAGAGTAACGGAAGGAACGGAAGGCAAGGCAAAGCCAGGCACGGCAAGTGTAACAAAAGGCACGCAACGGCAAGGGGAAACAAGGCTAAGGCACGACAACACACGGCTAGGAAATGCACGGCAAGGCAAGGAAAGGGTAACGCAAGGCAAGGCACGGTGAGGCTAGGCAAGGCTAATGCACGACAACGCAAGGCTAGGCAATGCACGACAATGCAAGTAAAGCTTAAAGCAAAGGAAGGCACGGTCAGAAGAGATAAGGCTAAGGCACGACAACGCAAGGCTAGGCAATGCAGGGAAGGCAAGCAAAGAGTAACGGAAGGTAAGGAAGGCAAAGGAAAGCAAGGAAAGGCAATGGTAACGGAAGGAACGGCACGGCAAGGGGAAACAAGTCTAAGGCACGACAACGCACGCTAGGCAATGCACGGCAAGGGAAGGAAAGGGTAACGCATGGGAAAGAACGGTCAAGGGAGGCAAGGCTAAGGCACGACAACGCAAGGCTTGGCAATGCACGGAAGGCAAGCAAAGAGTAACGGAAGTAAGGAAGGCAAGGGAAAGCAAGGAAAGGCAATGGTAAAGGAAGGAACGGCACGACAAGGGGTAAGAAGGCTAAGGCACGACAACGCAAGGCTAGGCAATGCACGGCAAGGCAAGCAAAGAGTAACGGAAGGAAAGGAAGGCAAGGCAAAGCCAGGCAAGGCAAGTGTAACAAAAGGCACGCAACGGCAAGGGGAAACAAGGCTAAGGCACGACAACACACGGCTAGGAAATGCACGGCAAGGCAAGGAAAGGGTAACGCAAGGCAAGGCACGGTGAGGCTAGGCAAGGCTAATGCACGACAACGCAAGGCTAGGCAATGCACGACAATGCAAGGAAAGCTTAAAGCAAAGGAAGGCACGGTCAGGCGAGATAAGGCTAAGGCACGACAACGCAAGGCTAGGCAAATCAGGGAAGGCAAGCAAAGAGTAACGGAAGGTAAGGAAGGCAAGGGAAAGCAAGGAAAGGCAATGGTAAAGGAAGGAACGGCACGGCAAGGGGAAACAAGTCTAATGCACGACAACGCACGCTAGGCAATGCACGGCAAGGCAAGGAAAGGGTAACGCATGGGAAAGCACGGTCAGGGGAGGCAAGGCTAAGGCACGACAACGCAAGGCTTGGCAATGCACGGAAGGCAAGCAAAGAGTAACGGAAGGTAAGCAAGGCAAGGAAAAGGAAGGAAAGGCCAGGGTAACGGAAGGAACGGCACGGCAAGGGGAAACAAGTCTAAGGCACGACACCGAACGCTAGGCAATGAAGGGCAAGGCAAGGAAAGGGTAACGCATTTGAAAGCACGGTCAGGCGAGGCAACGCTAAGGCACGACAACGCAAGGCTAGGCAATGCACGGAAGGCAAGCAAAGAGTAACGGAAGGTAAGGAAGGCAAGGGAAAGGAAGGAAAGGCAAGTGTAACGGAAGGAACGGCACGGCAAGGGGAAACAAGGCTAAGGCACGACAACGCACGCTAGGCAATGCACGGCAAGGCAAGGAAAGGGTAACGCATGGGAAAGCACGGTCAGGCGAGGCAAGCCTAAGGCATGACAACGCAAGGCTAAGCAATGCACGGAAAGCAAGCAAAGAGTAACGGAACGGAAGGAAGGCAAGGGAAAGCAAGGGAAGGCATGGGTAACGGAAGGAACGGCACGGCAAGGGGTAACAAGGCTAAGGCACGACAACGCAGGGCTAGGCAATGCACGGCAAGGCAAGGAAAGGGTAACGCAGGGGAAGGCACGGTCAGGTGAGGCAAGGATAAGGCACGACAATGCAAGGCTAGGCAATGCACGGCAAGGCAAAGAAAGAGTAACGGAAGGAAAGGAAGGCAAGGCAAAGCCAGGCAAGGCAAGTGTAACAAAAGGCACGCAACGGCAAGGGGAAACAAGGCTAAGGAACGACAACACACGGCTAGGAAATGCAAGGCAAGGCAAGTAAAGGGTAACGCAAGGCAAGGCACGGTGAGGCTAGGCAAGGCTAATGCACGACAACGCAAGGCTAGGCAATGCACGACAATGCAAGGAAAGCTTAAAGCAAAGGAAGGCACGGTTAGAAGAGATAAGGCTAAGGCACGACAACGCAAGGCTAGGCAATGCAGGGAAGGCAAGAAAAGAGTAACGGAAGGTAAGGAAGGCAAAGGAAAGCAAGGAAAGGCAATGGTAACGGAAGGAACGGCACGGCAAGGGGAAACAAGTCTAAGGCACGACAACGCACGCTAGGCAATGCACGGCAAGGGAAGGAAAGGGTAACGCATGGGAAAGAACGGTCAGGGGAGGCAAGCCTAAGGCATGACAACGTAAGGCTAGGCAATGCACGGAAAGCAAGCAAAGAGTAACGGAACGCAAGGAAGGCAAGGGAAAGCAAGGGAAGGCAAGGGTAACGGAAGGAACGGCACGGCAAGGGGTAAGAAGGCTAAGGCACGACAACGCAGGGCTAGGCAATGCACGGCAAGGCAAGGAGAGAGTAACGGAAGGAACGGAAGGCAAGGCAAAGCCAGGCACGGCAAGTGTAACAAAAGGCACGCAACGGCAAGGGGAAACAAGGCTAAGGCACGACAACACACGGCTAGGAAATGCACGGCAAGGCAAGGAAAGGGTAACGCAAGGCAAGGCACGGTGAGGCTAGGCAAGGCTAATGCACGACAGCGCAAGGCTAGGCAATGCACGACAATGCAAGTAAAGCTTAAAGCAAAGGAAGGCACGGTCAGAAGAGATAAGGCTAAGGCACGACAACGCAAGGCTAGGCAATGCAGGGAAGGCAAGCAAAGAGTAACGGAAGGTAAGGAAGGCAAAGGAAAGCAAGGAAAGGCAATGGTAACGGAAGGAACGGCACGGTAAGGGGAAACAAGTCTAAGGCACGACAACGCACGCTAGGCAATGCACGGCAAGGGAAGGAAAGGGTAACGCATGGGAAAGAACGGTCAAGGGAGGCAAGGCTAAGGCACGACAACGCAAGGCTTGGCAATGCACGGAAGGCAAGCAAAGAGTAACGGAAGTAAGGAAGGCAAGGGAAAGCAAAGAAAGGCAAGTGTAACGGAAGGAACGGCACGGCAAGGGGAAAAAAGGCTAAGGCACGACAACGCACGGCTAGGCAATGCACGGCAAGGCAAGCAAAGGGTAACGCAAGGCAAGGCACGGTGAGGCTAGACAAGGCTAATGCACGAAAACGCAAGGCTAGGCAATGCACGACAATGCAAGGAAAGCTTAAAGCAAAGGAAGGCAAAGTCAGGCGAGATAAGGCAAAGGCACGACAAAGCAAGGCTAGGCAATTCAGGGAAGGCAAGCAAAGAGTAACGGAAGGTAAGCAAGGCAAGGAAAAGCAAGGAAAGGCAAGGGTAACGGAAGGAACGGCACGGCAAGGGGGAACAAGTCTCAGGCACGACACCGAACGCTAGGCAATGAACGGCAAGGCAAGGAAAGGGTAACGCATGGGAAAGCACGGTCAGGCGAGGCAACGCTAAGGCACGACAACGCAAGGCTAGGCAATGCACGGAAGGCAAGCAAAGAGTAACGGAAGGTAAGGAAGGCAAGGGAAAGCAAGGAAAGGCAAGTGTAACGGAAGGAACGGCACGGCAAGGGGAAACAAGGCTAAGGCACGACAACGCACGATAGGCAATGCACGGCAAGGGAAGGAAAGGTTAACGCATGGGAAAGAACGGTCAGGGGAGGCAAGGCTAAGGCACGACAACGCAAGGCTTGGCAATGCACGGAAGGCAAGCAAAGAGTAACGGAAGTAAGGAAGGCAAGGGAAAGCAAAGAAAGGCAAGTGTAACGGAAGGAACGGCACGGCAAGGGGAAACAAGGCTAAGGCACGACAACGCTCGCTAGGCAATGCACGGCAAGGCAAGAAAAGGGTAACGCATGGGAAAGCACGGTCAAGCGAGGCAAGGCTAAGGCATGACAACGCAAGGCTAGGCAATGCACGGCAAGGCAAGCAAAGGGTAACGCAAGGAAAGGCACGGTGACGCTAGGCAAGGCTAATGCACGAAAACGCAAGGCTAGGCGATGCACGACAATGCAAGGAAAGCTTAAAGCAAAGGAAGGCACGGTCAGGCGAGATAAGGCTAAGGCACGACAACGCAAGGCTAGGCAATGCACGGAAGGCAAGCAAAGAGTAACGGAAGGTAAGGAAGGCAAGGCAAAGCCAGGCAAGGCAAGTGTAACAAAAGGCACGCCACAGCAAGGGGAATCAAGGCGAAGGCACGACAACGCACGGCTAGGCAATGCACGGCAAGGAAAGGAAAGGGTAACGCAAGGCAAGGCACTGTGAGGCTAGGCAAGGCTAATGCACGACAACGCAAGGCTAGGCAATGCACGACAATGCAAGGAAAGCTTAAAGCAAAGGAAGGCACCGTCAGGCGAGATAAGGCTAAGGCACGACAAAGCAAGGCTAGGCAATGCACGGAAGGCAAGCAAAGAGTACCAGAAGGTAAGGAAGGCAAGGGAAAGCAAGGAAAGGCAAGTGTAACGGAAGGAACGGCACGGCAAGGGGAAACAAGGCTAAGGCACGACAACGCACGCTTGGCAATGCACGGCAAGGCAAGGAAAGGGTAACGCATGGGAAAACACGGTCAGGCGAGGCAAGCCTAAGGCATGACAACGCAAGGCTAGGCAATGCACGGAATGCAAGCAAAGAGTAACGGAACGCAAGGAAGGCAAGGGAAAGCAAGGGAAGGCAAGGGTAACGGAAGGAACGGCACGGCAAGGGGTAACAAGGCTAAGGCACGACAACGCAGGGCTAGGCAATGCACGGCAAGGCAAGGAAAGAGTAACGGAAGGAACGGAAGGCAAGGCAAAGCCAGGCAAATCAAGTGTAAGAAAAGGCACGCAACGGCAAGGGGAAACAAGGGTAAGGCACGGCAACACACGGCTAGGAAATGCACGGCAAGGCAAGGAAAGGGTAACGCAAGGCAAGGCACGGTGAGGCTAGGCAAGGCTAATGCACGACAACGCAAGGCTAGGCAATGCACGACAATGCAAGTAAAGCTTAAAGCAAAGGAAGGCACGGTCAGAAGAGATAAGGCTAAGGCACGACAACGCAAGGCTAGCCAATGCAGGGAAGGCAAGCAAAGAGTAACGGAAGGTAAGGAAGGCAAAGGAAAGCAAGGAAAGGCAATGCTAACGGAAGAAACGGCACGGCAAGGGGAAACAAGTCTAAGGCACGACAACGCACGCTAGGCAATGCACGGCAAGGGAAGGAAAGGGTAACGCATGGGAAAGAACGGTCAGGGGGGGCAAGGCTAAGGCACGACAACGCAAGGCTTGGCAATGCACGGAAGGCAAGCAAAGAGTAACGGAAGGTAAGGAAGGCAAGGGAAAGCAAAGAAAGGCAAGTGTAACGGAAGGAACGGCACGGCAAGGGGAAACAAGGCTAAGGCACGACAACGCACGCTAGGCAATGCACGGCAAGGCAAGGAAAGGGTAACGCATGGGAAAGCACGGTCTGGCGAGGCAAGGCTAAGGAAAGCCAACGAAAGTCTAGGCAATGCACGGTAAGCAAGCAAGGAGTAACGGAATGCAAGGAAGGAAAGGGAAAGCAAGGGAAGGCAAGGGTAATGGAAGGAACGGCACGGCAAGGGGTAACAAGGCTAAGGCACGACAACACACGGCTAGGAAATGCACGGCAAGGCAAGGAAAGGGTAACGCAAGGCAAGGCACGGTGAGGCTAGGCAAGGTTAATGCACGACAACCCAAGGCTAGGCAATGCACGACAATGCAAGGAAAGCTTAAAGCAAAGGACGGCACGGTCAGGCGAGATAAGGCTAAGGCACGACAACGCAAGGCTAGGCAATGCAGGGAAGGCAAGCAAAGAGTAACGGAAGGTAAGGAAGGCAAGGGAAAGCAAGGAAAGGCAATGGTAACGGAAGGAACGGCACGGCAAGGGGAAACAAGTCTAAGGCACGACAATGCACGCTAGGCAATGCACGGCAAGGCAAGGAAAGGGTTACGCATGGGAAAGCACGGTCAGGGGAGGCAAGGCTAAGGCACGACAACGCAAGGCTTGGCAATGCACGGAAGGCAAGCAAAGAGTAACGGATGGTAAGGAAGGCAAGGGAAAGTAAAGAAAGGCAAGTGTTACGGAAGGAACGGCACGGCAAGGGGAAACAAGGCTAAGGCACGACAACGCACGCTAGGCAATGCACGGCAAGGCAAGGAAAGGGTAACGCATGGGAAAGCACGGTCAGGCGAGGCAAGGCTAAGGCACGACAACCCAAGGCTAGGCAATGCACGGAAGGCAAGCAAAGAGAAACGGAAGGTAAGGAACGAAAGGGAAAGCAAAGAAAGGCAAGTGTAACGGAAGGAACGGCACGGCAAGGGGAAACAAGGCTAAGGCACGACAACGCACGTCTAGGCAATGCACGGCAAGGCAAGCAAAGGGTAACGCAAGGAAAGGCACGGTGAGGCTAGGCAAGGCTAATGCACGAAAACGCAAGGCTAGGCGATGCACGACAATGCAAGGAAAGCTTAAAGCAAAGGAAGGCAAGGTCAGGCGATATAAGGCTAAGGCACGACAACGCAAGGCTAGGAAATTCAGCGAAGGCAAGCAAAGAGTAACGGAAGGTAAGCAAGGCAAGGAAAAGGAAGGAAAGGCCAGGGTAACGGAAGGAACGGCACGGCACGGGGAAAC
This sequence comes from Macrotis lagotis, assembly GCF_037893015.1. NCBI lineage: Eukaryota > Metazoa > Chordata > Mammalia > Peramelemorphia > Peramelidae > Macrotis > Macrotis lagotis. Next base: position 1,033,038 of record NW_027421908.1, read on the forward strand.
AAGTCTAAGGCACGACACCGAACGCTAGGCAATGAACGGCAAGGCAAGGAAAGGGTAACGCATTTGAAAGCACGGTCAGGCGAGGCAACGCTAAGGCACGACAACGCAAGGCTAGGCAATGCACGGAAGGCAATCAAAGAGTAACGGAAGGTAAGGAAGGCAGGGGAAAGGAAGGAAAGGCAAGTGTAACGGAAGGAACGGCACGGCAAGGGGAAACAAGGCTAAGACACGACAACGCACGGCTAAGCAATGCACGGAAAGGCAAGGAAAGGGTAACGCATGGGAAAGCACGGTCAGGCGATGCAAGGCTAAGGCATGACAACGCAAGGCTAGGCAATGCACGGAAAGTAAGCAAAGAGTAACGGAACGCAAGGAAGGCAAGGGAAAGCAAGGGAAGGCAAGGGTAACGGAAGGAACGGCACGGCAAGGGGTAAGAAGGCTAAGGCACGACAACGCAGGGCTAGGCAATGCACGTCAAGGCAAGGAAAGAGTAACGGAAGGAACGGAAGGCAAGGCAAAGCCAGGCAAGGCAAGTGTAACAAAAGGCACGCAACGGCAAGGGGAAACAAGGCTAAGGCACGACAACACACGGCTAGGAAATGCACGGCAAGGCAAGGAAAGGGTAACGCAAGGCAAGGCACGCTGAGGCTAGGCAAGGCTAATGCACGACAACGCAAGGCTAGGCAATGCACGACAATGCAAGTAAAGCTTAAAGCAAAGGAAGGCACGGTCAGAAGAGATAAGGCTAAGGCACGACAACGCAAGGCTAGGCAATGCAGGGAAGGCAAGCAAAGAGTAACGGAAGGTAAGGAAGGCAAAGGAAAGCAAGGAAAGCCAATGGTAACGGAAGGAACGGCACGGCAAGGGGAAACAAGTCTAAGGCACGACAACGCACGCTAGGCAATGCACGGCAAGGGAAGGAAAGGGTAACGCATGGGAAAGAACGGTCAGGGGAGGCAAGGCTAAGGCACGACAACGCAAGGCTTGGCAATGCACGGCAAGGCAAGGAAAGAGTAACGGAATGCAAGGAAGGAAAGGGAAAGCAAGGGAAGGCAAGGGTAACGGAAGGAACGGCACGGCAAGGGGTAACAAGCCTAAGGCACGTCAACACACGGCTAGGAAATGCACGGTAAGGCAAGGAAAGGGTAACGCAAGGCAAGGCACGGTGAGGCTAGGCAAGGTTAATGAACGACAACGCAAGGCTAGGCAATGCACGACAATACAAGGAAAGCTTAAAGCAAAGGAAGGCACGGTCAGTCGAGATAAGGCTAAGGCACGACAACGCAAGGCTAGGCAATGCACGGAAGGCAAGCAAAGTGTAACGGAAGGTAAGGAAGGCAAGGGAAAGCAAGGGAAGGCAAAGGTAACGGAAGGGACGGCACGGCAAGGGGTAACAAGGCTAAGGCACGACAACGCAGGGCTAGGCAATGCACGGCAAGGCAAGCAAAGAGTAACGGAAGGAAAGGAAGGCAAGGCAAAGCCAGGCAAGGCAAGTGTAACAAAAGGCACGCAACGGCAAGGGGAAACAAGGCTAAGGCACGACAACACACCGCTAGGAAATGCACGGCAAGGCAAGGAAAGGGTAACGCAAGGCAAGGCACGGTGAGGCTAGGCAAGGCTAATGCACGACAACGCAAGGCTAGGCAATGCACGACAATGCAAGTAAAGCTTAAAGCAAAGGAAGGCACGGTCAGGCGAGATAAGGCTAAGGCACGACAACGCAAGGCTAGGCAATGCAGGGAAGGCAAGCAAAGAGTAATGGAAGGTAAGGAAGGCAAGGGAAAGCAAGGAAAGGCAATGGTAACGGACGGAACGGCACGGCAAGGGGAAACAAGTCTAAGGCACGACAACGCACGCTAGGCAATGCACGGCAAGGCAAGGAAAGGGTTACGCATGGGAAAGCACGGTCAGGGGAGGCAAGGCTAAGGCACGACAACGCAAGGCTTGGCAATGCACGGAAGGCAAGCAAAGAGTAACGGATGGTAAGGAAGGCAAGGGAAAGTAAAGAAAGGCAAGTGTTACGGAAGGAACGGCACGGCAAGGGGAAACAAGGCTAAGGCACGACAACGCACGCTAGGCAATGCACGGCAAGGCAAGGAAAGGGTAACGCATGGGAAAGCACGGTCAGGCGAGGCAAGGCTAAGGAAAGCCAACGCAAGGCTAGGCAATGCACGGAAAGCAAGCAAGGAGTAACGGAATGCAAGGAAGGAAAGGGAAAGCAAGGGAAGGCAAGGGTAACGAAAGGAACGGCACGGCAAGGTGTAACAAGGCTAAGGCACGACAACACACGGCTAGGAAATGCACGGCAAGGCAAGGAAAGGGTAACGCAAGGCAAGGCACGGTGAGGCTAGGCAAGGCTAATGCACGACAACGCAAGGCTAGGCAATGCACGACAATGCAAGTAAAGCTTAAAGCAAAGGAAGGCACGGTCAGGCGAGATAAGGCTAAGGCACGACAACGCAGGGCTAGGCAATGCACGGCAAGGCAAGGAAAGGGTAACGCAGGGGAAGGCACGGTCAGGTGAGGCAAGGATAAGGCACGACAATGCAAGGCTAGGCAATGCACGGCAAGGCAAGGAAAGAGTATCGGAAGGAAAGGAAGGCAAGGCAAAGCCAGGCAAGGCAAGTGTAACAAATGGCACGCAACGGCAAGGGGAAACAAGGCTAAGGCACGACAACACACGGCTCGGAAATGCAAGGCAAGGAAAGTAAAGGGTAACGCAAGGCAAGGCACGGTGAGGCTAGGCAAGGCTAATGCACGACAACGCAAGGCTAGGCAATGCACGACAATGCAAGTAAAGCTTAAAGCAAAGGAAGGCTCGGTCAGGCGAGATAAGGCTAAGGCACGACAACGCAAGGCTAGGCAATGCACGGAAGGCAAGCAAAGAGAAACGGAAGGTAAGGAAGGCAAGGGAAAGCAAGGAAAGGCAAGTGTAACGGAAGGAACGGCACGGCAAGGGGAAACAATGCTAAGGAACGACAACGCACGCTAGGCAATGCACGGCAAGGCAAGGAAAGGGTAACGCATGGGAAAGCACGGTCAGGCGAGGCAAGGCTAAGGCACGACAACCCAAGGCTAGGCAATGCACGGAAGGCAAGCAAAGAGAAACGGAAGGTAAGGAACGAAAGGGAAAGCAAAGAAAGGCAAGTGTAACGGAAGGAACGGCACGGCAAGGGGAAAAAAGGCTAAGGCACGACAACGCACGTCTAGGCAATGCACGGCAAGGCAAGCAAAGGGTAACGCAAGGAAAGGCACGGTGAGGCTAGGCAAGGCTAATGCACGAAAACGCAAGGCTAGGCGATGCACGACAATGCAAGGAAAGCTATAAGCAAAGGAAGGCAAGGTCAGGCGATATAAGGCTAAGGCACGACAACGCAAGGCTAGGAAATTCAGGGAAGGCAAGCAAAGAGTAACGGAAGGTAAGCAAGGCAAGGAAAAGGAAGGAAAGGCCAGGGTAACGGAAGGAACGGCACGGCAAGAGGAAACAAGTCTAAGGCACGACACCGAACGCTAGGCAATGAACGGCAAGGCAAGGAAAGGGTAACGCATTTGAAAGCACGGTCAGGCGAGGCAACGCTAAGGCACGACAACGCAAGGCTAGGCAATGCACGGAAGGCAAGCAAAGAGTAACGGAAGGTAAGGAAGGCACGGGAAAGGAAGGAAAGGCAAGTGTAACGGAAGGAACGGCACGGCAAGGGGAAATAAGGCTAAGGCACGACAACGCACGGCTAGGCAATGCACGGAAAGGCAAGGAAAGGGTAACGCATGGGAAAGCACGGTCAGGCGATGCAAGGCTAAGGCATGACAACGCAAGGCTAGGCAATGCACGGAAAGCAAGCAAAGAGTAACGGAACGCAAGGAAGGCAAGGGAAAGCAAGGGAAGGCAAGGGTAACGGAAGGAACGGCACGGCAAGGGGTAAGAAGGCTAAGGCACGGCAACGCAGGGCTAGGCAATGCACGGCAAGTCAAGGAAAGGGTAACGCAGGGGAAGGCACGGTCAGGTGAGGCAAGGATAAGGCACGACAATGCAAGGCTAGGCAATGCACGGCAAGGCAAGGAAAGAGTAACGGAAGGAAAGGAAGGCAAGTCAAAGCCAGGAAAGGCAAGTGTAACAAAAGTCACGCCACGGCAAGGGGAAACAAGGCTAAGGCACGACAACGCACGGCTAGGCAATGCACGGCAAGGCAAGGAAAGGGTAACGCAAGGCAAGGCAAGTGAGGCTAGGCAAGGCTAATGCACGACAACGCAAGGCTAGGCAATGCACGACAATGCAAGGAAAGCTTAAAGCAAAGGAAGGCACGGTCAGGCGAGATAAGGCTAAGGCACGACAACGCAAGGCTAGGCAATGCAGGGAAGGGAAGCAAAGAGTAACGGAAGGTAAGCAAGGCAAGGAAAAGCAAGGAAAGGCAAGGGTAACGGAAGGAACTGCACGGCAAGGGGAAACAAGGCTAAGGCACGGCAACGCAGGCTGGGCAATGCACGGCAAGGCAAGGAAAGGGTAACGCATGGGAAAGCACGTTCAGGCGAGGCAAGGCTAAGGCACGACAACGCAAGGCTAGGCAATGCACGGAAGGCAAGCAAAGAGTAACGGAAGGTAAGGAAGGCAAGGGAAAGCAAAGAAAGGCAAGTGTAACGGAAGGAACGGCACGGCAAGGGGAAACAAGGCTAAGGCACGACAACGCACGCTAGGCAATGCACGGCAAGGCAAGGAAAGGGTAACGCATGGGAAAGCACGGTCAGGCGAGGCAAGCCTAAGGCACGACAATGCAAGGCTAGGCAATGCACGGCAAGGCAAGGAAAGAGTAACGGAAGGAAAGGAAGGCAAGGCAAAGCCAGGCAAGGCAAGTGTAACAAAAGGCACGCAACGGCAAGGGGAAACAAGGCTAAGGCACGACAACACACGGCTAGGAAATGCAAGGCAAGGAAAGTAAAGGGTAACGCAAGGCAAGGCACGGTGAGGCTAGGCAAGGCTAATGCACGACAACGCAAGGCTAGGCAATGCACGACAATGCAAGTAAAGCTTAAAGCAAAGGAAGGCACGGTTAGAAGAGATAAGGCTAAGGCACGACAACGCAAGGCTAGGCAATGCACGGAAGGCAAGAAAAGAGTAACGGAAGGTAAGGAAGGCAAAGGAAAGCAAGGAAAGGCAATGGTAACAGAAGGAACGGCACGGCAAGGGGAAACAAGTCTAAGGCACGACAACGCACGCTAGGCAATGCACGGCAAGGGAAGGAACGGGTAACGCATGGGAAATAACGGTCAGGGGAGGCAAGCCTAAGGCATGACAACGCAAGGCTAGGCAATGCACGGAAAGCAAGCAAAGAGTAACGGAACGCAAGGAAGGCAAGGGAAAGCAAGGGAAGGCAAGGGTAACGGAAGGAACGGCACGACAAGGGGTAAGAAGGCTAAGGCACGACAACGCAGGGCTAGGCAATGCACGGCAAGGCAAGGAAAGAGTAACGGAAGGAAAGGAAGGCAAGGAAAAGCCAGGCAAGGCAAGTGTAACAAAAGGCACGCAACGGCAGGGGGAAACAAGGCTAAGGCACGACAACACACGGCTAGGAAATGCACGGCAAGGCAAGGAAAGGGTAACGCAAGGCAAGGCACGGTGAGGCTAGGCAAGGCTAATGCACGACAACGCAAGGCTAGGCAATGCACGACAATGCAAGTAAAACTTAAAGCAAAGGAAGGCACGGTCAGGCGAGATAAGCCTAAGGCACGACAACGCAAGGCTAGGCAATGCAGGGAAGGCAAGCAAAGAGTAACGGAAGGTAAGGAAGGCAAGGGAAAGCAAGGAAAGGCAATGGTAACGGAAGGAACGGCACGGCAAGGGGAAACAAGTCTAATGCACGACAACGCACGCTAGGCAATGCACGGCAAGGCAAGGAAAGGGTAACGCATGGGAAAGCACGGTCAGGGGAGGAAAGGCTAAGGCACGACAACGCAAGGCTTGGCAATGCACGGAAGGCAAGCAAAGAGTAATGGAAGGTAAGGAAGGCAAGGGAAAGCAAAGAAAGGCAAGTGTAACGGAAGGAACGGCACGGCAAGGGGAAACAAGGCTAAGGCACGACAACGTACGCTAGGCAATGCACGGCAAGCCAAGGAAAGGGTAACGCATGGGAAAGCACGGTCAGGCGAGGCAAGGCTAAGGAAAGCCAACGCAAGGCTAGGCAATGCACGGAAAGCAAGCAAGGAGTAACGGAATGCAAGGAAGGAAAGGGAAAGTAAGGGAAGGCAAGGGTAACGAAAGGAACGGCACGGCAAGGGGTAACAAGGCTAAGGCACGACAACACACGGCTAGGAAATGCACGGCAAGGCAAGGAAAGGGTAACGCAAGGCAAGGCACGGTGAGTCTAGGCAAGGCTAATGCACGACAACGCAAGGCTAGGCAATGCACGGCAAGGCAAGGAAAGGGTAACGCATGGGAAAGCACGGTCAGGGGAGGCAAGGCTAAGGCACGACAACGCAAGGCTAGGCAATGCACGGAAGGCAAGCAAAGAGAAACGGAAGGTAAGGAAGGAAAGGGAAAGCAAAGAAAGGCAAGTGTAACCGAAGGAACGGCACGGCAAGGCGAAAGAAGGCGAAGGCACGACAACGCACGGCTAGGCAATGCACGGCAAGGCAAGCAAAGGGTAACGCAAGGAAAGGCACGGTGAGGCTAGGCAAGGCTAATGCACGAAAACGCAAGGCTAGGCGATGCACGACAATGCAAGGAAAGCTTAAAGCAAAGGAAGGCAAGGTCAGGCGAGATAAGGCTAAGGCACGACAACGCAAGGCTAGGAAATTCAGGGAAGGCAAGCAAAGAGTAACGGAAGGTAAGCAAGGCAAGGAAAAGGAAGGAAAGGCCAGGGTAACGGAAGGAACGGCACGGCAAGGGGAAACAAGTCTAAGGCACGACACCGAACGCTAGGCAATGAAGGGCAAGGCAAGGAAAGGGTAACGCATTTGAAAGCACGGTCAGGCGAGGCAACGCTTAGGCACGACAACGCAAGGCTAGGCAATGCACGGAAGGCAAGCAAAGAGTAACGGAAGGTAAGGAAGGCAAAGGAAAGCAAGGAAAGGCAATGGTAACGGAAGGAACGGCACGGTAAGGGGAAACAAGTCTAAGGCACGACAACGCACGCTAGGCAATGCACGGCAAGGGAAGGAAAGGGTAACGCATGGGAAAGAACGGTCAGGGGAGGCAAGGCTAAGGCACGACAACGCAAGGCTAGGCAATGCACGGCAAGGCAAGGAAAGGGTAACGCAAGGCAAGGCACGGTGAGGCTAGGCACGGCTAATGCACGACAACGCAAGGCTAGGCAATGCACGACAATGCAAGTAAAGCTTAAAGCAAAGGAAGGCACGGTCAGAAGAGATAAGGGTAAGGCACGACAACGCAAGGCTAGGCAATGCAGGGAAGGCAAGCAAAGAGTAACGGAAGGTAAGGAAGGCAAAGGAAAGCAAGGAAAGGCAATGGTAACGGAAGGAACGGCACGGCAAGGGGAAACAAGTCTAAGGCACGACAACGCACGCTAGGCAATGCACGGCAAGGGAAGGAAAGGGTAACGCATGGGAAAGAACGGTCAGGGGAGGCAAGGCTAAGGCACGACAACGCAAGGCTTGGCAATGCACGGAAGGCAAGCAAAGAGTAACGGAATGTAAGGAAGGCAAGGGAAAGCAAGGGAAGGCAAGGGTAACGGAAGGGACGGCACGACAAGGGGTAAGAAGGCTAAGGCACGACAACGCAGGGCTAGGCAATCGGGCACGGCAAGGCAAGCAAAGAGTAACGGAAGGAAAGGAAGGCAAGGCAAAGCCAGGCAAGGCAAGTGTAACAAAAGGCACGCAACGGCAAGGGGAAACAAGGCTAAGGCACGACAACACACGGCTAGGAAATGCACGGCAAGGCAAGGAAAGTGTAACGCAAGGCAAGGCACGGTGAGGCTAGGCAAGGCTAATGCACGACAACGCAAGGCTAGGCAATGCACGACAATGCAAGTAAAGCTTAAAGCAAAGGAAGGCACGGTCAGGCGAGATAAGGCTAAGGCACGACAACGCAAGGCTAGGCAATGCAGGGAAGGCAAGCAAAGAGTAACGGAAGGTAAGGAAGGCAAGGGAAAGCAAGGAAAGGCAATGGTAACGGAAGGAACGGCACGGCAAGGGGAAACAAGTCTAATGCACGACAACGCACGCTAGGCAATGCACGGCAAGGCAAGGAAAGGGTAACGCATGGGAAAGCACGGTCAGGGGAGGCAAGGCTAAGGCACGACAACGCAAGGCTTGGCAATGCACGGAAGGCAAGCAAAGAGTAACGGAACGTAAGGAAGGCAAGGGAAAGCAAGGAAAGGCAAGTGTAACGGACGGAACGGCACGGCAAGGGGAAACAAGCGTAAGGCACGACAACGCACGCTAGGCAATGCACGGCAAGGCAAGGAAAGGGTAACGCATGGGAAAGCACGGTCAGGCGAGGCAAGGCTAAGGAAAGCCAACGCAAGGCTAGGCAATGCACGGAAAGCAAGCAAGGAGTAACGGAATGCAAGGAAGGAAAGGGAAAGCAAGGGAAGGCAAGGGTAACGAAAGAAACGGCACGGCAAGGGGTAACAAGGCTAAGGCACGACAACACACGGCTAGGAAATGCACGGCAAGGCAAGGAAAGGGTAACGCAAGGCAAGGCACGGTGAGGCTAGGCAAGGTTAATGCACGACAACGCAAGGCTAGGCAATGCACGACAATGCAAGGAAAGCTTAAAGCAAAGGAAGGCACGGTCAGGCGAGATAAGGCAAAGGCACGACAACGCAAGGCTAGGCAATGCAGGGAAGGCAAGCAAAGAGTAACGGAAGGTAAGGAAGGCAAGGGAAAGCAAGGAAAGGCAAGTGTAACGGAAGGAACGTCACGGCAAGGGGAAACAATGCTAAGGCACGACAACGCACGCTAGGCAATGCACGGCAAGGCAAGGAAAGGGTAACGCATGGGAAAGCACGGTCAGGGGAGGCAAGGCTAAGGCACGACAACGCAAGGCTAGGCAATGCACGGAAGGCAAGCAAAGAGTAATGGAATGTAAGGAAGGCAAGGGAAAGCAAAGAAAGGCAAGTGTAACGGAAGGAACGGCACGGCAAGCGGAAACAAGGCTAAGGCACGACAACGCACGCTAGGCAATGCACGGCAAGGCAAGGAAAGGGTAACGCATGGGAAAGCACGGTCAGGCGAGGCAAGGCTAAGGAAAGCCAACGCAAGGCTAGGCAATGCACGGAAAGCAAGCAAGGAGTAAAGGAATGCAAGGAAGGAAAGGGAAAGCAAGGGAAGGCAAGGGTAACGGAAGGAACGGCACGGCAAGGGGTAACAAGGCTAAGGCACGACAACACACGGCTAGGAAATGCACGGCAAGGCAAGGAAAGGGTAACGCAAGGCAAGGCACGGTGAGCCTAGGCAAGGTTAATGCACGACAACGGAAGGCTAGGCAATGCACGACAATGCAAGGAAAGCTTAAAGCAAAGGAAGGCACGGTCAGGCGAGATAAGGCTAAGGCACCACAACGCACGCTAGGCAATGCACGGCAAGGCAAGGAAAGGGTAACGCATGGGAATGCACGGTCAGGCGAGGCAAGGCTAATGCACTACAACCCAAGGCTAGGCAATGCACGGAAGGCAAGCAAAGAGTAACGGAAGGTAAGGAAGGCAAGGGAAAGCAAAGAAAGGCAAGTGTAACCGAAGGAACGGCACGGCAAGGGGAAACAAGGCTAAGGCACGACAACGCACGGCTAGGCAATGCACGGCAAGGCAAGGAAAGGGTAACGCAAGGAAAGGCACGGTGAGGCTAGGCAAGGCTAATTCACGAAAACGCAAGGCTAGGCGATGCACGACAATGCAAGGAAAGCTTAAAGCAAAGGAAGGCAAGGTCAGGCGAGATAAGGCTAAGGCACGACAATGCAAGGCTAGGAAATTCAGGGAAGGCAAGCAAAGAGTAACGGAAGGTAAGCAAGGCAAGGAAAAGCACGGAAACGCAAGGGTAAAGGAAGGAACGGCACGGCAAGGGGAAACAAGTCTAAGGCACGACACCGAACGCTAGGCAATGAACGGCAAGGCAAGGAAAGGGTAACGCATTTGAAAGCACGGTCAGGCGAGGCAACGCTAAGGCACGACAACGCAAGGCTAGGCAATGCACGGAAGGCAAGCAAAGAGTAACGGAAGGTAAGGAAGGCAAGGGAAAGGAAGGAAAGGCAAGTGTAACGGAAGGAACGGCACGGCAAGGGGAAACAAGGCTAAGGCACGACAACGCACGCTAGGCAATGCACGGCAAGGCAAGGAAAGGGTAACGCATGGGAAAGCACGGTCAGGCGAGGCAAGCCTAAGGCATGACAACGCAAGGCTAAGCAATGCACGGAAAGCAAGCAAAGAGTAACGGAACGCAAGGAAGGCAAGGGAAAGCAAGGGAAGGCAAGGGTAACGGAAGGAACGGCACGGCAAAGGGTAACAAGGCTACGGCACGACAACGCAGGGCTAGGCAATGCACGGCAAGGCAAGGAAAGGGTAACGCAGGGCAAGGCACGGTCAGGTGAGGCAAGGATAAGGCACGACAATGCAAGGCTAGGCAATGCACGACAACGCAAGGCTAGGCAATGCAGGGAAGGCAAGAAAAGAGTAACGCTAGGTAAGGAAGGCAAAGGAAAGCAAGGAAAGGCAATGGTAACGGAAGGAACGGCACGGCAAGAGGAAACAAGTCTAAGGCTCGACAACGCACGCTAGGCAATGCACGGCAAGGGAAGGAAAGGGTAACGCATGGGAAAGAACGGTCAGGGGAGGCAAGCCTAAGGCATGACAACGCAAGGCTAGGCAATGCACGGAAAGCAATCAAAGAGTAACGGAACGCAAGGAAGGCAAGGGAAAGCAAGGGAAGGCAAGGGTATCGGAAGGGACGGCACGACAAGGGGTAAGAAGGCTAAGGCACGACAACGCAGGGCTAGGCAATGCAAGGCAAGGCAAGCAAAGAGTAACGGAAGGAAAGGAAGGCAAGGCAAAGCCAGGCAAGGCAAGTGTAACAAAAGGCACGCAACGGCAAGGGGAAACAAGGCTAAGGCACGACAACACACGGCTAGGAAATGCACGGCAAGGCAAGGAAAGGGTAACGCAAGGCAAGGCACGGTGAGGCTAGGCAAGGCTAATGCACGACAACGCAAGGCTAGGCAATGCACGACAATGCAAGTAAAGCTTAAAGCAAAGGAAGGCACGGTCAGGCGAGATAAGGCTAAGGCACGACAACGCAAGGCTAGGCAATGCAGGGAAGGCAAGCAAAGAGTAACGGAAGGTAAGGAAGGCAAGGGAAAGCAAGGAAAGGCAATGGTAACGGAAGGAACGGCACGGCAAGGGGAAACAAGTCTAATGCACGACAACGCACGCTAGGCAATGCACGGCAAGGCAAGGAAAGGGTAACGCATGGGAAAGCACGGTCAGGGGAGGCAAGGCTAAGGCACGACAACGCAAGTCTTGGCAATGCACGGAAGGCAAGCAAAGAGTAATGGAAGGTAAGGAAGGCAAGGGAAAGCAAAGAAAGGCAAGTGTAACGGACGGAACGGCACGACAAGGGGAAACAAGCCTAAGGCACGAAAACGCACGCTAGGCAATGCACGGCAAAGCAAGGAAAGGGTAACGCATGGGAAAGCACGGTCAGGCGAGGCAAGGCTAAGGAAAGCCAACGCAAGGCTAGGCAATGCACGGAAAGCAAGCAAGGAGTAACGGAATGCAAGGAAGGAAAGGGAAAGCAAGGGAAGGCAAGGGTAACGAAAGGAACGGCACGGCAAGGGGTAACAAGGCTAAGGCACGACAACACACGGCTAGGAAATGCACGGCAAGGCAAGGAAAGGGTAACGCAAGGCAAGGCACGGTGAGGCTAGGCAAGGTTAATGCACGACAACGCAAGGCTAGGCAATGCACGACAATGCAAGGAAAGCTTAAAGCAAAGGAAGGCACGGTCAGGCGAGATAAGGCTAAGGCACGACAACGCAAGGCTAGGCAATGCAGGGAAGGCAAGCAAAGAGTAACGGAAGGTAAGGAAGGCAAGGGAAAGCAAGGAAAGGCAAGTGTAACGGAAGGAACGGCACGGCAAGGGGAAACAATGCTAAGGCACGACAACGCACGCTAGGCAATGCACGGCAAGGCAAGGAAAGGGTAACGCATGGCAAAGCACGGTCAGGGGAGGCAAGGCTAAGGCACGACAACGCAAGGCTTGGCAATGCACGGAAGGCAAGCAAAGAGTAATGGAAGGTAAGGAAGGCAAGGGAAAGCAAAGAAAGGCAAGTGTAACGGACGGAACGGCACGGCAAGGGGAAACAAGGCTAAGGCACGACAACGCACGCTAGGCAATGCACGGCAAGGCAAGGAAAGGGTAACGCATGGGAAAGCACGGTCAGGCGAGGCAAGGCTAAGGAAAGCCAACGCAAGGCTAGGCAATGCACGGAAAGCAAGCAAGGAGTAACGGAATTCAAGGAAGGAAAGGGAAAGCAAGGGAAGGCAAGGGTAACGAAAGGAACGGCACGGCAAGGGGTAACAAGGCTAAGGCACGACAACACACGGCTAGGAAATGCACGGCAAGGCAAGGAAAGGGTAAGGCAAGGCAAGGCACGGTGAGGCTAGGCAAGGTTAATGCACGACAACGCAAGGCTAGGCAATGCACGACAATGCAAGGAAAGCTTAAAGCAAAGGAAGGCACGGTCAGGCGAGATAAGGCTAAGGCACGACAACGCAAGGCTAGGCAATGCACGGAAGGCAAGCAAAGAGTAACGGAAGGTAAGGAAGGCAAGGGAAAGCAAGGAAAGGCAATGGTAACGGAAGGAACGGCACGGCAAGGGGAAACAAGTCTAATGCACGACAACGCACGCTAGGCAATGCACGGCAAGGCAAGGAAAGGGTAACGCATGGGAAAGCACGGTCAGGGGAGGAAAGGCTAAGGCACGACAACGCAAGGCTTGGCAATGCACGGAAGGCAAGCAAAGAGTAATGGAAGGTAAGGAAGGCAAGGGAACGCAAAGAAAGGCAAGTGTAACGGAAGGAACGGCACGGCAAGGGGAAACAAGGCTAAGGCACGACAACGTACGCTAGGCAATGCACGGCAAGCCAAGGAAAGGGTAACGCATGGGAAAGCACGGTCAGGCGAGGCAAGGCTAAGGAAAGCCAACGCAAGGCTAGGCAATGCACGGAAAGCAAGCAAGGAGTAACGGAATGCAAGGAAGGAAAGGGAAAGTAAGGGAAGGCAAGGGTAACGAAAGGAACGGCACGGCAAGGGGTAACAAGGCTAAGGCACGACAACACACGGCTAGGAAATGCACGGCAAGGCAAGGAAAGGGTAACGCAAGGCAAGGCACGGTGAGGCTAGGCAAGGCTAATGCACGACAACGCAAGGCTAGGCAATGCACGGCAAGGCAAGGAAAGGGTAACGCATGGGAAAGCACGGTCAGGCGAGGCAAGGCTAAGGCACGACAACGCAAGGCTAGGCAATGCACGGAAGGCAAGCAAAGAGAAACGGAAGGTAAGGAAGGAAAGGGAAAGCAAAGAAAGGCAAGTGTAACCGAAGGAACGGCACGGCAAGGGGAAACAAGGCGAAGGCACGACAACGCACGGCTAGGCAATGCACGGCAAGGCAAGCAAAGGGTAACGCAAGGAAAGGCACGGTGAGGCTAGGCAAGGCTAATGCACGAAAACGCAAGGCTAGGCGATGCACGACAATGCAAGGAAAGCTTAAAGCAAAGGAAGGCAAGGTCAGGCGAGATAAGGCTAAGGCACGACAACGCAAGGCTAGGAAATTCAGGGAAGGCAAGCAAAGAGTAACGGAAGGTAAGCAAGGCAAGGAAAAGGAAGGAAAGGCCAGGGTAACGGAAGGAACGGCACGGCAAGGGGAAACAAGTCTAAGGCACGACACCGAACGCTAGGCAATGAAGGGCAAGGCAAGGAAAGGGTAACGCATTTGAAAGCACGGTCAGGCGAGGCAACGCTTAGGCACGACAACGCAAGGCTAGGCAATGCACGGAAGGCAAGCAAAGAGTAACGGAAGGTAAGGAAGGCAAAGGAAAGCAAGGAAAGGCAATGGTAACGGAAGGAACGGCACGGTAAGGGGAAACAAGTCTAAGGCACGACAACGCACGCTAGGCAATGCACGGCAAGGGAAGGAAAGGGTAACGCATGGGAAAGAACGGTCAGGGGAGGCAAGGCTAAGGCACGACAACGCAAGGCTAGGCAATGCACGGCAAGGCAAGGAAAGGGTAACGCAAGGCAAGGCACGGTGAGGCTAGGCAAGGCTAATGCACGACAACGCAAGGCTAGGCAATGCACGACAATGCAAGTAAAGCTTAAAGCAAAGGAAGGCACGGTCAGAAGAGATAAGGCTAAGGCACGACAACGCAAGGCTAGGCAATGCAGGGAAGGCAAGCAAAGAGTAACGGAAGGTAAGGAAGGCAAAGGAAAGCAAGGAAAGCCAATGGTAACGGATGGAACGGCACGGCAAGGGGAAACAAGTCTAAGGCACGACAACGCACGCTAGGCAATGCACGGCAAGGGAAGGAAAGGGTAACGCATGGGAAAGAACGGTCAGGGGAGGCAAGGCTAAGGCACGACAACGCAAGGCTTGGCAATGCACGGAAGGCAAGCAAGGAGTAACGGAATGCAAGGAAGGCAAGGGAAAGCAAGGGAAGGCAAGGGTAACGGAAGGGACGGCACGACAAGGGGTAAGAAGGCTAAGGCACGACAACGCAGGGCTAGGCAATGCACGGCAAGGGAAGCAAAGAGTAACGGAAGGAAAGGAAGGCAAGGCAAAGCCAGGCAAGGCAAGTGTAACAAAAGGTACGCAACGGCAAGGGGAAACAAGGCTAAGGCACGACAACACACGGCTAGGAAATGCACGGCAAGGCAAGGAAAGGGTAACGCAAGGCAAGGCACGGTGAGGCTAGGCAAGGCTAATGCACGACAACGCAAGGATAGGCAATGCACGACAATGCAAGTAAAGCTTAAAGCAAAGGAAGGCACGGTCAGGCGAGATAAGGCTAAGGCACGACAACGCAAGGCTAGGCAATGCAGGGAAGGCAAGCAAAGAGTAACGGAAGGTAAGGAAGGCAAGGGATAGCAAGGAAAGGCAATGGTAACGGAAGGAACGGCACGGTAAGGGGAAACAAGTCTAATGCACGACAACGCACGCTAGGCAATGCACGGCAAGGCAAGGAAAGGGTAACGCATGGGAAAGCACGGTCAGGGGAGGCAAGGCTAAGGCACGACAACGCAAGGCTTGGCAATGCACGGAAGGCAAGCAAAGAGTAATGGAACGTAAGGAAGGCAAGGGAAAGCAAAGAAAGGCAAGTGTAACGGACGGAACGGCACGGCAAGGGGAAACAAGCCTAAGGCACGACAACGCACGCTAGGCAATGCACGGCAAGGCAAGGAAAGGGTAACGCATGGGAAAGCACGGTCAGGCGAGGCAAGGCTAAGGAAAGCCAACGCAAGGCTAGGCAATGCACGGAAAGCAAGCAAGGAGTAACGGAATGCAAGGAAGGAAAGGGAAAGCAAGGGAAGGCAAGGGTAACGAAAGAAACGGCACGGCAAGGGGTAACAAGGCTAAGGCACAACAACACACGGCTAGGAAATGCACGGCAAGGCAAGGAAAGGGTAAGGCAAGGCAAGGCACGGTGAGGCTAGGCAAGGTTAATGCACGACAACGCAAGGCTAGGCAATGCACGACAATGCAAGGAAAGCTTAAAGCAAAGGAAGGCACGGTCAGGCGAGATAAGGCTAAGGCACGACAACGCAAGGCTAGGCAATGCAGGGAAGGCAAGCAAAGAGTAACGGAAGGTAAGGAAGGCAAGGGAAAGCAAGGAAAGGCAAGTGTAACGGAAGGAACGTCACGGCAAGGGGAAACAATGCTAAGGCACGACAACGCACGCTAGGCAATGCACGGCAAGGCAAGGAAAGGGTAACGCATGGGAAAGCACGGTCAGGGGAGGCAAGGCTAAGGCACGACAACGCAAGGCTTGGCAATCCACGGAAGGCAAGCAAAGAGTAATGGAATGTAAGGAAGGCAAGGGAAAGCAAAGAAAGGCAAGTGTAACGGACGGAACGGCACGGCAAGCGGAAACAAGGCTAAGGCACGACAACGCACGCTAGGCAATGCACGGCAAGGCAAGGAAAGGGTAACGCATGGGAAAGCACGGTCAGGCGAGGCAAGGCTAAGGAAAGCCAACGCAAGGCTAGGCAATGCACGGAAAGCAAGCAAGGAGTAAAGGAATGCAAGGAAGGAAAGGGAAAGCAAGGGAAGGCAAGGGTAACGAAAGGAACGGCACGGCAAGGGGTAACAAGGCTAAGGCACGACAACACACGGCTAGGAAATGCACGGCAAAGCAAGGAAAGGGTAACGCAAGGCAAGGCACGGTGAGCCTAGGCAAGGTTAATGCACGACAACGGAAGGCTAGGCAATGCACGACAATGCAAGGAAAGCTTAAAGCAAAGGAAGGCACGGTCAGGCGAGATAAGGCTAAGGCACCACAACGCAAGGCTAGGCAATGCACGGAAGGCAAGCAAAGAGTAACGGAAGGTAAGGAAGGCAAGGGAAAGCAAGGAAAGGCAAGTGTAACGGAAGGAACGGCACGGCAAGGGGAAACAATGCTAAGGCACGACAACGCACGCTAGGCAATGCACGGCAAGGCAAGGAAAGGGTAACGCATGGGAAAGCACGGTCAGGCGAGGCAAGGCTAATGCACTACAACCCAAGGCTAGGCAATGCACGGAAGGCAAGCAAAGAGAAACGGAAGGTAAGGAAGGAAAGGGAAAGCAAAGAAAGGCAAGTGTAACCGAAGGAACGGCACGGCAAGGGGAAACAAGGCTAAGGCACGACAACGCACGGCTAGGCAATGCACGGCAAGGCAAGCAAAGGGTAACGCAAGGAAAGGCACGGTGAGGCTAGGCAAGGCTAATTCACGAAAACGCAAGGCTAGGCGATGCACGACAATGCAAGGAAAGCTTAAAGCAAAGGAAGGCAAGGTCAGGCGAGATAAGGCTAAGGCACGACAATGCATGGCTAGGAAATTCAGGGAAGGCAAGCAAAGAGTAACGGAAGGTAAGCAAGGCAAGGAAAAGGACGGAAACGCCAGGGTAAAGGAAGGAACGGCACGGCAAGGGGAAACAAGTCTAAGGCACGACACCGAACGCTAGGCAATGAAGGGCAAGGCAAGGAAAGGGTAACGCATTTGAAAGCACGGTCAGGCGAGGCAACGCTAAGGCACGACAACGCAAGGCTAGGCAATGCACGGAAGGCAAGCAAAGAGTAACGGAAAGTAAGGAAGGCAAGGGAAAGGAAGGAAAGGCAAGTGTAACGGAAGGAACGGCACGGCAAGGGGAAACAAGGCTAAGGCACGACAACGCACGCTAGGCAATGCACGGCAAGGCAAGGAAAGGGTAACGCATGGGAAAGCACGGTCAGGCGAGGCAAGCCTAAGGCATGACAACGCAAGGCTAAGCAATGCACGGAAAGCAAGCAAAGAGTAACGGAACGCAAGGAAGGCAAGGGAAAGCAAGGGAAGGCAAGGGTAACGGAAGGAACGGCACGGCAAAGGGTAACAAGGCTAAGGCACGACAACGCAGGGCTAGGCAATGCACGGCAAGGCAAGGAAAGGGTAACGCAGGGGAAGGCACGGTCAGGTGAGGCAAGGATAAGGCACGACAATGCAAGGCTAGGCAATGCACGACAACGCAAGGCTAGGCAATGCAGGGAAGGCAAGAAAAGAGTAACGCTAGGTAAGGAAGGCAAAGGAAAGCAAGGAAAGGCAATGGTAACGGAAGGAACGGCACGGCAAGGGGAAACAAGTCTAAGGCTCGACAACGCACGCTAGGCAATGCACGGCAAGGGAAGGAAAGGGTAACGCATGGGAAAGAACGGTCAGGGGAGGCAAGCCTAAGGCATGACAACGCAAGGCTAGGCAATGCACGGAAAGCAATCAAAGAGTAACGGAACGCAAGGAAGGCAAGGGAAAGCAAGGGAAGGCAAGGGTAACGGAAGGGACGGCACGACAAGGGGTAAGAAGGCTAAGGCACGACAACGCAGGGCTAGGCAATGCACGGCAAGGCAAGCAAAGAGTAATGGAAGGAAAGGAAGGCAAGGCAAAGCCAGGCAAGGCAAGTGTAACAAAAGGCACGCAACGGCAAGGGGAAACAAGGCTAAGGCACGACAACACACGGCTAGGAAATGCACGGCAAGGCAAGGAAAGGGTAACGCAAGGCAAGGCACGGTGAGGCTAGGCAAGGCTAATGCACGACAACGCAAGGCTAGGCAATGCACGACAATGCAAGTAAAGCTTAAAGCAAAGGAAGGCACGGTCAGGCGAGATAAGGCTAAGGCACGACAACGCAAGGCTAGGCAATGCAGGGAAGGCAAGCAAAGAGTAACGGAAGGTAAGGAAGGCAAGGGAAAGCAAGGAAAGGCAATGGTAACGGAAGGAACGGCACGGCAAGGGGAAACAAGTCTAATGCACGACAACGCACGCTAGGCAATGCACGGCAAGGCAAGGAAAGGGTAACGCATGGGAAAGCACGGTCAGGGGAGGCAAGGCTAAGGCACGACAACGCAAGGCTTGGCAATGCACGGAAGGCAAGCAAAGAGTAATGGAAGGTAAGGAAGGCAAGGGAAAGCAAAGAAAGGCAAGTGTAACGGACGGAACGGCACGACAAGGGGAAACAAGCCTAAGGCACGACAACGCACGCTAGGCAATGCACGGCAAAGCAAGGAAAGGGTAACGCATGGGAAAGCACGGTCAGGCGAGGCAAGGCTAAGGAAAGCCAACGCAAGGCTAGGCAATGCACGGAAAGCAAGCAAGGAGTAACGGAATGCAAGGAAGGAAAGGGAAAGCAAGGGAAGGCAAGGGTAACGAAAGGAACGGCACGGCAAGGGGTAACAAGGCTAAGGCACGACAACACACGGCTAGGAAATGCACGGCAAGGCAAGGAAAGGGTAACGCAAGGCAAGGCACGGTGAGGCTAGGCAAGGTTAATGCACGACAACGCAAGGCTAGGCAATGCACGACAATGCAAGGAAAGATTAAAGCAAAGGAAGGCACGGTCAGGCGAGATAAGGCTAAGGCACGACAACGCAAGGCTAGGCAATGCAGGGAAGGCAAGCAAAGAGTAACGGAAGGTAAGGAAGGCAAGGGAAAGCAAGGAAAGGCAAGTGTAACGGAAGGAACGGCACGGCAAGGGGAAACAATGCTAAGGCACGACAACGCACGCTAGGCAATGCACGGCAAGGCAAGGAAAGGGTAACGCATGGCAAAGCACGGTCAGGGGAGGCAAGGCTAAGGCACGACAACGCAAGGCTTGGCAATGCACGGAAGGCAAGCAAAGAGTAATGGAAGGTAAGGAAGGCAAGGGAAAGCAAAGAAAGGCAAGTGTAACGGACGGAACGGCACGGCAAGGGGAAACAAGGCTAAGGCACGACAACGCACGCTAGGCAATGCACGGCAAGGCAAGGAAAGGGTAACGCATGGGAAAGCACGGTCAGGCGAGGCAAGGCTAAGGAAAGCCAACGCAAGGCTAGGCAATGCACGGAAAGCAAGCAAGGAGTAACGGAATTCAAGGAAGGAAAGGGAAAGCAAGGGAAGGCAAGGGTAACGAAAGGAGCGGCACGGCAAGGGGTAACAAGGCTAAGGCACGACAACACACGGCTAGGAAATGCACGGCAAGGCAAGGAAAGGGTAAAGCAAGGCAAGGCACGGTGAGGCTAGGCAAGGTTAATGCACGACAACGCAAGGCTAGGCAATGCACGACAATGCAAGGAAAGCTTAAAGCAAAGGAAGGCACGGTCAGGCGAGATAAGGCTAAGGCACGACAACGCAAGGCTAGGCAATGCACGGAAGGCAAGCAAAGAGTAACGGAAGGTAAGGAAGGCAAGGGAAAGCAAGGAAAGGCAAGTGTAACGGAAGGAACGGCACGGCAAGGGGAAACAATGCTAAGGCACGACAACGCACGCTAGGCAATGCACGGCAAGGCAAGGAAAGGGTAACGCATGGGAAAGCACGGTCAGGCGAGGCAAGGGTAAGGCACGACAACCCAAGGCTAGGCAATGCACGGAAGGCAAGCAAAGAGAAACGGAAGGTAAGGAACGAAAGGGAAAGCAAAGAAAGGCAAGTGTAACGGAAGGAACGGCACGGGAAGGGGAAACAAGGCTAAGGCACGACAACGCACGGCTAGGCAATGCACGGCAAGGCAAGCAAAGGGTAACGCAAGGAAAGGCACGGTGAGGCTAGGCAAGGCTAATGCACGAAAACGCAAGGCTAGGCGATGCACGACAATGCAAGGAAAGCTTAAAGCAAAGGAAGGCAAGGTCAGGCGATATAAGGCTAAGGCACGACAACGCAAGGCTAGGAAATTCAGGGAAGGCAAGCAAAGAGTAACGGAAGGTAAGCAAGGCAAGGAAAAGGAAGGAAAGGCCAGGGTAACGGAAGGAACGGCACGGCAAGGGGAAACAAGTCTAAGGCACGACACCGAACGATAGGCAATGAACGGCAAGGCAAGGAAAGGGTAACGCATTTGAAAGCACGGTCAGGCGAGGCAACGCTAAGGCACGACAACGCAAGGCTAGGCAATGCACGGAAGGCAAGCAAAGAGTAACGGAAGGTAAGGAAGGCACGGGAAAGGAAGGAAAGGCAAGTGTAACGGAAGGAACGGCACGGCAAGGGGAAACAAGGCTAAGGCACGACAACGCACGGCTAGGCAATGCACGGAAAGGCAAGGAAAGGGTAACGCATGGGAAAGCACGGTCAGGCGATGCAAGGCTAAGGCATGACAACGCAAGGCTAGGCAATGCACGGAAAGCAAGCAAAGAGTAACGGAACGCAAGGAAGGCAAGGGAAAGCAAGGGAAGGCAAGGGTAACGGAAGGAACGGCACGGCAAAGGGTAACAAGGCTAAGGCACGACAACGCAGGGCTAGGCAATGCACGGCAAGGCAAGGAAAGGGTAACGCAGGGGAAGGCACGGTCAGGTGAGGCAAGGATAAGGCACGACAATGCAAGGCTAGGCAATGCACGACAACGCAAGGCTAGGCAATGCAGGGAAGGCAAGAAAAGAGTAACGCTAGGTAAGGAAGGCAAAGGAAAGCAAGGAAAGGCAATGGTAACGGAAGGAACGGCACGGCAAGGGGAAACAAGTCTAAGGCTCGACAACGCACGCTAGGCAATGCACGGCAAGGGAAGGAAAGGGTAACGCATGGGAAAGAACGGTCAGGGGAGGCAAGCCTAAGGCATGACAACGCAAGGCTAGGCAATGCACGGAAAGCAATCAAAGAGTAACGGAACGCAAGGAAGGCAAGGGAAAGCAAGGGAAGGCAAGGGTAACGGAAGGGACGGCACGACAAGGGGTAAGAAGGCTAAGGCACGACAACGCAGGGCTAGGCAATGCACGGCAAGGCAAGCAAAGAGTAATGGAAGGAAAGGAAGGCAAGGCAAAGCCAGGCAAGGCAAGTGTAACAAAAGGCACGCAACGGCAAGGGGAAACAAGGCTAAGGCACGACAACACACGGCTAGGAAATGCACGGCAAGGCAAGGAAAGGGTAACGCAAGGCAAGGCACGGTGAGGCTAGGCAAGGCTAATGCACGACAACGCAAGGCTAGGCAATGCACGACAATGCAAGTAAAGCTTAAAGCAAAGGAAGGCACGGTCAGGCGAGATAAGGCTAAGGCACGACAACGCAAGGCTAGGCAATGCAGGGAAGGCAAGCAAAGAGTAACGGAAGGTAAGGAAGGCAAGGGAAAGCAAGGAAAGGCAATGGTAACGGAAGGAACGGCACGGCAAGGGGAAACAAGTCTAATGCACGACAACGCACGCTAGGCAATGCACGGCAAGGCAAGGAAAGGGTAACGCATGGGAAAGCACGGTCAGGGGAGGCAAGGCTAAGGCACGACAACGCAAGGCTTGGCAATGCACGGAAGGCAAGCAAAGAGTAATGGAAGGTAAGGAAGGCAAGGGAAAGCAAAGAAAGGCAAGTGTAACGGACGGAACGGCACGACAAGGGGAAACAAGCCTAAGGCACGACAACGCACGCTAGGCAATGCACGGCAAAGCAAGGAAAGGGTAACGCATGGGAAAGCACGGTCAGGCGAGGCAAGGCTAAGGAAAGCCAACGCAAGGCTAGGCAATGCACGGAAAGCAAGCAAGGAGTAACGGAATGCAAGGAAGGAAAGGGAAAGCAAGGGAAGGCAAGGGTAACGAAAGGAACGGCACGGCAAGGGGTAACAAGGCTAAGGCACGACAACACACGGCTAGGAAATGCACGGCAAGGCAAGGAAAGGGTAACGCAAGGCAAGGCACGGTGAGGCTAGGCAAGGTTAATGCACGACAACGCAAGGCTAGGCAATGCACGACAATGCAAGGAAAGATTAAAGCAAAGGAAGGCACGGTCAGGCGAGATAAGGCTAAGGCACGACAACGCAAGGCTAGGCAATGCAGGGAAGGCAAGCAAAGAGTAACGGAAGGTAAGGAAGGCAAGGGAAAGCAAGGAAAGGCAAGTGTAACGGAAGGAACGGCACGGCAAGGGGAAACAATGCTAAGGCACGACAACGCACGCTAGGCAATGCACGGCAAGGCAAGGAAAGGGTAACGCATGGCAAAGCACGGTCAGGGGAGGCAAGGCTAAGGCACGACAACGCAAGGCTTGGCAATGCACGGAAGGCAAGCAAAGAGTAATGGAAGGTAAGGAAGGCAAGGGAAAGCAAAGAAAGGCAAGTGTAACGGACGGAACGGCACGGCAAGGGGAAACAAGGCTAAGGCACGACAACGCACGCTAGGCAATGCACGGCAAGGCAAGGAAAGGGTAACGCATGGGAAAGCACGGTCAGGCGAGGCAAGGCTAAGGAAAGCCAACGCAAGGCTAGGCAATGCACGGAAAGCAAGCAAGGAGTAACGGAATTCAAGGAAGGAAAGGGAAAGCAAGGGAAGGCAAGGGTAACGAAAGGAACGGCACGGCAAGGGGTAACAAGGCTAAGGCACGACAACACACGGCTAGGAAATGCACGGCAAGGCAAGGAAAGGGTAAGGCAAGGCAAGGCACGGTGAGGCTAGGCAAGGTTAATGCACGACAACGCAAGGCTAGGCAATGCACGACAATGCAAGGAAAGCTTAAAGCAAAGGAAGGCACGGTCAGGCGAGATAAGGCTAAGGCACGACAACGCAAGGCTAGGCAATGCACGGAAGGCAAGCAAAGAGTAACGGAAGGTAAGGAAGGCAAGGGAAAGCAAGGAAAGGCAAGTGTAACGGAAGGAACGGCACGGCAAGGGGAAACAATGCTAAGGCACGACAACGCACGCTAGGCAATGCACGGCAAGGCAAGGAAAGGGTAACGCATGGGAAAGCACGGTCAGGCGAGGCAAGGGTAAGGCACGACAACCCAAGGCTAGGCAATGCACGGAAGGCAAGCAAAGAGAAACGGAAGGTAAGGAACGAAAGGGAAAGCAAAGAAAGGCAAGTGTAACGGAAGGAACGGCACGGGAAGGGGAAACAAGGCTAAGGCACGACAACGCACGGCTAGGCAATGCACGGCAAGGCAAGCAAAGGGTAACGCAAGGAAAGGCACGGTGAGGCTAGGCAAGGCTAATGCACGAAAACGCAAGGCTAGGCGATGCACGACAATGCAAGGAAAGCTTAAAGCAAAGGAAGGCAAGGTCAGGCGATATAAGGCTAAGGCACGACAACGCAAGGCTAGGAAATTCAGGGAAGGCAAGCAAAGAGTAACGGAAGGTAAGCAAGGCAAGGAAAAGGAAGGAAAGGCCAGGGTAACGGAAGGAACGGCACGGCAAGGGGAAACAAGTCTAAGGCACGACACCGAACGATAGGCAATGAACGGCAAGGCAAGGAAAGGGTAACGCATTTGAAAGCACGGTCAGGCGAGGCAACGCTAAGGCACGACAACGCAAGGCTAGGCAATGCACGGAAGGCAAGCAAAGAGTAACGGAAGGTAAGGAAGGCACGGGAAAGGAAGGAAAGGCAAGTGTAACGGAAGGAACGGCACGGCAAGGGGAAACAAGGCTAAGGCACGACAACGCACGGCTAGGCAATGCACGGAAAGGCAAGGAAAGGGTAACGCATGGGAAAGCACGGTCAGGCGATGCAAGGCTAAGGCATGACAACGCAAGGCTAGGCAATGCACGGAAAGCAAGCAAAGAGTAACGGAACGCAAGGAAGGCAAGGGAAAGCAAGGGAAGGCAAGGGTAACGGAAGGAACGGCACGGCAAGGGGTAAGAAGGCTAAGGCACGGCAACGCAGGGCTAGGCAATGCACGGCAAGGCAAGGAAAGGGTAACGCAGGGGAAGGCACGGTGAGGCTAGGCAAGGATAAGGCACGACAATGCAAGGCTAGGCAATGCACGACAACGCAAGGCTAGGCAATACAGGGAAGGCAAGAAAAGAGTAACGCTAGGTAAGGAAGGCAAAGGAAAGCAAGGAAAGGCAATGGTAACGGAAGGAACGGCACGGCAAGGGGAAACAAGTCTAAGGCTCGACAACGCACGCTAGGCAATGCACGGCAAGGGAAGGAAAGGGTAACGCATGGGAAAGAACGGTCAGGGGAGGCAAGCCTAAGGCATGACAACGCAAGGCTAGGCAATGCACGGAAAGCAATCAAAGAGTAACGGAACGCAAGGAAGGCAAGGGAAAGCAAGGGAAGGCAAGGGTAACGGAAGGGACGGCACGACAAGGGGTAAGAAGGCTAAGGCACGACAACGCAGGGCTAGGCAATGCACGGCAAGGCAAGCAAAGAGTAATGGAAGGAAAGGAAGGCAAGGCAAAGCCAGGCAAGGCAAGTGTAACAAAAGGCACGCAACGGCAAGGGGAAACAAGGCTAAGGCACGACAACACACGGCTAGGAAATGCACGGCAAGGCAAGGAAAGGGTAACGCAAGGCAAGGCACGGTGAGGCTAGGCAAGGCTAATGCACGACAACGCAAGGCTAGGCAATGCACGACAATGCAAGTAAAGCTTAAAGCAAAGGAAGGCACGGTCAGGCGAGATAAGGCTAAGGCACGACAACGCAAGGCTAGGCAATGCAGGGAAGGCAAGCAAAGAGTAACGGAAGGTAAGGAAGGCAAGGGAAAGCAAGGAAAGGCAATGGTAACGGAAGGAACGGCACGGCAAGGGGAAACAAGTCTAATGCACGACAACGCACGCTAGGCAATGCACGGCAAGGCAAGGAAAGGGTAACGCATGGGAAAGCACGGTCAGGGGAGGCAAGGCTAAGGCACGACAACGCAAGGCTTGGCAATGCACGGAAGGCAAGCAAAGAGTAATGGAAGGTAAGGAAGGCAAGGGAAAGCAAAGAAAGGCAAGTGTAACGGACGGAACGGCACGACAAGGGGAAACAAGCCTAAGGCACGACAACGCACGCTAGGCAATGCACGGCAAAGCAAGGAAAGGGTAACGCATGGGAAAGCACGGTCAGGCGAGGCAAGGCTAAGGAAAGCCAACGCAAGGCTAGGCAATGCACGGAAAGCAAGCAAGGAGTAACGGAATGCAAGGAAGGAAAGGGAAAGCAAGGGAAGGCAAGGGTAACGAAAGGAACGGCACGGCAAGGGGTAACAAGGCTAAGGCACGACAACACACGGCTAGGAAATGCACGGCAAGGCAAGGAAAGGGTAACGCAAGGCAAGGCACGGTGAGGCTAGGCAAGGTTAATGCACGACAACGCAAGGCTAGGCAATGCACGACAATGCAAGGAAAGATTAAAGCAAAGGAAGGCACGGTCAGGCGAGATAAGGCTAAGGCACGACAACGCAAGGCTAGGCAATGCAGGGAAGGCAAGCAAAGAGTAACGGAAGGTAAGGAAGGCAAGGGAAAGCAAGGAAAGGCAAGTGTAACGGAAGGAACGGCACGGCAAGGGGAAACAATGCTAAGGCACGACAACGCACGCTAGGCAATGCACGGCAAGGCAAGGAAAGGGTAACGCATGGCAAAGCACGGTCAGGGGAGGCAAGGCTAAGGCACGACAACGCAAGGCTTGGCAATGCACGGAAGGCAAGCAAAGAGTAATGGAAGGTAAGGAAGGCAAGGGAAAGCAAAGAAAGGCAAGTGTAACGGACGGAACGGCACGGCAAGGGGAAACAAGGCTAAGGCACGACAACGCACGCTAGGCAATGCACGGCAAGGCAAGGAAAGGGTAACGCATGGGAAAGCACGGTCAGGCGAGGCAAGGCTAAGGAAAGCCAACGCAAGGCTAGGCAATGCACGGAAAGCAAGCAAGGAGTAACGGAATTCAAGGAAGGAAAGGGAAAGCAAGGGAAGGCAAGGGTAACGAAAGGAACGGTACGGCAAGGGGTAACAAGGCTAAGGCACGACAACACACGGCTAGGAAATGCACGGCAAGGCAAGGAAAGGGTAAGGCAAGGCAAGGCACGGTGAGGCTAGGCAAGGTTAATGCACGACAACGCAAGGCTAGGCAATGCACGACAATGCAAGGAAAGCTTAAAGCAAAGGAAGGCACGGTCAGGCGAGATAAGGCTAAGGCACGACAACGCAAGGCTAGGCAATGCACGGAAGGCAAGCAAAGAGTAACGGAAGGTAAGGAAGGCAAGGGAAAGCAAGGAAAGGCAAGTGTAACGGAAGGAACGGCACGGCAAGGGGAAACAATGCTAAGGCACGACAACGCACGCTAGGCAATGCACGGCAAGGCAAGGAAAGGGTAACGCATGGGAAAGCACGGTCAGGCGAGGCAAGGGTAAGGCACGACAACCCAAGGCTAGGCAATGCATGGAAGGCAAGCAAAGAGAAACGGAAGGTAAGGAACGAAAGGGAAAGCAAAGAAAGGCAAGTGTAACGGAAGGAACGGCACGGGAAGGGGAAACAAGGCTAAGGCACGACAACGCACGGCTAGGCAATGCACGGCAAGGCAAGCAAAGGGTAACGCAAGGAAAGGCACGGTGAGGCTAGGCAAGGCTAATGCACGAAAACGCAAGGCTAGGCGATGCACGACAATGCAAGGAAAGCTTAAAGCAAAGGAAGGCAAGGTCAGGCGATATAAGGCTAAGGCACGACAACGCAAGGCTAGGAAATTCAGGGAAGGCAAGCAAAGAGTAACGGAAGGTAAGCAAGGCAAGGAAAAGGAAGGAAAGGCCAGGGTAACGGAAGGAACGGCACGGCAAGGGGAAACAAGTCTAAGGCACGACACCGAACGATAGGCAATGAACGGCAAGGCAAGGAAAGGGTAACGCATTTGAAAGCACGGTCAGGCGAGGCAACGCTAAGGCACGACAACGCAAGGCTAGGCAATGCACGGAAGGCAAGCAAAGAGTAACGGAAGGTAAGGAAGGCACGGGAAAGGAAGGAAAGGCAAGTGTAACGGAAGGAACGGCACGGCAAGGGGAAACAAGGCTAAGGCACGACAACGCACGGCTAGGCAATGCACGGAAAGGCAAGGAAAGGGTAACGCATGGGAAAGCACGGTCAGGCGATGCAAGGCTAAGGCATGACAACGCAAGGCTAGGCAATGCACGGAAAGCAAGCAAAGAGTAACGGAACGCAAGGAAGGCAAGGGAAAGCAAGGGAAGGCAAGGGTAACGGAAGGAACGGCACGGCAAGGGGTAAGAAGGCTAAGGCACGGCAACGCAGGGCTAGGCAATGCACGGCAAGGCAAGGAAAGGGTAACGCAGGGGAAGGCACGGTGAGGCTAGGCAAGGCTAATGCACGACAACGCAAGGCTAGGCAATGCACGACAATGCAAGGAAAGCTTAAAGCAAAGGAAGGCACGGTCAGGCGAGATAAGGCTAAGGCACGACAACGCAAGGCTAGGCAATGCAGGGAAGGGAAGCAAAGAGTAACGGAAGGTAAGCAAGGCAAGGAAAAGCAAGGAAAGGGAAGGGTAACGGAAGGAACTGCACGGCAAGGGGAAACAAGGCTAAGGCACGGCAACGCAGGCTGGGCAATGCACGGCAAGGCAAGGAAAGGGTAACGCATGGGAAAGCACGTTCAGGCGAGGCAAGGTTAAGGCACGACAACGCAAGGCTTGGCAATGCACGGAAGGCAAGCAAAGAGTAACGGAAGGTAAGGAAGGCAAGGGAAAGCAAAGAAAGGCAAGTGTAACGGAAGGAACGGCACGGCAAGGGGAAACAAGGCTAAGGCACGACAAATCACGCTAGGCAATGCACGGCAAGGCAAGGAAAGGGTAACGCATGGGAAAGCACGGTCAGGCGAGGCAAGCCTAAGGCATGACAACGCAAGGCTAGGCAATGCACGGAAAGCAAGCAAAGAGTAACGGAACAGAAGGAAGGCAAGGGAATGCAAGGGTAACGGAAGGAACGGCACGGCAAGGGATAACAAGGCTTAGGCACGACAACGCAAGGCTAGGCAATGCACGGCAAGGCAAAGAAAGGGTAACGCAGGGGAAGGCACGGTCAGGTGAGGCAAGGATAAGGCACGACAATGCAAGGCTAGGCAATGCACGGCAAGGCAAGGAAAGAGTAACGGAAGGAAAGGAAGGCAAGGCAAAGCCAGGCAAGGCAAGTGTAACAAAAGGCACGCAACGGCAAGGGGAAACAAGGCTAAGGCACGACAACACACGGCTAGGAAATGCAAGGCAAGGAAAGTAAAGGGTAACGCAAGGCAAGGCACGGTGAGGCTAGGCAAGGCTAATGCACGACAACGCAAGGCTAGGCAATGCACGACAATGCAAGTAAAGCTTAAAGCAAAGGAAGGCACGGTTAGAAGAGATAAGGCTAAGGCACGACAACGCAAGGCTAGGCAATGCACGGAAGGCAAGAAAAGAGTTACGGAAGGTAAGGAAGGCAAAGGAAAGCAAGGAAAGGCAATGGTAACGGAAGGAACGGCACGGCAAGGGGAAACAAGGCTAAGGCACGACAACGCACGCTAGGCAATGCACGGCAAGGGAAGGAAAGGGTAACGCATGGGAAAGAACGGTCAGGGGAGGCAAGCCTAAGGCATGACAACGCAAGGCCAGGCAATGCACGGAAAGCAAGCAAAGAGTAACGGAACGCAAGGAAGGCAAAGGAAAGCAAGGGAAGGCAAGGGTAACGGAAGGAACGGCACGACAAGGGGTAAGAAGGCTAAGGCACGACAACGCAGGGCTAGGCAATGCACGGCAAGGCAAGCAAAGAGTAACGGAAGGAAAGGAAGGCAAGGCAAAGCCAGGCAAGGCAAGTGTAACAAAAGGCACGCAACGGCAAGGGGAAACAAGGCTAAGGCACGACAACACACGGCTAGGAAATGCACGGCAAGGCAAGGAAAGGGTAACGCAAGGCAAGGCACGGTGAGGCTAGGCAAGGCTAATGCACGACAACGCAAGGCTAGGCAATGCACGACAATGCAAGTAAAGCTTAAAGCAAAGGAAGGCACGGTCAGAAGAGATAAGGCTAAGGCACGACAACGCAAGGCTAGGCAATGCAGGGAAGGCAAGCAAAGAGTAATGGAAGGTAAGGAAGGCAAGGGAAAGCAAGGAAAGGCAATGGTAACGGAAGGAACGGCACGGCAAGGGGAAACAAGTCTAATGCACGACAACGCACGCTAGGCAATGCACGGCAAGGCAAGGAAACGGTAACGCATGGGAAAGCACGGTCAGGGGAGGGAAGGCTAAGGCACGACAACGCAAGGCTTGGCAATGCACGGAAGGCAACCAAAGAGTAATGGAAGGTAAGGAAGGCAAGGGAAAGCAAAGAAAGGCAATTGTAACGGAAGGAACGGCACGGCAAGGGGAAACAAGGCTAAGGCACGACACCGTACGCTAGGCAATGCACGGCAAGCCAAGGAAAGGGTAACGCATGGGAAAGCACGGTCAGGCGAGGCAAGGCTAAGGAAAGCCAACGCAAGGCTAGGCAATGCACGGAAAGCAAGCAAGGAGTAACGGAAGGCAAGGAAGGAAAGGGAAAATAAGGGAAGGCAAGGGTAACGAAAGGAACGGCACGGCAAGGGGTAACAAGGCTAAGGCACGACAACACACGGCTAGGAAATGCACGGCAAGGCAAGGAAAGGGTAACGCAAGGCAAGGCACGGTGAGGCTAGGCAAGGCTAATGCACGACAACGCAAGGCTAGGCAATGCACGGCAAGGCAAGGAAAGGGTAACGCATGGGAAAGCACGGTCAGGCGAGGCAAGGCTAAGGCACGACAACGCAAGGCTAGGCAATGCACGGAAGGCAAGCAAAGAGAAACGGAAGGTAAGGAAGGAAAGGGAAAGCAAAGAAAGGCAAGTGTAACCGAAGGAACGGCACGGCAAGGGGAAACAAGGCTAAGGCACGACAACGCACGGCTAGGCAATGCACGGCAAGGCAAGCAAAGGGTAACGCAAGGAAAGGCACGGTGAGGCTAGGCAAGGCTAATGCACGAAAACGCAAGGCTAGGCGATGCACGACCATGCAAGGAAAGCTTAAAGCAAAGGAAGGCAAGGTCAGGCGAGATAAGGCTAAGGCACGACAACGCAAGGCTAGGAAATTCAGGGAAGGCAAGCAAAGAGTAACGGAAGGTAAGCAAGGCAAGGAAAAGGAAGGAAAGGCCAGGGTAACGGAAGGAACGGCACGGCAAGGGGAAACAAGTCTAAGGCACGACACCGAACGCTAGGCAATGAAGGGCAAGGCAAGGAAAGGGTAACGCATTTGAAAGCACGGTCAGGCGAGGCAACGCTTAGGCACGACAACGCAAGGCTAGGCAATGCACGGAAGGCAAGCAAAGAGTAACGGAAGGTAAGGAAGGCAAGGGAAAGGAAGGAAAGGCAAGTGTAACGGAAGGAACGGCACGGCAAGGGGAAACAAGGCTAAGGCACGACAACGCACGCTAGGCAATGCACGGCAAGGCAAGGAAAGGGTAACGCATGGGAAAGCACGGTCAGGCGAGGCAAGCCTAAGGCATGACAACGCAAGGCTAAGCAATGCACGGAAAGCAAGCAAAGAGTAACGGAACGCAAGGAAGGCAAGGGTAACGGAAGGAACGGCACGGCAAGGGGTAACAAGGCTAAGGCACGACAACGCAGGGCTAGGCAATGCACGGCAAGGCAAGGAAAGGGTAACGCAGGGGAAGGTTACGGTCAGGTGAGGCAAGGATAAGGCACGACAATGCAAGGCTAGGCAATGCACGGCAAGGCAAAGAAAGAGTAACGGAAGGAACGGAAGGCAAGGCAAAGCCAGGCACGGCAAGTGTAACAAAAGGCACGCAACGGCAAGGGGAAACAAGGCTAAGGCACGACAACACACGGCTAGGAAATGCACGGCAAGGCAAGGAAAGGGTAACGCAAGGCAAGGCACGGTGAGGCTAGGCAAGGCTAATGCACGACAACGCAAGGCTAGGCAATGCACGACAATGCAAGTAAAGCTTAAAGCAAAGGAAGGCACGGTCAGAAGAGATAAGGCTAAGGCACGACAACGCAAGGCTAGGCAATGCAGGGAAGGCAAGCAAAGAGTAACGGAAGGTAAGGAAGGCAAAGGAAAGCAAGGAAAGGCAATGGTAACGGAAGGAACGGCACGGTAAGGGGAAACAAGTCTAAGGCACGACAACGCACGCTAGGCAATGCACGGCAAGGGAAGGAAAGGGTAACGCATGGGAAAGAACGGTCAGGGGAGGCAAGGCTAAGGCACGACAACGCAAGGCTAGGCAATGCACGACAATGCAAGGAAAGCTTAAAGCAAAGGAAGGCAAGGTCAATCGAGATAAGGCAAAGGCACGACAACGCAAGGCTAGGCAATTCAGGGAAGGCAAGCAAAGAGTAACGGAAGGTAAGGAAGGCAAGGAAAAGCAAGGAAAGGCAAGGGTAACGGAAGGAACGGCACGGCAAGGGGGAACAAGTCTCAGGCACGACACCGAACGCTAGGCAATGAACGGCAAGGCAAGGAAAGGGTAACGTATGGGAAAGCACGGTCAGGCAAGGCAAGGCTAAGGCACGACAACGCAAGGCTAGGCAATGCACGGAAGGCAAGCAAAGAGTAACGGAAGGTAAGGAAGGCAAGGGAAAGCAAGGAAAGGCAAGTGTAACGGAAGGAACGGCACGGCAAGGGGAAACAAGGCTAAGGCACGACAACGCACGCTAGGCAATGCACGGCAAGGCAAGGAAAGGGTAACGCATGGGAAAGCACGCTCAGGCGAAGCAAGGCTAAGGCGTGACAACGCAAGGCTAGGCAATGCACGGAAAGCAAGCAAAGAGTAACGGAACGCAAGGAAGGCAAGGGAAAGCAAGGGAAGGCAAGGGTAACGGAAGGAACGGCACGGCAAGGGGTAAGAAGGCTAAGGCACGACAACGCAGGGCTAGGCAATGCACGGCAAGGCAAGGAACGGGTAACGCAGGGGAAGGCACGGTCAGGTGAGGCAACGATAAGGCACGACAATGCAAGGCTAGGCAATGCACGGCAAGGCAAGGAAAGAGTAACGGAAGGAAAGGAAGGCAAGGCAAAGCCAGGCAAGGCAAGTGTAACCGAAGGAACGGCACGGCAAGGGGAAACAAGGCTAAGGCACGACAACGCACGGCTAGGCAATGCACGGCAAGGCAAGCAAAGGGTAACGCAAGGAAAGGCACGGTGAGGCTAGGCAAGGCTAATGCACGAAAACGCAAGGCTAGGCGATGCACGACAATGCAAGGAAAGCTTAAAGCAAAGGAAGGCAAGGTCAGGCGAGATAAGGCTAAGGCACGACAACGCAAGGCTAGGAAATTCAGGGAAGGCAAGCAAAGAGTAACGGAAGGTAAGCAAGGCAAGGAAAAGGACGGAAAGGCCAGGGTAACGGAAGGAACGGCATGGCAAGGGGAAACAAGGCTAAGGCACGACAACGCACGCTAGGCAATGCACGGCAAGGCAAGGAAAGGGTAACGCATGGGAAAGCACGGTCAGGCGAGGCAAGCCTAAGGCATGACAACGCAAGGCTAAGCAATGCACGGAAAGCAAGCAAAGAGTAACGGAACGCAAGGAAGGCAAGGGAAAGCAAGGGAAGGCAAGGGTAACGGAAGGAACGGCACGGCAAGGGGTAACAAGGCTAAGGCACGACAACGCAGGGCTAGGCAATGCACGGCAAGGCAAGGAAAGGGTAACGCAGGGGAAGGCACGGTCAGGTGAGGCAAGGATAAGGCACGACAATGCAAGGCTAGGCAATGCACGACAACGCAAGGCTAGGCAATGCAGGGAAGGCAAGAAAAGAGTAACGGAAGGTAAGGAAGGCAAAGGAAAGCAAGGAAAGGCAATGGTAACGGAAGGAACGGCACGGCAAGGGGAAACAAGTCTAAGGCACGACAAGGCACGCTAGGCAATGCACGGCAAGGGAAGGAAAGGGTAACGCATGGGAAAGAACGGTCAGGGGAGGCAAGCCTAAGGCATGACAACGCAAGGCTAGGCAATGCACGGAAAGCAAGCAAAGAGTAACGGAACGCAAGGAAGGCAAGGGAAAGCAAGGGAAGGCAAGGGTAACGGAAGGGACGGCACGACAAGGGGTAAGAAGGCTAAGGCACGACAACGCAGGGCTAGGCAATGCACGGCAAGGCAAGCAAAGAGTAACGGAAGGAAAGGAAGGCAAGGCAAAGCCAGGCAAGGCAAGTGTAACAAAAGGCACCCAACGGCAAGGGGCAACAAGGCTAAGGCACGACAACACACGGCTAGGAAATGCACGGCAAGGCAAGGAAAGGGTAAGGCAAGGCAAGGCACGGTGAGGCTAGGCAAGGTTAATGCACGACAACGCAAGGCTAGGCAATGCACGACAATGCAAGGAAAGCTTAAAGCAAAGGAAGGCACGGTCAGGCGAGATAAGGCTAAGGCACGACAACGCAAGGCTAGGCAATGCACGGAAGGCAAGCAAAGAGTAACGGAAGGTAAGGAAGGCAAGGGAAAGCAAGGAAAGGCAAGTGTAACGGAAGGAACGGCACGGCAAGGGGAAACAATGCTAAGGCACGACAACGCACGCTAGGCAATGCACGGCAAGGCAAGGAAAGGGTAACGCATGGGAAAGCACGGTCAGGCGAGGCAAGGCTAAGGCACGACAACCCAAGGCTAGGCAATGCACGGAAGGCAAGCAAAGAGAAACGGAAGGTAAGGAACGAAAGGGAAAGCAAAGAAAGGCAAGTGTAACGGAAGGAACGGCACGGCAAGGGGAAACAAGGCTAAGGCACGACAACGCACGGCTAGGCAATGCACGGCAAGGCAAGCAAAGGGTAACGCAAGGAAAGGCACGGTGAGGCTAGGCAAGGCTAATGCACGAAAACGCAAGGCTAGGCGATGCACGACAATGCAAGGAAAGCTTAAAGCAAAGGAAGGCAAGGTCAGGCGATATAAGGCTAAGGCACGACAACGCAAGGCTAGGAAATTCAGGGAAGGTAAGCAAAGAGTAACGGAAGGTAAGCAAGGCAAGAAAAAGGAAGGAAAGGCCAGGGTAACGGAAGGAACGGCACGGCAAGGGGAAACAAGTCTAAGGCACGACACCGAACGCTAGGCAATGAACGGCAAGGCAAGGAAAGGGTAACGCATTTGAAAGCACGGTCAGGCGAGGCAACGCTAAGGCACGACAACGCAAGGCTAGGCAATGCACGGAAGGCAAGCAAAGAGTAACGGAAGGTAAGGAAGGCAAGGGAAAGGAAGGAAAGGCAAGTGTAACGGAAGGAACGGCACGGCAAGGGGAAACAAGGCTAAGGCACGACAACGCACGGCTAGGCAATGCACGGAAAGGCAAGGAAAGGGTAACGCATGGGAAAGCACGGTCAGGCGATGCAAGGCTAAGGCATGACAACGCAAGGCTAGGCAATGCACGGAAAGCAAGCAAAGAGTAACGGAAGGAAAGGAAGGCAAGTCAAAGCCAGGAAAGGCAAGTGTAACAAAAGGCACGCCACGGCAAGGGGAAACAAGGCTAAGGCACGACAACGCACGGCTAGGCAATGCACGGCAAGGCAAGGAAAGGGTAACGCAAGGCAAGGCACGGTGAGGCTAGGCAAGGCTAATGCACGACAACGCAAGGCTAGGCAATGCACGAAAATGCAAGGAAAGCTTAAAGCAAAGGAAGGCACGGTCAGGCGAGATAAGGCTAAGGCACGACAACGCAAGGCTAGGCAATGCAGGGAAGGGAAGCAAAGAGTAACGGAAGGTAAGCAAGGCAAGGAAAAGCAAGGAAAGGCAAGGGTAACGGAAGGAACTGCACGGCAAGGGGAAACAAGGCTAAGGCACGGCAACGCAGGCTGGGCAATGCACAGCAAGGCAAGGAAAGGGTAACGCATGGGAAAGCACGTTCAGGCGAGGCAAGGCTAAGGCACGAAAACGCAAGGCTTGGCAATGCACGGAAGGCAAGCAAAGAGTAACGGAAGGTAAGGAAGGCAAGGGAAAGCAAAGAAAGGCAAGTGTAACGGAAGGAACGGCACGGCAAGGGGAAACAAGGCTAAGGCACGACAACGCACGCTAGGCAATGCACGGCAAGGCAAGGAAAGGGTAACGCATGGGAAAGCACGGTCAGGCGAGGCAAGCCTAAGGCATGACAACGCAAGGCTAAGCAATGCACGGAAAGCAAGCAAAGAGTAACGGAACGCAAGGAAGGCAAGGGAAAGCAAGGGAAGGCAAGGGTAACGGATGGAACGGCACGGCAAGGGGTAACAAGGCTAAGGCACGGCAAGGCAGGGCTAGGCAATGCACGGCAAGGCAAGGAAAGGGTAACGCAGGGGAAGGCACGGTCAGGTGAGGCAAGGATAAGGCACGACAATGCAAGGCTAGGCAATGCACGGCAAGGCAAGGAAAGAGTAACGGAAGGAAAGGAATGCAAGGCAAAGCCAGGCAAGGCAAGTGTAACAAAAGGCACGCAACGGCAAGGGGAAACAAGGCTAAGGAACGACAACACTCGGCTAGGAAATGCAAGGCAAGGCAAGTAAAGGGTAACCCAAGGCAAGGCACGGTGAGGCTAGGCAAGGCTAATGCACGACAACGCAAGGCTAGGCAATGCACGACAATGCAAGTTAAGCTTAAAGCAAAGGAAGGCACGGTTAGAAGAGATAAGGCTAAGGCACGACAACGCAAGGCTAGGCAATGCAGGGAAGGCAAGAAAAGAGTAACGGAAGGTAAGGAAGGCAAAGGAAAGCAAGGAAAGGCAATGGTAACGGAAGGAACGGCACGGCAAGGGGAAACAAGTCTAAGGCACGACAACGCACGCTAGGCAATGCACGGCAAGGGAAGGAAAGCGTAACGCATGGGAAAGAACGGTCAGGGGAGGTAAGCCTAAGGCATGACAACGCAAGGCTAGGCAATGCACGGAAAGCAAGCAAAGAGTAACGGAACGCAAGGAAGGCAAGGGAAAGCAAGGGAAGGCAAGGGTAACGGAAGGAACGGCACGGCAAGGGGTAAGAAGGCTAAGGCACGACAACGCAGGGCTAGGCAATGCACGGAAAGGCAAGGAAAGAGTAACGGAAGGAACGGAAGTCAAAGCAAAGCCAGGCACGGCAAGTGTAACAAAAGGCACGCAACGGCAAGGGGAAACAAGGCTAAGGCACTACAACACACGGCTAGGAAATGCACGGCAAGGCAAGGAAAGGGTAACACAAGGCAAGGCACGGTGAGGCTAGGCAAGGCTAATGCACGACAACGCAAGGCTAGGCAATGCACGACAATGCAAGTAAAGCTTAAAGCAAAGGAAGGCACGGTCAGAAGAGATAAGGCTAAGGCACGACAACGCAAGGCTAGGCAATGCAGGGAAGGCAAGCAAAGAGTAACGGAAGGTAAGGAAGGCAAGGAAAGCAAGGAAAGGCAATGGTAACGGAAGGAACGGCACGGTAAGGGGAAACAAGTCTAAGGCACGACAACGCACGCTAGGCAATGCACGGCAAGGGAAGGAAAGGGTAACGCATGGGAAAGAACGGTCAGGGGAGGCAAGGCTAAGGCCCGACAACGGAAGGCTTGGCAATGCACGGAAGGCAAGCAAAGAGTAACGGAAGTAAGGAAGGCAAGGGAAAGCAAAGAAAGGCAAGTGTAACGGAAGGAACGGCACGGCAAGGGGAAACAAGGCTAAGGCACGACAACGCACGGCTAGGCAATGCACGGCAAGGCAAGGAAAGGGTAAGGCAAGGCAAGGCACGGTGAGGCTAGACAAGGCTAATGCACGAAAACGCAAGGCTAGGCAATGCACGACAATGCAAGGAAAGCTTAAAGCAAAGGAAGGCAAGGTCAGGCGAGATAAGGCAAAGGCACGAGAACGCAAGGCTAGGCAATTCAGGGAAGGCAAGCAAAGAGTAACGGAAGGTAAGCAAGGCAAGGAAAAGCAAGGAAAGTCAAGGGTAACGGAAGGAACGGCACGGCAAGGGGGAACAAGTCTCAGGCACGACACCGAACGCTAGGCAATGAACGGCAAGGCAAGGAAAGGGTAACGCATGGGAAAGCACGGTCAGGCGAGGCAAGGCTAAGGCACGACAACGCAAGGCTAGGCAATGCACGACAATGCAAGTAAAGCTTAAAGCAAAGGAAGGCACGGTTAGAAGAGATAAGGCTAAGGCACGACAACGCAAGGCTAGGCAATGCACGGAAGGCAAGAAAAGAGTAACGGAAGGTAAGGAAGGCAAAGGAAAGCAAGGAAAGGCAATGGTAACGGAAGGAACGGCACGGCAAGGGGAAACAAGTCTAAGGCACGACAACGCACGCTAGGCAATGCACGGCAAGGGAAGGAAAGGGTAACGCATGGGAAAGAACGGTCAGGGGAGGCAAGCCTAAGGCATGACAACGCAAGGCCAGGCAATGCACGGAAAGCAAGCAAAGAGTAACGGAACGCAAGGAAGGCAAGGGAAAGCAAGGGAAGGCAAGGGTAACGGAAGGAACGGCACGACAAGGGGTAAGAAGGCTAAGGCACGACAACGCAGGGCTAGGCAATGCACGGCAAGGCAAGCAAAGAGTAACGGAAGGAAAGGAAGGCAAGGCAAAGCCAGGCAAGGCAAGTGTAACAAAAGGCACGCAACGGCAAGGGGAAACAAGGCTAAGGCACGACAACACACGGCTAGGAAATGCACGGCAAGGCAAGGAAAGGGTAACGCAAGGCAAGGCACGGTGAGGCTAGGCAAGGCTAATGCACGACAACGCAAGGCTAGGCAATGCACGACAATGCAAGTAAAGCTTAAAGCAAAGGAAGGCACGGTCAGAAGAGATAAGGCTAAGGCACGACAACGCAAGGCTAGGCAATGCAGGGAAGGCAAGCAAAGAGTAACGGAAGGTAAGGAAGGCAAGGGAAAGCAAGGAAAGGCAATGGTAACGGAAGGAACGGCACGGCAAGGGGAAACAAGTCTAATGCACGACAACGCACGCTAGGCAATGCACGGCAAGGCAAGGAAAGGGTAACGCATGGGAAAGCACGGTCAGGCGAGGCAAGGCTAAGGAAAGCCAACGCAAGGCTAGGCAATGCACGGAAAGCAAGCAAGGAGTAACGGAATGCAAGGAAGGAAAGGGAAAGCAAGGGAAGGCAAGGGTGACGAAAGGAACGGCACGGCAAGGGGTAACAAGGCTAAGGCACGACAACACACGGCTAGGAAATGCACGGCAAGGCAAGGAAAGGGTAACGCAAGGCAAGGCACGGTGAGGCTAGGCAAGGTTAATGCACGACAACGCAAGGCTAGGCAATGCACGACAATGCAAGGAAAGCTTAAAGCAAAGGAAGGCACGGTCAGGCGAGATAAGGCTAAGGCACGACAACGCAAGGCTAGGCAATGCACGGAAAGCAAGCAAAGAGTAACGGAAGGTAAGGAAGGCAAGGGAAAGCAAGGAAAGGCAAGTGTAACGGAAGGAACGGCACGGCAAGGGGAAACAATTCTAAGGCACGACAACGCATGCTAGGCAATGCACGGCAAGGCAAGGAAAGGGTAACGCATGGGAAAGCACGGTCAGGCGAGGCAAGGCTAAGGCACGACAACCCAAGGCTAGGCAATGCACGGAAGGCAAGCAAAGAGAAACGGAAGGTAAGGAAGGAAAGGGAAAGCAAAGAAAGGCAAGTGTAACCGAAGGAACGGCCCGGCAAGGGGAAACAAGGCTAAGGCACGACAACGCACGGCTAGGCAATGCACGGCAAGGCAAGCAAAGGGTAACGCAAGGAAAGGCACGGTGAGGCTAGGCAAGGCTAATGCACGAAAACGCAAGGCTAGGCGATGCACGACAATGCAAGGAAAGCTTAAAGCAAAGGAAGGCAAGGTCAGGCGAGATAAGGCTAAGGCACGACAACGCAAGCCTAGGAAATTCAGGGAAGGCAAGCAAAGAGTAACGGAAGGTAAGCAAGGAAAGGAAAAGGAAGGAAAGGCCAGGGTAACGGAAGGAACGGCACGGCAAGGGGAAACAAGTCTAAGGCACGACACCGAACGCTAGGCAATGAAGGGCAAGGCAAGGAAAGGGTAACGCATTGGAAAGCACGGTCAAGCGAGGCAACGCTAAGGCACGACAACGCAAGGCTAGGCAATGCACGGAAGGCAAGCAAAGAGTAACGGAAGGTAAGGAAGGCAAGGGAAAGGAAGGAAAGGCAAGTGTAACGGAAGGAACGGCACGGCAAGGGGAAACAAGGCTAAGGCACGACAACGCACGCTAGGCAATGCACGGCAAGGCAAGGAAAGGGTAACGCATGGGAAAGCACGGTCAGGCGAGGCAAGCCTAAGGCATGACAACGCAAGGCTAAGCAATGCACGGAAAGCAAGCAAAGAGTAACGGAACGCAAGGAAGGCAAGGGAAAGCAAGGGAAGGCAAGGGTAACGGAAGGAACGGCACGGCAAGGGGTAAGAAGGCTAAGGCACGACAACGCAGGGCTAGGCAATGCACGGAAAGGCAAGGAAAGAGTAACGGAAGGAACGGAAGTCAAGGCAAAGCCAGGCACGGCAAGTGTAAAAAAAGGCACGCAACGGCAAGGGGAAACAAGGCTAAGGCACTACAACACACGGCTAGGAAATGCACGGCAAGGCAAGGAAAGGGTAACGCAAGGCAAGGCACGGTGAGGCTAGGCAAGGCTAATGCACGACAACGCAAGGCTAGGCAATGCACGACAATGCAAGTAAAGCTTAAAGCAAAGGAAGGCACGGTCAGAAGAGATAAGGCTAAGGCACGACAACGCAAGGCTAGGCAATGCAGGGAAGGCAAGCAAAGAGTAACGGAAGGTAAGGAAGGCAAGGAAAGCAAGGAAAGGCAATGGTAACGGAAGGAACGGCACGGTAAGGGGAAACAAGTCTAAGGCACGACAACGCACGCTAGGCAATGAACGGCAAGGCAAGGAAAGGGTAACGCATGGGAAAGCACGGTCAGGCGAGGCAAGGCTAAGGCACGACAACGCAAGGCTAGGCAATGCACGGAAAGCAAGCAAAGAGTAACGGAACGCAAGGAAGGCAAGGGAAAGCAAGGGAAGGCAAGGGTAACGGAAGGAACGGCACGGCAAGGGGTAAGAAGGCTAAGGCACGGCAACGCAGGGCTAGGCAATGCACGGCAAGGCAAGGAAAGGGTAACGCAGGGGAAGGCACGGTCAGGTGAGGCAAGGATAAGGCACGACAATGCAAGGATAGGCAATGCACGGCAAGGCAAGGAAAGAGTAACGGAAGGAAAGGAAGGCAAGTCAAAGCCAGGAAAGGCAAGTGTAACAAAAGGCACGCCACGGCAAGGGGAAACAAGGCTAAGGCACGACAACGCACGGCTAGGCAATGCACGGCAAGGCAAGGAAAGGGTAACGCAAGGCAAGGCACGGTGAGGCTAGGCAAGGCTAATGCACGACAACGCAAGGCTAGGCAATGCACGAAAATGCAAGGAAACCTTAAAGCAAAGGAAGGCACGGTCAGGCGAGATAAGGCTAAGGCACGACAACGCAAGGCTAGGCAATGCAGGGA
This sequence comes from Macrotis lagotis, assembly GCF_037893015.1. Lineage (NCBI taxonomy): Eukaryota > Metazoa > Chordata > Mammalia > Peramelemorphia > Peramelidae > Macrotis > Macrotis lagotis. The sequence continues at coordinate 1,073,782 of NW_027421908.1, forward strand.
AGGGAAGCAAAGAGTAACGGAAGGTAAGCAAGGCAAGGAAAAGCAAGGAAAGGCAAGGGTAAAGGAAGGAACTGCACGGCAAGGGGAAACAAGGCTAAGGCACGGCAACGCAGGCTGGGCAATGCACGGCAAGGCAAGGAAAGGGTAACGCATGGGAAAGCACGTTCAGGCGAGGCAAGGCTAAGGCACGACAACGCAAGGCTTGGCAATGCACGGAAGGCAAGCAAAGAGTAACGGAAGGTAAGGAAGGAAAGGGAAAGCAAAGAAAGGCAAGTGTAACGGAAGGAACGGCACGGCAAGGGGAAACAAGGCTAAGGCACGACAACGCACGCTAGGCAATGCACGGCAAGGCAAGGAAAGGGTGACGCATGGGAAAGCACGGTCAGGCGAGGCAAGCCTAAGGCATGACAACGCAAGGCTAAGCAATGCACGGAAAGCAAGCAAAGAGTAACGGAACGCAAGGAAGGCAAGGGAAAGCAAGGGAAGGCAAGGGTAACGGATGGAACGGCACGGCAAGGGGTAACAAGGCTAAGGCACGACAAGGCAGGGCTAGGCAATGCACGGCAAGGCAAGGAAAGGGTAACGCAGGGGAAGGCACGGTCAGGTGAGGCAAGGATAAGGCACGACAATGCAAGGCTAGGCAATGCACGGCAAGGCAAGGAAAGAGTAACGGAAGGAAAGGAATGCAAGGCAAAGCCAGGCAAGGCAAGTGTAACAAAAGGCACGCAACGGCAAGGGGAAACAAGGCTAAGGAACGACAACACTCGGCTAGGAAATGCAAGGCAAGGCAAGTAAAGGGTAACGCAAGGCAAGGCACGGTGAGGCTAGGCAAGGCTAATGCACGACAACGCAAGGCTAGGCAATGCACGACAATGCAAGTTAAGCTTAAAGCAAAGGAAGGCACGGTTAGAAGAGATAAGGCTAAGGCACGACAACGCAAGGCTAGGCAATGCAGGGAAGGCAAGAAAAGAGTAACGGAAGGTAAGGAAGGCAAAGGAAAGCAAGGAAAGGCAATGGTAACGGAAGGAACGGCACGGCAAGGGGAAACAAGTCTAAGGCACGACAACGCACGCTAGGCAATGCACGGCAAGGGAAGGAAAGCGTAACGCATGGGAAAGAACGGTCAGGGGAGGTAAGCCTAAGGCATGACAACGCAAGGCTAGGCAATGCACGGAAAGCAAGCAAAGAGTAACGGAACGCAAGGAAGGCAAGGGAAAGCAAGGGAAGGCAAGGGTAACGGAAGGAACGGCACGGCAAGGGGTAAGAAGGCTAAGGCACGACAACGCAGGGCTAGGCAATGCACGGAAAGGCAAGGAAAGAGTAACGGAAGGAACGGAAGTCAAGGCAAAGCCAGGCACGGCAAGTGTAACAAAAGGCACGCAACGGCAAGGGGAAACAAGGCTAAGGCACTACAACACACGGCTAGGAAATGCACGGCAAGGCAAGGAAAGGGTAACGCAAGGCAAGGCACGGTGAGGCTAGGCAAGGCTAATGCACGACAACGCAAGGCTAGGCAATGCACGACAATGCAAGTAAAGCTTAAAGCAAAGGAAGGCACGGTCAGAAGAGATAAGGCTAAGGCACGACAACGCAAGGCTAGGCAATGCAGGGAAGGCAAGCAAAGAGTAACGGAAGGTAAGGAAGGCAAGGAAAGCAAGGAAAGGCAATGGTAACGGAAGGAACGGCACGGTAAGGGGAAACAAGTCTAAGGCACGACAACGCACGCTAGGCAATGCACGGCAAGGGAAGGAAAGGGTAACGCATGGGAAAGAACGGTCAGGGGAGGCAAGGCTAAGGCCCGACAACGGAAGGCTTGGCAATGCACGGAAGGCAAGCAAAGAGTAACGGAAGTAAGGAAGGCAAGGGAAAGCAAAGAAAGGCAAGTGTAACGGAAGGAACAGCACGGCAAGGGGAAACAAGGCTAAGGCACGACAACGCATGGCTAGGCAATGCACGGCAAGGCAAGCAAAGGGTAAGGCAAGGCAAGGCACGGTGAGGCTAGACAAGGCTAATGCACGAAAACGCAAGGCTAGGCAATGCACGACAATGCAAGGAAAGCTTAAAGCAAAGGAAGGCAAGGTCAGGCGAGATAAGGCAAAGGGACGACAACGCAAGGCTAGGCAATTCAGGGAAGGCAAGCAAAGAGTAACGGAAGGTAAGCAAGGCAAGGAAAAGCAAGGAAAGTCAAGGGTAACGGAAGGAACGGCACGGCAAGGGGGAACAAGTCTCAGGCACGACACCGAACGCTAGGCAATGAACGGCAAGGCAAGGAAAGGGTAACGCATGGGAAAGCACGGTCAGGCGAGGCAAGGCTAAGGCACGACAACGCAAGGCTAGGCAATGCACGACAATGCAAGTAAAGCTTAAAGCAAAGGAAGGCACGGTTAGAAGAGATAAGGCTAAGGCACGACAACGCAAGGCTAGGCAATGCACGGAAGGCAAGAAAAGAGTAACGGAAGGTAAGGAAGGCAAAGGAAAGCAAAGAAAGGCAATGTTAACGGAAGGAACGGCACGGCAAGGGGAAACAAGTCTAAGGCACGACAACGCACGCTAGGCAATGCACGGCAAGGGAAGGAAAGGGTAACGCATGGGAAAGAACGGTCAGGGGAGGCAAGCCTAAGGCATGACAACGCAAGGCCAGGCAATGCACGGAAAGCAAGCAAAGAGTAACGGAACGCAAGGAAGGCAAGGGAAAGCAAGGGAAGGACAAGGGTAACGGAAGGAACGGCACGACAAGGGGTAAGAAGGCTAAGGCACGACAACGCAGGGCTAGGCAATGCACGGCAAGGCAAGCAACGAGTAACGGAAGGAAAGGAAGGCAAGGCAAAGCCAGGCAAGGCAAGTGTATCAAAAGGCACGCAACGGCAAGGGGAAACAAGGCTAAGGCACGACAACACACGGCTAGGAAATGCACGGCAAGGCAAGGAAAGGGTAACGCAAGGCAAGGCACGGTGAGGCTAGGCAAGGCTAATGCACGACAACGCAAGGCTGGGCAATGCACGACAATGCAAGTAAAGCTTAAAGCAAAGGAAGGCACGGTCAGAAGAGATAAGGCTAAGGCACGACAACGCAAGGCTAGGCAATGCAGGGAAGGCAAGCACAGAGTAACGGAAGGTAAGGAAGGCAAGGGAAAGCAAGGAAAGGCAATGGTAACGGAAGGAACGGCACGGGAAGGGGAAACAAGTCTAATGCACGACAACGCACGCTAGGCAATGCACGGCAAGGCAAGGAAAGGGTAACGCATGGGAAAGCACGGTCAGGGGAGGCAAGGCTAAGGCACGACAACGCAAGGCTTGGCAATGCACGGAAGGCAAGCAAAGAGTAATGGAAGGTAAGGAAGGCAAGGGAAAGCAAAGAAAGGCAAGTGTAACGGACGGAACGGCACGGCAAGGGGAAACAAGGCTAAGGCACGACAACGCACGCTAGGCAATGCACGGCAAGGCAAGGAAAGGGTAACGCATGGGAAAGCACGGTCAGGCGAGGCAAGGCTAAGGAAAGCCAACGCAAGTCTAGGCAATGCACGGAAAGCAAGCAAGGAGTAACGGAATGCAAGGAAGGAAAGGGAAAGCAAGGGAAGGCAAGGGTAACGAAAGGAACGGCACGGCAAAGGGTAACAAGGCTAAGGCACGACAACACACGGCTAGGAAATGCACGGCAAGGCAAGGAAAGGGTAACGCAAGGCAAGGCACGGTGAGGCTAGGCAAGGTTAATGCACGACAACGCAAGGCTAGGCAATGCACGACAATGCAAGGAAAGCTTAAAGCAAAGGAAGGCACGGTCAGGCGAGATAAGTCTAAGGCACGACAACGCAAGGCTAGGCAATGCACGGAAAGCAAGCAAAGAGTAACGGAAGGTAAGGAAGGCAAGGGAAAGCAAGGAAAGGCAAGTGTAACGGAAGGAACGGCACGGCAAGGGGAAACAATGCTAAGGCACGACAACGCATGCTAGGCAATGCACGGCAAGGCAAGGAAAGGGTAACGCATGGGAAAGCACGGTCAGGCGAGGCAAGGCTAAGGCACGACAACCCAAGGCTAGGCAACGCACGGAAGGCAAGCAAAGAGAAACGGAAGGTAAGGAAGGAAAGGGAAAGCAAAGAAAGGCAAGTGTAACCGAAGGAACGGCACGGCAAGGGGAAACAAGGCTAAGGCACGACAACGCACGGCTAGGCAATGCACGGCAAGGCAAGCAAAGGGTAACGCAAGGAAAGGCACGGTGAGGCTAGGCAAGGCTAATGCACGAAAACGCAAGGCTAGGCGATGCACGACAATGCAAGGAAAGCTTAAAGCAAAGGAAGGCAAGGTCAGGCGAGATAAGGCTAAGGCACGACAACGCAAGGCTAGGAAATTCAGGGAAGGCAAGCAAAGAGTAACGGAAGGTAAGCAAGGAAAGGAAAAGGAAGGAAAGGCCAGGGTAACGGAAGGAACGGCACGGCAAGGGGAAACAAGTCTAAGGCACGACACCGAACGCTAGGCAATGAAGGGCAAGGCAAGGAAAGGGTAACGCATTGGAAAGCACGGTCAAGCGAGGCAACGCTAAGGCACGACAACGCAAGGCTAGGCAATGCACGGAAGGCAAGCAAAGAGTAACGGAAGGTAAGGAAGGCAAGGGAAAGGAAGGAAAGGCAAGTGTAACGGAAGGAACGGCACGGCAAGGGGAAACAAGGCTAAGGCACGACAACGCACGCTAGGCAATGCACGGCAAGGCAAGGAAAGGGTAACGCATGGGAAAGCACGGTCAGGCGAGGCAAGCCTAAGGCATGACAACGCAAGGCTAAGCAATGCACGGAAAGCAAGCAAAGAGTAACGGAACGCAAGGAAGGCAAGGGAAAGCAAGGGGAGGCAAGGGTAACGGAAGGAACGGCACGGCAAGGGGTAAGAAGGCTAAGGCACGACAACGCAGGGCTAGGCAATGCACGGAAAGGCAAGGAAAGAGTAACGGAAGGAACGGAAGTCAAGGCAAAGCCAGGCACGGCAAGTGTAAAAAAAGGCACGCAACGGCAAGGGGAAACAAGGCTAAGGCACTACAACACACGGCTAGGAAATGCACGGCAAGGCAAGGAAAGGGTAACGCAAGGCAAGGCACGGTGAGGCTAGGCAAGGCTAATGCACGACAACGCAAGGCTAGGCAATGCACGACAATGCAAGTAAAGCTTAAAGCAAAGGAAGGCACGGTCAGAAGAGATAAGGCTAAGGCACGACAACGCAAGGCTAGGCAATGCAGGGAAGGCAAGCAAAGAGTAACGGAAGGTAAGGAAGGCAAGGAAAGCAAGGAAAGGCAATGGTAACGGAAGGAACGGCACGGTAAGGGGAAACAAGTCTAAGGCACGACAACGCACGCTAGGCAATGAACGGCAAGGCAAGGAAAGGGTAACGCATGGGAAAGCACGGTCAGGCGAGGCAAGGCTAAGGCACGACAACGCAAGGCTAGGCAATGCACGGAAGGCAAGCAAAGAGTAACGGAAGGTAAGGAAGGCAAGGGAAAGCAAGGAAAGGCAAGTGTAACGGAAGGAACGGCACGGCAAGGGGAAAGAAGGCTAAGGCACGACAACGCACGCTAGGCAATGCACGGCAAGGGAAGGAAAGGGTAACGCATGGGAAAGAACGGTCAGGGGAGGCAAGGCTAAGGCACGACAACGCAAGGCTTGGCAATGCACGGAAGGCAAGCAAAGAGTAACGGAAGTAAGGAAGGCAAGGGAAAGCAAAGAAAGGCAAGTGTAACGGAAAGAACGGCACGGCAAGGGGAAACAAGGCTAAGGCACGACAACGCACGGCTAGGCAATGCACGGCAAGGCAAGCAAAGGGTCACGCAAGGCAAGGCACGGTTAGGCTAGACAAGGCTAATGCACGAAAACGCAAGGCTAGGCAATGCACGACAATGCAAGGAAAGCTTAAAGCAAAGGAAGGCAAGGACAGGCGAGATAAGGCAAAGGCACGACAACGCAAGGCTAGGAAATTCAGGGAAGGCAAGCAAAGAGTAACGGAAGGTAAGCAAGGCAAGGAAAAGCAAGGAAAGGCAAGGGTAACGGAAGGAACGGCACGGCAAGGGGGAACAAGTCTCAGGCACGACACCGAACGCTAGGCAATGAACGGCAAGGCAAGGAAAGGGTAACGCATTTGAAAGCACGGTCAGGCGAGGCAACGCTAAGGCACGACAACGCAAGGCTAGGCAATGCACGGAAGGCAAGCAAAGAGTAACGGAAGGTAAGGAAGGCAAGGGAAAGGAAGGAAAGGCAAGTGTAACGGAAGGAACGGCACGGCAAGGGGAAACAAGGCTAAGGCACGACAACGCACGGCTAGGCAATGCACGGAAAGGCAAGGAAAGGGTAACGCATTTGAAAGCACGGTCAGGCGATGCAAGGCTAAGGCATGACAACGCAAGGCTAGGCAATGCACGGAAAGCAAGCAAAGAGTAACGGAATGCAAGGAAGGCAAGGGAAAGCAAGGGAAGGCAAGGGCAACGGAAGGAACGGCACGGCAAGGGGTAAGAAGGCTAAGGCACTTCAACGCAGGGCTAGGCAATGCACGGCAAGGCAAGGAAAGGGTAACGCAGGGGAAGGCACGGTCAGGTGAGGCAAGGATAAGGCACGACAATGCAAGGCTAGGCAATGCACGGCAAGGCAAGGAAAGAGTAACGGAAGGAAAGGAAGGCAAGTCAAAGCCAGGAAAGGCAAGTGTAACAAAAGGCACGCCACGGCAAGGGGAAACAAGGCTAAGGCACGACAACGCACGGCTAGGCAATGCACGGCAAGGCAAGGAAAGGGTAACGCAAGGCAAGGCACGGTGAGCATAGGCAAGGCTAATGCACGACAACGCAAGGCTAGGCAATGCACGACAATGCAAGGAAAGCTTAAAGCAAAGGAAGGCACGGTCAGGCGAGATAAGGCTAAGGCACGACAACGCAAGGCTAGGCAATGCACGGCAAGGCAAGGAAAGGGTAACGCATGGGAAAGCACGTTCAGGCGAGGCAAGGCTAAGGCACGACAACGCAAGGCTTGGCAATGCACGGAAGGCAAGCAAAGAGTAACGGAAGGTAAGGAAGGCAAGGGAAAGCAAAGAAAGGCAAGTGTAACGGAAGGAACGGCACGGCAAGTGGAAACAAGGCTAAGGCACGACAACACACGGCTAGGAAATGCACGGCAAGGCAAGGAAAGGGTAAGGCAAGGCAAGGCACGGTGAGGCTAGGCAAGGTTAATGCACGACAACGCAAGGCTAGGCAATGCACGACAATGCAAGGAAAGCTTAAAGCAAAGGAAGGCACGGTCAGGCGAGATAAGGCTAAGGCACGACAACGCAAGGCTAGGCAATGCACGGAAGGCAAGCAAAGAGTAACGGAAGGTAAGGAAGGCAAGGGAAAGCAAGGAAAGGCAAGTGTAACGGAAGGAACGGCACGGCAAGGGGAAACAATGCTAAGGCACGACAACGCACGCTAGGCAATGCACGGCAAGGCAAGGAAAGGGTAACGCATGGGAAAGCACGGTCAGGCGAGGCAAGGCTAAGGCACGACAACCCAAGGCTAGGCAATGCATGGAAGGCAAGCAAAGAGAAACGGAAGGTAAGGAACGAAAGGGAAAGCAAAGAAAGGCAAGTGTAACGGAAGGAACGGCACGGGAAGGGGAAACAAGGCTAAGGCACGACAACGCACGGCTAGGCAATGCAAGGCAAGGCAAGCAAAGGGTAACGCAAGGAAAGGCACGGTGAGGCTAGGCAAGGCTAATGCACGAAAACGCAAGGCTAGGCGATGCACGACAATGCAAGGAAAGCTTAAAGCAAAGGAAGGCAAGGTCAGGCGATATAAGGCTAAGGCACGACAACGCAAGGCTAGGAAATTCAGGGACGGCAAGCAAAGAGTAACGGAAGGTAAGCAAGGCAAGGAAAAGGAAGGAAAGGCCAGGGTAACGGAAGGAACGGCACGGCAAGGGGAAACAAGTCTAAGGCACGACACCGAACGATAGGCAATGAACGGCAAGGCAAGGAAAGGGTAACGCATTTGAAAGCACGGTCAGGCGAGGCAACGCTAAGGCACGACAACGCAAGGCTAGGCAATGCACGGAAGGCAAGCAAAGAGTAACGGAAGGTAAGGAAGGCACGGGAAAGGAAGGAAAGGCAAGTGTAACGGAAGGAACGGCACGGCAAGGGGAAACAAGGCTAAGGCACGACAACGCACGGCTAGGCAATGCACGGAAAGGCAAGGAAAGGGTAACGCATGGGAAAGCACGGTCAGGCGATGCAAGGCTAAGGCATGACAACGCAAGGCTAGGCAATGCACGGAAAGCAAGCAAAGAGTAACGGAACGCAAGGAAGGCAAGGGAAAGCAAGGGAAGGCAAGGGTAACGGAAGGAACGGCACGGCAAGGGGTAAGAAGGCTAAGGCACGGCAACGCAGGGCTAGGCAATGCACGGCAAGGCAAGGAAAGGGTAACGCAGGGGAAGGCACGGTGAGGCTAGGCAAGGCTAATGCACGACAACGCAAGGCTAGGCAATGCACGACAATGCAAGGAAAGCTTAAAGCAAAGGAAGGCACGGTCAGGCGAGATAAGGCAAAGGCACGACAACGCAAGGCTAGGAAATTCAGGGAAGGCAAGCAAAGAGTAACGGAAGGTAAGCAAGGCAAGGAAAAGCAAGGAAAGGCAAGGGTAACGGAAGGAACGGCACGGCAAGGGGGAACAAGTCTCAGGCACGACACCGAACGCTAGGCAATGAACGGCAAGGCAAGGAAAGGGTAACGCATTTGAAAGCACGGTCAGGCGAGGCAACGCTAAGGCACGACAACGCAAGGCTAGGCAATGCACGGAAGGCAAGCAAAGAGTAACGGAAGGTAAGGAAGGCAAGGGAAAGGAAGGAAAGGCAAGTGTAACGGAAGGAACGGCACGGCAAGGGGAAACAAGGCTAAGGCACGACAACGCACGGCTAGGCAATGCACGGAAAGGCAAGGAAAGGGTAACGCATTTGAAAGCACGGTCAGGCGATGCAAGGCTAAGGCATGACAACGCAAGGCTAGGCAATGCACGGAAAGCAAGCAAAGAGTAACGGAATGCAAGGAAGGCAAGGGAAAGCAAGGGAAGGCAAGGGTAACGGAAGGAACGGCACGGCAAGGGGTAAGAAGGCTAAGGCACTTCAACGCAGGGCTAGGCAATGCACGGCAAGGCAAGGAAAGGGTAACGCAGGGGAAGGCACGGTCAGGTGAGGCAAGGATAAGGCACGACAATGCAAGGCTAGGCAATGCACGGCAAGGCAAGGAAAGAGTAACGGAAGGAAAGGAAGGCAAGTCAAAGCCAGGAAAGGCAAGTGTAACAAAAGGCACGCCACGGCAAGGGGAAACAAGGCTAAGGCACGACAACGCACGGCTAGGCAATGCACGGCAAGGCAAGGAAAGGATAACGCAAGGCAAGGCACGGTGAGCATAGGCAAGGCTAATGCACGACAACGCAAGGCTAGGCAATGCACGACAATGCAAGGAAAGCTTAAAGCAAAGGAAGGCACGGTCAGGCGAGATAAGGCTAAGGCACGACAACGCAAGGCTAGCAATGCACGGCAAGGCAAGGAAAGGGTAACGCATGGGAAAGCACGTTCAGGCGAGGCAAGGCTAAGGCACGACAACGCAAGGCTTGGCAATGCACGGAAGGCAAGCAAAGAGTAACGGAAGGTAAGGAAGGCAAGGGAAAGCAAAGAAAGGCAAGTGTAACGGAAGGAACGGCACGGCAAGTGGAAACAAGGCTAAGGCACGACAACACACGGCTAGGAAATGCACGGCAAGGCAAGGAAAGGGTAAGGCAAGGCAAGGCACGGTGAGGCTAGGCAAGGTTAATGCACGACAACGCAAGGCTAGGCAATGCACGACAATGCAAGGAAAGCTTAAAGCAAAGGAAGGCACGGTCAGGCGAGATAAGGCTAAGGCACGACAACGCAAGGCTAGGCAATGCACGGAAGGCAAGCAAAGAGTAACGGAAGGTAAGGAAGGCAAGGGAAAGCAAGGAAAGGCAAGTGTAACGGAAGGAACGGCACGGCAAGGGGAAACAATGCTAAGGCACGACAACGCACGCTAGGCAATGCACGGCAAGGCAAGGAAAGGGTAACGCATGGGAAAGCACGGTCAGGCGAGGCAAGGCTAAGGCACGACAACCCAAGGCTAGGCAATGCATGGAAGGCAAGCAAAGAGAAACGGAAGGTAAGGAACGAAAGGGAAAGCAAAGAAAGGCAAGTGTAACGGAAGGAACGGCACGGGAAGGGGAAACAAGGCTAAGGCACGACAACGCACGGCTAGGCAATGCACGGCAAGGCAAGCAAAGGGTAACGCAAGGAAAGGCACGGTGAGGCTAGGCAAGGCTAATGCACGAAAACGCAAGGCTAGGCGATGCACGACAATGCAAGGAAAGCTTAAAGCAAAGGAAGGCAAGGTCAGGCGATATAAGGCTAAGGCACGACAACGCAAGGCTAGGAAATTCAGGGAAGGCAAGCAAAGAGTAACGGAAGGTAAGCAAGGCAAGGAAAAGGAAGGAAAGGCCAGGGTAACGGAAGGAACGGCACGGCAAGGGGAAACAAGTCTAAGGCACGACACCGAACGATAGGCAATGAACGGCAAGGCAAGGAAAGGGTAACGCATTTGAAAGCACGGTCAGGCGAGGCAACGCTAAGGCACGACAACGCAAGGCTAGGCAATGCACGGAAGGCAAGCAAAGAGTAACGGAAGGTAAGGAAGGCACGGGAAAGGAAGGAAAGGCAAGTGTAACGGAAGGAACGGCACGGCAAGGGGAAACAAGGCTAAGGCACGACAACGCACGGCTAGGCAATGCACGGAAAGGCAAGGAAAGGGTAACGCATGGGAAAGCACGGTCAGGCGATGCAAGGCTAAGGCATGACAACGCAAGGCTAGGCAATGCACGGAAAGCAAGCAAAGAGTAACGGAACGCAAGGAAGGCAAGGGAAAGCAAGGGAAGGCAAGGGTAACGGAAGGAACGGCACGGCAAGGGGTAAGAAGGCTAAGGCACGGCAACGCAGGGCTAGGCAATGCACGGCAAGGCAAGGAAAGGGTAACGCAGGGGAAGGCACGGTGAGGCTAGGCAAGGCTAATGCACGACAACGCAAGGCTAGGCAATGCACGACAATGCAAGGAAAGCTTAAAGCAAAGGAAGGCACGGTCAGGCGAGATAAGGCTAAGGCACGACAACGCAAGGCTAGGCAATGCAGGGAAGGGAAGCAAAGAGTAACGGAAGGTAAGCAAGGCAAGGAAAAGCAAGGAAAGGCAAGGGTAACGGAAGGAACTGCACGGCAAGGGGAAACAAGGCTAAGGCACGGCAACGCAGGCTGGGCAATGCACGGCAAGGCAAGGAAAGGGTAACGCATGGGAAAGCACGTTCAGGCGAGGCAAGGTTAAGGCACGACAACGCAAGGCTTGGCAATGCACGGAAGGCAAGCAAAGAGTAACGGAAGGTAAGGAAGGCAAGGGAAAGCAAAGAAAGGCAAGTGTAACGGAAGGAACGGCACGGCAAGGGGAAACAAGGCTAAGGCACGACAAATCACGCTAGGCAATGCACGGCAAGGCAAGGAAAGGGTAACGCATGGGAAAGCACGGTCAGGCGAGGCAAGCCTAAGGCATGACAACGCAAGGCTAGGCAATGCACGGAAAGCAAGCAAAGAGTAACGGAACAGAAGGAAGGCAAGGGAATGCAAGGGTAACGGAAGGAACGGCACGGCAAGGGATAACAAGGCTTAGGCACGACAAGGCAAGGCTAGGCAATGCACGGCAAGGCAAAGAAAGGGTAACGCAGGGGAAGGCACGGTCAGGTGAGGCAAGGATAAGGCACGACAATGCAAGGCTAGGCAATGCACGGCAAGGCAAGGAAAGAGTAACGGAAGGAAAGGAAGGCAAGGCAAAGCCAGGCAAGGCAAGTGTAACAAAAGGCACGCAACGGCAAGGGGAAACAAGGCTAAGGCACGACAACACACGGCTAGGAAATGCAAGGCAAGGAAAGTAAAGGGTAACGCAAGGCAAGGCACGGTGAGGCTAGGCAAGGCTAATGCACGACAACGCAAGGCTAGGCAATGCACGACAATGCAAGTAAAGCTTAAAGCAAAGGAAGGCACGGTCAGAAAAGATAAGGCTAAGGCACGACAACGCAAGGCTAGGCAATGCACGGAAGGCAAGAAAAGAGTTACGGAAGGTAAGGAAGGCAAAGGAAAGCAAGGAAAGGCAATGGTAACGGAAGGAACGGCACGGCAAGGGGAAACAAGGCTAAGGCACGACAACGCACGCTAGGCAATGCACGGCAAGGGAAGGAAAGGGTAACGCATGGGAAAGAACGGTCAGGGGAGGCAAGCCTAAGGCATGACAACGCAAGGCCAGGCAATGCACGGAAAGCAAGCAAAGAGTAACGGAACGCAAGGAAGGCAAGGGAAAGCAAGGGAAGGCAAGGGTAACGGAAGGAACGGCACGACAAGGGGTAAGAAGGCTAAGGCACGACAACGCAGGGCTAGGCAATGCACGGCAAGGCAAGCAAAGAGTAACGGAAGGAAAGGAAGGCAAGGCAAAGCCAGGCAAGGCAAGTGTAACAAAAGGCACGCAACGGCAAGGGGAAACAAGGCTAAGGCACGACAACACACGGCTAGGAAATGCACGGCAAGGCAAGGAAAGGGTAACGCAAGGCAAGGCACGGTGAGGCTAGGCAAGGCTAATGCACGACAACGCAAGGCTAGGCAATGCACGACAATGCAAGTAAAGCTTAAAGCAAAGGAAGGCACGGTCAGAAGAGATAAGGCTAAGGCACGACAACGCAAGGCTAGGCAATGCAGGGAAGGCAAGCAAAGAGTAACGGAAGGTAAGGAAGGCAAGGGAAAGCAAGGAAAGGCAATGGTAACGGAAGGAACGGCACGGCAAGGGGAAACAAGTCTAATGCACGACAACGCACGCTAGGCAATGCACGGCAAGGCAAGGAAACGGTAACGCATGGGAAAGCACGGTCAGGGGAGGGAAGGCTAAGGCACGACAACGCAAGGCTTGGCAATGCACGGAAGGCAACCAAAGAGTAATGGAAGGTAAGGAAGGCAAGGGAAAGCAAAGAAAGGCAATTGTAACGGAAGGAACGGCACGGCAAGGGGAAACAAGGCTAAGGCACGACAACGTACGCTAGGCAATGCACGGCAAGCCAAGGAAAGGGTAACGCATGGGAAAGCACGGTCAGGCGAGGCAAGGCTAAGGAAAGCCAACGCAAGGCTAGGCAATGCACGGAAAGCAAGCAAGGAGTAACGGAAGGCAAGGAAGGAAAGGGAAAATAAGGGAAGGCAAGGGTAACGAAAGGAACGGCACGGCAAGGGGTAACAAGGCTAAGGCACGAAAACACACGGCTAGGAAATGCACGGCAAGGCAAGGAAAGGGTAACGCAAGGCAAGGCACGGTGAGGCTAGGCAAGGCTAATGCACGACAACGCAAGGCTAGGCAATGCACGGCAAGGCAAGGAAAGGGTAACGCATGGGAAAGCACGGTCAGGCGAGGCAAGGCTAAGGCACGACAACGCAAGGCTAGGCAATGCACGGAAGGCAAGCAAAGAGAAACGGAAGGTAAGGAAGGAAAGGGAAAGCAAAGAAAGGCAAGTGTAACCGAAGGAACGGCACGGCAAGGGGAAACAAGGCTAAGGCACGACAACGCACGGCTAGGCAATGCACGGCAAGGCAAGCAAAGGGTAACGCAAGGAAAGGCACGGTGAGGCTAGGCAAGGCTAATGCACGAAAACGCAAGGCTAGGCGATGCACGACCATGCAAGGAAAGCTTAAAGCAAAGGAAGGCAAGGTCAGGCGAGATAAGGCTAAGGCACGACAACGCAAGGCTAGGAAATTCAGGGAAGGCAAGCAAAGAGTAACGGAAGGTAAGCAAGGCAAGGAAAAGGAAGGAAAGGCCAGGGTAACGGAAGGAACGGCACGGCAAGGGGAAACAAGTCTAAGGCACGACACCGAACGCTAGGCAATGAAGGGCAAGGCAAGGAAAGGGTAACGCATTTGAAAGCACGGTCAGGCGAGGCAACGCTTAGGCACGACAACGCAAGGCTAGGCAATGCACGGAAGGCAAGCAAAGAGTAACGGGAGGTAAGGAAGGCAAGGGAAAGGAAGGAAAGGCAAGTGTAACGGAAGGAACGGCACGGCAAGGGGAAACAAGGCTAAGGCACGACAACGCACGCTAGGCAATGCACGGCAAGGCAAGGAAAGGGTAACGCATGGGAAAGCACGGTCAGGCGAGGCAAGCCTAAGGCATGACAACGCAAGGCTAAGCAATGCACGGAAAGCAAGCAAAGAGTAACGGAACGCAAGGAAGGCAAGGGTAACGGAAGGAACGGCACGGCAAGGGGTAACAAGGCTAAGGCACGACAACGCAGGGCTAGGCAATGCACGGCAAGGCAAGGAAAGGGTAACGCAGGGGAAGGCACGGTCAGGTGAGGCAAGGATAAGGCACGACAATGCAAGGCTAGGCAATGCACGGCAAGGCAAAGAAAGAGTAATGGAAGGAACGGAAGGCAAGGCAAAGCCAGGCACGGCAAGTGTATCAAAAGGCACGCAACGGCAAGGGGAAACAAGGCTAAGGCACGACAACACACGGCTAGGAAATGCACGGCAAGGCAAGGAAAGGGTAACGCAAGGCAAGGCACGGTGAGGCTAGGCAAGGCTAATGCACGACAACGCAAGGCTAGGCAATGCACGACAATGCAAGTAAAGCTTAAAGCAAAGGAAGGCACGGTCAGAAGAGATAAGGCTAAGGCACGACAACGCAAGGCTAGGCAATGCAGGGAAGGCAAGCAAAGAGTAACGGAAGGTAAGGAAGGCAAAGGAAAGCAAGGAAAGGCAATGGTAACGGAAGGAACGGCACGGCAAGGGGAAACAAGTCTAAGGCACGACAACGCACGCTAGGCAATGCACGGCAACGGAAGGAAAGGGTAACGCATGGGAAAGAACGGTCAGGGGAGGCAAGGCTAAGGCACGACAACGCAAGGCTAGGCAATGCACGACAATGCAAGGAAAGCTTAAAGCAAAGGAAGGCAAGGTCAATCGAGATAAGGCAAAGGCACGACAACGCAAGGCTAGGCAATTCAGGGAAGGCAAGCAAAGAGTAACGGAAGGTAAGGAAGGCAAGGAAAAGCAAGGAAAGGCAAAGGTAACGGAAGGAACGGCACGGCAAGGGGGAACAAGTCTCAGGCACGACACCGAACGCTAGGCAATGAACGGCAAGGCAAGGAAAGGGTAACGTATGGGAAAGCACGGTCAGGCAAGGCAAGGCTAAGGCACGACAACGCAAGGCTAGGCAATGCACGGAAGGCAAGCAAAGAGTAACGGAAGGTAAGGAAGGCAAGGGAAAGCAAGGAAAGGCAAGTGTAACGGAAGGAACGGCACGGCAAGGGGAAACAAGGCTAAGGCACGACAACGCACGCTAGGCAATGCACGGCAAGGCAAGGAAAGGGTAACGCATGGGAAAGCACGCTCAGGCGAAGCAAGGCTAAGGCATGACAACGCAAGGCTAAGCAATGCACGGAAAGCAAGCAAAGAGTAACGGAACGCAAGGAAGGCAAGGGAAAGCAAGGGAAGGCAAGGGTAACGGAAGGAACGGCACGGCAAGGGGTAAGAAGGCTAAGGCACGACAACGCAGGGCTAGGCAATGCACGGCAAGGCAAGGAACGGGTAACG
This sequence comes from Macrotis lagotis, assembly GCF_037893015.1. Taxonomy (NCBI): domain Eukaryota; kingdom Metazoa; phylum Chordata; class Mammalia; order Peramelemorphia; family Peramelidae; genus Macrotis; species Macrotis lagotis. The sequence goes on from NW_027421908.1 coordinate 1,089,440, forward strand.
CAGGGGAAGGCACGGTCAGGTGAGGCAACGATAAGGCACGACAATGCAAGGCTAGGCAATGCACGGCAAGGCAAGGAAAGAGTAACGGAAGGAAAGGAAGGCAAGGCAAAGCCAGGCAAGGCAAGTGTAACAAAAGGTACGCCACGGCAAGGGGAATCAAGGCTAAGGCACGACAACACACGGCTAGGAAATGCACGGCAAGGCAAGGAAATGGTAACGCAAGGCAAGGCACGGTGAGGCTAGGCAAGGCTAATGCACGACAACGCAAGGCTAGGCAATGCACGACAATGCAAGTAAAGCTTAAAGCAAAGGAAGGCACGGTCAGAAGAGATAAGGCTAAGGCACGACAACGCAAGGGTAGGCAATGCAGGGAAGGCAAGCAAAGAGTAACGGAAGGTAAGGAAGGCAAAGGAAAGCAAGGAAAGCCAATGGTAACGGATGGAACGGCACGGCAAGGGGAAACAAGTGTAAGGCACGACAAGGCACGCTAGGCAATGCACGGCAAGGGAAGGAAAGGGTAACGCATGGGAAAGAACGGTCAGGGGAGGCAAGGCTAAGGCACGACAACGCAAGGCTTGGCAATGCACGGAAGGCAAGCAAGGAGTAACGGAATGCAAGGAAGGAAAGGGAAAGCAAGGGAAGGCAAGGGTAACGGAAGGAACGGCACGGCAAGGGGTAACAAGCCTAAGGCACGACAACACACGGCTAGGAAATGCACGGTAAGGCAAGGAAAGGGTAACGCAAGGCAAGGCACGGTGAGGCTAGGCAAGGTTAATGCACGACAACGCAAGGCTAGGCAATGCACGACAATACAAGGAAAGCTTAAAGCAAAGGAAGGCACGGTCAGTCGAGATAAGGTAAGGCACGACAACGCAAGGCTAGGCAATGCACGGAAGGCAAGCAAAGAGTAACGGAAGGTAAGGAAGGCAAGGGAAAGCTAGGGAAGGCAAGGGTAACGGAAGGGACGGCAGGACAAGGGGTAAGAAGGCTAAGGCACGACAACGGAGGGCTAGGCAATGCACGGCAAGGCAAGCAAAGAGTAACGGAAGGAAAGGAAGGCAAGGCAAAGCCAGGCAAGGCAAGTGTAACAAAAGGCACGCAACGGCAAGGGGAAACAAGGCTAAGGCACGACAACACACGGCTAGGAAATGCACGGCAAGGCAAGGAAAGGGTAACGCAAGGCAAGGCACGGTGAGGCTAGGCAAGGCTAATGCACGACAACGCAAGTCTAGGCAATGCACGACAATGCAAGTAAAGCTTAAAGCAAAGGAAGGCACGGTCAGGCGAGATAAGGCTAAGGCACGACAACGCAAGGCTAGGCAATGCAGGGAAGGCAAGCAAAGAGTAACGGAAGGTAAGGAAGTCAAGGGAAAGCAAGGAAAGGCAATGGTAACGGAAGGAACGGCACGGTAAGGGGAAACAAGTCTAATGCACGACAACGCACGCTAGGCAATGCACGGCAAGGCAAGGAAAGGGTAACGCATGGGAAAGCACGGTCAGGGGGGGCAAGGCTAAGGCACGAAAACGCAAGGCTTGGCAATGCACGGAAGGCAAGCAAAGAGTAATGGAAGGTAAGGAAGGCAAGGGAAAGCAAGGAAAGGCAAGTGTAATGGAAGGAACGGCACGGCAAGGGGAAACAATGCTAAGGCACGACAACGCACGCTAGGCAATGCACGGCAAGGCAAGGAAAGGGTAACGCATGGGAAAGCACGGTCAGGCGAGGCAAGGCTAAGGCACGACAACCCAAGGCTAGGCAATGCACTTAAGGCAAGCAAAGAGAAACGGAAGGTAAGGAAGGAAAGGGAAAGCAAAGAAAGGCAAGTGTAACCGAAGGAACGGCACGGCAAGGGGAAACAAGGCTAAGGCACGACAACGCACGGCTAGGCAATGCACGGCAAGGCAAGCAAAGGGTAACGCAAGGAAAGGCACGGTGAGGCTAGGCAAGGCTAATGCACGAAAACGCAAGGCTAGGCGATGCACGACAATGCAAGGAAAGCTTAAAGCAAAGGAAGGCAAGGTCAGGCGAGATAAGGCTAAGGCACGAGAACGCAAGGCTAGGAAATTCAGGGAAGGCAAGCAAAGAGTAACGGAAGGTAAGCAAGGCAAGGAAAAGGACGGAAAGGCCAGGGTAACGGAAGGAACGGCACGGCAAGGGGAAACAAGTCTAAGGCACGACACCGAACGCTAGGCAATGAAGGGCAAGGCAAGGAAAGGGTAACGCATTTGAAAGCACGGTCAGGCGAGGCAACGCTAAGGCACGACAACGCAAGGCTAGGCAATGCACGGAAGTCAAGCAAAGACTAACGGAAGGTAAGGAAGGCAAGGGAAAGGAAGGAAAGGCAAGTGTAACGGAAGGAACGGCACGGCAAGGGGAAACAAGGCTAAGGCACGACAACGCACGCTAGGCAATGCACGGCAAGGCAAGGAAAGGGTAACGCATGGGAAAGCACGGTCAGGCGAGGCAAGCCTAAGGCATGACAACGCAAGGCTAAGCAATGCACGGAAAGCAAGCAAAGAGTAACGGAACGCAAGGAAGGCAAGGGAAAGCAAGGGAAGGCAAGGGTAACGGAAGGAACGGCACGGCAAAGGGGTAACAAGGCTAAGGCACGACAACGCAGGGCTAGGCAATGCACGGCAAGGCAAGGAAAGGGTAACGCAGGGGAAGGCACGGTCAGGTGAGGCAAGGATAAGCCACGACAATGCAAGGCTAGGCAATGCACGACAACGCAAGGCTAGGCAATGCAGGGAAGGCAAGAAAAGAGTAACGGAAGGTAAGGAAGGCAAAGGAAAGCAAGGAAAGGCAATGGTAACGGAAGGAACGGCACGGCAAGGGGAAACAAGTCTAAGGCACGACAAGGCACGCTAGGCAATGCACGGCAAGGGAAGGAAAGGGTAACGCATGGGAAAGAACGGTCAGGGGAGGCAAGCCTAAGGCATGACAACGCAAGGCTAGGCAATGCACGGAAAGCAAGCAAAGAGTAACGGAACGCAAGGAAGGCAAGGGAAAGCGAGGGAAGGCAAGGGTAACGGAAGGGACGGCACGACAAGGGGTAAGAAGGCTAAGGCACGACAACGCAGGGCTAGGCAATGCACGGCAAGGCAAGCAAAGAGTAACGGAAGGAAAGGAAGGCAAGGCAAAGCCAGGCAAGGCAAGTGTAACAAAAGGCACCCAACGGCAAGGGGCAACAAGGCTAAGGCACGACAACACACGGCTAGGAAATGCACGGCAAGGCAAGGAAAGGGTAAGGCAAGGCAAGGCACGGTGAGGCTAGGCAAGGTTAATGCACTACAACGCAAGGCTAGGCAATGCACGACAATGCAAGGAAAGCTTAAAGCAAAGGAAGGCACGGTCAGGCGAGATAAGGCTAAGGCACGACAACGCAAGGCTAGGCAATGCACGGAAGGCAAGCAAAGAGTAACGGAAGGTAAGGAAGGCAAGGGAAAGCAAGGAAAGGCAAGTGTAACGGAAGGAACGGCACGGCAAGGGGAAACAATGCTAAGGCACGACAACGCACGCTAGGCAATGCACGGCAAGGCAAGGAAAGGGTAACGCATGGGAAAGCACGGTCAGGCGAGGCAAGGCTAAGGCACGACAACCCAAGGCTAGGCAATGCACGGAAGGCAAGCAAAGAGAAACGGAAGGTAAGGAACGAAAGGGAAAGCAAAGAAAGGCAAGTGTAACGGAAGGAACGGCACGGCAAGGGGAAACAAGGCTAAGGCACGACAACGCACGGCTAGGCAATGCACGGCAAGGCAAGCAAAGGGTAACGCAAGGAAAGGCACGGTGAGGCTAGGCAAGGCTAATGCACGAAAACGCAAGGCTAGGCGATGCACGACAATGCAAGGAAAGCTTAAAGCAAAGGAAGGCAAGGTCAGGCGATATAAGGCTAAGGCACGACAACGCAAGGCTAGGAAATTCAGGGAAGGCAAGCAAAGAGTAACGGAAGGTAAGCAAGGCAAGAAAAAGGAAGGAAAGGCCAGGGTAACGGAAGGAACGGCACGGCAAGGGGAAACAAGTCTAAGGCACGACACCGAACGCTAGGCAATGAACGGCAAGGCAAGGAAAGGGTAACGCATTTGAAAGCACGGTCAGGCGAGGCAACGCTAAGGCACGACAACGCAAGGCTAGGCAATGCACGGAAGGCAAGCAAAGAGTAACGGAAGGTAAGGAAGGCAAGGGAAAGGAAGGAAAGGCAAGTGTAACGGAAGGAACGGCACGGCAAGGGGAAACAAGGCTAAGGCACGACAACGCACGGCTAGGCAATGCACGGAAAGGCAAGGAAAGGGTAACGCATGGGAAAGCACGGTCAGGCGATGCAAGGCTAAGGCATGACAACGCAAGGCTAGGCAATGCACGGAAAGCAAGCAAAGAGTAACGGAAGGAAAGGAAGGCAAGTCAAAGCCAGGAAAGGCAAGTGTAACAAAAGGCACGCCACGGCAAGGGGAAACAAGGCTAAGGCACGACAACGCACGGCTAGGCAATGCACGGCAAGGCAAGGAAAGGGTAACGCAAGGCAAGGCACGGTGAGGCTAGGCAAGGCTAATGCACGACAACGCAAGGCTAGGCAATGCACGAAAATGCAAGGAAAGCTTAAAGCAAAGGAAGGCACGGTCAGGCGAGATAAGGCTAAGGCACGACAACGCAAGGCTAGGCAATGCACGGAAGGCAAGCAAAGAGTAACGGAAGGTAAGCAAGGCAAGGAAAAGCAAGGAAAGGCAAGGGTAACGGAAGGAACTGCACGGCAAGGGGAAACAAGGCTAAGGCACGGCAACGCAGGCTGGGCAATGCACAGCAAGGCAAGGAAAGGGTAATGCATGGGAAAGCACGTTCAGGCGAGGCAAGGCTAAGGCACGAAAACGCAAGGCTTGGCAATGCACGGAAGGCAAGCAAAGAGTAACGGAAGGTAAGGAAGGCAAGGGAAAGCAAAGAAAGGCAAGTGTAACGGAAGGAACGGCACGGCAAGGGGAAACAAGGCTAAGGCACGACAACGCACGCTAGGCAATGCACGGCAAGGCAAGGAAAGGGTAACGCATGGGAAAGCACGGTCAGGCGAGGCAAGCCTAAGGCATGACAACGCAAGGCTAAGCAATGCACGGAAAGCAAGCAAAGAGTAACGGAACGCAAGGAAGGCAAGGGAAAGCAAGGGAAGGCAAGGGTAACGGATGGAACGGCACGGCAAGGGGTAACAAGGCTAAGGCACGACAAGGCAGGGCTAGGCAATGCACGGCAAGGCAAGGAAAGGGTAACGCAGGGGAAGGCACGGTCAGGTGAGGCAAGGATAAGGCACGACAATGCAAGGCTAGGCAATGCACGGCAAGGCAAGGAAAGAGTAACGGAAGGAAAGGAATGCAAGGCAAAGCCAGGCAAGGCAAGTGTAACAAAAGGCACGCAACGGCAAGGGGAAACAAGGCTAAGGAACGACAACACTCGGCTAGGAAATGCAAGGAAAGGCAAGTAAAGGGTAACGCAAGGCAAGGCACGGTGAGGCTAGGCAAGGCTAATGCACGACAACGCAAGGCTAGGCAATACACGACAATGCAAGTTAAGCTTAAAGCAAAGGAAGGCACGGTTAGAAGAGATAAGGCTAAGGCACGACAACGCAAGGCTAGGCAATGCAGGGAAGGCAAGAAAAGAGTAACGGAAGGTAAGGAAGGCAAAGGAAAGCAAGGAAAGGCAATGGTAACGGAAGGAACGGCACGGCAAGGGGAAACAAGTCTAAGGCACGACAACGCACGCTAGGCAATGCACGGCAAGGGAAGGAAAGCGTAACGCATGGGAAAGAACGGTCAGGGGAGGTAAGCCTAAGGCATGACAACGCAAGGCTAGGCAATGCACGGAAAGCAAGCAAAGAGTAACGGAACGCAAGGAAGGCAAGGGAAAGCAAGGGAAGGCAAGGGTAACGGAAGGAACGGCACGGCAAGGGGTAAGAAGGCTAAGGCACGACAACGCAGGGCTAGGCAATGCACGGAAAGGCAAGGAAAGAGTAACGGAAGGAACGGAAGTCAAAGCAAAGCCAGGCACGGCAAGTGTAACAAAAGGCACGCAACGGCAAGGGGAAACAAGGCTAAGGCACTACAACACACGGCTAGGAAATGCACGGCAAGGCAAGGAAAGGGTAACGCAAGGCAAGGCACGGTGAGGCTAGGCAAGGCTAATGCACGACAACGCAAGGCTAGGCAATGCACGACAATGCAAGTAAAGCTTAAAGCAAAGGAAGGCACGGTCAGAAGAGATAAGGCTAAGGCACGACAACGCAAGGCTAGGCAATGCAGGGAAGGCAAGCAAAGAGTAACGGAAGGTAAGGAAGGCAAGGAAAGCAAGGAAAGGCAATGGTAACGGAAGGAACGGCACGGTAAGGGGAAACAAGTCTAAGGCACGACAACGCACGCTAGGCAATGCACGGCAAGGGAAGGAAAGGGTAACGCATGGGAAAGAACGGTCAGGGGAGGCAAGGCTAAGGCCCGACAACGGAAGGCTTGGCAATGCACGGAAGGCAAGCAAAGAGTAACGGAAGTAAGGAAGGCAAGGGAAAGCAAAGAAAGGCAAGTGTAACGGAAGGAACGGCACGGCAAGGGGAAACAAGGCTAAGGCACGACATCGCACGGCTAGGCAATGCACGGCAAGGCAAGGAAAGGGTAAGGCAAGGCAAGGCACGGTGAGGCTAGACAAGGCTAATGCACGAAAACGCAAGGCTAGGCAATGCACGACAATGCAAGGAAAGCTTAAAGCAAAGGAAGGCAAGGTCAGGCGAGATAAGGCAAAGGCACGACAACGCAAGGCTAGGCAATTCAGGGAAGGCAAGCAAAGAGTAACGGAAGGTAAGCAAGGCAAGGAAAAGCAAGCAAAGTCAAGGGTAACGGAAGGAACGGCACGGCAAGGGGGAACAAGTCTCAGGCACGACACCGAACGCTAGGCAATGAACGGCAATGCAAGGAAAGGGTAACGCATGGGAAAGCACGGTCAGGCGAGGCAAGGCTAAGGCACGACAACGCAAGGCTAGGCAATGCACGACAATGCAAGTAAAGCTTAAAGCAAAGGAAGGCACGGTTAGAAGAGATAAGGCTAAGGCACGACAACGCAAGGCTAGGCAATGCACGGAAGGCAAGAAAAGAGTAACGGAAGGTAAGGAAGGCAAAGGAAAGCAAGGAAAGGCAATGTTAACGGAAGGAACGGCACGGCAAGGGGAAACAAGTCTAAGGCACGACAACGCACGCTAGGCAATGCACGGCAAGGGAAGGAAAGGGTAACGCATGGGAAAGAACGGTCAGGGGAGGCAAGCCTAAGGCATGACAACGCAAGGCCAGGCAATGCACGGAAAGCAAGCAAAGAGTAACGGAACGCAAGGAAGGCAAGGGAAAGCAAGGGAAGGCAAGGGTAACGGACGGAACGGCACGACAAGGGGTAAGAAGGCTAAGGCACGACAACGCAGGGCTAGGCAATGCACGGCAAGGCAAGCAAAGAGTAACGGAAGGAAAGGAAGGCAAGGCAAAGCCAGGCAAGGCAAGTGTAACAAAATGCACGCAACGGCAAGGGGAAACAAGGCTAAGGCACGACAACACACGGCTAGGAAATGCACGGCAAGGCAAGGAAAGGGTAACGCAAGGCAAGGCACGGTGAGGCTAGGCAAGGCTAATGCACGACAACGCAAGGCTAGGCAATGCACGACAATGCAAGTAAGCTTAAAGCAAAGGAAGGCACGGTCAGAAGAGATAAGGCTAAGGCACGACAACGCAAGGCTAGGCAATGCAGGGAAGGCAAGCAAAGAGTAACGGAAGGTAAGGAAGGCAAGGGAAAGCAAGGAAAGGCAAGTGTAACGGAAGGAACGGCACGGCAAGGGGAAACAATTCTAAGGCACGACAACGCATGCTAGGCAATGCACGGCAAGGCAAGGAAAGGGTAACGCATGGGAAAGCACGGTCAGGCGAGGCAAGGCTAAGGCACGACAACCCAAGGCTAGGCAATGCACGGAAGGCAAGCAAAGAGAAACGGAAGGTAAGGAAGGAAAGGGAAAGCAAAGAAAGGCAAGTGTAACCGAAGGAACGGCCCGGCAAGGGGAAACAAGGCTAAGGCACGACAACGCACGGCTAGGCAATGCACGGCAAGGCAAGCAAAGGGTAACGCAAGGAAAGGCACGGTGAGGCTAGGCAAGGCTAATGCACGAAAACGCAAGGCTAGGCGATGCACGACAATGCAAGGAAAGCTTAAAGCAAAGGAAGGCAAGGTCAGGCGAGATAAGGCTAAGGCACGACAACGCAAGGCTAGGAAATTCAGGGAAGGCAAGCAAAGAGTAACGGAAGGTAAGCAAGGAAAGGAAAAGGAAGGAAAGGCCAGGGTAACGGAAGGAACGGCACGGCAAGGGGAAACAAGTCTAAGGCACGACACCGAACGCTAGGCAATGAAGGGCAAGGCAAGGAAAGGGTAACGCATTGGAAAGCACGGTCAAGCGAGGCAACGCTAAGGCACGACAACGCAAGGCTAAGCAATGCACGGAAAGCAAGCAAAGAGTAACGGAACGCAAGGAAGGCAAGGGAAAGCAAGGGAAGGCAAGGGTAACGGATGGAACGGCACGGCAAGGGGTAACAAGGCTAAGGCACGACAAGGCAGGGCTAGGCAATGCACGGCAAGGCAAGGAAAGGGTAACGCAGGGGAAGGCACGGTCAGGTGAGGCAAGGATAAGGCACGACAATGCAAGGCTAGGCAATGCACGGCAAGGCAAGGAAAGAGTAACGGAAGGAAAGGAATGCAAGGCAAAGCCAGGCAAGGCAAGTGTAACAAAAGGCACGCAACGGCAAGGGGAAACAAGGCTAAGGAACGACAACACTCGGCTAGGAAATGCAAGGCAAGGCAAGTAAAGGGTAACGCAAGGCAAGGCACGGTGAGGCTAGGCAAGGCTAATGCACGACAACGCAAGGCTAGGCAATGCACGACAATGCAAGTTAAGCTTAAAGCAAAGGAAGGCACGGTTAGAAGAGATAAGGCTAAGGCACGACAACGCAAGGCTAGGCAATGCAGGGAAGGCAAGAAAAAAGTAACGGAAGGTAAGGAAGGCAAAGGAAAGCAAGGAAAGGCAATGGTAACGGAAGGAACGGCACGGCAAGGGGAAACAAGTCTAAGGCACGACAACGCACGCTAGGCAATGCACGGCAAGGGAAGGAAAGCGTAACGCATGGGAAAGAACGGTCAGGGGAGGTAAGCCTAAGGCATGACAACGCAAGGCTAGGCAATGCACGGAAAGCAAGCAAAGAGTAACGGAACGCAAGGAAGGCAAGGGAAAGCAAGGGAAGGCAACGGTAACGGAAGGAACGGCACGGCAAGGGGTAAGAAGGCTAAGGCACGACAACGCAGGGCTAGGCAATGCACGGAAAGGCAAGGAAAGAGTAACGGAAGGAACGGAAGTCAAGGCAAAGCCAGGCACGGCAAGTGTAACAAAAGGCACGCAACGGCAAGGGGAAACAAGGCTAAGGCACTACAACACACGGCTAGGAAATGCACGGCAAGGCAAGGAAAGGGTAACGCAAGGCAAGGCACGGTGAGGCTAGGCAAGGCTAATGCACGACAACGCAAGGCTAGGCAATGCACGACAATGCAAGTAAAGCTTAAAGCAAAGGAAGGCACGGTCAGAAGAGATAAGGCTAAGGCACGACAACGCAAGGCTAGGCAATGCAGGGAAGGCAAGCAAAGAGTAACGGAAGGTAAGGAAGGCAAGGAAAGCAAGGAAAGGCAATGGTAACGGAAGGAACGGCACGGTAAGGGGAAACAAGTCTAAGGCACGACAACGCACGCTAGGCAATGCACGGCAAGGGAAGGAAAGGGTAACGCATGGGAAAGAACGGTCAGGGGAGGCAAGGCTAAGGCCCGACAACGGAAGGCTTGGCAATGCACGGAAGGCAAGCAAAGAGTAACGGAAGTAAGGAAGGCAAGGGAAAGCAAAGAAAGGCAAGTGTAACGGAAGGAACAGCACGGCAAGGGGAAACAAGGCTAAGGCACGACAACGCACGGCTAGGCAATGCACGGCAAGGCAAGCAAAGGGTAAGGCAAGGCAAGGCACGGTGAGGCTAGACAAGGCTAATGCACGAAAACGCAAGGCTAGGCAATGCACGACAATGCAAGGAAAGCTTAAAGCAAAGGAAGGCAAGGTCAGGCGAGATAAGGCAAAGGGACGACAACGCAAGGCTAGGCAATTCAGGGAAGGCAAGCAAAGAGTAACGGAAGGTAAGCAAGGCAAGGAAAAGCAAGGAAAGTCAAGGGTAAGGGAAGGAACGGCACGGCAAGGGGGAACAAGTCTCAGGCACGACACCGAACGCTAGGCAATGAACGGCAAGGCAAGGAAAGGGTAACGCATGGGAAAGCACGGTCAGGCGAGGCAAGGCTAAGGCACGACAACGCAAGTCTAGGCAATGCACGACAATGCAAGTAAAGCTTAAAGCAAAGGAAGGCACGGTTAGAAGAGATAAGGCTAAGGCACGAAAAGGCAAGGCTTGGCAATGCACGGAAGGCAAGCAAAGAGTAATGGAAGGTAAGGAAGGCAAGGGAAAGCAAAGAAAGGCAAGTGTAACGGACGGAACGGCACGGCAAGGGGAAACAAGCCTAAGGCACGACAACGCACGCTAGGCAATGCACGGCAAGGCAAGGAAAGGGTAACGCATGGGAAAGCACGGTCAGGCGAGGCAAGGCTAAGGAAAGCCAACGCAAGGCTAGGCAATGCACGGAAAGCAAGCAAGGAGTAACGGAATGCAAGGAAGGAAAGGGAAAGCAAAGAAAGGCAAGTGTAACCGAAGGAACGGCACGGCAAGGGGAAACAAGGCTAAGGCACGACAACGCACGGCTAGGCAATGCACGGCAAGGCAAGCAAAGGGTAACGCAAGGAAAGGCACGGTGAGGCTAGGCAAGGCTAATGCACGAAAACGCAAGGCTAGGCGATGCACGACAATGCAAGGAAAGCTTAAAGCAAAGGAAGGCAAGGTCAGGCGAGATAAGGCTAAGGCACGAGAACGCAAGGCTAGGAAATTCAGGGAAGGCAAGCAAAGAGTAACGGAAGGTAAGCAAGGCAAGGAAAAGGACGGAAAGGCCAGGGTAACGGAAGGAACGGCACGGCAAGGGGAAACAAGTCTAAGGCACGACACCGAACGCTAGGCAATGAAGGGCAAGGCAAGGAAAGGGTAACGCATTTGAAAGCACGGTCAGGCGAGGCAACGCTAAGGCACGACAACGCAAGGCTAGGCAATGCACGGAAGTCAAGCAAAGTCTAACGGAAGGTAAGGAAGGCAAGGGAAAGGAAGGAAAGGCAAGTGTAACGGAAGGAACGGCACGGCAAGGGGAAACAAGGCTAAGGCACGACAACGCACGCTAGGCAATGCACGGCAAGGCAAGGAAAGGGTAACGCATGGGAAAGCACGGTCAGGCGAGGCAAGCCTAAGGCATGACAACGCAAGGCTAAGCAATGCACGGAAAGCAAGCAAAGAGTAACGGAACGCAAGGAAGGCAAGGGAAAGCAAGGGAAGGCAAGGGTAACGGAAGGAACGGCACGGCAAGGGGTAACAAGGCTAAGGCACGACAACGCAGGGCTAGGCAATGCACGGCAAGGCAAGGAAAGGGTAACGCAGGGGAAGGCACGGTCAGGTGAGGCAAGGATAAGCCACGACAATGCAAGGCTAGGCAATGCACGACAACGCAAGGCTAGGCAATGCAGGGAAGGCAAGAAAAGAGTAACGGAAGGTAAGGAAGTAAAAGGAAAGCAAGGAATGGCAATGGTAACGGAAGGAACGGCACGGCAAGGGGAAACAAGTCTAAGGCACGACAAGGCACGCTAGGCAATGCACGGCAAGGGAAGGAAAGGGTAACGCATGGGAAAGAACGGTCAGGGGAGGCAAGCCTAAGGCATGACAACGCAAGGCTAGGCAATGCACGGAAAGCAAGCAAAGAGTAACGGAACGCAAGGAAGGCAAGGGAAAGCGAGGGAAGGCAAGGGTAACGGAAGGGACGGCACGACAAGGGGTAAGAAGGCTAAGGCACGACAACGCAGGGCTAGGCAATGCACGGCAAGGCAAGCAAAGAGTAACGGAAGGAAAGGAAGGCAAGGCAAAGCCAGGCAAGGCAAGTGTAACAAAAGGCACCCAACGGCAAGGGGCAACAAGGCTAAGGCACGACAACACACGGCTAGGAAATGCACGGCAAGGCAAGGAAAGGGTAAGGCAAGGCAAGGCACGGTGAGGCTAGGCAAGGTTAATGCACGACAACGCAAGGCTAGGCAATGCACGACAATGCAAGGAAAGCTTAAAGCAAAGGAAGGCACGGTCAGGCGAGATAAGGCTAAGGCACGACAACGCAAGGCTAGGCAATGCACGGAAGGCAAGCAAAGAGTAACGGAAGGTAAGGAAGGCAAGGGAAAGCAAGGAAAGGCAAGTGTAACGGAAGGAACGGCACGGCAAGGGGAAACAATGCTAAGGCACGACAACGCACGCTAGGCAATGCACGGCAAGGCAAGGAAAGGGTAACGCATGGGAAAGCACGGTCAGGCGAGGCAAGGCTAAGGCACGACAACCCAAGGCTAGGCAATGCACGGAAGGCAAGCAAAGAGAAACGGAAGGTAAGGAACGAAAGGGAAAGCAAAGAAAGTCAAGTGTAACGGAAGGAACGGCACGGCAAGGGGAAACAAGGCTAAGGCACGACAACGCACGGCTAGGCAATGCACGGCAAGGGAAGCAAAGGGTAACGCAAGGAAAGGCACGGTGAGGCTAGGCAAGGCTAATGCACGAAAACGCAAGGCTAGGCGATGCACGACAATGCAAGGAAAGCTTAAAGCAAAGGAAGGCAAGGTCAGGCGATATAAGGCTAAGGCACGACAACGCAAGGCTAGGAAATTCAGGGAAGGCAAGCAAAGAGTAACGGAAGGTAAGCAAGGCAAGAAAAAGGAAGGAAAGGCCAGGGTAACGGAAGGAACGGCACGGCAAGGGGAAACAAGTCTAAGGCACGACACCGAACGCTAGGCAATGAACGGCAAGGCAAGGAAAGGGTAACGCATTTGAAAGCACGGTCAGGCGAGGCAACGCTAAGGCACGACAACGCAAGGCTAGGCAATGCACGGAAGGCAAGCAAAGAGTAACGGAAGGTAAGGAAGGCAAGGGAAAGGAAGGAAAGGCAAGTGTAACGGAAGGAACGGCACGGCAAGGGGAAACAAGGCTAAGGCACGACAACGCACGGCTAGGCAATGCACGGAAAGGCAAGGAAAGGGTAACGCATGGGAAAGCACGGTCAGGCGATGCAAGGCTAAGGCATGACAACGCAAGGCTAGGCAATGCACGGAAAGCAAGCAAAGAGTAACGGAAGGAAAGGAAGGCAAGTCAAAGCCAGGAAAGGCAAGTGTAACAAAAGGCACGCCACGGCAAGGGGAAACAAGGCTAAGGCACGACAACGCACGGCTAGGCAATTCACGGCAAGGCAAGGAAAGGGTAACGCAAGGCAAGGCACGGTGAGGCTAGGCAAGGCTAATGCACGACATCGCACGGCTAGGCAATGCACGGCAAGGCAAGGAAAGGGTAAGGCAAGGCAAGGCACGGTGAGGCTAGACAAGGCTAATGCACGAAAACGCAAGGCTAGGCAATGCACGACAATGCAAGGAAAGCTTAAAGCAAAGGAAGGCAAGGTCAGGCGAGATAAGGCAAAGGCACGACAACGCAAGGCTAGGCAATTCAGGGAAGGCAAGCAAAGAGTAACGGAAGGTAAGCAAGGCAAGGAAAAGCAAGCAAAGTCAAGGGTAACGGAAGGAACGGCACGGCAAGGGGGAACAAGTCTCAGGCACGACACCGAACGCTAGGCAATGAACGGCAATGCAAGGAAAGGGTAACGCATGGGAAAGCACGGTCAGGCGAGGCAAGGCTAAGGCACGACAACGCAAGGCTAGGCAATGCACGACAATGCAAGTAAAGCTTAAAGCAAAGGAAGGCACGGTTAGAAGAGATAAGGCTAAGGCACGACAACGCAAGGCTAGGCAATGCACGGAAGGCAAGAAAAGAGTAACGGAAGGTAAGGAAGGCAAAGGAAAGCAAGGAAAGGCAATGTTAACGGAAGGAACGGCACGGCAAGGGGAAACAAGTCTAAGGCACGACAACGCACGCTAGGCAATGCACGGCAAGGGAAGGAAAGGGTAACGCATGGGAAAGAACGGTCAGGGGAGGCAAGCCTAAGGCATGACAACGCAAGGCCAGGCAATGCACGGAAAGCAAGCAAAGAGTAACGGAACGCAAGGAAGGCAAGGGAAAGCAAGGGAAGGCAAGGGTAACGGACGGAACGGCACGACAAGGGGTAAGAAGGCTAAGGCACGACAACGCAGGGCTAGGCAATGCACGGCAAGGCAAGCAAAGAGTAACGGAAGGAAAGGAAGGCAAGGCAAAGCCAGGCAAGGCAAGTGTAACAAAATGCACGCAACGGCAAGGGGAAACAAGGCTAAGGCACGACAACACACGGCTAGGAAATGCACGGCAAGGCAAGGAAAGGGTAACGCAAGGCAAGGCACGGTGAGGCTAGGCAAGGCTAATGCACGACAACGCAAGGCTAGGCAATGCACGACAATGCAAGTAAGCTTAAAGCAAAGGAAGGCACGGTCAGAAGAGATAAGGCTAAGGCACGACAACGCAAGGCTAGGCAATGCAGGGAAGGCAAGCAAAGAGTAACGGAAGGTAAGGAAGGCAAGGGAAAGCAAGGAAAGGCAAGTGTAACGGAAGGAACGGCACGGCAAGGGGAAACAATTCTAAGGCACGACAACGCATGCTAGGCAATGCACGGCAAGGCAAGGAAAGGGTAACGCATGGGAAAGCACGGTCAGGCGAGGCAAGGCTAAGGCACGACAACCCAAGGCTAGGCAATGCACGGAAGGCAAGCAAAGAGAAACGGAAGGTAAGGAAGGAAAGGGAAAGCAAAGAAAGGCAAGTGTAACCGAAGGAACGGCCCGGCAAGGGGAAACAAGGCTAAGGCACGACAACGCACGGCTAGGCAATGCACGGCAAGGCAAGCAAAGGGTAACGCAAGGAAAGGCACGGTGAGGCTAGGCAAGGCTAATGCACGAAAACGCAAGGCTAGGCGATGCACGACAATGCAAGGAAAGCTTAAAGCAAAGGAAGGCAAGGTCAGGCGAGATAAGGCTAAGGCACGACAACGCAAGGCTAGGAAATTCAGGGAAGGCAAGCAAAGAGTAACGGAAGGTAAGCAAGGAAAGGAAAAGGAAGGAAAGGCCAGGGTAACGGAAGGAACGGCACGGCAAGGGGAAACAAGTCTAAGGCACGACACCGAACGCTAGGCAATGAAGGGCAAGGCAAGGAAAGGGTAACGCATTGGAAAGCACGGTCAAGCGAGGCAACGCTAAGGCACGACAACGCAAGGCTAAGCAATGCACGGAAAGCAAGCAAAGAGTAACGGAACGCAAGGAAGGCAAGGGAAAGCAAGGGAAGGCAAGGGTAACGGATGGAACGGCACGGCAAGGGGTAACAAGGCTAAGGCACGACAAGGCAGGGCTAGGCAATGCACGGCAAGGCAAGGAAAGGGTAACGCAGGGGAAGGCACGGTCAGGTGAGGCAAGGATAAGGCACGACAATGCAAGGCTAGGCAATGCACGGCAAGGCAAGGAAAGAGTAACGGAAGGAAAGGAATGCAAGGCAAAGCCAGGCAAGGCAAGTGTAACAAAAGGCACGCAACGGCAAGGGGAAACAAGGCTAAGGAACGACAACACTCGGCTAGGAAATGCAAGGCAAGGCAAGTAAAGGGTAACGCAAGGCAAGGCACGGTGAGGCTAGGCAAGGCTAATGCACGACAACGCAAGGCTAGGCAATGCACGACAATGCAAGTTAAGCTTAAAGCAAAGGAAGGCACGGTTAGAAGAGATAAGGCTAAGGCACGACAACGCAAGGCTAGGCAATGCAGGGAAGGCAAGAAAAAAGTAACGGAAGGTAAGGAAGGCAAAGGAAAGCAAGGAAAGGCAATGGTAACGGAAGGAACGGCACGGCAAGGGGAAACAAGTCTAAGGCACGACAACGCACGCTAGGCAATGCACGGCAAGGGAAGGAAAGCGTAACGCATGGGAAAGAACGGTCAGGGGAGGTAAGCCTAAGGCATGACAACGCAAGGCTAGGCAATGCACGGAAAGCAAGCAAAGAGTAACGGAACGCAAGGAAGGCAAGGGAAAGCAAGGGAAGGCAACGGTAACGGAAGGAACGGCACGGCAAGGGGTAAGAAGGCTAAGGCACGACAACGCAGGGCTAGGCAATGCACGGAAAGGCAAGGAAAGAGTAACGGAAGGAACGGAAGTCAAGGCAAAGCCAGGCACGGCAAGTGTAACAAAAGGCACGCAACGGCAAGGGGAAACAAGGCTAAGGCACTACAACACACGGCTAGGAAATGCACGGCAAGGCAAGGAAAGGGTAACGCAAGGCAAGGCACGGTGAGGCTAGGCAAGGCTAATGCACGACAACGCAAGGCTAGGCAATGCACGACAATGCAAGTAAAGCTTAAAGCAAAGGAAGGCACGGTCAGAAGAGATAAGGCTAAGGCACGACAACGCAAGGCTAGGCAATGCAGGGAAGGCAAGCAAAGAGTAACGGAAGGTAAGGAAGGCAAGGAAAGCAAGGAAAGGCAATGGTAACGGAAGGAACGGCACGGTAAGGGGAAACAAGTCTAAGGCACGACAACGCACGCTAGGCAATGCACGGCAAGGGAAGGAAAGGGTAACGCATGGGAAAGAACGGTCAGGGGAGGCAAGGCTAAGGCCCGACAACGGAAGGCTTGGCAATGCACGGAAGGCAAGCAAAGAGTAACGGAAGTAAGGAAGGCAAGGGAAAGCAAAGAAAGGCAAGTGTAACGGAAGGAACAGCACGGCAAGGGGAAACAAGGCTAAGGCACGACAACGCACGGCTAGGCAATGCACGGCAAGGCAAGCAAAGGGTAAGGCAAGGCAAGGCACGGTGAGGCTAGACAAGGCTAATGCACGAAAACGCAAGGCTAGGCAATGCACGACAATGCAAGGAAAGCTTAAAGCAAAGGAAGGCAAGGTCAGGCGAGATAAGGCAAAGGGACGACAACGCAAGGCTAGGCAATTCAGGGAAGGCAAGCAAAGAGTAACGGAAGGTAAGCAAGGCAAGGAAAAGCAAGGAAAGTCAAGGGTAAGGGAAGGAACGGCACGGCAAGGGGGAACAAGTCTCAGGCACGACACCGAACGCTAGGCAATGAACGGCAAGGCAAGGAAAGGGTAACGCATGGGAAAGCACGGTCAGGCGAGGCAAGGCTAAGGCACGACAACGCAAGTCTAGGCAATGCACGACAATGCAAGTAAAGCTTAAAGCAAAGGAAGGCACGGTTAGAAGAGATAAGGCTAAGGCACGAAAAGGCAAGGCTTGGCAATGCACGGAAGGCAAGCAAAGAGTAATGGAAGGTAAGGAAGGCAAGGGAAAGCAAAGAAAGGCAAGTGTAACGGACGGAACGGCACGGCAAGGGGAAACAAGCCTAAGGCACGACAACGCACGCTAGGCAATGCACGGCAAGGCAAGGAAAGGGTAACGCATGGGAAAGCACGGTCAGGCGAGGCAAGGCTAAGGAAAGCCAACGCAAGGCTAGGCAATGCACGGAAAGCAAGCAAGGAGTAACGGAATGCAAGGAAGGAAAGGGAAAGCAAAGAAAGGCAAGTGTAACCGAAGGAACGGCACGGCAAGGGGAAACAAGGCTAAGGCACGACAACGCACGGCTAGGCAATGCACGGCAAGGCAAGCAAAGGGTAACGCAAGGAAAGGCACGGTGAGGCTAGGCAAGGCTAATGCACGAAAACGCAAGGCTAGGCGATGCACGACAATGCAAGGAAAGCTTAAAGCAAAGGAAGGCAAGGTCAGGCGAGATAAGGCTAAGGCACGAGAACGCAAGGCTAGGAAATTCAGGGAAGGCAAGCAAAGAGTAACGGAAGGTAAGCAAGGCAAGGAAAAGGACGGAAAGGCCAGGGTAACGGAAGGAACGGCACGGCAAGGGGAAACAAGTCTAAGGCACGACACCGAACGCTAGGCAATGAAGGGCAAGGCAAGGAAAGGGTAACGCATTTGAAAGCACGGTCAGGCGAGGCAACGCTAAGGCACGACAACGCAAGGCTAGGCAATGCACGGAAGTCAAGCAAAGTCTAACGGAAGGTAAGGAAGGCAAGGGAAAGGAAGGAAAGGCAAGTGTAACGGAAGGAACGGCACGGCAAGGGGAAACAAGGCTAAGGCACGACAACGCACGCTAGGCAATGCACGGCAAGGCAAGGAAAGGGTAACGCATGGGAAAGCACGGTCAGGCGAGGCAAGCCTAAGGCATGACAACGCAAGGCTAAGCAATGCACGGAAAGCAAGCAAAGAGTAACGGAACGCAAGGAAGGCAAGGGAAAGCAAGGGAAGGCAAGGGTAACGGAAGGAACGGCACGGCAAGGGGTAACAAGGCTAAGGCACGACAACGCAGGGCTAGGCAATGCACGGCAAGGCAAGGAAAGGGTAACGCAGGGGAAGGCACGGTCAGGTGAGGCAAGGATAAGCCACGACAATGCAAGGCTAGGCAATGCACGACAACGCAAGGCTAGGCAATGCAGGGAAGGCAAGAAAAGAGTAACGGAAGGTAAGGAAGTAAAAGGAAAGCAAGGAATGGCAATGGTAACGGAAGGAACGGCACGGCAAGGGGAAACAAGTCTAAGGCACGACAAGGCACGCTAGGCAATGCACGGCAAGGGAAGGAAAGGGTAACGCATGGGAAAGAACGGTCAGGGGAGGCAAGCCTAAGGCATGACAACGCAAGGCTAGGCAATGCACGGAAAGCAAGCAAAGAGTAACGGAACGCAAGGAAGGCAAGGGAAAGCGAGGGAAGGCAAGGGTAACGGAAGGGACGGCACGACAAGGGGTAAGAAGGCTAAGGCACGACAACGCAGGGCTAGGCAATGCACGGCAAGGCAAGCAAAGAGTAACGGAAGGAAAGGAAGGCAAGGCAAAGCCAGGCAAGGCAAGTGTAACAAAAGGCACCCAACGGCAAGGGGCAACAAGGCTAAGGCACGACAACACACGGCTAGGAAATGCACGGCAAGGCAAGGAAAGGGTAAGGCAAGGCAAGGCACGGTGAGGCTAGGCAAGGTTAATGCACGACAACGCAAGGCTAGGCAATGCACGACAATGCAAGGAAAGCTTAAAGCAAAGGAAGGCACGGTCAGGCGAGATAAGGCTAAGGCACGACAACGCAAGGCTAGGCAATGCACGGAAGGCAAGCAAAGAGTAACGGAAGGTAAGGAAGGCAAGGGAAAGCAAGGAAAGGCAAGTGTAACGGAAGGAACGGCACGGCAAGGGGAAACAATGCTAAGGCACGACAACGCACGCTAGGCAATGCACGGCAAGGCAAGGAAAGGGTAACGCATGGGAAAGCACGGTCAGGCGAGGCAAGGCTAAGGCACGACAACCCAAGGCTAGGCAATGCACGGAAGGCAAGCAAAGAGAAACGGAAGGTAAGGAACGAAAGGGAAAGCAAAGAAAGTCAAGTGTAACGGAAGGAACGGCACGGCAAGGGGAAACAAGGCTAAGGCACGACAACGCACGGCTAGGCAATGCACGGCAAGGGAAGCAAAGGGTAACGCAAGGAAAGGCACGGTGAGGCTAGGCAAGGCTAATGCACGAAAACGCAAGGCTAGGCGATGCACGACAATGCAAGGAAAGCTTAAAGCAAAGGAAGGCAAGGTCAGGCGATATAAGGCTAAGGCACGACAACGCAAGGCTAGGAAATTCAGGGAAGGCAAGCAAAGAGTAACGGAAGGTAAGCAAGGCAAGAAAAAGGAAGGAAAGGCCAGGGTAACGGAAGGAACGGCACGGCAAGGGGAAACAAGTCTAAGGCACGACACCGAACGCTAGGCAATGAACGGCAAGGCAAGGAAAGGGTAACGCATTTGAAAGCACGGTCAGGCGAGGCAACGCTAAGGCACGACAACGCAAGGCTAGGCAATGCACGGAAGGCAAGCAAAGAGTAACGGAAGGTAAGGAAGGCAAGGGAAAGGAAGGAAAGGCAAGTGTAACGGAAGGAACGGCACGGCAAGGGGAAACAAGGCTAAGGCACGACAACGCACGGCTAGGCAATGCACGGAAAGGCAAGGAAAGGGTAACGCATGGGAAAGCACGGTCAGGCGATGCAAGGCTAAGGCATGACAACGCAAGGCTAGGCAATGCACGGAAAGCAAGCAAAGAGTAACGGAAGGAAAGGAAGGCAAGTCAAAGCCAGGAAAGGCAAGTGTAACAAAAGGCACGCCACGGCAAGGGGAAACAAGGCTAAGGCACGACAACGCACGGCTAGGCAATTCACGGCAAGGCAAGGAAAGGGTAACGCAAGGCAAGGCACGGTGAGGCTAGGCAAGGCTAATGCACGACAACGCAAGGCTAGGCAATGCACGAAAATGCAAGGAAAGCTTAAAGCAAAGGAAGGCACGGTCAGGCGAGATAAGGCTAAGGCACGACAACGCAAGGCTAGGCAATGCAGGGAAGGGAAGCAAAGAGTAACGGAAGGTAAGCAAGGCAAGGAAAAGCAAGGAAAGGCAAGGGTAACGGAAGGAACTGCACGGCAAGGGGAAACAAGGCTAAGGCACGGCAACGCAGGCTGGGCAATGCACAGCAAGGCAAGGAAAGGGTAACGCATGGGAAAGCACGTTCAGGCGAGGCAAGGCTAAGGCACGAAAACGCAAGGCTTGGCAATGCACGGAAGGCAAGCAAAGAGTAACGGAAGGTAAGGAAGGCAAGGGAAAGCAAAGAAAGGCAAGTGTAACGGAAGGAACGGCACGGCAAGGGGAAACAAGGCTAAGGCACGACAACGCACGCTAGGCAATGCACGGCAAGGCAAGGAAAGGGTAACGCATGGGAAAGCACGGTCAGGCGAGGCAAGCCTAAGGCATGACAACGCAAGGCTAAGCAATGCACGGAAAGCAAGCAAAGAGTAACGGAACGCAAGGAAGGCAAGGGAAAGCAAGGGAAGGCAAGGGTAACGGATGGAACGGCACGGCAAGGGGTAACAAGGCTAAGGCACGACAAGGCAGGGCTAGGCAATGCACGGCAAGGCAAGGAAAGGGTAACGCATGGGAAAGCACGGTCAGGCGAGGCAAGGCTAAGGCACGACAACCCAAGGCTAGGCAATGCACGGAAGGCAAGCAAAGAGAAACGGAAGGTAAGGAAGGAAAGGGAAAGCAAAGAAAGGCAAGTGTAACCGAAGGAACGGCCCGGCAAGGGGAAACAAGGCTAAGGCACGACAACGCACGGCTAGGCAATGCACGGCAAGGCAAGCAAAGGGTAACGCAAGGAAAGGCACGGTGAGGCTAGGCAAGGCTAATGCACGAAAACGCAAGGCTAGGCGATGCACGACAATGCAAGGAAAGCTTAAAGCAAAGGAAGGCAAGGTCAGGCGAGATAAGGCTAAGGCACGACAACGCAAGGCTAGGAAATTCAGGGAAGGCAAGCAAAGAGTAACGGAAGGTAAGCAAGGAAAGGAAAAGGAAGGAAAGGCCAGGGTAACGGAAGGAACGGCACGGCAAGGGGAAACAAGTCTAAGGCACGACACCGAACGCTAGGCAATGAAGGGCAAGGCAAGGAAAGGGTAACGCATTGGAAAGCACGGTCAAGCGAGGCAACGCTAAGGCACGACAACGCAAGGCTAGGCAATGCACGGAAGGCAAGCAAAGAGTAACGGAAGGTAAGGAAGGCAAGGGAAAGGAAGGAAAGGCAAGTGTAACGGAAGGAACGGCACGGCAAGGGGAAACAAGGCTAAGGCACGACAACGCACGCTAGGCAATGCACGGCAAGGCAAGGAAAGGGTAACGCATGGGAAAGCACGGTCAGGCGAGGCAAGCCTAAGGCATGACAACGCAAGGCTAAGCAATGCACGGAAAGCAAGCAAAGAGTAACGGAACGCAAG
Source organism: Macrotis lagotis (assembly GCF_037893015.1). NCBI lineage: Eukaryota > Metazoa > Chordata > Mammalia > Peramelemorphia > Peramelidae > Macrotis > Macrotis lagotis. The sequence continues at coordinate 1,111,368 of NW_027421908.1, forward strand.
GAAGGCAAGGGAAAGCAAGGGAAGGCAAGGGTAACGGAAGGAACGGCACGGTAAGGGGTAAGAAGGCTAAGGCACGACAACGCAGGGCTAGGCAATGCACGGAAAGGCAAGGAAAGAGTAACGGAAGGAACGGAAGTCAAGGCAAAGCCAGGCACGGCAAGTGTAAAAAAAGGCACGCAACGGCAAGGGGAAACAAGGCTAAGGCACTACAACACACGGCTAGGAAATGCACGGCAAGGCAAGGAAAGGGTAACGCAAGGCAAGGCACGGTGAGGCTAGGCAAGGCTAATGCACGACAACGCAAGGCTAGGCAATGCACGACAATGCAAGTAAAGCTTAAAGCAAAGGAAGGCACGGTCAGAAGAGATAAGGCTAAGGCACGACAACGCAAGGCTAGGCAATGCAGGGAAGGCAAGCAAAGAGTAACGGAAGGTAAGGAAGGCAAGGAAAGCAAGGAAAGGCAATGGTAACGGAAGGAACGGCACGGTAAGGGGAAACAAGTCTAAGGCACGACAACGCACGCTAGGCAATGAACGGCAAGGCAAGGAAAGGGTAACGCATGGGAAAGCACGGTCAGGCGAGGCAAGGCTAAGGCACGACAACGCAAGGCTAGGCAATGCACGGAAAGCAAGCAAAGAGTAACGGAACGCAAGGAAGGCAAGGGAAAGCAAGGTAAGGCAAGGGTAACGGAAGGAACGGCACGGCAAGGGGTAACAAGGCTAAGGCACGGCAACGCAGGGCTAGGCAATGCACGGCAAGGCAAGGAAAGGGTAACGCAGGGGAAGGCACGGTCAGTTGAGGCAAGGATAAGGCACGACAATGCAAGGCTAGGCAATGCACGGCAAGGCAAGGAAAGAGTAACGGAAGGAAAGGAAGGCAAGTCAAAGTCAGGAGAGGCAAGTAAAACAAAAGGCACGCCACGGCAAGGGGAAACAAGGCTAAGGCACGACAACGCACGGCTAGGCAATGCACGGCAAGGCAAGGAAAGGGTAACGCAAGGCAAGGCACGGTGAGGCTAGGCAAGGCTAATTCACGACAACGCAAGGCTAGGCAATGCACGACAATGCAAGGAAAGCTTAAAGCAAAGGAAGGCACGGTCAGGCGAGATAAGGCTAAGACACGACAACGCAAGGCTAGGCAATGCAGGGAAGGTAAGCAAAGAGTAACGGAAGGTAAGGAAGGCAAGGGAAAGCAAAGAAAGGCAAGTGTAACGGAAGGAACGGCACGGCAAGGGGAAACAAGTCTAAGGCACGAAAACGCACGCTAGGCAATGCACGGCAAGGCAAGGAAAGGGTAACGCATGGGAAAGCACGGTCAGGCGAGGCAAGCCTAAGGCATGACAACGCAAGGCTAGGCAATGCACGGAAAGCAAGCAAAGAGTAACGGAACGCAAGGAAGGCAAGGGAAAGCAAGGGAAGGCAAGGGTAACGGAAGGAACGGCACGGCAAGGGGTAACAAGGCTAAGGCACGACAACGCAGGGCTAGGCAATGCACGGCAAGGCAAGGAAAGGGTAACGCAAGGCAAGGCACGGTGAGGCTAGGCAAGGCTAATGCACGACAACGCAAGGCTAGGCAATGCACGACAATGCAAGGAATGCTTAAAGCAAAGGAAGGCACGGTCAGGCGAGATAAGGCTAAGGCACGACAACGCAAGGCTAGGCAATGCACGGAAGGTAAGCAAAGAGTAACGGAAGGTAAGGAAGACAAGGGAAAGCATGGAAAGTCAAGTGTAACGGAAGGAACGGCACGGCAAGGGGAAACAAGGCTAAGGCACGACAACGCACGCTAGGCAATGCACGGCAAGGCAAGGAAAGGGTAACGGAAGGAAAGGAAGGCAAGGCAAAGCCAGGCAAGGCAAGTGTAACAAAAGGCACGCAACGGCAAGGGGAATCAAGGCTAAGGCACGACAACGCACGGCTAGGCAATGCACGGCAAGGCAAGGAAAGGGTAACGCAAGGCAAGGCACGGTGAGGCTAGGCAAGGCTAATGCACGACAACGCAAGGCTAGGCAATGCACGACAATGCAAGGAATGCTTAAAGCAAAGGAAGGCACGGTCAGGCGAGATAAGGCTAAGGCACGACAACGCAAGGCTAGGCAATGCACGGAAGGTAAGCAAAGAGTAACGGAAGGTAAGGAAGACAAGGGAAAGCATGGAAAGGCAAGTGTAACGGAAGGAACGGCACGGCAAGGGGAAACAAGGCTAAGGCACGACAACGCACGCTAGGCAATGCACGGCAAGGCAAGGAAAGGGTAACGCATGGGAAAGCACGGTCAGGCGAGGCAAGCCTAAGGCATGACAACGCAAGGCTAGGCAATGCACGGAAAGCAAGCAAAGAGTAACGGAACGCATGGAAGGCAAGGGAAAGCAAGGGAAGGCAAGGGTAACGGAAGGAACGGCACGGCAAGGGGAAACAATGCTAAGGCACGACAACGCACGCTAGGCAATGCACGGCAAGGCAAGGAAAGAGTAACGGAAGGAACGGAAGGCAAGGCAAAGCCAGGCACGGCAAGTGTAACAAAAGGCACGCAACGGCAAGGGGAAACAAGGCTAAGGCACGACAACGCACGGCTAGGCAATGCACGGAATGGCAAGGAAAGGGTAACTCATGGGAAAGCACGGTCAGGCGATGCAAGGCTAAGGCATGACAATGCAAGGCTAGGCAATGCACGGAAAGCAAGCAAAGAGTAACGGAACGCAAGGAAGGCAAGGGAAAGCAAGGGAAGGCAAGGGTAACGGAAGGAACGGCACGGCAAGGGGTAACAAGGCTAAGGCACGGCAACGCAGGGCTAGGCAATGCACGGCAAGGCAAGGAAAGGGTAACGCAGGGGAAGGCACGGTCAGTTGAGGCAAGGATAAGGCACGACAATGCAAGGCTAGGCAATGCACGGCAAGGCAAGGAAAGAGTAACGGAAGGAAAGGAAGGCAAGTCAAAGCCAGGAGAGGCAAGTGTAACAAAAGGCACGCCACGGCAAGGGGAAACAAGGCTAAGGCACGACAACGCACGGCTAGGCAATGCACGGCAAGGCAAGGAAAGGGTAACGCAAGGCAAGGCACGGTGAGTCTAGGCAAGGCTAATTCACGACAACGCAAGGCTAGGCAATGCACGACAATGCAAGGAAAGCTTAAAGCAAAGGAAGGCACGGTCAGGCGAGATAAGGCTAAGGCACGACAACGCAAGGCTAGGCAATGCAGGGAGGGGAAGCAAAGAGTAACGGAAGGTAAGGAAGGCAAGGGAAAGCAAAGAAAGGCAAGTGTAACGGAAGGAACGGCACGGCAAGGGGAAACAAGGCTAAGGCACGACAACGCACGCTAGGCAATGCACGGCAAGGCAAGGAAAGGGTAACGCATGGGAAAGCACGGTCAGGCGAGGCAAGCCTAAGGCATGACAACGCAAGGCTAGGCAATGCACGGAAAGCAAGCAAAGAGTAACGGAACGCAAGGAAGGCAAGGGAAAGCAAGGGAAGGCAAGGGTAACGGAAGGAACGGCACGGCAAGGGGTAACAAGGCCAAGGCACGACAACGCAGGGCTAGGCAATGCACGGCAAGGCAAGGAAAGGGTAACGCAGGGGAAGGCACGGTCAGGTGAGGCAAGGATAAGGCACGACAATGCAAGGCTAGGCAATGCACGGCAAGGCAAGGAAAGAGTAACGGAAGGAAAGGAAGGCAAGGCAAAGCCAGGCAAGGCAAGTGTAACAAAAGGCACGCAACGGCAAGGGGAAACAAGGCTAAGGCACGACAACTCACGGCTAGGAAATGCAAGGCAAGGCAAGTAAAGGGTAACGCAAGGCAAGGCACGGTGAGGCTAGGCAAGGCTAATGCACGACAACGCAAGGCTAGGCAATGCACGACAATGCAAGTAAAGCTTAAAGCAAAGGAAGGCACGGTTAGAAGAGATAAGGCTAAGGCACGACAACGCACGCTAGGCAATGCACGGCAAGGGAAGGAAAGGGTAACGCATGGGAAAGAACGGTCAGGGGAGGCAAGCCTAAGGCATGACAACGCAAGGCTAGGCAATGCACGGAAAGCAAGCAAAGAGTAACGGAACGCAAGGAAGGCAAGGGAAAGCAAGGGAAGGCAAGGGTAACGGAAGGAACGGCACGACAAGGGGTAAGAAGGCTAAGGCACGACAACGCAGGGCTAGGCAATGCACGGCAAGGCAAGGAAAGAGTAACGGAAGGAACGGAAGGCAAGGCAAAGCCAGGCACGGCAAGTGTAACAAAAGGCACGCAACGGCAAGGGGAAACAAGGCTAAGGCACGACAACGCACGGCTAGGCAATGCACGGAAAGGCAAGGAAAGGGTAACTCATGGGAAAGCACGGTCAGGCGATGCAAGGCTAAGGCATGACAACGCAAGGCTAGGCAATGCAGGGAAAGCAAGCAAAGAGTAACGGAACGCAAGGAAGGCAAGGGAAAGCAAGGTAAGGCAAGGGTAACGGAAGGAACGACACGGCAAGGGGTAACAAGGCTAAGGCACGGCAACGCAGGGCTAGGCAATGCACGGCAAGGCAAGGAAAGGGTAACGCAGGGGAAGGCACGGTCAGTTGAGGCAAGGATAAGGCACGACAACGCAAGGCTAGGCAATGCACGGCAAGGCAAGGAAAGAGTAACGGAAGGAAAGGAAGGCAAGTCAAAGCCAGGAGAGGCAAGTGAAACAAAAGGCACGCCACGGCAAGGGGAAACAAGGCTAAGGCACGACAACGCACGGCTAGGCAATGCACGGCAAGGCAAGGAAAGGGTAACGCAAGGCAAGGCACGGTGAGGCTAGGCAAGGCTAATTCACGACAACGCAAGGCTAGGCAATGCACGACAATGCAAGGAAAGCTTAAAGCAAAGGAAGGCACGGTCAGGCGAGATAAGGCTAAGGCACGACAACGCAAGGCTAGGCAATGCAGGGAAGGGAAGCAAAGAGTAACGGAAGGTAAGGAAGGCAAGGGAAAGCAAAGAAAGGCAAGTGTAACGGAAGGAACGGCACGCCAAGGGGAAACAAGGCTAAGGCACGACAACGCACGCTAGGCAATGCACGGCAAGGCAAGGAAAGGGTAACGCATGGGAAAGCATGGTCAGGCGAGGCAAGCCTAAGGCATGACAACGCAAGGCTAGGCAATGCACGGAAAGCAAGCAAAGAGTAACGGAACGCAAGGAAGGCAAGGGAAAGCAAGGGAAGGCAAGGGTAACGGAAGGAACGGCACGGCAAGGGGTAACAAGGCTAAGGCACGACAACGCAGGGCTAGGCAATGCACGGCAAGGCAAGGAAAGGGTAACGCAGGGGAAGGCACGGTCAGGTGAGGCAAGGATAAGGCACGACAATGCAAGGCTAGGCAATGCACGGCAAGGCAAGGAAAGAGTAACGGAAGGAAAGGAAGGCAAGGCAAAGCCAGGCAATGCAAGTGTAACAAAAGGCACGCAACGGCAAGGGGAATCAAGGCTAAGGCACGACAACGCACGGCTAGGCAATGCACGGCAAGGCAAGGAAAGGGTAACGCAAGGCAAGGCACGGTGAGGCTAGGCAAGGCTAATGCACGACAACGCAAGGCTAGGCAATGCACGACAATGCAAGGAATGCTTAAAGCAAAGGAAGGCACGGTCAGGCGAGATAAGGCTAAGGCACGACAACGCAAGGCCAGGCAATGCACGGAAGGTAAGCAAAGAGTAACGGAAGGTAAGGAAGACAAGGGAAAGCAAGGAAAGGCAAGTGTAACGGAAGGAACGGCACGGCAAGGGGAAACAAGGCTAAGGCACGACAACGCACGCTAGGCAATGCACGGCAAGGCAAGGAAAGGGTAACGCATGGGAAAGCACGGTCAGGCGAGGCAAGCCTAAGGCATGACAACGCAAGGCTAGGCAATGCACGGAAAGCAAGCAAAGAGTAACGGAACGCAAGGAAGGCAAGGGAAAGCAAGGGAAGGCAAGGGTAACGGAAGGAACGGCACGGCAAGGGGAAACAATGCTAAGGCACGACAACGCACGCTAGGCAATGCACGGCAAGGCAAGGAAAGAGTAACGGAAGGAACGGAAGGCAAGGCAAAGCCAGGGACGGCAAGTGTAACAAAAGGCACGCAACGGCAAGGGGAAACAAGGCTAAGGCACGACAACGCACGGCTAGGCAATGCACGGAAAGGCAAGGAAAGGGTAACTCATGGGAAAGCACGGTCAGGCGATGCAAGGCTAAGGGATGACAATGCAAGGCTAGGCAATGCACGGAAAGCAAGCAAAGAGTAACGGAACGCAAGGAAGGCAAGGGAAAGCAAGGGAAGGCAAGGGTAACGGAAGGAACGGCACGGCAAGGGGTAACAAGGCTAAGGCACGGCAATGCAGGGCTAGGCAATGCACGGCAAGGCAAGGAAAGGGTAAAGCAGGGGAAGGCACGGTCAGTTCAGGCAAGGATAAGGCACGACAATGCAAGGCTAGGCAATGCACGGCAAGGCAAGGAAAGAGTAACGGAAGGAAAGGAAGGCAAGTCAAAGCCAGGAGAGGCAAGTGTAACAAAAGGCACGCCACGGCACGGGGAAACAAGGCTAAGGCACGACAACGCACGGCTAGGCAATGCACGGCAAAGCAAGGAAAGGGTAACGCAAGGCAAGGCACGGTGAGGCTAGGCAAGGCTAATTCACGACAACGCAAGGCTAGGCAATGCACGACAATGCAAGGAAAGCTTAAAGCAAAGGAAGGCACGGTCAGGCGAGATAAGGCTAAGGCACGACAACGCAAGGCTAGGCAATGCAGGGAGGGGAAGCAAAGAGTAACGGAAGGTAAGGAAGGCAAGGGAAAGCAAAGAAAGGCAAGTGTAACGGAAGGAACGGCACGGCAAGGGGAAACAAGGCTAAGGCACGACAACGCACGCTAGGCAATGCACGGCAAGGCAAGGAAAGGGTAACGTATGGGAAAGCACGGTCAGGCGAGGCAAGCCTAAGGCATGACAACGCAAGGCTAGGCAATGCACGGAAAGCAAGCAAAGAGTAACGGAACGCAAGGAAGGCAAGGGAAAGCAAGGGAAGGCAAGGGTAACGGAAGGAACGGCACGGCAAGGGGTAACAAGGCCAAGGCACGACAACGCAGGGCTAGGCAATGCACGGCAAGGCAAGGAAAGGGTAACGCAGGGGAAGGCACGGTCAGGTGAGGCAAGGATAAGGCACGACAATGCAAGGCTAGGCAATGCACGGCAAGGCAAGGAAAGAGTAACGGAAGGAAAGGAAGGCAAGGCAAAGCCAGGCAAGGCAAGTGTAACAAAAGGCACGCAACGGCAAGGGGAAACAAGGCTAAGGCACGACAACTCACGGCTAGGAAATGCAAGGCAAGGCAAGTAAAGGGTAACGCAAGGCAAGGCACGGTGAGGCTAGGCAAGGCTAATGCACGACAACGCAAGGCTAGGCAATGCACGACAATGCAAGTAAAGCTTAAAGCAAAGGAAGGCACGGTTAGAAGAGATAAGGCTAAGGCACGACAACGCACGCTAGGCAATGCACGGCAAGGGAAGGAAAGGGTAACGCATGGGAAAGAACGGTCAGGGGAGGCAAGCCTAAGGCATGACAACGCAAGGCTAGGCAATGCACGGAAAGCAAGCAAAGAGTAACGGAACGCAAGGAAGGCAAGGGAAAGCAAGGGAAGGCAAGGGTAACGGAAGGAACGGCACGACAAGGGGTAAGAAGGCTAAGGCACGACAACGCAGGGCTAGGCAATGCACGGCAAGGCAAGGAAAGAGTAACGGAAGGAACGGAAGGCAAGGCAAAGCCAGGCACGGCAAGTGTAACAAAAGGCACGCAACGGCAAGGGGAAACAAGGCTAAGGCACGACAACGCACGGCTAGGCAATGCACGGAAAGGCAAGGAAAGGGTAACTCATGGGAAAGCACGGTCAGGCGATGCAAGGCTAAGGCATGACAACGCAAGGCTAGGCAATGCAGGGAAAGCAAGCAAAGAGTAACGGAACGCAAGGAAGGCAAGGGAAAGCAAGGTAAGGCAAGGGTAACGGAAGGAACGACACGGCAAGGGGTAACAAGGCTAAGGCACGGCAACGCAGGGCTAGGCAATGCACGGCAAGGCAAGGAAAGGGTATGGCAGGGGAAGGCACGGTCAGTTGAGGCAAGGATAAGGCACGACAACGCAAGGCTAGGCAATGCACGGCAAGGCAAGGAAAGAGTAACGGAAGGAAAGGAAGGCAAGTCAAAGCCAGGAGAGGCAAGTGAAACAAAAGGCACGCCACGGCAAGGGGAAACAAGGCTAAGGCACGACAACGCACGCTAGGCAATGCACGGCAAGGCAAGGAAAGGGTAACGCATGGGAAAGCACGGTCAGGCGAGGCAAGCCTAAGGCATGACAACGCAAGGCTAGGCAATGCACGGAAAGCAAGCAAAGAGTAACGGAACGCAAGGAAGGCAAGGGAAAGCAAGGGAAGGCAAGGGTAACGGAAGGAACGGCACGGCAAGGGGAAACAATGCTAAGGCACGACAACGCACGCTAGGCAATGCACGGCAAGGCAAGGAAAGAGTAACGGAAGGAACGGAAGGCAAGGCAAAGCCAGGGACGGCAAGTGTAACAAAAGGCACGCAACGGCAAGGGGAAACAAGGCTAAGGCACGACAACGCACGGCTAGGCAATGCACGGAAATGCAAGAAAAGGGTAACTCATGGGAAAGCACGGTCAGGCGATGCAAGGCTAAGGGATGACAATGCAAGGCTAGGCAATGCACGGAAAGCAAGCAAAGAGTAACGGAACGCAAGGAAGGCAAGGGAAAGCAAGGGAAGGCAAGGGTAACGGAAGGAACGGCACGGCAAGGGGTAACAAGGCTAAGGCACGGCAACGCAGGGCTAGGCAATGCACGGCAAGGCAAGGAAAGGGTAACGCAGGGGAAGGCACGGTCAGTTCAGGCAAGGATAAGGCACGACAATGCAAGGCTAGGCAATGCACGGCAAGGCAAGGAAAGAGTAACGGAAGGAAAGGAAGGCAAGTCAAAGCCAGGAGAGGCAAGTGTAACAAAAGGCACGCCACGGCACGGGGAAACAAGGCTAAGACACGACAACGCACGGCTAGCCAATGCACGGCAAAGCAAGGAAAGGGTAACGCAAGGCAAGGCACGGTGAGGCTAGGCAAGGCTAATTCACGACAACGCAAGGCTAGGCAATGCACGACAATGCAAGGAAAGCTTAAAGCAAAGGAAGGCACGGTCAGGCGAGATAAGGCTAAGGCACGACAACGCAAGGCTAGGCAATGCAGGGAAGGGAAGCAAAGAGTAACGGAAGGTAAGGAAGGCAAGGGAAAGCAAAGAAAGGCAAGTGTAACGGAAGGAACGGCACGGCAAGGGGAAACAAGGCTAAGGCACGACAACGCACGCTAGGCAATGCACGGCAAGGCAAGGAAAGGGTATCGCATGGGAAAGCACGGTCAGGCGAGGCAAGCCTAAGGCATGACAACGCAAGGCTAGGCAATGCACGGAAAGCAAGCAAAGAGTAACGGAACGCAAGGAAGGCAAGGGAAAGCAAGGGAAGGCTAGGGTAACGGAAGGAACGGCACGGCAAGGGGTAACAAGGCTAAGGCACGACAACGCAGGGCTAGGCAATGCACGGCAAGGCAAGGAAAGTGTAACGCAGGGGAAGGCACGGTCAGGTGAGGCAAGGATAAGGCACGACAATGCAAGGCTAGGCAATGCACGGCAAGGCAAGGAAAGAGTAACGGAAGGAAAGGAAGGCAAGGCAAAGCCAGGCAAGGCAAGTGTAACAAAAGGCACGCAACTGCAAGGGGAATCAAGGCTAAGGCACGACAACGCACGGCTAGGCAATGCACGGCAAGCGAAGGAAAGGGTAACGCAAGGCAAGGCACGGTGAGGCTAGGCAAGGCTAATGCACGACAACGCAAGGCTAGGCAATGCACGACAATGCAAGGAATGCTTAAAGCAAAGGAAGGCACGGTCAGGCGAGATAAGGCTAAGGCACGACAACGCAAGGCTAGGCAATGCACGGAAGGTAAGCAAAGAGTAACGGAAGGTAAGGAAGACAAGGGAAAGCAAGGAAAGCCAAGTGTAACGGAAGGAACGGCACGGCAAGGGGAAACAAGGCTAAGGCACGACAACGCACGCTAGGCAATGCACGGCAAGGCAAGGAAAGGGTAACGCATGGGAAAGCACGGTCAGGCGAGGCAAGCCTAAGGCATGACAACGCAAGGCTAGGCAATGCACGGAAAGCAAGCAAAGAGTAACGGAACGCAAGGAAGGCAAGGGAAAGCAAGGGAAGGCAAGGGTAACGGAAGGAACGGCACGGCAAGGGGAAACAATGCTAAGGCACGACAACGCACGCTAGGCAATGCACGGCAAGGCAAGGAAAGAGTAACGGAAGGAACGGAAGGCAAGGCAAAGCCAGGCACGGCAAGTGTAACTAAAGGCACGCAACGGCAAGGGGAAACAAGGCTAAGGCACGACAACGCACGGCTAGGCAATGCACGGAAAGGCAAGGAAAGGGTAACTCATGGGAAAGCACGGTCAGGCGATGCAAGGCTAAGGCATGACAATGCAAGGCTAGGCAATGCACGGAAAGCAAGCAAAGAGTAACGGAACGCAAGGAAGGCAAGGGAAAGCAAGGGAAGGCAAGGGTAACGGAAGGAACGGCACGGCAAGGGGTAACAAGGCTAAGGCACGGCAACGCAGGGCTAGGCAATGCACGGCAAGGCAAGGAAAGGGTAACGCAGGGGAAGGCACGGTCAGTTGAGGCAAGGATAAGGCACGACAATGCAAGGCTAGGCAATGCACGGCAAGGCAATGAAAGAGTAACGGAAGGAAAGGAAGGCAAGTCAAAGCCAGGAGAGGCAAGTGTAACAAAAGGCACGCCACGGCAAGGGGAAACAAGGCTAAGGCACGACAACGCACGGCTAGGCAATGCACGGCAAGGCAAGGAAAGGGTAACGCAAGGTAAGGCACGGTGAGTCTAGGCAAGGCTAATTCACGACAACGCAAGGCTAGGCAATGCACGACAATGCAAGGAAAGCTTAAAGCAAAGGAAGGCACGGTCAGGCGAGATAAGGCTAAGGCACGACAACGCAAGGCTAGGCAATGCAGGGAGGGGAAGCAAAGAGTAACGGAAGGTAAGGAAGGCAAGGGAAAGCAAAGAAAGTCAAGTGTAACGGAAGGAACGGCACGGCAAGGGGAAACAAGGCTAAGGCACGACAACGCACGCTAGGCAATGCACGGCAAGGCAAGGAAAGGGTAACGCATGGGAAAGCACGGTCAGGCGAGGCAAGCCTAAGGCATGACAACGCAAGGCTAGGCAATGCACGGAAAGCAAGCAAAGAGTAACGGAACGCAAGGAAGGCAAGGGAAAGCAAGGGAAGGCAAGGGTAACGGAAGGAACGGCACGGCAAGGGGTAACAAGGCCAAGGCACGACAACGCAGGGCTAGGCAATGCACGGCAAGGCAAGGAAAGGGTAACGCAGGGGAAGGCACGGTCAGGTGAGGCAAGGATAAGGCACGACAATGCAAGGCTAGGCAATGCACGGCAAGGCAAGGAAAGTGTAACGGAAGGAAAGGAAGGCAAGGCAAAGCCAGGCAAGGCAAGTGTAACAAAAGGCACGCAACGGCAAGGGGAAACAAGGCTAAGGCACGACAACACACGGCTAGGAAATGCAAGGCAAGGCAAGTAAAGGGTAACGCAAGGCAAGGCACGGTGAGGCTAGGCAAGGCTAATGCACGACAACGCAAGGCTAGGCAATGCACGACAATGGAAGTAAAGCTTAAAGCAAAGGAAGGCACGGTTAGAAGAGATAAGGCTAAGGCACGACAACGCACGCTAGGCAATGCACGGCAAGGGAAGGAAAGGGTAACGCATGGGAAAGAACGGTCAGGGGAGGCAAGCCTAAGGCATGACAACGCAAGGCTAGGCAATGCACGGAAAGCAAGCAAAGAGTAACGGAACGCAAGGAAGGCAAGGGAAAGCAAGGGAAGGCAAGGGTAACGGAAGGAACGGCACGACAAGGGGTAAGAAGGCTAAGGCACGACAACGCAGGGCTAGGCAATGCACGGCAAGGCAAGGAAAGAGTAACGGAAGGAACGGAAGGCAAGGCAAAGCCAGGCACGGCAAGTGTAACAAAAGGCACGCAACGGCAAGGGGAAACAAGGCTAAGGCACGACAACGCACGGCTAGGCAATGCACGGAAAGGCAAGGAAAGGGTAACTCATGGGAAAGCACGGTCAGGCGATGCAAGGCTAAGGCATGACAACGCAAGGCTAGGCAATGCAGGGAAAGCAAGCAAAGAGTAACGGAACGCAAGGAAGGCAAGGGAAAGCAAGGTAAGGCAAGGGTAACGGAAGGAACGGCACGGCAAGGGGAAACAATGCTAAGGCACGACAACGCACGCTAGGCAATGCACGGCAAGGCAAGGAAAGAGTAACGGAAGGAACGGAAGGCAAGGCAAAGCCAGGCACGGCAAGTGTAACTAAAGGCACGCAACGGCAAGGGGAAACAAGGGTAAGGCACGACAACGCACGGCTAGGCAATGCACGGAAAGGCAAGGAAAGGGTAACTCATGGGAAAGCACGGTCAGGCGATGCAAGGCTAAGGCATGACAATGCAAGGCTAGGCAATGCACGGAAAGCAAGCAAAGAGTAACGGAACGCAAGGAAGGCAAGGGAAAGCAAGGTAAGGCAAGGGTAACGGAAGGAACGGCACGGCAAGGGGTAACAAGGCTAAGGCACGGCAACGCAGGGCTAGGCAATGCACGGCAAGGCAAGGAAAGGGTAACGCAGGGGAAGGCACGGTCAGTTGAGGCAAGGATAAGGCACGACAATGCAAGGCTAGGCAATGCACGGCAAGGCAAGGAAAGAGTAACGGAAGGAAAGGAAGGCAAGTCAAAGCCAGGAGAGGCAAGTGAAACAAAAGGCACGCCACGGCAAGGGGAAACAAGGCTAAGGCACGACAACGCACGGCTAGGCAATGCACGGCAAGGCAAGGAAAGGGTAACGCAAGGCAAGGCACGGTGAGGCTAGGCAAGGCTAATTCACGACAACGCAAGGCTAGGCAAGGCACGACAATGCAAGGAAAGCTTAAAGCAAAGGAAGGCACGGTCAGGCGAGATAAGGCTAAGGAACGACAACGCAAGGCTAGGCAATGCAGGGAAGGGAAGCAAAGAGTAACGGAAGGTAAGGAAGGCAAGGGAAAGCAAAGAAAGGCAAGTGTAACGGAAGGAACGGCACGGCAAGGGGAAACAAGGCTAAGGCACGACAACGCACGCTAGGCAATGCACGGCAAGGCAAGGAAAGGGTAACGCAGGGGAAGGCACGGTCAGGTGAGGCAAGGATAAGGCACGACAAGGCAAGGCTAGGCAATGCACGGCAAGGCAAGGAAAGAGTAACGGAAGGAAAGGAAGGCAAGGCAAAGCCAGGCAAGGCAAGTGTAACAAAAGGCACGCAACGGCAAGGGGAATCAAGGCTAAGGCACGACAACGCACGGCTAGGCAATGCACGGCAAGGCAAGGAAAGGGTAACGCAAGGCAAGGCACTGTGAGGCTAGGCAAGGCTAATGCACGACAACGCAAGGCTAGGCAATGCACGACAATGCAAGGAATGCTTAAAGCAAAGGAAGGCACGGTCAGGCGAGATAAGGCTAAGGCACGACAACGCAAGGCTAGGCAATGCACGGAAGGTAAGCAAAGAGTAACGGAAGGTAAGGAAGACAAGGGAAAGCAAGGAAAGGCAAGTGTAACGGAAGGAACGGCACGGCAAGGGGAAACAAGGCTAAGGTACGACAACGCACGCTAGGCAATGCACGGCAAGGCAAGGAAAGGGTAACGCATGGGAAAGCACGGTCAGGCGAGGCAAGCCTAAGGCATGACAACGCAAGGCTAGGCAATGCACGGAAAGCAAGCAAAGAGTAACGGAACGCAAGGAAGGCAAGGGAAAGCAAGGGAAGGCAAGGGTAACGGAAGGAACGGCACGGCAAGGGGAAACAATGCTAAGGCACGACAACGCACGCTAGGCAATGCACGGCAAGGCAAGGAAAGAGTAACGGAAGGAACGGAAGGCAAGGCAAAGCCAGGCACGGCACGTGTAACAAAAGGCACGCAACGGCAAGGGGAAACAAGGCTAAGGCACGACAACGCACGGCTAGGCAATGCACGGAAAGGCAAGGAAAGGGTAACTCATGGGAAAGCACGGTCAGGCGATGCAAGGCTAAGGGATGACAATGCAAGGCTAGGCAATGCACGGAAAGCAAGCAAAGAGTAACGGAACGCAAGGAAGGCAAGGGAAAGCAAGGGAAGGCAAGGGTAACTGAAGGAACGGCACGGCAAGGGGTAACAAGGCTAAGGCACGGCAACGCAGGGCTAGGCAATGCACGGCAAGGCAAGGAAAGGGTAACGCAGGGGAAGGCACGGTCAGTTCAGGCAAGGATAAGGCACGACAATGCAAGGCTAGGCAATGCACGGCAAGGCAAGGAAAGAGTAACGGAAGGAAAGGAAGGCAAGTCAAAGCCAGGAGAGGCAAGTGTAACAAAAGGCACGCCACGGCAAGGGGAAACAAGGCTAAGGCACGACAACGCACGGCTAGGCAATGCACGGCAAAGCAAGGAAAGGGTAACGCAAGGCAAGGCACGGTGAGGCTAGGCAAGGCTAATTCACGACAACGCAAGGCTAGGCAATGCACGACAATGCAAGGAAAGCTTAAAGCAAAGGAAGGCACGGTCAGGCGAGATAAGGCTAAGGCACGACAACGCAAGGCTAGGCAATGCAGGGAAGGGAAGCAAAGAGTAACGGAAGGTAAGGAAGGCAAGGGAAAGCAAAGAAAGGCAAGTGTAACGGAAGGAACGGCACGGGAAGGGGAAATAAGGCTAAGGCACGACAACGCACGCTAGGCAATGCACAGCAAGGCAAGGAAAGGGTAACGCATGGGAAAGCACGGTCAGGCGAGGCAAGCCTAAGGCATGACAACGCAAGGCTAGGCAATGCACGGAAAGCAAGCAAAGAGTAACGGAACGCAAGGAAGGCAAGGGAAAGCAAGGGAAGGCAAGGGTAACGGAAGGAATGGCACGGCAAGGGGTAACAAGGCTAAGGCACGACAACGCAGGGCTAGGCAATGCACGGCAAGGCAAGGAAAGGGTAACGCAGGGGAAGGCACGGTCAGGTGAGGCAAGGATAAGGCACGACAATGCAAGGCTAGGCAATGCACGGCAAGGCAAGGAAAGAGTAACGGAAGGAAAGGAAGGCAAGGCAAAGCCAGGCAAGGCAAGTGTAACAAAAGGCACGCAACTGCAAGGGGAATCAAGGCTAAGGCACGACAACGCACGGCTAGGCAATGCACGGCAAGGCAAGGAAAGGGTAACGCAAGGCAAGGCACGGTGAGGCTAGGCAAGGCTAATGCACGACAACGCAAGGCTAGGCAATGCACGACAATGCAAGGAATGCTTAAAGCAAAGGAAGGCACGGTCAGGCGAGATAAGGCTAAGGCACGACAACGCAAGGCTAGGCAATGCAGGGAAGGGAAGCAAAGAGTAACGGAAGGTAAGGAAGGCAAGGGAAAGCAAAGAAAGGCAAGTGTAACGGAAGGAACGGCACGGCAAGGGGAAACAAGGCTAAGGCACGACAACGCACGCTAGGCAATGCACGGCAAGGCAAGGAAAGGGTATCGCATGGGAAAGCACGGTCAGGCGAGGCAAGCCTAAGGCATGACAACGCAAGGCTAGGCAATGCACGGAAAGCAAGCAAAGAGTAACGGAACGCAAGGAAGGCAAGGGAAAGCAAGGGAAGGCTAGGGTAACGGAAGGAACGGCACGGCAAGGGGTAACAAGGCTAAGGCACGACAACGCAGGGCTAGGCAATGCACGGCAAGGCAAGGAAAGGGTAACGCAGGGGAAGGCACGGTCAGGTGAGGCAAGGATAAGGCACGACAATGCAAGGCTAGGCAATGCACGGCAAGGCAAGGAAAGAGTAACGGAAGGAAAGGAAGGCAAGGCAAAGCCAGGCAAGGCAAGTGTAACAAAAGGCACGCAACTGCAAGGGGAATCAAGGCTAAGGCACGACAACGCACGGCTAGGCAATGCACGGCAAGCGAAGGAAAGGGTAACGCAAGGCAAGGCACGGTGAGGCTAGGCAAGGCTAATGCACGACAACGCAAGGCTAGGCAATGCACGACAATGCAAGGAATGCTTAAAGCAAAGGAAGGCACGGTCAGGCGAGATAAGGCTAAGGCACGACAACGCAAGGCTAGGCAATGCACGGAAGGTAAGCAAAGAGTAACGGAAGGTAAGGAAGACAAGGGAAAGCAAGGAAAGCCAAGTGTAACGGAAGGAACGGCACGGCAAGGGGAAACAAGGCTAAGGCACGACAACGCACGCTAGGCAATGCACGGCAAGGCAAGGAAAGGGTAACGCATGGGAAAGCACGGTCAGGCGAGGCAAGCCTAAGGCATGACAACGCAAGGCTAGGCAATGCACGGAAAGCAAGCAAAGAGTAACGGAACGCAAGGAAGGCAAGGGAAAGCAAGGGAAGGCAAGGGTAACGGAAGGAACGGCACGGCAAGGGGAAACAATGCTAAGGCACGACAACGCACGCTAGGCAATGCACGGCAAGGCAAGGAAAGAGTAACGGAAGGAACGGAAGGCAAGGCAAAGCCAGGCACGGCAAGTGTAACTAAAGGCACGCAACGGCAAGGGGAAACAAGGCTAAGGCACGACAACGCACGGCTAGGCAATGCACGGAAAGGCAAGGAAAGGGTAACTCATGGGAAAGCACGGTCAGGCGATGCAAGGCTAAGGCATGACAATGCAAGGCTAGGCAATGCACGGAAAGCAAGCAAAGAGTAACGGAACGCAAGGAAGGCAAGGGAAAGCAAGGGAAGGCAAGGGTAACGGAAGGAACGGCACGGCAAGGGGTAACAAGGCTAAGGCACGGCAACGCAGGGCTAGGCAATGCACGGCAAGGCAAGGAAAGGGTAACGCAGGGGAAGGCACGGTCAGTTGAGGCAAGGATAAGGCACGACAATGCAAGGCTAGGCAATGCACGGCAAGGCAAGGAAAGAGTAACGGAAGGAAAGGAAGGCAAGTCAAAGCCAGGAGAGGCAAGTGTAACAAAAGGCACGCCACGGCAAGGGGAAACAAGGCTAAGGCACGACAACGCACGGCTAGGCAATGCACGGCAAGGCAAGGAAAGGGTAACGCAAGGTAAGGCACGGTGAGTCTAGGCAAGGCTAATTCACGACAACGCAAGGCTAGGCAATGCACGACAATGCAAGGAAAGCTTAAAGCAAAGGAAGGCACGGTCAGGCGAGATAAGGCTAAGGCACGACAACGCAAGGCTAGGCAATGCAGGGAGGGGAAGCAAAGAGTAACGGAAGGTAAGGAAGGCAAGGGAAAGCAAAGAAAGTCAAGTGTAACGGAAGGAACGGCACGGCAAGGGGAAACAAGGCTAAGGCACGACAACGCACGGCTAGGCAATGCACGGCAAGGCAAGGAAAGGGTAACGCATGGGAAAGCACGGTCAGGCGAGGCAAGCCTAAGGCATGACAACGCAAGGCTAGGCAATGCACGGAAAGCAAGCAAAGAGTAACGGAACGCAAGGAAGGCAAGGGAAAGCAAGGGAAGGCAAGGGTAACGGAAGGAACGGCACGGCAAGGGGTAACAAGGCCAAGGCACGACAACGCAGGGCTAGGCAATGCACGGCAAGGCAAGGAAAGGATAACGCAGGGGAAGGCACGGTCAGGTGAGGCAAGGATAAGGCACGACAATGCAAGGCTAGGCAATGCACGGCAAGGCAAGGAAAGAGTAACGGAAGGAAAGGAAGGCAAGGCAAAGCCAGGCAAGGCAAGTGTAACAAAAGGCACGCAACGGCAAGGGGAAACAAGGCTAAGGCACGACAACACACGGCTAGGAAATGCAAGGCAAGGCAAGTAAAGGGTAACGCAAGGCAAGGCACGGTGAGGCTAGGCAAGGCTAATGCACGACAACGCAAGGCTAGGCAATGCACGACAATGGAAGTAAAGCTTAAAGCAAAGGAAGGCACGGTTAGAAGAGATAAGGCTAAGGCACGACAACGCACGCTAGGCAATGCACGGCAAGGGAAGGAAAGGGTAACGCATGGGAAAGAACGGTCAGGGGAGGCAAGCCTAAGGCATGACAACGCAAGGCTAGGCAATGCACGGAAAGCAAGCAAAGAGTAACGGAACGCAAGGAAGGCAAGGGAAAGCAAGGGAAGGCAAGGGTAACGGAAGGAACGGCACGACAAGGGGTAAGAAGGCTAAGGCACGACAACGCAGGGCTAGGCAATGCACGGCAAGGCAAGGAAAGAGTAACGGAAGGAACGGAAGGCAAGGCAAAGCCAGGCACGGCAAGTGTAACAAAAGGCACGCAACGGCAAGGGGAAACAAGGCTAAGGCACGACAACGCACGGCTAGGCAATGCACGGAAAGGCAAGGAAAGGGTAACTCATGGGAAAGCACGGTCAGGCGATGCAAGGCTAAGGCATGACAACGCAAGGCTAGGCAATGCAGGGAAAGCAAGCAAAGAGTAACGGAACGCAAGGAAGGCAAGGGAAAGCAAGGTAAGGCAAGGGTAACGGAAGGAACGGCACGGCAAGGGGAAACAATGCTAAGGCACGACAACGCACGCTAGGCAATGCACGGCAAGGCAAGGAAAGAGTAACGGAAGGAACGGAAGGCAAGGCAAAGCCAGGCACGGCAAGTGTAACTAAAGGCACGCAACGGCAAGGGGAAACAAGGGTAAGGCACGACAACGCACGGCTAGGCAATGCACGGAAAGGCAAGGAAAGGGTAACTCATGGGAAAGCACGGTCAGGCGATGCAAGGCTAAGGCATGACAATGCAAGGCTAGGCAATGCACGGAAAGCAAGCAAAGAGTAACGGAACGCAAGGAAGGCAAGGGAAAGCAAGGGAAGGCAAGGGTAACGGAAGGAACGGCACGGCAACGCAGGGCTAGGCAATGCACGGCAAGGCAAGGAAAGGGTAACGCAGGGGAAGGCACGGTCAGTTCAGGCAAGGATAAGGCACGACAATGCAAGGCTAGGCAATGCACGGCAAGGCAAGGAAAGAGTAACGGAAGGAAAGGAAGGCAAGTCAAAGCCAGGAGAGGCAAGTGTAACAAAAGGCACGCCACGGCAAGGGGAAACAAGGCTAAGGCACGACAACGCACGGCTAGGCAATGCACGGCAATGCGGCGGCAAAGGGTAGCAAGGAAAGGGTAACGCAAGGCAAGGCACGGTCAGGAGAGGCAAGGCTAATGCACGACAACGCAAGGCTAGGCAATGCACGACAATGCAAGGAAAGCTTAAAGCAAAGGAAGGCACGGTCAGGCGAGATAAGGCTAAGGCACGACAACGCAAGGCTAGGCAATGCAGGGAATGGAAGCAAAGAGTAACGGAAGGTAAGGAAGGCAAGGGAAAGCAAAGAAAGGCAAGTGTAACGGAAGGAACGGCACGGGAAGGGGAAATAAGGCTAAGGCACGACAACGCACGCTAGGCAATGCACAGCAAGGCAAGGAAAGGGTAACGCATGGGAAAGCACGGTCAGGCGAGGCAAGCCTAAGGCATGACAACGCAAGGCTAGGCAATGCACGGAAAGCAAGCAAAGAGTAACGGAACGCAAGGAAGGCAAGGGAAAGCAAGGGAAGGCAAGGGTAACGGAAGGAATGGCACGGCAAGGGGTAACAAGGCTAAGGCACGACAACGCAGGGCTAGGCAATGCACGGCAAGGCAAGGAAAGGGTAACGCAGGGGAAGGCACGGTCAGGTGAGGCAAGGATAAGGCACGACAATGCAAGGCTAGGCAATGCACGGCAAGGCAAGGAAAGAGTAACGGAAGGAAAGGAAGGCAAGGCAAAGCCAGGCAAGGCAAGTGTAACAAAAGGCACGCAACTGCAAGGGGAATCAAGGCTAAGGCACGACAACGCACGGCTAGGCAATGCACGGCAAGGCAAGGAAAGGGTAACGCAAGGCAAGGCACGGTGAGGCTAGGCAAGGCTAATGCACGACAACGCAAGGCTAGGCAATGCACGACAATGCAAGGAATGCTTAAAGCAAAGGAAGGCACGGTCAGGCGAGATAAGGCTAAGGCACGACAACGCAAGGCTAGGCAATGCAGGGAAGGGAAGCAAAGAGTAACGGAAGGTAAGGAAGGCAAGGGAAAGCAAAGAAAGGCAAGTGTAACGGAAGGAACGGCACGGCAAGGGGAAACAAGGCTAAGGCACGACAACGCACGCTAGGCAATGCACGGCAAGGCAAGGAAAGGGTATCGCATGGGAAAGCACGGTCAGGCGAGGCAAGCCTAAGGCATGACAACGCAAGGCTAGGCAATGCACGGAAAGCAAGCAAAGAGTAACGGAACGCAAGGAAGGCAAGGGAAAGCAAGGGAAGGCTAGGGTAACGGAAGGAACGGCACGGCAAGGGGTAACAAGGCTAAGGCACGACAACGCAGGGCTAGGCAATGCACGGCAAGGCAAGGAAAGGGTAACGCAGGGGAAGGCACGGTCAGGTGAGGCAAGGATAAGGCACGACAATGCAAGGCTAGGCAATGCACGGCAAGGCAAGGAAAGAGTAACGGAAGGAAAGGAAGGCAAGGCAAAGCCAGGCAAGGCAAGTGTAACAAAAGGCACGCAACTGCAAGGGGAATCAAGGCTAAGGCACGACAACGCACGGCTAGGCAATGCACGGCAAGCGAAGGAAAGGGTAACGCAAGGCAAGGCACGGTGAGGCTAGGCAAGGCTAATGCACGACAACGCAAGGCTAGGCAATGCACGACAATGCAAGGAATGCTTAAAGCAAAGGAAGGCACGGTCAGGCGAGATAAGGCTAAGGCACGACAACGCAAGGCTAGGCAATGCACGGAAGGTAAGCAAAGAGTAACGGAAGGTAAGGAAGACAAGGGAAAGCAAGGAAAGGCAAGTGTAACGGAAGGAACGGCACGGCAAGGGGAAACAAGGCTAAGGTACGACAACGCACGCTAGGCAATGCACGGCAAGGCAAGGAAAGGGTAACGCATGGGAAAGCACGGTCAGGCGAGGCAAGCCTAAGGCATGACAACGCAAGGCTAGGCAATGCACGGAAAGCAAGCAAAGAGTAACGGAACGCAAGGAAGGCAAGGGAAAGCAAGGGAAGGCAAGGGTAACGGAAGGAACGTCACGGCATGGGGAAACAATGCTAAGGCACGACAACGCACGCTAGGCAATGCACGGCAAGGCAAGGAAAGAGTAACG
Organism: Macrotis lagotis; assembly: GCF_037893015.1. NCBI lineage: Eukaryota > Metazoa > Chordata > Mammalia > Peramelemorphia > Peramelidae > Macrotis > Macrotis lagotis. Next base: position 1,132,539 of record NW_027421908.1, read on the forward strand.
GAAGGAACGGAAGGCAAGGCAAAGCCAGGCACGGCACGTGTAACAAAAGGCACGCAACGGCAAGGGGAAACAAGGCTAAGGCACGACAACGCACGGCTAGGCAATGCACGGAAAGGCAAGGAAAGGGTAACTCATGGGAAAGCACGGTCAGGCGATGCAAGGCTAAGGGATGACAATGCAAGGCTAGGCAATGCACGGAAAGCAAGCAAAGAGTAACGGAACGCAAGGAAGGCAAGGGAAAGCAAGGGAAGGCAAGGGTAACTGAAGGAACGGCACGGCAAGGGGTAACAAGGCTAAGGCACGGCAACGCAGGGCTAGGCAATGCACGGCAAGGCAAGGAAAGGGTAACGCAGGGGAAGGCACGGTCAGTTCAGGCAAGGATAAGGCACGACAATGCAAGGCTAGGCAATGCACGGCAAGGCAAGGAAAGAGTAACGGAAGGAAAGGAAGGCAAGTCAAAGCCAGGAGAGGCAAGTGTAACAAAAGGCACGCCACGGCAAGGGGAAACAAGGCTAAGGCACGACAACGCACGGCTAGGCAATGCACGGCAAAGCAAGGAAAGGGTAACGCAAGGCAAGGCACGGTGAGGCTAGGCAAGGCTAATTCACGACAACGCAAGGCTAGGCAATGCACGACAATGCAAGGAAAGCTTAAAGCAAAGGAAGGCACGGTCAGGCGAGATAAGGCTAAGGCACGACAACGCAAGGCTAGGCAATGCAGGGAAGGGAAGCAAAGAGTAACGGAAGGTAAGGAAGGCAAGGGAAAGCAAAGAAAGGCAAGTGTAACGGAAGGAACGGCACGGCAAGGGGAAATAAGGCTAAGGCACGACAACGCACGCTAGGCAATGCACAGCAAGGCAAGGAAAGGGTAACGCATGGGAAAGCACGGTCAGGCGAGGCAAGCCTAAGGCATGACAACGCAAGGCTAGGCAATGCACGGAAAGCAAGCAAAGAGTAACGGAACGCAAGGAAGGCAAGGGAAAGCAAGGGAAGGCAAGGGTAACGGAAGGAATGGCACGGCAAGGGGTAACAAGGCTAAGGCACGACAACGCAGGGCTAGGCAATGCACGGCAAGGCAAGGAAAGGGTAACGCAGGGGAAGGCACGGTCAGGTGAGGCAAGGATAAGGCACGACAATGCAAAGCTAGGCAATGCACGGCAAGGCAAGGAAAGAGTAACGGAAGGAAAGGAAGGCAAGGCAAAGCCAGGCAAGGCAAGTGTAACAAAAGGCACGCAACTGCAAGGGGAATCAAGGCTAAGGCACGACAACGCACGGCTAGGCAATGCACGGCAAGGCAAGGAAAGGGTAACGCAAGGCAAGGCACGGTGAGGCTAGGCAAGGCTAATGCACGACAACGCAAGGCTAGGCAATGCACGACAATGCAAGGAATGCTTAAAGCAAAGGAAGGCACGGTCAGGCGAGATAAGGCTAAGGCACGACAACGCAAGGCTAGGCAATGCACGGAAGGTAAGCAAAGAGTAACGGAAGGTAAGGAAGACAAGGGAAAGCAAGGAAAGCCAAGTGTAACGGAAGGAAAGGCACGGCAAGGGGAAACAAGGCTAAGGTACGACAACGCACGCTAGGCAATGCACGGCAAGGCAAGGAAAGGGTAACGCATGGGAAAGCACGGTCAGGCGAGGCAAGCCTAAGGCATGACAACGCAAGGCTAGGCAATGCACGGAAAGCAAGCAAAGAGTAACGGAACGCAAGGAAGGCAAGGGAAAGCAAGGGAAGGCAAGGGTAACGGAAGGAACGGCACGGCAAGGGGAAACAATGCTAAGGCACGACAACGCACGCTAGGCAATGCACGGCAAGGCAAGGAAAGAGTAACGGAAGGAACGGAAGGCAAGGCAAAGCCAGGCACGGCACGTGTAACAAAAGGCACGCAACGGCAAGGGGAAACAAGGCTAAGGCACGACAACGCACGGCTAGGCAATGCACGGAAAGGCAAGGAAAGGGTAACTCATGGGAAAGCACGGTCAGGCGATGCAAGGCTAAGGGATGACAATGCAAGGCTAGGCAATGCACGGAAAGCAAGCAAAGAGTAACGGAACGCAAGGAAGGCAAGGGAAAGCAAGGGAAGGCAAGGGTAACGGAAGGAACGGCACGGCAAGGGGTAACAAGGCTAAGGCACGGCAACGCAGGGCTAGGCAATGCACGGCAAGGCAAGGAAAGGGTAACGCAGGGGAAGGCACGGTCAGTTCAGGCAAGGATAAGGCACGACAATGCAAGGCTAGGCAATGCACGGCAAGGCAAGGAAAGAGTAACGGAAGGAAAGGAAGGCAAGTCAAAGCCAGGAGAGGCAAGTGTAACAAAAGGCACGCCACGGCAAGGGGAAACAAGGCTAAGGCACGACAACGCACGGCTAGGCAATGCACGGCAAAGCAAGGAAAGGGTAACGCAAGGCAAGGCACGGTGAGGCTAGGCAAGGCTAATTCACGACAACGCAAGGCTAGGCAATGCACGACAATGCAAGGAAAGCTTAAAGCAAAGGAAGGCACGGTCAGGCGAGATAAGGCTAAGGCACGACAACGCAAGGCTAGGCAATGCAGGGAAGGGAAGCAAAGAGTAACGGAAGGTAAGGAAGGCAAGGGAAAGCAAAGAAAGGCAAGTGTAACGGAAGGAACGGCACGGCAAGGGGAAACAAGGCTAAGGCACGACAACGCACGCTAGGCAATGCACAGCAAGGCAAGGAAAGGGTAACGCATGGGAAAGCACGGTCAGGCGAGGCAAGCCTAAGGCATGACAACGCAAGGCTAGGCAATGCACGGAAAGCAAGCAAAGAGTAACGGAACGCAAGGAAGGCAAGGGAAAGCAAGGGAAGGCAAGGGTAACGGAAGGAATGGCACGGCAAGGGGTAACAAGGCTAAGGCACGACAACGCAGGGCTAGGCAATGCACGGCAAGGCAAGGAAAGGGTAACGCAGGGGAAGGCACGGTCAGGTGAGGCAAGGATAAGGCACGACAATGCAAGGCTAGGCAATGCACGGCAAGGCAAGGAAAGAGTAACGGAAGTAAAGGAAGGCAAGGCAAAGCCAGGCAAGGCAAGTGTAACAAAAGGCACGCAACTGCAAGGGGAATCAAGGCTAAGGCACGACAACGCACGGCTAGGCAATGCACGGCAAGGCAAGGAAAGGGTAACGCAAGGCAAGGCACGGTGAGGCTAGGCAAGGCTAATGCACGACAACGCAAGGCTAGGCAATGCACGACAATGCAAGGAATGCTTAAAGCAAAGGAAGGCACGGTCAGGCGAGATAAGGCTAAGGCACGACAACGCAAGGCTAGGCAATGCACGGAAGGTAAGCAAAGAGTAACGGAAGGTAAGGAAGACAAGGGAAAGCAAGGAAAGCCAAGTGTAACGGAAGGAACGGCACGGCAAGGGGAAACAAGGCTAAGGCACGACAACGCACGCTAGGCAATGCACGGCAAGGCAAGGAAAGGGTAACGCATGGGAAAGCACGGTCAGGCGAGGCAAGCCTAAGGCATGACAACGCAAGGCTAGGCAATGCACGGAAAGCAAGCAAAGAGTAACGGAACGCAAGGAAGGCAAGGGAAAGCAAGGGAAGGCAAGGGTAACGGAAGGAACGGCACGGCAAGGGGAAACAATGCTAAGGCACGACAACGCACGCTAGGCAATGCACGGCAAGGCAAGGAAAGAGTAACGGAAGGAACGGAAGGCAAGGCAAAGCCAGGCACGGCAAGTGTAACTAAAGGCACGCAACGGCAAGGGGAAACAAGGCTAAGGCACGACAACGCACGGCTAGGCAATGCACGGAAAGGCAAGGAAAGGGTAACTCATGGGAAAGCACGGTCAGGCGATGCAAGGCTAAGGCATGACAATGCAAGGCTAGGCAATGCACGGAAAGCAAGCAAAGAGTAACGGAACGCAAGGAAGGCAAGGGAAAGCAAGGGAAGGCAAGGGTAACGGAAGGAACGGCACGGCAAGGGGTAACAAGGCTAAGGCACGGCAACGCAGGGCTAGGCAATGCACGGCAAGGCAAGGAAAGGGTAACGCAGGGGAAGGCACGGTCAGTTGAGGCAAGGATAAGGCACGACAATGCAAGGCTAGGCAATGCACGGCAAGGCAAGGAAAGAGTAACGGAAGGAAAGGAAGGCAAGTCAAAGCCAGGAGAGGCAAGTGTAACAAAAGGCACGCCACGGCAAGGGGAAACAAGGCTAAGGCACGACAACGCACGGCTAGGCAATGCACGGCAAGGCAAGGAAAGGGTAACGCAAGGCAAGGCACGGTGAGTCTAGGCAAGGCTAATTCACGACAACGCAAGGCTAGGCAATGCACGACAATGGAAGGAAAGCTTAAAGCAAAGGAAGGCACGGTCAGGCGAGATAAGGCTAAGGCACGACAACGCAAGGCTAGGCAATGCAGGGAGGGGAAGCAAAGAGTAACGGAAGGTAAGGAAGGCAAGGGAAAGCAAAGAAAGTCAAGTGTAACGGAAGGAACGGCACGGCAAGGGGAAACAAGGCTAAGGCACGACAACGCACGCTAGGCAATGCACGGCAAGGCAAGGAAAGGGTAACGCATGGGAAAGCACGGTCAGGCGAGGCAAGCCTAAGGCATGACAACGCAAGGCTAGGCAATGCACGGAAAGCAAGCAAAGAGTAACGGAACGCAAGGAAGGCAAGGGAAAGCAAGGGAAGGCAAGGGTAACGGAAGGAACGGCACAGCAAGGGGTAACAAGGCCAAGGCACGACAACGCAGGGCTAGGCAATGCACGGCAAGGGAAGGAAAGGGTAACGCAGGGGAAGGCACGGTCAGGTGAGGCAAGGATAAGGCACGACAATGCAAGGCTAGGCAATGCACGGCAAGGCAAGGAAAGAGTAACGGAAGGAAAGGAAGGCAAGGCAAAGCCAGGCAAGGCAAGTGTAACAAAAGGCACGCAACGGCAAGGGGAAACAAGGCTAAGGCACGACAACACACGGCTAGGAAATGCAAGGCAAGGCAAGTAAAGGGTAACGCAAGGCAAGGCACGGTGAGGCTAGGCAAGGCTAATGCACGACAACGCAAGGCTAGGCAATGCACGACAATGCAAGTAAAGCTTAAAGCAAAGGAAGGCACGGTTAGAAGAGATAAGGCTAAGGCACGACAACGCATGCTAGGCAATGCACGGCAAGGGAAGGAAAGGGTAACGCATGGGAAAGAACGGTCAGGGGAGGCAAGCCTAAGGCATGACAACGCAAGGCTAGGCAATGCACGGAAAGCAAGCAAAGAGTAACGGAACGCAAGGAAGGCAAGGGAAAGCAAGGGAAGGCAAGGGTAACGGAAGGAACGGCACGACAAGGGGTAAGAAGGCTAAGGCACGACAACGCAGGGCTAGGCAATGCACGGCAAGGCAAGGAAAGAGTAACGGAAGGAACGGAAGGCAAGGCAAAGCCAGGCACGGCAAGTGTAACAAAAGGCACGCAACGGCAAGGGGAAACAAGGCTAAGGCACGACAACGCACGGCTAGGCAATGCACGGAAAGGCAAGGAAAGGGTAACTCATGGGAAAGCACGGTCAGGCGATGCAAGGCTAAGGCATGACAACGCAAGGCTAGGCAATGCAGGGAAAGCAAGCAAAGAGTAACGGAACGCAAGGAAGGCAAGGGAAAGCAAGGTAAGGCAAGGGTAACGGAAGGAACGGCACGGCAAGGGGAAACAATGCTAAGGCACGACAACGCACGCTAGGCAATGCACGGCAAGGCAAGGAAAGAGTAACGGAAGGAACGGAAGGCAAGGCAAAGCCAGGCACGGCAAGTGTAACTAAAGGCACGCAACGGCAAGGGGAAACAAGGGTAAGGCACGACAACGCACGGCTAGGCAATGCACGGAAAGGCAAGGAAAGGGTAACTCATGGGAAAGCACGGTCAGGCGATGCAAGGCTAAGGCATGACAATGCAAGGCTAGGCAATGCACGGAAAGCAAGCAAAGAGTAACGGAACGCAAGGAAGGCAAGGGAAAGCAAGGTAAGGCAAGGGTAACGGAAGGAACGGCACGGCAAGGGGTAACAAGGCTAAGGCACGGCAACGCAGGGCTAGGCAATGCACGGCAAGGCAAGGAAAGGGTAACGCAGGGGAAGGCACGGTCAGTTGAGGCAAGGATAAGGCACGACAATGCAAGGCTAGGCAATGCACGGCAAGGCAAGGAAAGAGTAACGGAAGGAAAGGAAGGCAAGTCAAAGCCAGGAGAGGCAAGTGAAACAAAAGGCACGCCACGGCAAGGGGAAACAAGGCTAAGGCACGACAACGCACGGCTAGGCAATGCACGGCAAGGCAAGGAAAGGGTAACGCAAGGCAAGGCACGGTGAGGCTAGGCAAGGCTAATTCACGACAACGCAAGGCTAGGCAATGCACGACAATGCAAGGAAAGCTTAAAGCAAAGGAAGGCACGGTCAGGCGAGATAAGGCTAAGGAACGACAACGCAAGGCTAGGCAATGCAGGGAAGGGAAGCAAAGAGTAACGGAAGGTAAGGAAGGCAAGGGAAAGCAAAGAAAGGCAAGTGTAACGGAAGGAACGGCACGGCAAGGGGAAACAAGGCTAAGGCACGACAACGCACGCTAGGCAATGCACGGCAAGGCAAGGAAAGGGTAACGCATGGGAAAGCACGGTCAGGCGAGGCAAGCCTAAGGCATGACAACGCAAGGCTAGGCAATGCACGGAAAGCAAGCAAAGAGTAACGGAACGCAAGGAAGGCAAGGGAAAGCAAGGGAAGGCAAGGGTAACGGAAGGAACGGCACGGCAAGGGGTAACAAGGCTAAGGCACGACAACGCAGGGCTAGGCAATGCACGGCAAGGCAAGGAAAGGGTAACGCAGGGGAAGGCACGGTCAGGTGAGGCAAGGATAAGGCACGACAATGCAAGGCTAGGCAATGCACGGCAAGGCAAGGAAAGAGTAACGGAAGGAAAGGAAGGCAAGGCAAAGCCAGGCAAGGCAAGTGTAACAAAAGGCACGCAACGGCAAGGGGAATCAAGGCTAAGGCACGACAACGCACGGCTAGGCAATGCACGGCAAGGCAAGGAAAGGGTAACGCAAGGCAAGGCACGGTGAGGCTAGGCAAGGCTAATGCACGACAACGCAAGGCTAGGCAATGCACGACAATGCAAGGAATGCTTAAAGCAAAGGAAGGCACGGTCAGGCGAGATAAGGCTAAGGCACGACAACGCAAGGCTAGGCAATGCACGGAAGGTAAGCAAAGAGTAACGGAAGGTAAGGAAGACAAGGGAAAGCAAGGAAAGGCAAGTGTAACGGAAGGAACGGCACGGCAAGGGGAAACAAGGCTAAGGTACGACAACGCACGCTAGGCAATGCACGGCAAGGCAAGGAAAGGGTAACGCATGGGAAAGCACGGTCAGGCGAGGCAAGCCTAAGGCATGACAACGCAAGGCTAGGCAATGCACGGAAAGCAAGCAAAGAGTAACGGAACGCAAGGAAGGCAAGGGAAAGCAAGGGAAGGCAAGGGTAACGGAAGGAACGGCACGGCAAGGGGAAACAATGCTAAGGCACGACAACGCACGCTAGGCAATGCACGGCAAGGCAAGGAAAGAGTAACGGAAGGAACGGAAGGCAAGGCAAAGCCAGGCACGGCACGTGTAACAAAAGGCACGCAACGGCAAGGGGAAACAAGGCTAAGGCACGACAACGCACGGCTAGGCAATGCACGGAAAGGCAAGGAAAGGGTAACTCATGGGAAAGCACGGTCAGGCGATGCAAGGTTAAGGTATGACAATGCAAGGCTAGGCAATGCACGGAAAGCAAGCAAAGAGTAACGGAACGCAAGGAAGGCAAGGGAAAGCAAGGGAAGGCAAGGGTAACGGAAGGAACGGCACGGCAAGGGGTAACAAGGCTAAGGCACGGCAACGCAGGGCTAGGCAATGCACGGCAAGGCAAGGAAAGGGTAACGCAGGGGAAGGCACGGTCAGTTGAGGCAAGGATAAGGCACGACAATGCAAGGCTAGGCAATGCACGGCAAGGCAAGGAAAGAGTAACGGAAGGAAAGGAAGGCAAGTCAAAGCCAGGAGAGGGAAGTGTAACAAAAGGCACGCCACGGCAAGGGGAAACAAGGCTAAGGCACGACAACGCACGGCTAGGCAATGCACGGCAAGGCAAGGAAAGGGTAACGCAAGGCAAGGCACGGTGAGTCTAGGCAAGGCTAATTCACGACAACGCAAGGCTAGGCAATGCACGACAATGCAAGGAAAGCTTAAAGCAAAAGAAGGCACGGTCAGGCGAGATAAGCCTAAGGCACGACAACGCAAGGCTAGGCAATGCAGGGAGGGTAAGCAAAGAGTAACGGAAGGTAAGGAAGGCAAGGGAAAGCAAAGAAAGGCAAGTGTAACGGAAGCAACGGCACGGCAAGGGGAAACAAGGCTAAGGCACGACAACGCACGCTAGGCAATGCACGGCAAGGCAAGGAAAGGGTAACGCATGGGAAAGCACGGTCAGGCGAGGCAAGCCTAAGGCATGACAACGCAAGGCTAGGCAATGCCCGGAAAGCAAGCAAAGAGTAACGGAACGCAAGGAAGGCAAGGGAAAGCAAGGGAAGGCAAGGGTAACGGAAGGAACGGCACGGCAAGGGGTAACAACGCCAAGGCACGACAACGCAGGGCTAGGCAATGCACGGCAAGGCAAGGAAAGGGTAACGCAGGGGAAGGCACGGTCAGGTGAGGCAAGGATAAGGCACGACAATGCAAGGCTAGGCAATGCACGGCAAGGCAAGGAAAGAGTAACGGAAGGAAAGGAAGGCAAAGCAAAGCCAGGCAAGGCAAGTGTAACAAAAGGCACGCAACGGCAAGGGGAAACAAGGCTAAGGCACGACAACACACGGCTAGGAAATGCAAGGCAAGGCAAGTAAAGGGTAACGCAAGGCAAGGCACGGTGAGGCTAGGCAAGGCTAATGCACGACAACGCAAGTCTAGGCAATGCACGACAATGAAAGTAAAGCTTAAAGCAAAGGAAGGCACGGTTAGAAGAGATAAGGCTAAGGCACGACAACGCACGCTAGGCAATGCACGGCAAGGGAAGGAAAGGGTAACGCATGGGAAAGAACGGTCAGGGGAGGCAAGCCTAAGGCATGACAACGCAAGGCTAGGCAATGCACGGAAAGCAAGCAAAGAGTAACGGAACGCAAGGAAGGCAAGGGAAAGCAAGGGAAGGCAAGGGTAACGGAAGGAACGGCACGACAAGGGGTAAGAAGGCTAAGGCACGACAACGCAGGGCTAGGCAATGCACGGCAAGGCAAGGAAAGAGTAACGGAAGGAACGGAAGGCAAGGCAAAGCCAGGCACGGCAAGTGTAACAAAAGGCACGCAACGGCAAGGGGAAACAAGGCTAAGGCACGACAACGCACGGTTAGGCAATGCACGGAAAGGCAAGGAAAGGGTAACTCATGGGAAAGCACGGTCAGGCGATGCAAGGCTAAGGCATGACAACGCAAGGCTAGGCAATGCAGGGAAGGGAAGCAAAGAGTAACGGAAGTTAAGGAAGGCAAGGGAAAGCAAAGAAAGGCAAGTGTAACGGAAGGAACGGCATGGCAAGGGGAAACAAGGCTAAGGCACGACAACGCACGCTAGGCAATGCACGGCAAGGCAAGGAAAGAGTAACGGAAGGAACGGAAGGCAAGGCAAAGCCAGGCACGGCAAGTGTAACAAAAGGCACGCAACGGCAAGGGGAAACAAGGCTAAGGCACAACAACGCACGGCTAGGCAATGCACGGAAAGGCAAGGAAAGGGTAACGCATGGGAAAGCACGGTCAGGCGATGCAAGGCTAAGGCATGACAACGCAAGGCTAGGCAATGCAGGGAAAGCAAGCAAAGAGTAACGGAACGCAAGGAAGGTAAGGGAAAGCAAGGTAAGGCAAGGGTAACGGAAGGAACGACACGGCAAGGGGTAACAAGGCTAAGGCACGGCAACGCAGGGCTAGGCAATGCACGGCAACGCAAGGAAAGGGTAACGCAGGGGAAGGCACGGTCAGTTGAGGCAAGGATAAGGCACGACAATGCAAGGCTAGGCAATGCACGGCAAAGCAAGGAAAGAGTAACGGAAGGAAAGGAAGGCAAGTCAAAGCCAGGAGAGGCAAGTGAAACAAAAGGCACGCCACGGCAAGGGGAATCAAGGCTAAGGCACGACAACGCACGGCTAGGCAATGCACGGCAAGGCAAGGAAAGGGTAACGCAAGGCAAGGCACGGTGAGGCTAGGCAAGGCTAATTCACGACAACGCAAGGCTAGGCAATGCACGACAATGCAAGGAAAGCTTAAAGCAAAGGAAGGCACGGTCAGGCGAGATAAGGCTAAGGCACGACAACGCAAGGCTAGGCAATGCAGAGAAGGGAAGCAAAGAGTAACGGAAGGTAAGGAAGTCAAGGGAAAGCAAAGAAAGGCAAGTGTAACGGAAGGAACGGCACGGCAAGGGGAAACAAGGCTAAGGCACGACAACGCACGCTAGGCAATGCACGGCAAGGCAAGGAAAGGGTAACGCATGGGAAAGCATGGTCAGGCGAGGCAAGCCTAAGGCATGACAACGCAAGGCTAGGCAATGCACGGAAAGCAAGCAAAGAGTAACGGAACGCAAGGAAGGCAAGGGAAAGCAAGGGAAGGCAAGGGTAACGGAAGGAACGGCACGACAAGGGGTAAGAAGGCTAAGGCACGACAACGCAGGGCTAGGCAATGCACGGCAAGGCAAGGAAAGAGTAACGGAAGGAACGGAAGGCAAGGCAAAGCCAGGCACGGCAAGTGTAACAAAAGGCACGCAACTGCAAGGGGAATCAAGGCTAAGGCACGACAACGCACGGCTAGGCAATGCACGGCAAGGCAAGGAAAGGGTAACGCAAGGCAAGGCACGGTGAGGCTAGGCAAGGCTAATGCACGACAACGCAAGGCTAGGCAATGCACGACAATGCAAGGAATGCTTAAAGCAAAGGAAGGCACGGTCAGGCGAGATAAGGCTAAGGCACGACAACGCACGCTAGGCAATGCACGGCAAGGCAAGGAAAGGGTAACGCAAGGCAAGGCACGGTGAGGCTAGGCAAGGCTAATGCACGACAACGCAAGGCTAGGCAATGCACGACAATGCAAGGAATGCTTAAAGCAAAGGAAGGCACGGTCAGGCGAGATAAGGCTAAGGCACGACAACGCACGCTAGGCAATGCACGGCAAGGGAAGGAAAGGGTAACGCATGGGAAAGAACGGTCAGGGGAGGCAAGCCTAAGGCATGACAACGCAAGGCTAGGCAATGCACGGAAAGCAAGCAAAGAGTAACGGAACGCAAGGAAGGCATGGGAAAGCAAGGGAAGGCAAGGGTAACGGAAGGAACGGCACGACAAGGGGTAAGAAGGCTAAGGCACGACAACGCAGGGCTAGGCAATGCACGGCAAGGCAAGGAAAGAGTAACGGAAGGAACGGAAGGCAAGGCAAAGCCAGGCACGGCAAGTGTAACAAAAGGCACGCAACGGCAAGGGGAAACAAGGCTAAGGCACGACAACGCACGGCTAGGCAATGCACGGAAATGCAAGAAAAGGGTAACTCATGGGAAAGCACGGTCAGGCGATGCAAGGCTAAGGCATGACAACGCAAGGCTAGGCAATGCAGGGAAAGCAAGCAAAGAGTAACGGAACGCAAGGAAGGCAAGGGAAAGCAAGGTAAGGCAAGGGTAACGGAAGGAACGACACGGCAAGGGGTAACAAGGCTAAGGCACGGCAACGCAGGGCTAGGCAATGCACGGCAAGGCAAGGAAAGGGTAACGCAGGGGAAGGCACGGTCAGTTCAGGCAAGGATAAGGCACGACAATGCAAGGCTAGGCAATGCACGGCAAGGCAAGGAAAGAGTAACGGAAGGAAAGGAAGGCAAGTCAAAGCCAGGAGAGGCAAGTGAAACAAAACGCACGCCACGGCACGGGGAAACAAGGCTAAGGCAGGACAACGCACGGCTAGGCAATGCACGGCAAGGCAAGGAAAGGGTAACGCAAGGCAAGGCACGGTGAGGCTAGGCAAGGCTAATTCACGACAACGCAAGGCTAGGCAATGCACGACAATGCAAGGAAAGCTTAAAGCAAAGGAAGGCACGGTCAGGCGAGATAAGGCTAAGGCACGACAACGCAAGGCTAGGCAATGCAGGGAAGGGAAGCAAAGAGTAACGGAAGGTAAGGAAGGCAAGGGAAAGCAAAGAAAGGCAAGTGTAACGGAAGGAACGGCACGGCAAGGGGAAACAAGGCTAAGGCACGACAACGCACGCTAGGCAATGCACGGCAAGGCAAGGAAAGGGTAACGCATGGGAAAGCATGGTCAGGCGAGGCAAGCCTAAGGCATGACAACGCAAGGCTAGGCAATGCACGGAAAGCAAGCAAAGAGTAACGGAACGCAAGGAAGGCAAGGGAAAGCAAGGGAAGGCAAGGGTAACGGAAGGAACGGCACGGCAAGGGGTAACAAGGCTAAGGCACGACAACGCAGGGCTAGGCAATGCACGGCAAGGCAAGGAAAGGGTAACGCAGGGGAAGGCACGGTCAGGTGAGGCAAGGATAAGGCACGACAATGCAAGGCTAGGCAATGCACGGCAAGGCAAGGAAAGAGTAAGGTAAGGAAAGGAAGGCAAGGCAAAGCCAGGCAAGGCAAGTGTAACAAAAGGCACGCAAGGGCAAGGGGAATCAAGGCAAAGGCACGACAACGCACGGCTAGGCAATGCACGGCAAGGCAAGGAAAGGGTAACGCAAGGGAAGGCACGGTGAGGCTAGGCAAGGCTAATGCACGACAACGCAAGGCTAGGCAATGCACGACAATGCTAGGAATGCTTAAAGCAAAGGAAGGCACGGTCAGGCGAGATAAGGCTAAGGCACGACAACGCAAGGCCAGGCAATGCACGGAAGGTAAGCAAAGAGTAACGGAAGGTAAGGAAGACAAGGGAAAGCAAGGAAAGGCAAGTGTAACGGAAGGAACGGCACGGCAAGGGGAAACAAGGCTAAGGCACGACAACGCACGCTAGGCAATGCACGGCAAGGCAAGGAAAGGGTAACGCATGGGAAAGCACGGTCAGGCGAGGCAAGCCTAAGGCATGACAACGCAAGGCTAGGCAATGCACGGAAAGCAAGCAAAGAGTAACGGAACGCAAGGAAGGCAAGGGAAAGCAAGGGAAGGCAAGGGTAATGGAAGGAACGGCACGGCAAGGGGAAACAATGCTAAGGCACGACAACGCACGCTAGGCAATGCACGGCAAGGCAAGGAAAGAGTAACGGAAGGAACGGAAGGCAAGGCAAAGCCAGGGACGGCAAGTGTAACAAAAGGCACGCAACGGCAAGGGGAAACAAGGCTAAGGCACGACAACGCACGGCTAGGCAATGCACGGAAAGGAAAGGAAAGGGTAACTCATGGGAAAGCACGGTCAGGCGATGCAAGGCTAAGGCATGACAATGCAAGGCTAGGCAATGCACGGAAAGCAAGCAAAGAGTAACGGAACGCAAGGAAGGCAAGGGAAAGCAAGGGAAGGCAAGGGTAACGGAAGGAACGGCACGGCAAGGGGTAACAAGGCTAAGGCACGGCAACGCAGGGCTAGGCAATGCACGGCAAGGCAAGGAAAGGGTAACGCAGGGGAAGGCACGGTCAGTTCAGGCAAGGATAAGGCACGACAATGCAAGGCTAGGCAATGCACGGCAAGGCAAGGAAAGAGTAACGGAAGGAAAGGAAGGCAAGTCAAAGCCAGGAGACGCAAGTGTAACAAAAGGCACGCCACGGCAAGGGGAAACAAGGCTAAGGCACGACAACGCATGGCTAGGCAATGCACGGCAAGGCAAGGAAAGGGTAACGCAAGGCAAGGCACGGTGAGGCTAGGCAAGGCTAATTCACGACAACGCAAGGCTAGGCAATGCACGACAATGCAAGGAAAGCTCAAAGCAAAGGAAGGCACGGTCAGGCGAGATAAGGCTAAGGCACGACAACGCAAGGCTAGGCAATGCAGGGAAGGGAGGCAAAGAGTAACGGAAGGTAAGGAAGGCAAGGGAAAGCAAAGAAAGGCAAGTGTAACGGAAGGAACTGCACGGCAAGGGGAAACAAGGCTAAGGCACGACAACGCACGCTAGGCAATGCACGGCAAGGCAAGGAAAGGGTAACGCAAGGCAAGGCACGGTGAGGCTAGGCAAGGCTAATGCACGACAACGCAAGGCTAGGCAATGCACGACAATGCAAGGAATGCTTAAAGCAAAGGAAGGCACGGTCAGGCGAGATAAGGCAAAGGCACGACAACGCACGCTAGGCAATGCACGGCAAGGGAAGGAAAGGGTAACGCATGGGAAAGAACGGTCAGGGGAGGCAAGCCTAAGACATGACAACGCAAGGCTAGGCAATGCACGGAAAGCAAGCAAAGAGTAACGGAACGCAAGGAAGGCATGGGAAAGCAAGGGAAGGCAAGGGTAACGGAAGGAACGGCACGACAAGGGGTAAGAAGGCTAAGGCACGACAACGCAGGGCTAGGCAATGCACGGCAAGGCAAGGAAAGAGTAACGGAAGGAACGGAAGGCAAGGCAAAGGCAGGCACGGCAAGTGTAACAAAAGGCACGCAACGGCAAGGGGAAACAAGGCTAAGGCACGACAACGCACGGCTAGGCAATGCACGGAAATGCAAGAAAAGGGTAACTCATGGGAAAGCACGGTCAGGCGATGCAAGGCTAAGGCATGACAACGCAAGGCTAGGCAATGCAGGGAAAGCAAGCAAAGAGTAACGGAACGCAAGGAAGGCAAGGGAAAGCAAGGTAAGGCAAGGGTAACGGAAGGAACGACACGGCAAGGGGTAACAAGGCTAAGGCACGGCAACGCAGGGCTAGGCAATGCACGGCAAGGCAAGGAAAGGGTAACGCAGGGGAAGGCACGGTCAGTTGAGGCAAGGATAAGGCACGACAATGCAAGGCTAGGCAATGCACGGCAAGGCAAGGAAAGAGTAACGGAAGGAAAGGAAGGCAAGTCAAAGCCAGGAGAGGCAAGTGAAACAAAACGCACGCCACGGCACGGGGAAACAAGGCTAAGGCAGGACAACGCACGGCTAGGCAATGCACGGCAAGGCAAGGAAAGGGTAACGGAAGGTAAGGAAGGCAAAGGAAAGCAAGGAAAGGCAATGGTAACGGAAGGAACGGCACGGCAAGGGGAAACAAGTCTAAGGCACGACAACGCACGCTAGGCAATGCACGGCAAGGCAAGGAAAGGGTAACGCATGGGAAAGAACGGTCAGGGGAGGCAAGGCTAAGGCACGACAACGCAAGGCTTGGCAATGCACGGAAGGCAAGCAAGGAGTAACGGAATGCAAGGAAGGAACGGGAAAGCAAGGGAAGGCAAGGGTAACGGAAGGAACGGCACGGCAAGGGGTAACAAGCCTAAGGCACGACAACACACGGCTAGGAAATGCACGGTAAGGCAAGGAAAGGGTAACGCAAGGCAAGGCACGGTGAGGCTAGGCAAGGTTAATGCACGACAACGCAAGGCTAGGCAAAGCACGACAATACAAGGAAAGCTTAAAGCAAAGGAAGGCACGATCAGTCGAGATAAGGCTAAGGCACGACAACGCAAGGCTAGGCAATGCACGGAAGGCAAGCAAAGAGTAACGGAAGGTAAGGAAGGCAAGGGAAAGCAAGGGAAGGCAAGGGTAACGGAAGGGACGGGACGGCAAGGGGTAACAAGGCTAAGGCACGACAACGCAGGGCTAGGCAATGCACGGCAAGGCAAGCAAAGAGTAACGGAAGGAAAGGAAGGCAAGGCAAAGCCAGGCAAGGCAAGTGTAACAAAAGGCACGCAACGGCAAGGGGAAACAAGGCTAAGGCACGACAACGCACGGCTAGGCAATGCACGGAAATGCAAGAAAAGGGTAACTCATGGGAAAGCACGGTCAGGCGATGCAAGGCTAAGGCATGACAACGCAAGGCTAGGCAATGCAGGGAAAGCAAGCAAAGAGTAACGGAACGCAAGGAAGGCAAGGGAAAGGAAGGTAAGGCAAGGGTAACGGAAGGAACGACACGGCAAGGGGTAACAAGGCTAAGGCACGGCAACGCAGGGCTAGGCAATGCACGGCAAGGCAAGGAAAGGGTAACGCAGGGGAAGGCACGGTCAGTTGAGGCAAGGATAAGGCACGACAATGCAAGGCTAGGCAATGCACGGCAAGGCAAGGAAAGAGTAACGGAAGGAAAGGAAGGCAAGTCAAAGCCAGGAGAGGCAAGTGAAACAAAACGCACGCCACGGCACGGGGAAACAAGGCTAAGGCAGGACAACGCACGGCTAGGCAATGCACGGCAAGGCAAGGAAAGGGTAACGCAAGGCAAGGCACGGTGAGGCTAGGCAAGGCTAATTCACGACAACGCAAGGCTAGGCAATGCACGACAATGCAAGGAAAGCTTAAAGCAAAGGAAGGCACGGTCAGGCGAGATAAGGCTAAGGCACGACAACGCAAGGCTAGGCAATGCAGGGAAGGGAAGCAAAGAGTAACGGAAGGTAAGGAAGGCAAGGGAAAGCAAAGAAAGGCAAGTGTAACGGAAGGAACGGCACGGCAAGGGGAAACAAGGCTAAGGCACGACAACGCACGCTAGGCAATGCACGGCAAGGCAAGGAAAGGGTAACGCATGGGAAAGCATGGTCAGGCGAGGCAAGCCTAAGGCATGACAACGCAAGGCTAGGCAATGCACGGAAAGCAAGCAAAGAGTAACGGAACGCAAGGAAGGCAAGGGAAAGCAAGGGAAGGCAAGGGTAACGGAAGGAACGGCACGGCAAGGGGTAACAAGGCTAAGGCACGACAACGCAGGGCTAGGCAATGCACGGCAAGGCAAGGAAAGGGTAACGCAGGGGAAGGCACGGTCAGGTGAGGCAAGGATAAGGCACGACAATGCAAGGCTAGGCAATGCACGGCAAGGCAAGGAAAGAGTAAGGGAAGGAAAGGAAGGCAAGGCAAAGCCAGGCAAGGCAAGTGTAACAAAAGGCACGCAACGGCAAGGGGAATCAAGGCAAAGGCACGACAACGCACGGCTAGGCAATGCACGGCAAGGCAAGGAAAGGGTAACGCAAGGCAAGGCACGGTGAGGCTAGGCAAGGCTAATGCACGACAACGCAAGGCTAGGCAATGCACGACAATGCTAGGAATGCTTAAAGCAAAGGAAGGCACGGTCAGGCGAGATAAGGCTAAGGCACGACAACGCAAGGCCAGGCAATGCACGGAAGGTAAGCAAAGAGTAACGGAAGGTAAGGAAGACAAGGGAAAGCAAGGAAAGGCAAGTGTAACGGAAGGAACGGCACGGCAAGGGGAAACAAGGCTAAGGCACGACAACGCACGCTAGGCAATGCACGGCAAGGCAAGGAAAGGGTAACGCATGGGAAAGCACGGTCAGGCGAGGCAAGCCTAAGGCATGACAACGCAAGGCTAGGCAATGCACGGAAAGCAAGCAAAGAGTAACGGAACGCAAGGAAGGCAAGGGAAAGCAAGGGAAGGCAAGGGTAATGGAAGGAACGGCACGGCAAGGGGAAACAATGCTAAGGCACGACAACGCACGCTAGGCAATGCACGGCAAGGCAAGGAAAGAGTAACGGAAGGAACGGAAGGCAAGGCAAAGCCAGGGACGGCAAGTGTAACAAAAGGCACGCAACGGCAAGGGGAAACAAGGCTAAGGCACGACAACGCACGGCTAGGCAATGCACGGAAAGGAAAGGAAAGGGTAACTCATGGGAAAGCACGGTCAGGCGATGCAAGGCTAAGGCATGACAATGCAAGGCTAGGCAATGCACGGAAAGCTAGCAAGGAGTAACGGAACGCAAGGAAGGCAAGGGAAAGCAAGGGAAGGCAAGGGTAACGGAAGGAACGGCACGGCAAGGGGTAACAAGGCTAAGGCACGGCAACGCAGGGCTAGGCAATGCACGGCAAGGCAAGGAAAGGGTAACGCAGGGGAAGGCACGGTCAGTTCAGGCAAGGATAAGGCACGACAATGCAAGGCTAGGCAATGCACGGCAAGGCAAGGAAAGAGTAACGGAAGGAAAGGAAGGCAAGTCAAAGCCAGGAGACGCAAGTGTAACAAAAGGCACGCCACGGCAAGGGGAAACAAGGCTAAGGCACGACAACGCACGGCTAGGCAATGCACGGCAAGGCAAGGAAAGGTTAACGCAAGGCAAGGCACGGTGAGGCTAGGCAAGGCTAATTCACGACAACGCAAGGCTAGGCAATGCACGACAATGCAAGGAAAGCTCAAAGCAAAGGAAGGCACGGTCAGGCGAGATAAGGCTAAGGCACGACAACGCAAGGCTAGGCAATGCAGGGAAGGGAGGCAAAGAGTAACGGAAGGTAAGGAAGGCAAGGGAAAGCAAAGAAAGGCAAGTGTAACGGAAGGAACGGCACGGCAAGGGGAAACAAGGCTAAGGCACGACAACGCACGCTAGGCAATGCACGGCAAGGCAAGGAAAGGGTAACGCATGGGAAAGCACGGTCAGGCGAGGCAAGCCTAAGGCATGACAACGCAAGGCTAGGCAATGCACGGAAAGCAAGCAAAGAGTAACGGAACGCAAGGAAGGCAAGGGAAAGCAAGGGAAGGCAAGGGTAACGGAAGGAATGGCACGGCAAGGGGTAACAAGGCTAAGGCACGACAACGCAGGGCTAGGCAATGCACGGCAAGGCAAGGAAAGGGTAACGCAGGGGAAGGCACGGTCAGGTGAGGCAAGGATAAGGCACGACAATGCAAGGCTAGGCAATGCACGGCAAGGCAAGGAAAGAGTAACGGAAGGAAAGGAAGGCAAGGCAAAGCCAGGCAAGGCAAGTGTAACAAAAGGCACGCAACTGCAAGGGGAATCAAGGCAAAGGCACGACAACGCACGGCTAGGCAATGCACGGCAAGGCAAGGAAAGGGTAACGCAAGGCAAGGCACGGTGAGGCTAGGCAAGGCTAATGCACGACAACGCAAGGCTAGGCAATGCACGACAATGCAAGGAATGCTTAAAGCAAAGGAAGGCACGGTCAGGCGAGATAAGGCAAAGGCACGACAACGCACGCTAGGCAATGCACGGCAAGGGAAGGAAAGGGTAACGCATGGGAAAGAACGGTCAGGGGAGGCAAGCCTAAGGCATGACAACGCAAGGCTAGGCAATGCACGGAAAGCAAGGAAAGAGTAACGGAACGCAAGGAAGGCATGGGAAAGCAAGGGAAGGCAAGGGTAACGGAAGGAACGGCACGACAAGGGGTAAGAAGGCTAAGGCACGACAACGCAGGGCTAGGCAATGCACGGCAAGGCAAGGAAAGAGTAACGGAAGGAACGGAAGGCAAGGCAAAGCCAGGCACGGCAAGTGTAACAAAAGGCACGCAACGGCAAGGGGAAACAAGGCTAAGGCACGACAACGCACGGCTAGGCAATGCACGGAAATGCAAGAAAAGGGTAACTCATGGGAAAGCACGGTCAGGCGATGCAAGGCTAAGGCATGACAACGCAAGGCTAGGCAATGCAGGGAAAGCAAGCAGACAGTAACGGAACGCAAGGAAGGCAAGGGAAAGCAAGGTAAGGCAAGGGTAACGGAAGGAACGACACGGCAAGGGGTAACAAGGCTAAGGCACGGCAACGCAGGGCTAGGCAATGCACGGCAAGGCAAGGAAAGGGTAACGCAGGGGAAGGCACGGACAGTTGAGGCAAGGATAAGGCACGACAATGCAAGGCTAGGCAATGCACGGCAAGGCAAGGAAAGAGTAACGGAAGGAAAGGAAGGCAAGTCAAAGCCAGGAGAGGCAAGTGAAACAAAACGCACGCCACGGCACGGGGAAACAAGGCTAAGGCAGGACAACGCACGGCTAGGCAATGCACGGCAAGGGAAGGAAAGGGTAACGGAAGGTAAGGAAGGCAAAGGAAAGCAAGGAAAGGCAATGGTAACGGAAGGAACGGCACGGCAAGGGGAAACAAGTCTAAGGCACGACAACGCACGCTAGGCAATGCACGGCAAGGCAAGGAAAGGGTAACGCATGGGAAAGAACGGTCAGGGGAGGCAAGGCTAAGGCACGACAACGCAAGGCTTGGCAATGCACGGAAGGCAAGCAAGGAGTAACGGAATGCAAGGAAGGAACGGGAAAGCAAGGGAAGGCAAGGGTAACGGAAGGAACGGCACGGCAAGGGGTAACAAGCCTAAGGCACGACAACACACGGCTAGGAAATGCACGGTAAGGCAAGGAAAGGGTAACGCAAGGCAAGGCACGGTGAGGCTAGGCAAGGTTAATGCACGACAACGCAAGGCTAGGCAAAGCACGACAATACAAGGAAAGCTTAAAGCAAAGGAAGGCACGGTCAGTCGAGATAAGGCTATGGCACGACAACGCAAGGCTAGGCAATGCACGGAAGGCAAGCAAAGAGTAACGGAAGGTAAGGAAGGCAAGGGAAAGCAAGGGAAGGCAAGGGTAACGGAAGGGACGGGACGGCAAGGGGTAACAAGGCTAAGGCACGACAACGCAGGGCTAGGCAATGCACGGCAAGGCAAGCAAAGAGTAACGGAAGGAAAGGAAGGCAAGGCAAAGCCAGGCAAGGCAAGTGTAACAAAAGGCACGCAACGGCAAGGGGAAACAAGGCTAAGGCACAACAACACACGGCTAGGAAATGCACGGCAAGGCAAGGAAAGGGTAACGCAAGGCAAGGCACGGTGAGGCTAGGCAAGGCTAATGCACGACAACGCAAGGCTAGGCAATGCACGACAATGCAAGGAAAGCTTAAAGCAAAGGAAGGCACGGTCAGGCGAGATAAGGCTAAGGCACGACAACGCAAGGCTAGGCAATGCACGGAAGGCAAGCAAAGAGTAACGGAAGGAAAGGAAGGCAAGGGAAAGCAAGGAAAGGCAAGTGTAACGGAAGGAACGGCACGGCAAGGGGAAACAATGCTAAGGCACGACAACGCACGCTAGGCAATGCACGGCAAGGCAAGGAAAGAGTAACGGAAGGAACGGAAGGCAAGGCAAAGCCAGGCACGGCAAGTGTAACAAAAGGCACGCAACGGCAAGGGGAAACAAGGCTAAGGCACGACAACGCACGGCTAGGCAATGCACGGAAAGGCAAGGAAAGGGTAACTCATGGGAAAGCACGGTCAGGCGATGCATGGCTAAGGCATGACAATGCAAGGCTAGGCAATGCACGGAAAGCAAGCAAAGAGTAACGGAACGCAAGGAAGGCAAGGGAAAGCAAGGGAAGGCAAGGGTAACGGATGGAACGGCACAGCAAGGGGTAACAAGGCTAAGGCACGACAACACACGGCTAGGAAATGCACGGCAAGGCAAGGAAAGGGTAACGCAGGGGAAGGCACGGTCAGTTGAGGCAAGGATAAGGCACGACAATGCAAGGCTAGGCAATGCACGGCAAGGCAAGGAAAGAGTAACGGAAGGAAAGGAAGGCAAGTCAAAGCGAGGAGAGGCAAGTGTAACAAAAGGCACGCCACGGCAAGGGGAAACAAGGCTAAGGCACGACAACGCACGGCTAGGCAATGCACGGCAAGGCAACAAAGGGTAACGCAAGGCAAGGCACGGTGAGGCTAGGCAAGGCTAATTCACGACAACGCAAGGCTAGGCAATGCACGACAATGCAAGGAAAGCTTAAAGCAAAGGAAGGCACGGTCAGGCGAGATAAGGCTAAGGCACGACAACGCACGCTAGGCAATGCACGGCAAGGCAAGGAAAGGGTAACGCATGGGAAATCACGGTCAGGCGAGGCAAGCCTAAGGCATGACAACGCAAGGGTAGGCAATGCACGGAAAGCAAGCAAAGAGTAACGGAACGCAAGGAAGGCAAGGGAAAGCAAGGGAAGGCAAGGGTAACGGAAGGAACGGCACGGCAAGGGGTAACAAGGCTAAGGCACGACAACGCAGGGCTAGGCAATGCACGGCAAGGCAAGGAAAGGGTAACGGAAGGAAAGGAAGGCAAGGCAAAGCCAGGCAAGGCAAGGGTAACGAAAGGAACGGCACGGCTAGGGGTAACAAGGCTAAGGCACGACAACACACGGCTAGGAAATGCACGGCAAGGCAAGGAAAGGGTAACGCAAGGCAAGGCACGGTGAGGCTAGGCAAGGTTAATGCACGACAACGCAAGGCTAGGCAATGCACGACAATGCAAGGAAAGCTTAAAGCAAAGGAAGGCACGGTCAGGCGAGATAAGGCTAAGGCACGACAACGCAAGGCTAGGCAATGCACGGAAAGCAAGCAAAGAGTAACGGAAGGTAAGGAAGGCAAGGGAAAGCAAGGAAAGGCAAGTGTAACGGAAGGAACGGCACGGCAAGGGGAAACAATGCTAAGGCACGACAACGCACGCTAGGCAATGCACGGCAAGGCAAGGAAAGGGTAACGCATGGGAAAGCACGGTCAGGCTAGGCAAGCCTAAGGCATGACAACGCAAGGCTAGGCAATGCACGGAAAGCAAGCAAAGAGTAACGGAACGCAAGGAAGGCAAGGGAAAGCAAGGGAAGGCAAGGGTAACGGAAGGAACAGCACGGCAAGGGGTAACAAGGCTAAGGCACGACAACGCAGGGCTAGGCAATGCACGTCAAGGCAAGGAAAGAGTAATGGAAGGCAAAGCACGGTGAGGCTAGGCAAGGTTAATGCACGACAACGCAAGGCTAGGCAATGCACGACAATACAAGGAAAGCTTAAAGCAAAGGAAGGCACAGTCAGTCGAGATAAGGCTAAGGCACGACAACGCAAGGCTAGGCAATGCACGGAAGGCAAGCAAAGAGTAACGGAAGGTAAGGAAGGCAAGGGAAAGCAAGGGAAGGCAAGGGTAACGGAAGGGACGGCACGGCAAGGGGTAACAAGGCTAAGGCACGACAACGCAGGGCTAGGCAATGCACGGCAAGGCAAGCAAAGAGTAACGGAAGGTAAGGAAGGCAAGGGAAAGCCAGGCAAGGCAAGTGTAACAAAAGGCACGCCACGGCAAGGGGAATCAAGGCTAATGCACGACAACGCAAGGCTAGGCGATGCACGACA
This sequence comes from Macrotis lagotis, assembly GCF_037893015.1. Lineage (NCBI taxonomy): Eukaryota > Metazoa > Chordata > Mammalia > Peramelemorphia > Peramelidae > Macrotis > Macrotis lagotis. Next base: position 1,155,459 of record NW_027421908.1, read on the forward strand.
ATGCAAGGAAAGCTTAAAGCAAAGGAAGGCAAGGTCAGGCGATATAAGGCTAAGGCACGACAACGCAAGGCTAGGAAATTCAGGGAAGGCAAGCAAAGAGTAACGGAAGGTAAGCAAGGCAAGGAAAAGGAAGGAAAGGCCAGGCTAACGGAAGGAACGGCACGGCAAGGGGAAACAAGTCTAAGGCACGACACCGAACGCTAGTCAATGAACGGCAAGGCAAGGAAAGGGTAACGCATTTGAAAGCACGGTCAGGGGAGGCAACGCTAAGGCACGACAACGCAAGGCTAGGCAATGCAAGGAAGGCAAGCAAAGAGTAACGGAAGATAAGGAAGGCAAGGGAAAGGAAGGAAAGGCAAGTGTAACGGAAGGAACGGCACGGCAAGGGGAAACAAGGCTAAGGCACGACAACGCACGGCTAGGCAATGCTCGGAAAGGCAAGGAAAGGGTAACGCATGGGAAAGCACGGTCAGGCGATGCAAGGCTAAGGCATGACAACGCAAGGCTAGGCAATGCACGGAAAGCAAGCAAAGAGTAACGGAACGCAAGGAAGCCAAGGGAAAGCAAGGGAAGGCGAGGGTAACGGAAGGAACGGCACGGCAAGAGGTAAGAAGGCTAAGGCACGGCAACGCAGGGCTAGGCAATGCACGGCAAGGCAAGGAAAGGGTAACGCAGGGGAAGGCACGGTCAGGTGAGGCAAGGATAAGGCACGACAATGCAAGGCTAGGCAATGCACGTCAAGGCAAGGAAAGAGTAACGGAAGGAAAGGAAGGCAAGTCAAAGCCAGGAAAGGCAAGTGTAACAAAAGGCACGCCACGGCAAGGGGAAACAAGGCTAAGGCACGACAACGTACGGCTAGGCAATGCACGGCAAGGCAAGGAAAGGGTAACGCAAGGCAAGGCACGGTGAGGCTAGGCAAGGCTAATGCACGACAACGCAAGGCTAGGCAATGCACGACAGTGCAAGGAAAGCTTAAAGCAAAGAAAGGCACGGTCAGGCGAGATAAGGCTAAGGCACGACAACGCAAGGCTAGGCAATGCAGGGAAGGGAAGCAAAGAGTAACGGAAGGTAAGCAAGGCAAGGAAAAGCAAGATAAGGCAAGGGTAACGGAAGGAACTGCACGGCAAGGGGAAACAAGGCTAAGGCACGGCAACGCAGGCTGGGCAATGCACGGCAAGGCAAGGAAAGGGTAACGCATGGGAAAGCACGTTCAGGCGAGGCAAGGCTAAGGCACGACAACGCAAGGCTTGGCAATGCACGGAAGGCAAGCAAAGAGTAACGGAAGGTAACCAAGGCAAGGGAAAGCAAAGAAAGGCAAGTGTAACGGAAGGAACGGCACGGCAAGGGGAAACAAGGCTAAGGCACGACAACGCACGCTAGGCAATGCACGGCAAGGCAAGGAAAGGGTAACGCATGGGAAAGCACGGTCAGGCGAGGCAAGCCTAAGGCATGACAACGCAAGGCTAGGCAATGCACGGAAAGCAAGCAAAGAGTAACGGAACGCAAGGAAGGCAAGGGAAAGCAAGGGAAGGCAAGGGTAACGGAAGGAACGGCACGGCAAGGGGTAACAAGGCTAAGGCACGACAACGCAAGGCTAGGCAATGCACGGCAAGGCAAGGAAAGGGTAACGCAGGGGAAGGCACGGTCAGGTGAGGCAAGGATAAGGCACGACAATACAAGGCTAGGCAATGCACGGCAAGGCAAGCAAAGAGTAACGGAAGGAACGGAAGGCAAGGCAAAGCCAGGCAAGGCAAGTGTAACAAAAGGCACGCAACGGCAAGGGGAAACAAGGCTAAGGCACAACAACACACGGCTAGGAAATGCACGGCAAGGCAAGGAATGGGTAACGCAAGGCAAGGCACGGTGAGGCTAGGCAAGGCTAATGCACGACAACGCAAGGCTAGGCAATGCACGACAATGCAAGGAAAGCTTAAAGCAAAGGAAGGCACGGTCAGGCGAGATAAGGCTAAGGCACGACAACGCAAGGCTAGGCAATGCACGGAAGGCAAGCAAAGAGTAACGGAAGGAAAGGAAGGCAAGGGAAAGCAAGGAAAGGCAAGTGTAACGGAAGGAACGGCACGGCAAGGGGAAACAATGCTAAGGCACGACAACGCACGCTAGGCAATGCACGGCAAGGCAAGGAAAGATTAACGGAAGGAACGGAAGGCAAGGCAAAGCCAGGCACGGCAAGTGTAACAAAAGGCACGCAACGGCAAGGGGAAACAAGGCTAAGGCACGACAACGCACGGCTAGGCAATGCACGGAAAGGCAAGGAAAGGGTAACTCATGGGAAAGCACGGTCAGGCGATGCAAGGCTAAGGCATGACAATGCAAGGCTAGGCAATGCACGGAAAGCAAGCAAAGAGTAACGGAACGCAAGGAAGGCAAGGGAAAGCAAGGGAAGGCAAGGGTAACGGATGGAACGGCACGGCAAGGGGTAACAAGGCTAAGGCACGACAACACACGGCTAGGAAATGCACGGCAAGGCAAGGAAAGGGTAACGCAAGGCAAGGCACGGTGAGGCTAGGCAAGGTTAATGCACGACAACGCAAGGCTAGGCAATGCACGACAATGCAAGGAAAGCTTAAAGCAAAGGAAGGCACGGTCAGGCGAGATAAGGCTAAGGCACGACAACGCAAGGCTAGGCAATGCACGGAAGGCAAGCAAAGAGTAACGGAAGGAAAGGAAGGCAAGGGAAAGCAAGGAAAGGCAAGTGTAACGGAAGGAAAGGCACGGCAAGGGGAAACAATGCTAAGGCACGACAACGCACGGCTAGGCAATGCACGGCAAGGCAAGGAAAGAGTAACGGAAGGAACGGAAGGCAAGGCAAAGCCAGGCACGGCAAGTGTAACAAGAGGCACGCAACGGCAAGGGGAAACAAGGCTAAGGCACGACAACGCACGGCTAGGCAATGCACGGAAAGGCAAGGAAAGGGTAACTCATGGGAAAGCACGGTCAGGCGATGCATGCTAAGGCATGACAATGCAAGGCTAGGCCATGCACGGAAAGCAAGCAAAGAGTAACGGAACGCAAGGAAGGCAAGGGAAAGCAAGGGAAGGCAAGGGTAACGGATGGAACGGCAAGGCAAGGGGTAACAAGGCTAAGGCACGGCAACGCAGGGCTAGGCAATGCACGGCAACGCAAGGAAAGGGTAACGCAGGGGAAGGCACGGTCAGTTGAGGCAAGGATAAGGCACGACAATGCAAGGCTAGGCAATGCACGGCAAGGCAAGGAAAGAGTAACGGAAGGAAAGGAAGGCAAGTCAAAGCGAGGAGAGGCAAGTGTAACAAAAGGCACGCCACGGCAAGGGGAAACAAGGCTAAGGCACGACAACGCACGGCTAGGCAATGCACGGCAAGGCAACAAAGGGTAACGCAAGGCAAGGCACGGTGAGGCTAGGCAAGGCTAATTCACGACAACGCAAGGCTAGGCAATGCACGACAATGCAAGGAAAGCTTAAAGCAAAGGAAGGCACGGTCAGGCGAGATAAGGCTAAGGCACGACAACGCACGCTAGGCAATGCACGGCAAGGCAAGGAAAGGGTAACGCATGGGAAAGCACGATCAGGCGAGGCAAGCCTAAGGCATGACAACGCAAGGCTAGGCAATGCACGACAATGCAAGGAAAGCTTAAAGCAAAGGAAGGCACGGTCAGGCGAGATAAGGCTAAGGCACGACAACGCAAGGCTAGGCAATGCACGGAAGGCAAGCAAAGAGTAACGGAAGGTAAGGAAGACAAGGGAAAGCAAGGAAAGGCAAGTGTAACGGAAGGAACGGCACGGCAAGGGGAAACAAGGCTAAGGCACGACAACGCACGCTAGGCAATGCACGGCAAGGCAAGGAAAGGGTAACGCATGGGAAAGCACGGTCAGGCGAGGCAAGCCTAAGGCATGACAACGCAAGGCTAGGCAATGCACGGAAAGCAAGCAAAGAGTAACGGAACGCAAGGAAGGCAAGGGAAAGCAAGGGAAGGCAAGGGTAACGGAAGGAACGGCACGGCAAGGGGTAACAAGGCTAAGGCACGACAACGCAGGGCTAGGCAATGCACGTCAAGGCAAGGAAAGAGTAACGGAAGGCAAAGCACGGTGAGGCTAGGCAAGGTTAATGCACGACAACGCAAGGCTAGGCAATGCACGACAATACAAGGAAAGCTTAAAGCAAAGGAAGGCACGGTCAGTCGAGATAAGGCTAAGGCACGACAACGCAAGGCTAGGCAATGCACGGAAGGCAAGCAAAGAGTAACGGAAGGTAAGGAAGGCAAGGGAAAGCAAGGGAAGGCAAGGGTAACGGAAGGGACGGCACGGCAAGGGGTAACAAGGCTAAGGCACGACAACGCAGGGCTAGGCAATGCACGGCAAGGCAAGCAAAGAGTAACGGAAGGTAAGGAAGGCAAGGGAAAGCCAGGCAAGGCAAGTGTAACAAAAGGCACGCCACGGCAAGGGGAATCAAGGCTAATGCACGACAACGCAAGGCTAGGCGATGCACGACAATGCAAGGAAAGCTTAAAGCAAAGGAAGGCAAGGTCAGGCGATATAAGGCTAAGGCACGACAACGCAAGGCTAGGAAATTCAGGGAAGGCAAGCAAAGAGTAACGGAAGGTAAGCAAGGCAAGGAAAAGGAAGGAAAGGCCAGGGTAACGGAAGGAACGGCACGGCAAGGGGAAACAAGTCTAAGGCACGACACCGAACGCTAGTCAATGAACGGCAAGGCAAGGAAAGGGTAACGCATTTGAAAGCACGGTCAGGCGAGGCAACGCTAAGGCACGACAACGCAAGGCTAGGCAATGCACGGAAGGCAAGCAAAGAGTAACGGAAGGTAAGGTAGGCAAGGGAAAGGAAGGAAAGGAAAGTGTAACGGAAGGAACGGCACGGCAAGGGGAAACAAGGCTAAGGCACGACAACGCACGGCTAGGCAATGCACGGAAAGGCAAGGAAAGGGTAACGCATGGGAAAGCACGGTCAGGCGATGCAAGGCTAAGGCATGACAACGCAAGGCTAGGCAATGCACGGAAAGCAAGCAAAGAGTAACGGAACGCAAGGAAGGCAAGGGAAAGCAAGGGAAGGCAAGGGTAACGGAAGGAACGGCACGGCAAGGGGTAAGAAGGCTAAGGCACGGCAACGCAGGGCTAGGCAATGCACGGCAAGGCAAGGAAAGGGTAACGCAGGGGAAGGCACGGTCAGGTGAGGCAAGGATAAGGCACGACAATGCAAGGCTAGGCAATGCAGGGAAGGGAAGCAAAGAGTAACGGAAGGTAAGCAAGGCAAGGAAAACCAAGGAAAGCCAAGGGTAACGGAAGGAACTGCACGGCAAGGGGAAACAAGGCTAAGGCACGGCAACGCAGGCTGGGCAATGCACGGCAAGGCAAGGAAAGGGTAACGCATGGGAAAGCACGTTCAGGCGAGGCAAGGCTGAGGCACGACAACGCAAGGCTTGGCAATACACGGAAGGCAAGCAAAGAGTAACGGAAGGTAAGGAAGGCAAGGGAAAGCAAAGAAAGGCAAGTGTAACGGAAGGAACGGCACGGCAAGGGGAAACAAGGCTAAGGCACGACAACGCACGCTAGGCAATGCACGGCAAGGCAAGGAAAGGGTAACGCATGGGAAAGCACGGTCAGGCGACCAAGCCTAAGGCATGACAACGCAAGGCTAGGCAATGCACGGAAAGCAAGCAAAGAGTAACGGAACGCAAGGAAGGCAAGGGAAAGCAAGGGAATGCAAGGGTAAAGGAAGGAACGGCACGGCAAGGGGTAACAAGGCTAAGGCACGACAACGCAAGGCTAGGAAATGCACGGCAAGGCAAGGAAAGCGTAACGGAAGGAAAGGAAGGCAAGGGAAAGCAAGGCAAGGCAAGTGTAACAAAAGGCACGTCACGGCAAGGGGAAACAAGCCTAAGGCACGGCAACGTACGGCTAGGCAATGCACTTCCAGGCAAGGAACGGGTAACGCAAGGCAAGGCACGGTGAGGCAAGGCAAGGCTAATGCACGACAACGCACGGCTAGGCAATGCACGACAATGCAAGTAAAGCTTAAAGCAAAGGAAGGCACGGTTAGAAGAGATAAGGCTAAGGCACGACAACGCAAGGCTAGGCAATGCACGGAAGGCAAGAAAAGAGTAACGGAAGGTAAGGAAGGCAAAGGAAAGCAAGGAAAGGCAATGGTAACGGAAGGAACGGCACGGCAAGGGGAAACAAGTCTAAGGCACGACAACGCACGCTAGGCAATGCACGGCAAGGGAAGGAAAGGGTAACGCATGGGAAAGAACGGTCAGGGGAGGCAAGCCTAAGGCATGACAACGCAAGGCTAGGCAATGCACGGAAAGCAAGCAAAGAGTAACGGAACGCAAGGAAGGCAAGGGAAAGCAAGGGAAGGCAAGGGTAACGGAAGGAACGGCACGGCAAGGGGTAACAAGGCTAAGGCACGACAACGCAGGGCTAGGCAATGCACGTCAAGGCAAGGAAAGAGTAACGGAAGGCAAAGCACGGTGAGGCTAGGCAAGGTTAATGCACGACAACGCAAGGCTAGGCAATGCACGACAATACAAGGAAAGCTTAAAGCAAAGGAAGGCACGGTCAGTCGAGATAAGGCTAAGGCACGACAACGCAAGGCTAGGCAATGCACGGAAGGCAATCAAAGAGTAACGGAAGGTAAGGAAGGCAAGGGAAAGCAAGGGAAGGCAAGGGTAACGGAAGGGACGGCACGGCAAGGGGTAACAAGGCTAAGGCACGACAACGCACGGCTAGGCAATGCACGGCAAGGCAAGCAAAGAGTAACGGAAGGTAAGGAAGGCAAGGGAAAGCCAGGCAAGGCAAGTGTAACAAAAGGCACGCCACGGCAAGGGGAATCAAGGCTAATGCACGACAACGCAAGGCTAGGCGATGCACGACAATGCAAGGAAAGCTTAAAGCAAAGGAAGGCAAGGTCAGGCGATATAAGGCTAAGGCACGACAACGCAAGTCTAGGAAATTCAGGGAAGGCAAGCAAAGAGTAACGGAAAGTAAGCAAGGCAAGGAAAAGGAAGGAAAGGCCAGGGTAACGGAAGGAACGGCACGGCAAGGGGAAACAAGTCTAAGGCACGACACCGAACGCTAGGCAATGAACGGCAAGGCAAGGAAAGGGTAACGCATTTGAAAGCACGGTCAGGCGAGGCAACGCTAAGGCACGACAACGCAAGGCTAGGCAATGCACGGAAGGCAAGCAAAGAGTAACGGAAGGTAAGGAAGGCAAGGGAAAGGAAGGAAAGGAAAGTGTAACGGAAGGAACGGCACGGCAAGGGGAAACAAGGCTAAGGCACGACAACGCACGGCTAGGCAATGCACGGAAAGGCAAGGAAAGGGTAACGCATGGGAAAGCACGGTCAGGCGATGCAAGGCTAAGGCATGACAACGCAAGGCTAGGCAATGCACGGAAAGCAAGCAAAGAGTAACGGAACGCAAGGAAGGCAAGGGAAAGCAAGGGAAGGCAAGGGTAACGGAAGGAACGGCACGGCAAGGGGTAAGAAGGCTGAGGCACGGCAACGCAAGGCTAGGAAATGCACGGCAAGGCAAGGAAAGGGTAACGCAGGGGAAGGAACGGTCAGGTGAGGCAAGGATAAGGCACGACAATGCAAGGCTAGGCAATGCACGGCAAGGCAAGGAAAGCGTAACGGAAGGAAAGGAAGGCAAGGCAAAGCCAGGCAAGGCAAGTGTAACAAAAGGCACGCAACGGCAAGGGGAAACAAGGCTAAGGCACGACAACACACGGCTAGGAAATGCAAGGCAAGGAATGTAACGGGTAACGCAAGGCAAGGCACGGTGAGGCTAGGCAAGGCTAATGCACGACAACGCAAGGCTAGGCAATGCACGACAATGCAAGTAAAGCTTAAAGCAAAGGAAGGCACGATCAGAAGAGATAAGGCTAAGGCACGACAACGCAAGGCTAGGCAATGCAGGGAAGGCAAGCAAAGAGTAACGGAAGGTAAGGAAGGCAAGGGAAAGCAAGGAAAGGCAATGGTAACGGAAGGAACGGCACGGCAAGGGGAAACAAGTCTAATGCACGACAACGCACGCTAGGCAATGCACGGCAAGGCAAGGAAAGGGTAACGCATGGGAAAGCACGGTCAGGGGAGGCAAGGCTAAGGCACGACAACGCAAGGCTTGGCAATGCACGGAAGGCAAGCAAAGAGTAATGGAAGGAAAGGAAGGCAAGGGAAATCAAAGAAAGGCAAGTGTAACGGACGGAACGGCACGGCAAGGGGAAACAAGTCTAAGGCACGACAACGCACGCTAGGCAATGCACGGGAAGGCAAGGAAAGGGTAACGCATGGGAAAGCACTGTCAGGCGAGGCAAGGCTAAGGAAAGCCAACGCCAGGCTAGGCAATGCACGGAAAGCAAGCAAGGAGTAACGGAATGCAAGGAAGGAAAGGGAAAGCAAGGGAAGGCAAGGGTAACGAAAGGAACGGCACGGCAACGGGTAACAAGGCTAAGGCACGACAACGCACGGCTAGGCAATGCACGGCAAGGCAAGGAAAGGGTAACGCAAGGCAAGGCAAGGTGAGGCTAGGCAAGGCTAATGCACGACAAGGCAAGGCTAGGCAATGCACGACAATGCAAGGAATGCTTAAAGCAAAGGAAGGCACGGTCAGGCGAGATAAGGCTAAGGCACGACAACGCAAGGCTAGGCAATGCACGGAAGGCAAGCAAAGAGTAACGGAAGGTAAGGAAGACAAGGGAAAGCAAGGAAAGGCAAGTGTAACGGAAGGAACGGCACGGCAAGGGGAAACAAGGCTAAGGCACGACAACGCACGCTAGGCAATGCACGGCAAGGCAAGGAAAGGGTAACGCATGGGAAAGCACGGTCAGGCGAGGCAAGCCTAAGGCATGACAACGCAAGGCTAGGCAATGCACGGAAAGCAAGCAAAGAGTAACGGAACGCAAGGAAGGCAAGGGAAAGCAAGGGAAGGCAAGGGTAACGGAAGGAACGGCACGGCAAGGGGTAACAAGGCTAAGGCACGACAACGCAGGGCTAGGCAATGCACGTCAAGGCAAGGAAAGAGTAACGGAAGGCAAAGCACGGTGAGGCTAGGCAAGGTTAATGCACGACAACGCAAGGCTAGGCGATGCACGACAATGCAAGGAAAGCTTAAAGCAAAGGAAGGCAAGGTCAGGCGATATAAGGCTAAGGCACGACAACGCAAGGCTAGGAAATTCAGGGAAGGGAAGCAAAGAGTAACGGAAGGTAAGCAAGGCAAGGAAAAGGAAGGAAAGGCCAGGGTAACGGAAGGAACGGCACGGCAAGGGGAAACAAGTCTAAGGCACGACACCGAACGCTAGTCAATGAACGGCAAGGCAAGGAAAGGGTAACGCATTTGAAAGCACGGTCAGGCGAGGCACCGCTAAGGCACGACAACGCAAGGCTAGGCAATGCACGGAAAGCAAGCAAAGAGTAACGGAACGCAAGGAAGGCAAGGGAAAGCAAGGGAAGGCAAGGGTAACGGAAGGAACGGCACGGCAAGGGGTAAGAAGGCTAAGGCACGGCAACGCAGGGCTAGGCAATGCACGGCAAGGCAAGGAAAGGGTAACGCAGGGGAAGGCACGGTCAGGTGAGGCAAGGATAAGGCACGACAATGCAAGGCTAGGCAATGCAGGGAAGGGAAGCAAAGAGTAACGGAAGGTAAGCAAGGCAAGGAAAACCAAGGAAAGCCAAGGGTAACGGAAGGAACTGCACGGCAAGGGGAAACAAGGCTAAGGCACGGCAACGCAGGCTGGGCAATGCACGGCAAGGCAAGGAAAGGGTAACGCATGGGAAAGCACGTTCAGGCGAGGCAAGGCTGAGGCACGACAACGCAAGGCTTGGCAATACACGGAAGGCAAGCAAAGAGTAACGGAAGGTAAGGAAGGCAAGGGAAAGCAAAGAAAGGCAAGTGTAACGGAAGGAACGGCACGGCAAGGGGAAACAAGGCTAAGGCACGACAACGCACGCTAGGCAATGCACGGCAAGGCAAGGAAAGGGCAACGCATGGGAAAGCACGGTCAGGCGAGGCAAGCCTAAGGCATGACAACGGAAGGCTAGGCAATGCACGGAAAGCAAGCAAAGAGTAACGGAACGCAAGGAAGGCAAGGGAAAGCAAGGGAATGCAAGGGTAACGGAAGGAACTGCACGGCAAGGGGTAACAAGGCTAAGGCACGACAACGCAAGGCTAGGAAATGCACGGCAAGGCAAGGAAAGGGTAACGCAGGGGAAGGCACGGTCAGGTGAGGCAAGGATAAGGCACGACAATGCAAGGCTAGGCAATGCACGGCAAGGCAAGGAAAGCGTAACGGAAGGAAAGGAAGGCAAGGCAAAGCCAGGCAAGGCAAGTGTAACAAAAGGCACGCAACGGCAAGGGGAAACAAGGCTAAGGCACGACAACACACGGCTAGGAAATGCAAGGCAAGGAATGTAACGGGTAACGCAAGGCAAGGCACGGTGAGGCTAGGCAAGGCTAATGCACGACAACGCAAGGCTAGGCAATGCACGACAATGCAAGTAAAGCTTAAAGCAAAGGAAGGCACGGTTAGAAGAGATAAGGCTAAGGCACGACAACGCAAGGCTAGGCAATGCACGGAAGGCAAGAAAAGAGTAACGGAAGGTAAGGAAGGCAAAGGAAAGCAAGGAAAGGCAATGGTAACGGAAGGAACGGCACGGCAAGGGGAAACAAGTCTAAGGCACGACAACGCACGCTAGGCAATGCACGGCAAGGGAAGGAAAGGGTAACGCATGGGAAAGAACGGTCAGGGGAGGCAAGCCTAAGGCATGACAACGCAAGGCTAGGCAATGCACGGAAAGCAAGCAAAGAGTAACGGAACGCAAGGAAGGCAAGGGAAAGCAAGGGAAGGCAAGGGTAACGGAAGGAACGGCACGACAAGGGGTAAGAAGGCTAAGGCACGACAACGCAGGGCTAGGCAATGCACGGCAAGGCAAGCAAAGAGTAACGGAAGGAAAGGAAGGCAAGGCAAAGCCAGGCAAGGCAAGTGTAACAAAAGGCACGCAACGGCAAGGGGAATCAAGGCTAAGGCACGACAACACACGGCTAGGAAATGCACGGCAAGGCAAGGAAAGGGTAACGCAAGGCAAGGCACGGTGAGGCTAGGCAAGGCTAATGCACGACAACGCAAGGCTAGGCAATGCACGACAATGCAAGTAAAGCTTAAAGCAAAGGAAGGCACGATCAGAAGAGATAAGGCTAAGGCACGACAACGCAAGGCTAGGCAATGCAGGGAAGGCAAGCAAAGAGTAACGGAAGGTAAGGAAGGCAAGGGAAAGCAAGGAAAGGCAATGGTAACGGAAGGAACGGCACGGCAAGGGGAAACAAGTCTAATGCACGACAACGCACGCTAGGCAATGCACGGCAAGGCAAGGAAAGGGTAACGCATGGGAAAGCACGGTCAGGGGAGGCAAGGCTAAGGCACGACAACGCAAGGCTTGGCAATGCACGGAAGGCAAGCAAAGAGTAAAGGAAGGTAAGGAAGGCAAGGGAAATCAAAGAAAGGCAAGTGTAACGGACGGAACGGCACGGCAAGGGGAAACAAGGCTAAGGCACGACAACGCACGCTAGGCAATGCACGGCAAGGCAAGGAAAGGGTAACGCATGGGAAAGCACGGTCAGGCGAGGCAAGGCTAAGGAAAGCCAACGCAAGGCTAGGCAATGCACGGAAAGCAAGCAAGGAATAACGGAATGCAAGGAAGGAAAGGGAAAGCAAGGGAAGGCAAGGGTAACGAAAGGAACGGCACGGCAAGGGGTAACAAGGCTAAGGCACGACAACACACGGCTAGGAAATGCACGGCAAGGCAAGGAAAGGGTAACGCAAGGCAAGGCACGGTGAGGCTAGGCAAGGTTAATGCACGACAACGCAAGGCTAGGCAATGCACGACAATGCAAGGAAAGCTTAAAGCAAAGGAAGGCAAGGTCAGGCGATATAAGGCTAAGGCACGACAACGCAAGGCTAGGAAATTCAGGGAAGGCAAGCAAAGAGTAACGGAAGGTAAGCAAGGCAAGGAAAAGGAAGGAAAGGCCAGGGTAACGGAAGGAACGGCACGGCAAGGGGAAACAAGTCTAAGGCACGACACCGAACGCTAGGCAATGAAGGGCAAGGCAAGGAAAGGGTAACGCATTTGAAAGCACGGTCAGGCGAGGCAACGCTAAGGCACGACAACGCAAGGCTAGGCAATGCACGGAAGGCAAGCAAAGAGTAACGGAAGGTAAGGAAGGCAAGGGAAAGGAAGGAAAGGCAAGTGTAACGGAAGGAACGGCACGGCAAGGGGAAACAAGGCTAAGGCACGACAACGCACGCTAGGCAATGCACGGCAAGGCAAGGAAAGGGTAACGCATGGGAAAGCACGGTCAGGCGAGGCAAGCCTAAGGCATGACAACGCAAGGCTAAGCAATGCACGGAAAGCAAGCAAAGAGTAACGGAACGCAAGGAAGGCAAGGGAAAGCAAGGGAAGGCAAGGGTAACGGAAGGAACGGCACGGCAAGGGGTAACAAGGCTAAGGCACGACAACGCAGGGCTAGGCAATGCACGGCAAGGCAAGGAAAGGGTAACGCAGGGGAAGGCACGGTCAGGTGAGGCAAGGATAAGGCACGACAATGCAAGGCTAGGCAATGCACGGCAAGGCAAGCAAAGAGTAACGGAAGGAAAGGAAGGCAAGGCAAAGCCAGGCAAGGCAAGTGTAACAAAAGGCACGCAACTTCAAGGGGAAACAAGGCTAAGGAACGTCAACACTCGGCTAGGAAATGCAAGGCAAGGCAAGTAAAGGGTAACGCAAGGCAAGGCACGGTGAGGCTAGGCAAGGCTAATGCACGACAACGCAAGGCTAGGCAATGCACGACAATGCAAGTAAAGCTTAAAGCAAAGGAAGGCACGGTTAGAAGAGATAAGGCTAAGGCACGACAACGCAAGGCTAGGCAATGCAGGGAAGGCAAGAAAAGAGTAACGGAAGGTAAGGAAGTCAAAGGAAAGCAAGGAAAGGCAATGGTAACGGAAGGAACGGCACGGCAAGGGGAAACAAGTCTAAGGCACGACAACGCACGCTAGGCAATGCACGGCAAGGGAAGGAAAGGGTAACGCATGGGAAAGAACGGTCAGGGGAGGCAAGCCTAAGGCATGACAACGCAAGGCTAGGCAATGCACGGAAAGCAAGCAAAGAGTAACGGAACGCAAGGAAGGCAAGGGAAAGCAAGGGAAGGCAAGGGTAACGGAAGGAACGGCACGGCAAGGTGTAAGAAGGCTAAGGCACGACAACGCAGGGCTAGGCAATGCACGGCAAGGCAAGGAAAGAGTAACGGAAGGAACGGAAGTCAAGGCAAAGCCAGGCACGGCAAGTGTAACAAAAGGCACGCAACGGCAAGGGGAAACAAAGCTAAGTCACGACAACACACGGCTAGGAAATGCACGGAAAGGCAAGGAAAGGGTAACGCAAGGCAAGGCACGGTGAGGCTAGGCAAGGCTAATGCACGACAACGCAAGGCTAGGCAATGCACGACAATGCAAGTAAAGCTTAAAGCAAAGGAAGGCACGGTCAGAAGAGATAAGGCTAAGGCACGACAACGCAAGGCTAGGCAATGCAGGGAAGGCAAGCAAAGAGTAACGGAAGGTAAAGAAGGCAAGGAAAGCAAGGAAAGGCAATGGTAACGGAAGGAACGGCACGGTAAGGGGAAACAAGTCTAAGGCACGACAACGCACGCTAGGCAATGCACGGCAAGGGAAGGAAAGGGTAACGCATGGGAAAGAACGGTCAGGGGAGGCAAGGCGAAGGCACGACAACGCAAGTCTTGGCAATGCACGGAAGGCAAGCAAAGAGTAACGGAAGTAAGGAAGGCAAGGGAAAGCAAAGAAAGGCAAGTGTAACGGAAGGAACGGCACGGCAAGGGGAAACAAGGCTAAGGCACGACAACGCACGGCGAGGCAATGCACGGCAAGGCAAGCAAAGGGTAACGCAAGGCAAGGCACGGTGAGGCTAGACAAGGCTAATGCACGAAAACGCAAGGCTAGGCAATGCACGACAATGCAAGGAAAGCTTAAAGCAAAGGAAGGCAAGGTCAGGCGGGATAAGGCAAAGGCACGACAACGCAAGGCTAGGCAATTCAGGGAAGGCAAGCAAAGAGTAACGGAAGGTAAGCAAGGCAAGGAAAAGCAAGGAAAGGCAAGGGTAACGGAAGGAACGGCACGGCAAGGGGGAACAAGTCTCAGGCACGACACCGAACGCTAGGCAATGAACGGCAAGGCAAGGAAAGGGTAACGCATGGGAAAGCACGGTCAGGCGAGGCAAGGCTAAGGCACGACAACGCAAGGCTAGGCAATGCACGGAAGGCAAGCAAAGAGTAACGGAAGGTAAGGAAGGCAAGGGAAAGCAAGGAAAGGCAAGTGTAACGGAAGGAACGGCACGGCAAGGGGAAACAAGGCTAAGGCACGACAACGCACGCTAGGCAATGCACGGCAAGGCAAGGAAAGGGTAACGCATAGGAAAGCACGCTCAGGCGAAGCAAGGCTAAGGCATGACAACGCAAGGCTAGGCAATGCACGGAAAGCAAGCAAGGAGTAACGGAATGCAAGGAAGGAAAGGGAAAGCAAGGGAAGGCAAGGTTAACTAAAGGAACGGCACGGCAAGGTGTAACAAGGCTAAGGCACGACAACACACGGCTAGGAAATGCACGTCAAGGCAAGGAAAGGGTAACGCAAGGCAAGGCACGGTGAGGCTAGGCAAGGTTAATGCACGACAACGCAAGGCTAGGCAATGCACGACAATGCAAGGAAAGCTTAAAGCAAAGGAAGGCACGGTCAGGCGAGATAAGGCTAAGGCACGACAACGCAAGGCTAGGCAATGCACGGAAGGCAAGCAAAGAGTAACGGAAGGAAAGGAAGGCAAGGGAAAGCAAGGAAAGGCAAGTGTAACGGAACGAACGGCACGGCAAGGGGAAACAATGCTAAGGCACGACAACGCACGCTAGGCAATGCACGGCAAGGCAAGGAAAGGGTAACGCATGGGAAAGAACGGTCAGGGAAGGCAAGCCTAAGGCATGACAACGCAAGGCTAGGCAATGCACGGAAGGCAAGCAAAGAGAAACGGAAGGTAAGGAACGAAAGGGAAAGCAAAGAAAGGCAAGTGTAACGGAAGGAACGGCACGGCAAGGGGAAACAAGGCTAAGGCACGACAACGCACGGCTAGGCAATGCACGGCAAGGCAAGCAAAGGGTAACGCAAGGAAAGGCACGGTAAGGCTAGGCAAAGCTAATGCATGAAAACGCAAGGGTAGGCGATGCACGACAATGCAAGGAAAGCTTAAAGCAAAGGAAGGCAAGGTCAGGCGATATAAGGCTAAGGCACGACAACGCAAGGCTAGGAAATTCAGGGAAGGCAAGCAAAGAGTAACGGAAGGTAAGCAAGGCAAGGAAAAGGAAAGAAAGGCCAGGGTAACGGAAGGAACGGCACGGCAAGGGGAAACAAGTCTAAGGCACGACACCGAACGCTAGGCAATGAACGGCAAGGCAAGGAAAGGGTAACGCATTTGAAAGCACGGTCAGGCGAGGCAACGCTAAGTCACGACAACGCAAGGCTAGGCAATGCACGGAAGGCAAGCAAAGAGTAACGGAAGGTAAGGAAGGCAAGGGAAAGGAAGGAAAGGCAAGTGTAACGGAAGGAACGGCACGGCAAGGGGAAACAAGGCTAAGGCACGACAACGCACGCTAGGCAATGCACGGCAAGGCAAGGAAAGGGTAACGCATGGGAAAGCACGGTCAGGCGAGGCAAGCCTAAGGCATGACAACGCAAGGCTAAGCAATGCACGGAAAGCAAGCAAAGAGTAACGGAACGCAAGGAAGGCAAGGGAAAGCAAGGGAAGGCAAGGGTAACGGAAGGAACGGCACGGCAAGGGGTAACAAGGCTAAGGCACGACAACGCAGGGCTAGGCAATGCACGGCAAGGCAAGGAAAGGGTAACGCAGGGGAAGGCACGGTCAGGTGAGGCAAGGATAAGGCACGACAATGCAAGTCTAGGCAATGCACGACAACGCAAGGCTAGGCAATGCAGGGAAGGCAAGAAAAGAGTAACGGAAGGTAAGGAAGGCAAAGGAAAGCAAGGAAAGGCAATGGTAACGGAAGGAACGGCACGGCAAGGGGAAACAAGTCTAAGGCACGACAACGCACGCTAGGCAATGCACGGCAAGGGAAGGAAAGGGTAACGCATGGGAAAGAACGGTCAGGGAAGGCAAGCCTAAGGCATGACAACGCAAGGCTAGGCAATGCACGGAAAGCAAGCAAAGAGTAATGGAACGCAAGGAAGGCAAGGGAAAGCAAGGGAAGGCAAGGGTAACGGAAGGGACGGCACGACAAGGGGTAAGAAGGCTAAGGCACGACAACGCAGGGCTAGGCAATGCACGGCAAGGCAAGCAAAGAGTAACGGAAGGAAAGGAAGGCAAGGCAAAGCCAGGCAAGGCAAGTGTAACAAAAGGCACGCAACGGCAAGGGGAAACAAGGCCAAGGCACGACAACACACGGCTAGGAAATGCACGGCAAGGCAAGGAAAGGGTAACGCGTGGGAAAGCACGGTCAGGGGAGGCAAGGCTAAGGCACGACAACGCAAGGCTTGGCAATGCACGGAAGGCAAGCAAAGAGCAATGGAAGGTAAGGAAGGCAAGGGAAAGCAAAGAAAGGCAAGTGTAACGGACGGAACGGCACGGCAAGGGGAAACAAGGCTAAGGCACGACAACACACGGCTAGGAAATGCACGGCAAGGCAAGGAAAGGGTAACGCAAGGCAAGGCACGGTGAGGCTAGGCAAGGTTAATGCACGACAACGCAAGGCTAGGCAATGCACGACAATGCAAGGAAAGCTTGAAGCAAAGGAAGGCACGGTCAGGCGAGATAAGGCTAAGGCACGACAACGCAAGGCTAGGCAATGCACGGAAGGCAAGCAAAGAGTAACGGAAGGTAAGGAAGGCAAGGGAAAGCAAGGAAAGGCAAGTGTAACGGAAGGAACGGCACGGCAAGGGGAAACAATGCTAAGGCACGACAACGCACGCTAGGCAATGCACGGCAAGGCAAGGAAAGGGTAACGCATGGGAAAGCACGGTCAGGCGAGGCAAGGCTAAGGCAACACAACCCAAGGCTAGGCAATGCACGGAAGGCAAGCAAAGAGAAACGGAAGGTAAGGAAGGAAAGGGAAAGCAAAGAAAGGCAAGTGTAACCGAAGGAACGGCACGGCAAGGGGAAACAAGGCTAAGGCACGACAACGCACGGCTAGGCAATGCACGGCAAGGCAAGCAAAGGGTAACGCAAGGAAAGGCACGGTGAGGCTAGGCAAGGCTAATGCACGAAAACGCAAGGCTAGGCGATGCACGACAATGCAAGGAAAGCTTAAAGCAAAGGAAGGCAAGGTCAGGCGAGATAAGGCTAAGGCACGACAACGCAAGGCTAGGAAATTCAGGGAAGGCAAGCAAAGAGTAACGGAAGGTAAGCAAGGCAAGGAAAAGGAAGGAAAGGCCAGGGTAACGGAAGGAACGGCACGGCAAGGGGAAACAAGTCTAAGGCACGACACCGAACGCTAGGCAATGAAGGGCAAGGCAAGGAAAGGGTAACGCATTTGAAAGCACGGTCAGGCGAGGCAACGCTAAGGCACGACAACGCAAGGCTAGGCAATGCACGGAAGGCAAGCAAAGAGTAACGGAAGGTAAGGAAGGCAAGGGAAAGGAAGGAAAGGCAAGTGTAACGGAAGGAACGGCACGGCAAGGGGAAACAAGGCTAAGGCACGACAACGCACGCTAGGCAATGCACGGCAAGGCAAGGAAAGGGTAACGCATGGGAAAGCACGGTCAGGCGAGGCAAGCCTAAGGCATGACAACGCAAGGCTAAGCAATGCACGGAAAGCAAGCAAAGAGTAACGGAACGCAAGGAAGGCAAGGGAAAGCAAGGGAAGGCAAGGGTAACGGAAGGAATGGCACGGCAAGGGGTAACAAGGCTAAGGCTCGACAACGCAGGGCTAGGCAATGCACGGCAAGGCAAGGAAAGGGTAACGCAGGGGAAGGCACGGTCAGGTGAGGCAAGGATAAGGCACGACAATGCAAGGCTAGGCAATGCACGACAACGCAAGGCTAGGCAATGCAATGAAGGCAAGAAAAGAGTAACGGAAGGTAAGGAAGGCAAAGGAAAGCAAGGAAAGGCAATGGTAACGGAAGGAACGGCACGGCAAGGGGAAACAAGTCTAAGGCACGACAACGCACGCTAGGCAATGCACGGCAAGGGAAGGAAAGGGTAACGCATGGGAAAGAACGGTCAGGGAAGGCAAGCCTAAGGCATGACAACGCAAGGCTAGGCAATGCACGGAAAGCAAGCAAAGAGTAACGGAACGCAAGGAAGGCAAGGGAAAGCAAGGGAAGGCAAGGGTAACGGAAGGGACGGCACGACAAGGGGTAAGAAGGCTAAGGCACGACAACGCAGGGCTAGGCAATGCACGGCAAGGCAAGCAAAGAGTAACGGAAGGAAAGGAAGGCAAAGCAAAGCCAGGCAAGGCAAGTGTAATAAAAGGCACGCAACGGCAAGGGGAAACAAGGCTAAGGCACGACAACACACGGCTAGGAAATGCACGGCAAGGCAAGGAAAGGGTAACGCAAGGCAAGGCACGGTGAGGCTAGGCAAGGCTAATGCACGACAACGCAAGGCTAGGCAATGCACGACAATGCAAGTAAAGCTTAAAGCAAAGGAAGGCACGGTCAGGCGAGATAAGGCTAAGGCACGTCAACGCAAGGCTAGGCAATGCAGGGAAGGCAAGCAAAGAGTAAGGGAAGGTAAGGAAGGCAAGGGAAAGCAAGGAAAGGAAATGGTAACGGAAGGAACGGCACGGCAAGGGGAAACAATGCTAAGGCACGACAACGCACGCTAGGCAATGCACGGCAAGGCAAGGAAAGGGTAACGCGTGGGAAAGCACGGTCAGGGGAGGCAAGGCTAAGGCACGACAACGCAAGGCTTGGCAATGCACGTAAGGCAAGCAAAGAGTAACGGCAGGTAAGGAAGGCAAGGGAAAGCAAAGAAAGGCAAGTGTAACGGACGGAACGGCACGGCAAGGGGAAACAAGCCTAAGGCACGACAACGCACGCTAGGCAATGCACGGCAAGGCAAGGAAAGGGTAACGCATGGGAAAGCACGGTCAGGCGAGGCAAGGCTAAGGAAAGCCAACGCAAGGCTAGGCAATGCACGGAAAGCAAGCAAGGAGTAACGGAATGCAAGGAAGGAAAGGGAAAGCAAGGGAAGGCAAGGGTAACGAAAGGAACGGCACGGCAAGGGGTAACAAGGCTAAGGCACGACAACGCACGGCTAGGAAATGCACGGCAAGGCAAGGAAAGGGTAACGCAAGGCAAGGCACGGTGAGGCTAGGCAAGGTTAATGCACGACAACGCAAGGCTAGGCAATGCACGACAATGCAAGGATAGCTGAAAGCAAAGGAAGGCACGATCAGGCGAGATAAGGCTAAGGCACGACAACGCAAGGCTAGGCAATGCACGGAAGTCAAGCAAAGAGTAACGGAAGGTAAGGAAGGCAAGGGAAAGCAAGGAAAGGCAAGTGTAACGGAAGGAACGGCACGGCAAAGGGAATCAATGCTAAGGCACGACAACGCACGCTAGGCAATGCACGGCAAGGCAAGGAAAGGGTAACGCATGGGAAAGCACGGTCAGGCGAGGCAAGGCTAAGGCACGACAACCCAAGGCTAGGCAATGCACGGAAGGCAAGCAAAGAGAAACGGAAGGTAAGGAAGGAAATGGAAAGCAAAGAAAGGCAAGTGTAACCGAAGGAACGGCACGGCAAGGGGAAACAAGGCTAAGGCACGACAACGCACGGCTAGGCAATGCACGGCAAGGCAAGCAAAGGGTAACGCAAGGAAAGGCACGGTGAGGCTAGGCAAGGCTAATGCACGAAAACGCAAGGCTAGGCGATGCACGACAATGCAAGGAAAGCTTAAAGCAAAGGAAGGCAAGGTCAGGCGAGATAAGGCTAAGGCACGACAACGCAAGGCTAGGAAATTCAGGGAAGGCAAGCAAAGAGTAACGGAAGGTAAGCAAGGCAAGGAAAAGGAAGGAAAGGCCAGGGTAACGGAAGGAACGGCACGGCAAGGGGAAACAAGTCTAAGGCACGACACCGAACGCTAGGCAATGAAGGGCAAGGCAAGGAAAGGGTAACGCATTTGAAAGCACGGTCAGGCGAGGCAACGCTAAGGCACGACAACGCAAGGCTAGGCAATGCACGGAAGGCAAGCAAAGAGTAACGGAAGGTAAGGAAGGCAAGGGAAAGGAAGGAAAGGCAAGTGTAACGGAAGGAACGGCACGGCAAGGGGAAACAAGGCTAAGGCACGACAACGCACGCTAGGCAATGCACGGCAAGGCAAGGAAAGGGTAACGCATGGGAAAGCACGGTCAGGCGAGGCAAGCCTAAGGCATGACAACGCAAGGCTAGGCAATGCACGGAAAGCAAGCAAAGACTAACGGAACGCAAGGAAGGCAAGGGAAAGCAAGGGAAGGCAAGGGTAACGGAAGGAACGGCACGGCAAGGGGTAACAAGGCTAAGGCACGACAACGCAGGGCTAGGGAATGCACGGCAAGGCAAGGAAAGGGTAACGCAGGGGAAGGCACGGTCAGGTGAGGCCAGGATAAGGCACGACAATGCAAGGCTAGGCAATGCACGGCAAGGCAAGGAAAGAGTAACGGAAGGAAAGGAAGGCAAGGCAAAGCCAGGCAAGGCAAGTGTAACAAAAGGCACGCAACGGCAATGGGAATCAAGGCTAAGGCACGACAACGCACGGCTAGGCAATGCACGGCAAGGCAAGGAAAGGGTAACGCAAGGCAAGGCACGGTGAGGCTAGGCAAGGCTAATGCACGACAACGCAAGGCTAGGCAATGCACGACAATGCAAGGAATGCTTAAAGCAAAGGAAGGCACGGTTAGGCGAGATAAGGCTAAGGCACGACAACGCAAGGCTAGGCAATGCACGGAAGGTAAGCAAAGAGTAACGGAAGGTAAGGAAGACAAGGGAAAGCAAGGAAAGGCAAGTGTAACGGAAGGAACGGTACGGCAAGGGGAAACAAGGCTAAGGCACGACAACGCACGCTAGGCAATGCACGGCAAGGCAAGGAAAGGGTAACGCATGGGAAAGCACGGTCAGGCGAGGCAAGCCTAAGGCATGACAACGCAAGGCTAGGCAATGCACGGAAAGCAAGCAAAGAGTAACGGAACGCAAGGAAGGCAAGGGAAAGCAAGGGAAGGCAAGGGTAACGGAAGGAACGGCACGGCAAAGGGTAACAAGGCTAAGGCACGACAACGCAGGGCTAGGCAATGCACGTCAAGGCAAGGAAAGAGTAACGGAAGGAACGGAAGGCAAGGCAAAGCCAGGCAAGGCAAGTGTAACAAAAGGCACGCAACGGCAAGGGGAACCAAGGCTAAGGCACGACAACACACGGCTAGGAAATGCAAGGCAAGGCAAGGAAAGGGTAACGCAAGGCAAGGCACGGTGAGGCTAGGCAAGGCTAATGCACGACAACGCAAGGCTAGGCAATGCACGACAATGCAAGTAAAGCTTAAAGCAAAGGAAGGCACGGTCAGAAGAGATAAGGCTAAGGCACGACAACGCAAGGCTAGGCAATGCAGGGAAGGCAAGCAAAGAGTAACGGAACGTAAGGAAGGCAAAGGAAAGCAAGGAAAGGCAAGGGTAACGGAAGGGACGGCACGGCAAGGGGTAAGAAGGCTAAGGCACGACAACGCAGGGCTAGGCAATGCACGGCAAGGCAAGCAAAGAGTAACGGAAGGAAAGGAAGGCAAGGCAAAGCCAGGCAAGGCAAGTGTAACAAAAGGCACGCAACGGAAAGGGGAAACAAGGCTAAGGCACGACAACACACGGCTAGGAAATGCACGGCAAGGCAAGCAAAGAGTAACGCAAGGCAAGGCACGGTGAGGCTAGGCAAGGCTAATGCACGAAAACGCAAGGCTAGGCGATGCACGACAATGCAAGGAAAGCTTAAAGCAAAGGAAGGCAAGGTCAGGCGAGATAAGGCTAAGGCACGACAACGCAAGGCTAGGAAATTCAGGGAAGGCAAGCAAAGAGTAACGGAAGGTAAGCAAGGCAAGGAAAAGGAAGGAAAGGCCAGGGTAACGGAAGGAACGGCACGGCAAGGGGAAACAAGTCTAAGGCACGACACCGAACGCTAGGCAATGAAGGGCAAGGCAAGGAAAGGGTAACGCATTTGAAAGCACGGTCAGGCGAGGCAACGCTAAGGCACGACAACGCAAGGCTAGTCAATGCACGGAAGGCAAGCAAAGAGTAACGGAAGGTAAGGAAGGCAAGGGAAAGGAAGGAAAGGCAAGTGTAACGGAAGGAACGGCACGGCAAGGGGAAACAAGGCTAAGGCACGGCAACGCACGCTAGGCAATGCCCGGCAAGGCAAGGAAAGGGTAACGCATGGGAAAGCACGGTCAGGGGAGGCAAGGCTAAGGCACGACAACGCAAGGCTTGGCAATGCACGGAAGGCAAGCAAAGAGTAACGGAATGCAAGGAATGAAAGGGAAAGCAAGGGAAGGCAAGGGTAACGGAAGGAACGGCACGGCAAGGGGAAACAAGGCTAAGGCACGACAACGCACGCTAGGCAATGCACGGCAAGGCAAGGCAAGGGTAACGCATGGGAAAGCACGGTCAGGCGAGGCAAGGCTAAGGAAAGCCAACGCAAGGCTAGGCAATGCACGGAAAGCAAGCAAGGAGTAACGGAATGCACGGAAGGAAAGCGAAAGCAAGGGAAGGCAAGGGTAACGAAAGGAACGGCACGGCAAGGGGTAACAAGGCTAAGGCACGACAACACACGGCTAGGAAATGCACGGCAAGGCAAGGAAAGGGTAACGGAAGGCAAGGCACGGTGGGGCTAGGCAAGGTTAATGCACGACAACGCAAGGCTACGCAATGCACGACAATGCAAGGAAAACTTAAAGCAAAGGAAGGCACGGTCAGGCGAGATAAGGCTAAGGCACGACAACGCAAGGCTAGGCAATGCACGGAAGGCAAGCAAAGAGTAACGGAAGGTAAGGAAGGCAAGGGAAAGCAAGGAAAGGCAAGTGTAACGGAAGGAACGGCACGGCAAGGGGAAACAATGCTAAGGCACGACAACGCACGCTAGGCAATGCACGGCAAGGCAAGGCAAGGGTAACGCATGGGAAAGCACGGTCAGGCGAGGCAAGCCTAAGGCATGACAACGCAAGGCTAGGCAATGCACGGAAAGCAAGCAAAGAGTAACGGAACGCAAGGAAGGCAAGGGAAAGCAAGGGAAGGCAAGGGTAACGGAAGGAACGGCACGACAAGGGGTAAGAAGGCTAAGGCACGACAACGCAGGGCTAGGCAATGCACGGCAAGGCAAGGAAAGAGTAACGGAAGGAACGGAAGGCAAGGCAAAGCCAGGCACGGCAAGTGTAACAAAAGGCACGCAACGGCAAGGGGAAACAAGGCTAAGGCACGACAACGCACGGCTAGGCAATGCACGGAAAGGCAAGGAAAGGGTAACTCATGGGAAAGCACGGTCAGGCGATGCAAGGCTAAGGCATGACAACGCAAGGCTAGGCAATGCAGGGAAAGCAAGCAAAGAGTAACGGAACGCAAGGAAGGCAAGGGAAAGCAAGGGAAGGCAAGGGTAACGGAAGGAACGGCACGGCAAGGGGTAACAAGGCTAAGGCACGGCAACGCAGGGCTAGGCAATGCACGGCAAGGCAAGGAAAGGGTAACGCAGGGGAAGGCACGGTCAGTTGAGGCAAGGATAAGGCACGACAATGCAAGGCTAGGCAATGCACGGCAAGGCAAGGAAAGAGTAACGGAAGGAAAGGAAGGCAAGTCAAAGCCAGGAGAGGCAAGTGAAACAAAAGGCACGCCACGGTAGGGGAAACAAGGCTAAGGCACGACAACGCACGGCTAGGCAATGCACGGCAAGGCAAGGAAAGGGTAACGCAAGGCAAGGCACGGTGAGGCTAGGCAAGGCTAATTCACGACAACGCAAGGCTAGGCAATGCACGACAATGCAAGGAAAGCTTAAAGCAAAGGAAGGCACGGTCAGGCGAGATAAGGCTAAGGCACGACAACGCAAGGCTAGGCAATGCAGGGAAAGGAAGCAAAGAGTAACGGAAGGTAAGGAAGGCAAGGGAAAGCAAAGAAAGGCAAGTATAACGGAAGGAACGGCACGGCAAGGGGAAAGAAGGCTAAGGCACGACAACGCACGCTAGGCAATGCACGGCAAGGCAAGGAAAGGGTAACGCATGGGAAAGCACGGTCAGGCGAGGCAAGCCTAAGGCATGACAACGCAAGGCTAGGCAATGCACGGAAAGCAAGCAAAGAGTAACGGAACGCAAGGAAGGCAAGGGAAAGCAAGGGAAGGTAAGGGTAACGGAAGGAACGGCACGGCAAGGGGTAACAAGGCTAAGGCACGACAACGCAGGGCTAGGCAATGCACGGCAAGGCAAGGAAAGGGTAACGCAGTGGAAGGCACGGTCAGGTGAGGCAAGGATAAGGCACGACAATGCAAGGCTAGGCAATGCACGGCAAGGCAAGGAAAGAGTAACGGAAGGAAAGGAAGGCAAGGCAAAGCCAGGCAAGGCAAGTGTAACAAAAGGCACGCAACGGCAAGGGGAATCAAGGCTAAGGCACGACAACGCACGGCGAGGCAATGCACGGCAAGGCAAGGAAAGGGTAACGCAAGGCAAGGCACGGTGAGGCTAGGCAAGGCTAATGCACGACAACGCAAGGCTAGGCAATGCACGACAATGCAAGGAATGCTTAAAGCAAAGGAAGGCACGGTCAGGCGAGATAAGGCTAAGGCACGACAACGCAAGGCTAGGCAATGCAGGGAAGGGAAGCAAAGAGTAACGGAAGGTAAGGAAGACAAGGGAAAGCAAGGAAAGGCAAGTGTAACGGAAGGAACGGCACGGCAAGGGGAAACAAGGCTAAGGCACGACAACGCATGCTAGGCAATGCACGGCAAGGCAAGGAAAGGGTAACGCATGGGAAAGCACGGTCAGGCGAGGCAAGCCTAAGGCATGACAACGCAAGGCTAGGCAATGCACGGAAAGCAAGCAAAGAGTAACGGAACGCAAGGAAGGCAAGGGAAAGCAAGGGAAGGCAAGAGTAACGGAAGGAACGGCACGGCAAGGGGAAACAAGTCTAAGGCACGACAACGCACGCTAGGCAATGCACGGAAGGCAAGGAAAGTGTAACGCATGGGAAATAACGGTCAAGGGAGGCAAGGCTAAGGCACGACAACGCAAGGCTTGGCAATGCACGGAAGGCAAGCAAGGAGTAACGGAATGCAAGGAAGGAAAGGGAAAGCAAGGGAAGGCAAGGGTAACGGAAGGAACGGCACGGCAAGGGGTAACAAGCCTAAGGCACAACAACACACGGCTAGGAAATGCACGGTAAGGCAAGGAAAGGGTAACGCAAGGCAAGGCACGGTGAGGCTAGGCAAGGTTAATGCACGACAACGCAAGGCTAGGCAATGCACGACAATACAAGGAAAGCTTAAAGCAAAGGAAGGCACGGTCAGTCGAGATAAGGCTAAGGCACGACAACGCAAGGCTAGGCAATGCACGGAAGGCAAGCAAAGAGTAACGGAAGGTAAGGAAGGCAAGGGAAAGTAAGGGAAGGCAAGGGTAACGGAAGGGACGGCACGGCAAGGGGTAACAAGGCTAAGGCACGACAACGCAGGGCTAGGCAATGCACGGCAAGGCAAGCAAAGAGTAACGGAAGGAAAGGAAGGCAAGGCAAAGCCAGGCAAGGCAAGTGTAACAAAAGGCACGCAACGGCAAGGGGAAACAAGGCTAAGGCACGACAACACACGGCTAGGAAATGCACGGCAAGGCAAGGAAAGGGTAACGCAAGGCAAGGCACGGTGAGGCTAGGCAAGGCTAATGCACGACAACGCAAGGCTAGGCAATGCACGACAATGCAAGTAAAGCTTAAAGCAAAGGAAGGCACGGTCAGGCGAGATAAGGCTAAGGCACGACAACGCAAGGCTAGGCAATGCAGGGAAGGCAAGCAAAGAGTAACGGAAGGTAAGGAAGGCAAGGGAAAGCAAGGAAAGGCAATGGTAACGGAAGGAACGGCACGGCAAGGGGAAACAAGTCTAAGGCACGACAACGCACGCTAGGCAATGCACGGCAAGGCAAGGAAAGGGTAACGCATGGGAAAGCACGGTCAGGGGAGGCAAGGCTAAGGCACGACAACGCAAGGCTTGGCCATGCACGGAAGGCAAGCAAAGAGTAACGGATGGTAAGGAAGGCAAGGGAAAGCAAAGAAAGGCAAGTGTAACGGAAGGAACGGCACGGCAAGGGGAAACAAGGCTAAGGCACGACAACGCACGCTAGGCAATGCACGGCAAGGCAAGGATAGGGTAACGCATGGGAAAGCACGGTCAGGCGAGGCAAGGCTAAGGAAAGCCAACGCAAGGCTAGGCAATGCACGGAAAGCAAGCAAGGAGTAACGGAATGCAAGGAAGGAAAGGGAAAGCAAGGGAAGGCAAGGGTAACGAAAGGAACGGCACGGCAAGGTGTAACAAGGCTAAGGCACGACAACACACGGCTAGGAAATGCACGGCAAGGCAAGGAAGGGGTAACGCAAGGCAAGGCACGGTGAGGCTAGGCAAGGTTAATGCACGACAACGCAAGTCTAGGCAATGCACGACAATGCAAGGAAAGCTTAAAGCAAAGGAAGGCACGGTCAGGCGAGATAAGGCTAAGGCACGACAACGCAAGGCTAGGCAATGCACGGAAGGCAAGCAAAGAGTAACGGAAGGAAAGGAAGGCAAGGGAAAGCAAGGAAAGGCAAGTGTAACGGAAGGAACGGCACGGCAAGGGGAAACAATGCTAAGGCACGACAACGCACGCTAGGCAATGCACGGCAAGGCAAGGAAAGAGTAACGGAAGGAACGGAAGGCAAGGCAAAGCCAGGCACGGCAAGTGTAACAAAAGGCACGCAACGGCAAGGGGAAACAAGGCTAAGGCAAGACAACGCACGGCTAGGCAATGCACGGAAAGGCAAGGAAAGGGTAACTCATGGGAAAGCACGGTCAGGCGATGCAAGGCTAAGGCATAACAATGCAAGGCTAGGCAATGCACGGAAAGCAAGCAAAGAGTAACGGAACGCAAGGAAGGCAAGGGAAAGCAAGGGAAGGCAAGGGTAACGGAAGGAACGCCCCGGCAAGGGGTAACAAGGCTAAAGCACGGCAACGCAGGGCTAGGCAATGCACGGCAAGGCAAGGAAAGGGTAACGCAGGGGAAGCCACGGTCAGTTGAGGCAAGGATAAGGCACGACAATGCAAGGCTAGGCATTGCACGGCAAGGCAAGGAAAGAGTAATGGAAGGAAAGGAAGGCAAGGCAAAGACAGGAGAGGCAAGTGTAACATAAGGCACGCCACGGCAAGGGGAAACAAGGCTAAGGCACGACAACGCACGGCTAGGCAATGCACAAGGCAAAAGGGTAACGCAAGGCAAGGCACGGTGAGGCTAGGCAAGGCTAATTCACGACAACGCAAGGCTAGGCAATGCACGACAATGCAAGGAAAGCTTAAAGCAAAGGAAGGCACGGTCAGGCGAGATAAGGCTAAGGCACGACAACGCAAGGCTAGGCAATGCAGGGAAGGGAAGCAAAGAGTAACGGATGGTAAGGAAGGCAAGGGAAAGCAAAGAAAGGCAAGTGTAACGGAAGGAACGGCACGGCAAGGGGAAACAAGGCTAAGGCACGACAACGCACGCTAGGCAATGCACGGCAAGGCAAGGAAAGGGTAACGCATGGGAAAGCACGGTCAGGCGAGGCAAGCCTAAGGCATGACAACGCAAGGCTAGGCAATGCACGGAAAGCAAGCAAAGAGTAACGGAACGCAAGGAAGGCAAGGGAAAGCAAGGGAAGGCAAGGGTAACGGAAGGAACGGCACGGCAAGGGGTAAGAAGGCTAAGGCACGGCAACGCAGGGCTAGGCAATGCACGGCAAGGCAAGGAAAGGGTAACGCAGGGGAAGGCACGGTCAGGTGAGGCAAGGATAAGGCACGACAATGCAAGGCTAGGCAATGCACGGCAAGGCAAGGAAAGAGTAACGGAAGGAAAGGAAGGCAAGGCAAAGCCAGGCAAGGCAAGTGTAACAAAAGGCACGCAACGGCAAGGGGAAACAAGGCTAAGGCACGACAACACACGGCTAGGAAATGCAAGGCAAGGCAAGTAAAGGGTAACGCAAGGCAAGGCACGGTGAGGCTAGGCAAGGCTAATGCACGACAACGCAAGTCTAGGCAATGCACGACAATGAAAGTAAAGCTTAAAGCAAAGGAAGGCACGGTTAGAAGAGATAAGGCTAAGGCACGACAACGCACGCTAGGCAATGCACGGCAAGGGAAGGAAAGGGTAACGCATGGGAAAGAACGGTCAGGGGAGGCAAGCCTAAGGCATGACAACGCAAGGCTAGGCAATGCACGGAAAGCAAGCAAAGAGTAACGGAACGCAAGGAAGGCAAGGGAAAGCAAGGGAAGGCAAGGGTAACGGAAGGAACGGCACGACAAGGGGTAAGAAGGCTAA
Organism: Macrotis lagotis; assembly: GCF_037893015.1. NCBI lineage: Eukaryota > Metazoa > Chordata > Mammalia > Peramelemorphia > Peramelidae > Macrotis > Macrotis lagotis. Next base: position 1,184,032 of record NW_027421908.1, read on the forward strand.
GGCACGACAACGCAGGGCTAGGCAATGCACGGCAAGGCAAGGAAAGAGTAACGGAAGGAACGGAAGGCAAGGCAAAGCCAGGCACGGCAAGTGTAACAAAAGGCACGCAACGGCAAGGGGAAACAAGGCTAAGGCACGACAACGCACGGCTAGGCAATGCACGGAAAGGCAAGGAAAGGGTAACTCATGGGAAAGCACGGTCAGGCGATGCAAGGCTAAGGCATGACAACGCAAGGCTAGGCAATGCAGGGAAGGGAAGCAAAGAGTAACGGAAGGTAAGGAAGGCAAGGGAAAGCAAAGAAAGGCAAGTGTAACGGAAGGAATGGCACGGCAAGGGGAAACAAGGCTAAGGCACGACAACGCACGCTAGGCAATGCACGGCAAGGCAAGGAAAGAGTAACGGAAGGAACGGAAGGCAAGGCAAAGCCAGGCACGGCAAGTGTAACAAAAGGCACGCAACGGCAAGGGGAAACAAGGCTAAGGCACAACAACGCACGGCTAGGCAATGCACGGAAAGGCAAGGAAAGGGTAACGCATGGGAAAGCACGGTCAGGCGATGCAAGGCTAAGGCATGACAACGCAAGGCTAGGCAATGCAGGGAAAGCAAGCAAAGAGTAACGGAACGCAAGGAAGGCAAGGGAAAGCAAGGTAAGGCAAGGGTAACGGAAGGAACGACACGGCAAGGGGTAACAAGGCTAAGGCACGGCAACGCAGGGCTAGGCAATGCACGGCAAGGCAAGGAAAGGGTAACGCAGGGGAAGGCACGGTCAGTTGAGGCAAGGATAAGGCACGACAATGCAAGGCTAGGCAATGCACGGCAAGGCAAGGAAAGAGTAACGGAAGGAAAGGAAGGCAAGTCAAAGCCAGGAGAGGCAAGTGAAACAAAAGGCACGCCACGGCAAGGGGAAACAAGGCTAAGGCACGACAACGCACGGCTAGGCAATGCACGGCAAGGCAAGGAAAGGGTAACGCAAGGCAAGGCACGGTGAGGCTAGGCAAGGCTAATTCACGACAACGCAAGGCTAGGCAATGCACGACAATGCAAGGAAAGCTTAAAGCAAAGGAAGGCACGGTCAGGCGAGATAAGGCTAAGGCACGACAACGCAAGGCTAGGCAATGCAGAGAAGGGAAGCAAAGAGTAACGGAAGGTAAGGAAGGCAAGGGAAAGCAAAGAAAGGCAAGTGTAACGGAAGGAACGGCACGGCAAGGGGAAACAAGGCTAAGGCACGACAACGCACGCTAGGCAATGCACGGCAAGGCAAGGAAAGGGTAACGCATGGGAAAGCATGGTCAGGCGAGGCAAGCCTAAGGCATGACAACGCAAGGCTAGGCAATGCACGGAAAGCAAGCAAAGAGTAACGGAACGCAAGGAAGGCAAGGGAAAGCAAGGGAAGGCAAGGGTAACGGAAGGAACGGCACGACAAGGGGTAAGAAGGCTAAGGCACGACAACGCAGGGCTAGGCAATGCACGGCAAGGCAAGGAAAGAGTAACGGAAGGAACGGAAGGCAAGGCAAAGCCAGGCACGGCAAGTGTAACAAAAGGCACGCAACGGCAAGGGGAAACACGGCTAAGGCACGACAACGCACGGCTAGGCAATGCACGGAAAGGCAAGGAAAGGGTAACTCATGGGAAAGCACGGTCAGGCGATGCAAGGCTAAGGCATGACAACGCAAGGCTAGGCAATGCAGGGAAAGCAAGCAAAGAGTAACGGAACGCAAGGAAGGCAAGGGAAAGCAAGGTAAGGCAAGGGTAACGGAAGGAACGACACGGCAAGGGGTAACAAGGCTAAGGCACGGCAACGCAGGGCTAGGCAATGCACGGCAAGGCAAGGAAAGGGTAACGCAGGGGAAGGCACGGTCAGTTGAGGCAAGGATAAGGCACGACAATGCAAGGCTAGGCAATGCACGGCAAGGCAAGGAAAGAGTAACGGAAGGAAAGGAAGGCAAGTCAAAGCGAGGAGAGGCAAGTGAAACAAAAGGCACGCCACGGCAAGGGGAAACAAGGCTAAGGCACGACAACGCACGGCTAGGCAATGCACGGCAAGGCAAGGAAAGGGTAACGCAAGGCAAGGCACGGTGAGGCTAGGCAAGGCTAATTCACGACAACGCAAGGCTAGGCAATGCACGACAATGCAAGGAAAGCTTAAAGCAAAGGAAGGCACGGTAAGGCGAGATAAGGCTAAGGCACGACAACGCAAGGCTAGGCAATGCAGGGAAGGGAAGCAAAGAGTAACGGAAGGTAAGGAAGGCAAGGGAAAGCAAAGAAAGGCAAGTGTAACGGAAGGAACGGCACGGCAAGGGGAAACAAGGCTAAGGCACGACAACGCACGGCTAGGCAATGCACGGCAAGGCAAGGAAAGGGTAACGCATGGGAAAGCATGGTCAGGCGAGGCAAGCCTAAGGCATGACAACGCAAGGCTAGGCAATGCACGGAAAGCAAGCAAAGAGTAACGGAACGCAAGGAAGGCAAGGGAAAGCAAGGGAAGGCAAGGGTAACGGAAGGAACGGCACGGCAAGGGGTAACAAGGCTAAGGCACGACAACGCAGGGCTAGGCAATGCACGGCAAGGCAAGGAAAGGGTAACGCAGGGGAAGGCACGGTCAGGTGAGGCAAGGATAAGGCACGACAATGCAAGGCTAGGCAATGCACGGCAAGGCAAGGAAAGAGTAAGGGAAGGAAAGGAAGGCAAGGCAAAGCCAGGCAAGGCAAGTGTAACAAAAGGCACGCAACGGCAAGGGGAATCAAGGCAAAGGCACGACAACGCACGGCTAGGCAATGCACGGCAAGGCAAGGAAAGGGTAACGCAAGGCAAGGCACGGTGAGGCTAGGCAAGGCTAATGCACGACAACGCAAGGCTAGGCAATGCACGACAATGCTAGGAATGCTTAAAGCAAAGGAAGGCACGGTCAGGCGAGATAAGGCTAAGGCACGACAACGCAAGGCCAGGCAATGCACGGAAGGTAAGCAAAGAGTAACGGAAGGTAAGGAAGACAAGGGAAAGCAAGGAAAGGCAAGTGTAACGGAAGGAACGGCACGGCAAGGGGAAACAAGGCTAAGGCACGACAACGCACGCTAGGCAATGCACGGCAAGGCAAGGAAAGGGTAACGCATGGGAAAGCACGGTCAGGCGAGGCAAGCCTAAGGCATGACAACGCAAGGCTAGGCAATGCACGGAAAGCAAGCAAAGAGTAACGGAACGCAAGGAAGGCAAGGGAAAGCAAGGGAAGGCAAGGGTAATGGAAGGAACGGCACGGCAAGGGGAAACAATGCTAAGGCACGACAACGCACGCTAGGCAATGCACGGCAAGGCAAGGAAAGAGTAACGGAAGGAACGGAAGGCAAGGCAAAGCCAGGGACGGCAAGTGTAACAAAAGGCACGCAACGGCAAGGGGAAACAAGGCTAAGGCACGACAACGCACGGCTAGGCAATGCACGGAAAGGAAAGGAAAGGGTAACTCATGGGAAAGCACGGTCAGGCGATGCAAGGCTAAGGCATGACAATGCAAGGCTAGGCAATGCACGGAAAGCAAGCAAAGAGTAACGGAACGCAAGGAAGGCAAGGGAAAGCAAGGGAAGGCAAGGGTAACGGAAGGAACGGCACGGCAAGGGGTAACAAGGCTAAGGCACGGCAACGCAGGGCTAGGCAATGCACGGCAAGGCAAGGAAAGGGTAACGCAGGGGAAGGCACGGTCAGTTCAGGCAAGGATAAGGCACGACAATGCAAGGCTAGGCAATGCACGGCAAGGCAAGGAAAGAGTAACGGAAGGAAAGGAAGGCAAGTCAAAGCCAGGAGACGCAAGTGTAACAAAAGGCACGCCACGGCAAGGGGAAACAAGGCTAAGGCACGACAACGCACGGCTAGGCAATGCACGGCAAGGCAAGGAAAGGGTAACGCAAGGCAAGGCACGGTGAGGCTAGGCAAGGCTAATTCACGACAACGCAAGGCTAGGCAATGCACGACAATGCAAGGAAAGCTCAAAGCAAAGGAAGGCACGGTCAGGCGAGATAAGGCTAAGGCACGACAACGCAAGGCTAGGCAATGCAGGGAAGGGAGGCAAAGAGTAACGGAAGGTAAGGAAGGCAAGGGAAAGCAAAGAAAGGCAAGTGTAACGGAAGGAACGGCACGGCAAGGGGAAACAAGGCTAAGGCACGACAACGCACGCTAGGCAATGCACGGCAAGGCAAGGAAAGGGTAACGCATGGGAAAGCACGGTCAGGCGAGGCAAGCCTAAGGCATGACAACGCAAGGCTAGGCAATGCACGGAAAGCAAGCAAAGAGTAACGGAACGCAAGGAAGGCAAGGGAAAGCAAGGGAAGGCAAGGGTAACGGAAGGAATGGCACGGCAAGGGGTAACAAGGCTAAGGCACGACAACGCAGGGCTAGGCAATGCACGTCAAGGAAAGGAAAGGGTAACGCAGGGGAAGGCACGGTCAGGTGAGGCAAGGATAAGGCACGACAATGCAAGGCTAGGCAATGCACGGCAAGGCAAGGAAAGAGTAACGGAAGGAAAGGAAGGCAAGGCAAAGCCAGGCAAGGCAAGTGTAACAAAAGGCACGCAACTGCAAGGGGAATCAAGGCTAAGGCACGACAACGCACGGCTAGGCAATGCACGGCAAGGCAAGGAAAGGGTAACGCAAGGCATGGCACGGTGAGGCTAGGCAAGGCTAATGCACGACAACGCAAGGCTAGGCAATGCACGACAATGCAAGGAATGCTTAAAGCAAAGGAAGGCACGGTCAGGCGAGATAAGGCTAAGGCACGACAACGCACGCTAGGCAATGCACGGCAAGGGAAGGAAAGGGTAACGCATGGGAAAGAACGGTCAGGGGAGGCAAGCCTAAGGCATGACAACGCAAGGCTAGGCAATGCACGGAAAGCAAGCAAAGAGTAACGGAACGCAAGGAAGGCATGGGAAAGCAAGGGAAGGCAAGGGTAACGGAAGGAACGGCACGACAAGGGGTAAGAAAGCTAAGGCACGACAACGCAGGGCTAGGCAATGCACGGCAAGGCAAGGAAAGAGTAACGGAAGGAACGGAAGGCAAGGCAAAGCCAGGCACGGCAAGTGTAACAAAAGGCACGCAACGGCAAGGGGAAACAAGGCTAAGGCACGACAACGCACGGCTAGGCAATGCACGGAAATGCAAGAAAAGGGTAACTCATGGGAAAGCACGGTCAGGCGATGCAAGGCTAAGGCATGACAACGCAAGGCTAGGCAATGCAGGGAAAGCAAGCAAAGAGTAACGGAACGCAAGGAAGGCAAGGGAAAGCAAGGTAAGGCAAGGGTAACGGAAGGAACGACACGGCAAGGGGTAACAAGGCTAAGGCACGGCAACGCAGGGCTAGGCAATGCACGGCAAGGCAAGGAAAGGGTAACGCAGGGGAAGGCACGGTCAGTTGAGGCAAGGATAAGGCACGACAATGCAAGGCTAGGCAATGCACGGCAAGGCAAGGAAAGAGTAACGGAAGGAAAGGAAGGCAAGTCAAAGCCAGGAGAGGCAAGTGAAACAAAACGCACGCCACGGCACGGGGAAACAAGGCTAAGGCAGGACAACGCACGGCTAGGCAATGCACGGCAAGGCAAGGAAAGGGTAACGCAAGGCAAGGCACGGTGAGGCTAGGCAAGGCTAATTCACGACAACGCAAGGCTAGGCAATGCACGACAATGCAAGGAAAGCTTAAAGCAAAGGAAGGCACGGTCAGGCGAGATAAGGCTAAGGCACGACAACGCAAGGCTAGGCAATGCAGGGAAGGGAAGCAAAAAGTAACGGAAGGTAAGGAAGGCAAGGGAAAGCAAAGAAAGGCAAGTGTAACGGAAGGAACGGCACGGCAAGGGGAAACAAGGCTAAGGCACAACAACGCACGCTAGGCAATGCACGGCAAGGCAAGGAAAGGGTAACGCATGGGAAAGCATGGTCAGGCGAGGCAAGCCTAAGGCATGACAACGCAAGGCTAGGCAATGCACGGAAAGCAAGCAAAGAGTAACGGAACGCAAGGAAGGCAAGGGAAAGCAAGGGAAGGCAAGGGTAACGGAAGGAACGGCACGGCAAGGGGTAACAAGGCTAAGGCACGACAACGCAGGGCTAGGCAATGCACGGCAAGGCAAGGAAAGGGTAACGCAGGGGAAGGCACGGTCAGGTGAGGCAAGGATAAGGCACGACAATGCAAGGCTAGGCAATGCACGGCAAGGCAAGGAAAGAGTAAGGGAAGGAAAGGAAGGCAAGGCAAAGCCAGGCAAGGCAAGTGTAACAAAAGGCACGCAACGGCAAGGGGAATCAAGGCAAAGGCACGACAACGCACGGCTAGGCAATGCACGGCAAGGCAAGGAAAGGGTAACGCAAGGCAAGGCACGGTGAGGCTAGGCAAGGCTAATGCACGACAACGCAAGGCTAGGCAATGCACGACAATGCTAGGAATGCTTAAAGCAAAGGAAGGCACGGTCAGGCGAGATAAGGCTAAGGCACGACAACGCAAGGCCAGGCAATGCACGGAAGGTAAGCAAAGAGTAACGGAAGGTAAGGAAGACAAGGGAAAGCAAGGAAAGGCAAGTGTAACGGAAGGAACGGCACGGCAAGGGGAAACAAGGCTAAGGCACGACAACGCACGCTAGGCAATGCACGGCAAGGCAAGGAAAGGGTAACGCATGGGAAAGCACGGTCAGGCGAGGCAAGCCTAAGGCATGACAACGCAAGGCTAGGCAATGCACGGAAAGCAAGCAAAGAGTAACGGAACGCAAGGAAGGCAAGGGAAAGCAAGGGAAGGCAAGGGTAATGGAAGGAACGGCACGGCAAGGGGAAACAATGCTAAGGCACGACAACGCACGCTAGGCAATGCACGGCAAGGCAAGGAAAGAGTAACGGAAGGAACGGAAGGCAAGGCAAAGCCAGGGACGGCAAGTGTAACAAAAGGCACGCAACGGCAAGGGGAAACAAGGCTAAGGCACGACAACGCACGGCTAGGCAATGCACGGAAAGGCAAGGAAAGGGTAACTCATGGGAAAGCACGGTCAGGCGATGCAAGGCTAAGGCATGACAATGCAAGGCTAGGCAATGCACGGAAAGCAAGCAAAGAGTAACGGAACGTAAGGAAGGCAAGGGAAAGCAAGGGAAGGCAAGGGTAACGGAAGGAACGGCACGGCAAGGGGTAACAAGGCTAAGGCACGGCAACGCAGGGCTAGGCAATGCACGGCAAGGCAAGGAAAGGGTAACGCAGGGGAAGGCACGGTCAGTTCAGGCAAGGATAAGGCACGACAATGCAAGGCTAGGCAATGCACGGCAAGGCAAGGAAAGAGTAACGGAAGGAAAGGAAGGCAAGTCAAAGCCAGGAGACGCAAGTGTAACAAAAGGCACGCCACGGCAAGGGGAAACAAGGCTAAGGCACGACAACGCACGGCTAGGCAATGCACGGCAAGGCAAGGAAAGGGTAACGCAAGGCAAGGCACGGTGAGGCTAGGCAAGGCTAATTCACGACAACGCAAGGCTAGGCAATGCACGACAATGCAAGGAAAGCTCAAAGCAAAGGAAGGCACGGTCAGGCGAGATAAGGCTAAGGCACGACAACGCAAGGCTAGGCAATGCAGGGAAGGGAGGCAAAGAGTAACGGAAGGTAAGGAAGGCAAGGGAAAGCAAAGAAAGGCAAGTGTAACGGAAGGAACGGCACGGCAATGGGAAACAAGGCTAAGGCACGACAACGCACGCTAGGCAATGCACGGCAAGGCAAGGAAAGGGTAACGCATGGGAAAGCACGGTCAGGCGAGGCAAGCCTAAGGCATGACAACGCAAGGCTAGGCAATGCACGGAAAGCAAGCAAAGAGTAACGGAACGCAAGGAAGGCAAGGGAAAGCAAGGGAAGGCAAGGGTAACGGAAGGAATGGCACGGCAAGGGGTAACAAGGCTAAGGCACGACAACGCAGGGCTAGGCAATGCACGGCAAGGCAAGGAAAGGGTAACGCAGGGGAAGGCACGGTCAGGTGAGGCAAGGATAAGGCACGACAATGCAAGGCTAGGCAATGCACGGCAAGGCAAGGAAAGAGTAACGGAAGGAAAGGAAGGCAAGGCAAAGCCAGGCAAGGCAAGTGTAACAAAAGGCACGCAACTGCAAGGGGAATCAAGGCTAAGGCACGACAACGCACGGCTAGGCAATGCACGGCAAGGCAAGGAAAGGGTAACGCAAGGCAAGGCACGGTGAGGCTAGGCAAGGCTAATGCACGACAACGCAAGGCTAGGCAATGCACGACAATGCAAGGAATGCTTAAAGCAAAGGAAGGCACGGTCAGGCGAGATAAGGCAAAGGCACGACAACGCACGCTAGGCAATGCACGGCAAGGGAAGGAAAGGGTAACGCATGGGAAAGAACGGTCAGGGGAGGCAAGCCTAAGGCATGACAACGCAAGGCTAGGCAATGCACGGAAAGCAAGCAAAGAGTAACGGAACGCAAGGAAGGCATGGGAAAGCAAGGGAAGGCAAGGGTAACGGAAGGAACGGCACGACAAGGGGTAAGAAGGCTAAGGCACGACAACGCAGGGCTAGGCAATGCACGGCAAGGCAAGGAAAGAGTAACGGAAGGAACGGAAGGCAAGGCAAAGCCAGGCACGGCAAGTGTAACAAAAGGCACGCAACGGCAAGGGGAAACAAGGCTAAGGCACGACAACGCACGGCTAGGCAATGCACGGAAATGCAAGAAAAGGGTAACTCATGGGAAAGCACGGTCAGGCGATGCAAGGCTAAGGCATGACAACGCAAGGCTAGGCAATGCAGGGAAAGCAAGCAAAGAGTAACGGAACGCAAGGAAGGCAAGGGAAAGCAAGGTAAGGCAAGGGTAACGGAAGGAACGACACGGCAAGGGGTAACAAGGCTAAGGCACGGCAACGCAGGGCTAGGCAATGCACGGCAAGGCAAGGAAAGGGTAACGCAGGGGAAGGCACGGTCAGTTGAGGCAAGGATAAGGCACGACAATGCAAGGCTAGGCAATGCACGGCAAGGCAAGGAAAGAGTAACGGAAGGAAAGGAAGGCAAGTCAAAGCCAGGAGAGGCAAGTGAAACAAAACGCACGCCACGGCACGGGGAAACAAGGCTAAGGCAGGACAACGCACGGCTAGGCAATGCACGGCAAGGCAAGGAAAGGGTAACGGAAGGTAAGGAAGGCAAAGGAAAGCAAGGAAAGGCAATGGTAACGGAAGGAACGGCACGGCAAGGGGAAACAAGTCTAAGGCACGACAACGCACGCTAGGCAATGCACGGCAAGGCAAGGAAAGGGTAACGCATGGGAAAGAACGGTCAGGGGAGGCAAGGCTAAGGCACGACAACGCAAGGCTTGGCAATGCACGGAAGGCAAGCAAGGAGTAACGGAATGCAAGGAAGGAACGGGAAAGCAAGGGAAGGCAAGGGTAACGGAAGGAACGGCACGGCAAGGGGTAACAAGCCTAAGGCACGACAACACACGGCTAGGAAATGCACGGTAAGGCAAGGAAAGGGTAACGCAAGGCAAGGCACGGTGAGGCTAGGCAAGGTTAATGCACGACAACGCAAGGCTAGGCAAAGCACGACAATACAAGGAAAGCTTAAAGCAAAGGAAGGCACGGTCAGTCGAGATAAGGCTAAGGCACGACAATGCAAGGCTAGGCAATGCACGGAAGGCAAGCAAAGAGTAACGGAAGGTAAGGAAGGCAAGGGAAAGCAAGGGAAGGCAAGGGTAACGGAAGGGACGGGACGGCAAGGGGTAACAAGGCTAAGGCACGACAACGCAGGGCTAGGCAATGCACGGCAAGGCAAGCAAAGAGTAACGGAAGGAAAGGAAGGCAAGGCAAAGCCAGGCAAGGCAAGTGTAACAAAAGGCACGCAACGGCAAGGGGAAACAAGGCTAAGGCACGACAACGCACGGCTAGGCAATGCACGGAAAGGCAAGGAAAGGGTAACTCATGGGAAAGCACGGTCAGGCGATGCATGGCTAAGGCATGACAATGCAAGGCTAGGCAATGCACGGAAAGCAAGCAAAGAGTAACGGAACGCAAGGAAGGCAAGGGAAAGCAAGGGAAGGCAAGGGTAACGGATGGAACGGCACAGCAAGGGGTAACAAGGCTAAGGCACGACAACACACGGCTAGGAAATGCACGGCAAGGCAAGGAAAGGGTAACGCAGGGGAAGGCACGGTCAGTTGAGGCAAGGATAAGGCACGACAAAGCAAGGCTAGGCAATGCACGGCAAGGCAAGGAAAGAGTAACGGAAGGAAAGGAAGGCAAGTCAAAGCGAGGAGAGGCAAGTGTAACAAAAGGCACGCCACGGCAAGGGGAAACAAGGCTAAGGCACGACAACGCACGGCTAGGCAATGCACGGCAAGGCAACAAAGGGTAACGAAAGGCAAGGCACGGTGAGGCTAGGCAAGGCTAATTCACGACAACGCAAGGCTAGGCAATGCACGACAATGCAAGGAAAGCTTAAAGCAAAGGAAGGCACGGTCAGGCGAGATAAGGCTAAGGCACGACAACGCACGCTAGGCAATGCACGGCAAGGCAAGGAAAGGGTAACGCATGGGAAATCACGGTCAGGCGAGGCAAGCCTAAGGCATGACAACGCAAGGGTAGGCAATGCACGGAAAGCAAGCAAAGAGTAACGGAACGCAAGGAAGGCAAGGGAAAGCAAGGGAAGGCAAGGGTAACGGAAGGAACGGCACGGCAAGGGGTAACAAGGCTAAGGCACGACAACGCAGGGCTAGGCAATGCACGGCAAGGCAAGCAAAGAGTAACGGAAGGAAAGGAAGGCAAGGCAAAGCCAGGCAAGGCAAGGGTAACGAAAGGAACGGCACGGCAAGGGGTAACAAGGCTAAGGCACGACAACACACGGCTAGGAAATGCACGGCAAGGCAAGGAAAGGGTAACGCAAGGCAAGGCACGGTGAGGCTAGGCAAGGTTAATGCACGACAACGCAAGGCTAGGCAATGCACGACAATGCAAGGAAAGCTTAAAGCAAAGGAAGGCACGGTCAGGCGAGATAAGGCTAAGGCACGACAACGCAAGGCTAGGCAATGCACGGAAAGCAAGCAAAGAGTAACGGAAGGTAAGGAAGGCAAGGGAAAGCAAGGAAGGCAAGTGTAACGGAAGGAACGGCACGGCAAGGGGAAACAATGCTAAGGCACGACAACGCACGCTAGGCAATGCACGGCAAGGCAAGGAAAGGGTAACGCATGGGAAAGCACGGTCAGGCGAGGCAAGCCTAAGGCATGACAACGCAAGGCTAGGCAATGCACGGAAAGCAAGCAAAGAGTAACGGAACGCAAGGAAGGCAAGGGAAAGCAAGGGAAGGCAAGGGTAACGGAAGGAACAGCACGGCAAGGGGTAACAAGGCTAAGGCACGACAACGCAGGGCTAGGCAATGCACGTCAAGGCAAGGAAAGAGTAATGGAAGGCAAAGCACGGTGAGGCTAGGCAAGGTTAATGCACGACAACGCAAGGCTAGGCAATGCACGACAATACAAGGAAAGCTTAAAGCAAAGGAAGGCACAGTCAGTCGAGATAAGGCTAAGGCACGACAACGCAAGGCTAGGCAATGCACGGAAGGCAAGCAAAGAGTAACGGAAGGTAAGGAAGGCAAGGGAAAGCAAGGGAAGGCAAGGGTAACGGAAGGGACGGCACGGCAAGGGGTAACAAGGCTAAGGCACGACAACGCAGGGCTAGGCAATGCACGGCAAGGCAAGCAAAGAGTAACGGAAGGTAAGGAAGGCAAGGGAAAGCCAGGCAAGGCAAGTGTAACAAAAGGCACGCCACGGCAAGGGGAATCAAGGCTAATGCACGACAACGCAAGGCTAGGCGATGCACGACAATGCAAGGAAAGCTTAAAGCAAAGGAAGGCAAGGTCAGGCGATATAAGGCTAAGGCACGACAACGCAAGGCTAGGAAATTCAGGGAAGGCAAGCAAAGAGTAACGGAAGGTAAGCAAGGCAAGGAAAAGGAAGGAAAGCCCAGGGTAACGGAAGGAACGGCACGGCAAGGGGAAACAAGTCTAAGGCACGACACCGAACGCTAGTCAATGAACGGCAAGGCAAGGAAAGGGTAACGCATTTGAAAGCACGGTCAGGGGAGGCAACGCTAAGGCACGACAACGCAAGGCTAGGCAATGCACGGAAGGCAAGCAAAGAGTAACGGAAGATAAGGAAGGCAAGGGAAAGGAAGGAAAGGCAAGTGTAACGGAAGGAACGGCACGGCAAGGGGAAACAAGGCTAAGGCACGACAACGCACGGCTAGGCAATGCTCGGAAAGGCAAGGAAAGGGTAACGCATGGGAAAGCACGGTCAGGCGATGCAAGGCTAAGGCATGACAACGCAAGGCTAGGCAATGCACGGAAAGCAAGCAAAGAGTAACGGAACGCAAGGAAGCCAAGGGAAAGCAAGGGAAGGCGAGGGTAACGGAAGGAACGGCACGGCAAGAGGTAAGAAGGCTAAGGCACGGCAACGCAGGGCTAGGCAATGCACGGCAAGGCAAGGAAAGGGTAACGCAGGGGAAGGCACGGTCAGGTGAGGCAAGGATAAGGCACGACAATGCAAGGCTAGGCAATGCACGGCAAGGCAAGGAAAGAGTAACGGAAGGAAAGGAAGGCAAGTCAAAGCCAGGAAAGGCAAGTGTAACAAAAGGCACGCCACGGCAAGGGGAAACAAGGCTAAGGCACGACAACGTACGGCTAGGCAATGCACGGCAAGGCAAGGAAAGGGTAACGCAAGGCAAGGCACGGTGAGGCTAGGCAAGGCTAATGCACGACAACGCAAGGCTAGGCAATGCACGACAGTGCAAGGAAAGCTTAAAGCAAAGGAAGGCACGGTCAGGCGAGATAAGGCTAAGGCACGACATCGCAAGGCTAGGCAATGCAGGGAAGGGAAGCAAAGAGTAACGGAAGGTAAGCAAGGCAAGGAAAAGCAAGATAAGGCAAGGGTAACGGAAGGAACTGCACGGCAAGGGGAAACAAGGCTAAGGCACGGCAACGCAGGCTGGGCAATGCACGGCAAGGCAAGGAAAGGGTAACGCATGGGAAAGCACGTTCAGGCGAGGCAAGGCTAAGGCACGACAACGCAAGGCTTGGCAATGCACGGAAGGCAAGCAAAGAGTAACGGAAGGTAACGAAGGCAAGGGAAAGCAAAGAAAGGCAAGTGTAACGGAAGGAACGGCACGGCAAGGGGAAACAAGGCTAAGGCACGACAACGCACGCTAGGCAATGCACGGCAAGGCAAGGAAAGGGTAACGCATGGGAAAGCACGGTCAGGCGAGGCAAGCCTAAGGCATGACAACGCAAGGCTAGGCAATGCACGGAAAGCAAGCAAAGAGTAACGGAACGCAAGGAAGGCAAGGGAAAGCAAGGGAAGGCAAGGGTAACGGAAGGAACGGCACGGCAAGGGGTAACAAGGCTAAGGCACGACAACGCAAGGCTAGGCAATGCACGGCAAGGCAAGGAAAGGGTAACGCAGGGGAAGGCACGGTCAGGTGAGGCAAGGATAAGGCACGACAATACAAGGCTAGGCAATGCACGGCAAGGCAAGCAAAGAGTAACGGAAGGAACGGAAGGCAAGGCAAAGCCAGGCAAGGCAAGTGTAACAAAAGGCACGCAACGGCAAGGGGAAACAAGGCTAAGGCACAACAACACACGGCTAGGAAATGCACGGCAAGGCAAGGAATGGGTAACGCAAGGCAAGGCACGGTGAGGCTAGGCAAGGCTAATGCACGACAACGCAAGGCTAGGCAATGCACGACAATGCAAGGAAAGCTTAAAGCAAAGGAAGGCACGGTCAGGCGAGATAAGGCTAAGGCACGACAACGCAAGGCTAGGCAATGCACGGAAGGCAAGCAAAGAGTAACGGAAGGAAAGGAAGGCAAGGGAAAGCAAGGAAAGGCAAGTGTAACGGAAGGAACGGCACGGCAAGGGGAAACAATGCTAAGGCACGACAACGCACGCTAGGCAATGCACGGCAAGGCAAGGAAAGATTAACGGAAGGAACGGAAGGCAAGGCAAAGCCAGGCACGGCAAGTGTAACAAAAGGCACGCAACGGCAAGGGGAAACAAGGCTAAGGCACGACAACGCACGGCTAGGCAATGCACGGAAAGGCAAGGAAAGGGTAACTCATGGGAAAGCACGGTCAGGCGATGCAAGGCTAAGGCATGACAATGCAAGGCTAGGCAATGCACGGAAAGCAAGCAAAGAGTAACGGAACGCAAGGAAGGCAAGGGAAAGCAAGGGAAGGCAAGGGTAACGGATGGAACGGCACAGCAAGGGGTAACAAGGCTAAGGCACGACAACACACGGCTAGGAAATGCACGGCAAGGCAAGGAAAGGGTAACGCAAGGCAAGGCACGGTGAGGCTAGGCAAGGTTAATGCACGACAACGCAAGGCTAGGCAATGCACGACAATGCAAGGAAAGCTTAAAGCAAAGGAAGGCACGGTCAGGCGAGATAAGGCTAAGGCACGACAACGCAAGGCTAGGCAATGCACGGAAGGCAAGCAAAGAGTAACGGAAGGAAAGGAAGGCAAGGGAAAGCAAGGAAAGGCAAGTGTAACGGAAGGAAAGGCACGGCAAGGGGAAACAATGCTAAGGCACGACAACGCACGCTAGGCAATGCACGGCAAGGCAAGGAAAGAGTAACGGAAGGAACGGAAGGCAAGGCAAAGCCAGGCACGGCAAGTGTAACAAGAGGCACGCAACGGCAAGGGGAAACAAGGTTAAGGCACGACAACGCACGGCTAGGCAATGCACGGAAAGGCAAGGAAAGGGTAACTCATGGGAAAGCACGGTCAGGCGATGCATGCTAAGGCATGACAATGCAAGGCTAGGCCATGCACGGAAAGCAAGCAAAGAGTAACGGAACGCAAGGAAGGCAAGGGAAAGCAAGGGAAGGCAAGGGTAACGGATGGAACGGCAAGGCAAGGGGTAACAAGGCTAAGGCACGGCAACGCAGGGCTAGGCAATGCACGGCAACGCAAGGAAAGGGTAACGCAGGGGAAGGCACGGTCAGTTGAGGCAAGGATAAGGCACGACAATGCAAGGCTAGGCAATGCACGGCAAGGCAAGGAAAGAGTAACGGAAGGAAAGGAAGGCAAGTCAAAGCGAGGAGAGGCAAGTGTAACAAAAGGCACGCCACGGCAAGGGGAAACAAGGCTAAGGCACGACAACGCACGGCTAGGCAATGCACGGCAAGGCAACAAAGGGTAACGCAAGGCAAGGCACGGTGAGGCTAGGCAAGGCTAATTCACGACAACGCAAGGCTAGGCAATGCACGACAATGCAAGGAAAGCTTAAAGCAAAGGAAGGCACGGTCAGGCGAGATAAGGGTAAGGCACGACAACGCACGCTAGGCAATGCACGGCAAGGCAAGGAAAGGGTAACGCATGGGAAAGCACGGTCAGGCGAGGCAAGCCTAAGGCATGACAACGCAAGGCTAGGCAATGCACGACAATGCAAGGAAAGCTTAAAGCAAAGGAAGGCACGGTCAGGCGAGATAAGGCTAAGGCACGACAACGCAAGGCTAGGCAATGCACGGAAGGCAAGCAAAGAGTAACGGAAGGTAAGGAAGACAAGGGAAAGCAAGGAAAGGCAAGTGTAACGGAAGGAACGGCACGGCAAGGGGAAACAAGGCTAAGGCACGACAACGCACGCTAGGCAATGCACGGCAAGGCAAGGAAAGGGTAACGCATGGGAAAGCACGGTCAGGCGAGGCAAGCCTAAGGCATGACAACGCAAGGCTAGGCAATGCACGGAAAGCAAGCAAAGAGTAACGGAACGCAAGGAAGGCAAGGGAAAGCAAGGGAAGGCAAGGGTAACGGAAGGAACGGCACGGCAAGGGGTAACAAGGCTAAGGCACGACAACGCAGGGCTAGGCAATGCACGGCAAGGCAAGGAAAGGGTAACGCAGGGGAAGGCACGGTCAGGTGAGGCAAGGATAAGGCACGACAATGCAAGGCTAGGCAATGCACGGCAAGGCAAGGAAAGAGTAACGGAAGGAAAGGAAGGCAAGTCAAAGCCAGGAAAGGCAAGTGTAACAAAAGGCACGCCACGGCAAGGGGAAACAAGGCTAAGGCACGACAACGTACGGCTAGGCAATGCACGGCAAGGCAAGGAAAGGGTAACGCAAGGCAAGGCACGGTGAGGCTAGGCAAGGCTAATGCACGACAACGCAAGGCTAGGCAATGCACGACAGTGCAAGGAAAGCTTAAAGCAAAGGAAGGCACGGTCAGGCGAGATAAGGCTAAGGCACGACATCGCAAGGCTAGGCAATGCAGGGAAGGGAAGCAAAGAGTAACGGAAGGTAAGCAAGGCAAGGAAAAGCAAGATAAGGCAAGGGTAACGGAAGGAACTGCACGGCAAGGGGAAACAAGGCTAAGGCACGGCAACGCAGGCTGGGCAATGCACGGCAAGGCAAGGAAAGGGTAACGCATGGGAAAGCACGTTCAGGCGAGGCAAGGCTAAGGCACGACAACGCAAGGCTTGGCAATGCACGGAAGGCAAGCAAAGAGTAACGGAAGGTAACGAAGGCAAGGGAAAGCAAAGAAAGGCAAGTGTAACGGAAGGAACGGCACGGCAAGGGGAAACAAGGCTAAGGCACGACAACGCACGCTAGGCAATGCACGGCAAGGCAAGGAAAGGGTAACGCATGGGAAAGCACGGTCAGGCGAGGCAAGCCTAAGGCATGACAACGCAAGGCTAGGCAATGCACGGAAAGCAAGCAAAGAGTAACGGAACGCAAGGAAGGCAAGGGAAAGCAAGGGAAGGCAAGGGTAACGGAAGGAACGGCACGGCAAGGGGTAACAAGGCTAAGGCACGACAACGCAAGGCTAGGCAATGCACGGCAAGGCAAGGAAAGGGTAACGCAGGGGAAGGCACGGTCAGGTGAGGCAAGGATAAGGCACGACAATACAAGGCTAGGCAATGCACGGCAAGGCAAGCAAAGAGTAACGGAAGGAACGGAAGGCAAGGCAAAGCCAGGCAAGGCAAGTGTAACAAAAGGCACGCAACGGCAAGGGGAAACAAGGCTAAGGCACAACAACACACGGCTAGGAAATGCACGGCAAGGCAAGGAATGGGTAACGCAAGGCAAGGCACGGTGAGGCTAGGCAAGGCTAATGCACGACAACGCAAGGCTAGGCAATGCACGACAATGCAAGGAAAGCTTAAAGCAAAGGAAGGCACGGTCAGGCGAGATAAGGCTAAGGCACGACAACGCAAGGCTAGGCAATGCACGGAAGGCAAGCAAAGAGTAACGGAAGGAAAGGAAGGCAAGGGAAAGCAAGGAAAGGCAAGTGTAACGGAAGGAACGGCACGGCAAGGGGAAACAATGCTAAGGCACGACAACGCACGCTAGGCAATGCACGGCAAGGCAAGGAAAGATTAACGGAAGGAACGGAAGGCAAGGCAAAGCCAGGCACGGCAAGTGTAACAAAAGGCACGCAACGGCAAGGGGAAACAAGGCTAAGGCACGACAACGCACGGCTAGGCAATGCACGGAAAGGCAAGGAAAGGGTAACTCATGGGAAAGCACGGTCAGGCGATGCAAGGCTAAGGCATGACAATGCAAGGCTAGGCAATGCACGGAAAGCAAGCAAAGAGTAACGGAACGCAAGGAAGGCAAGGGAAAGCAAGGGAAGGCAAGGGTAACGGATGGAACGGCACAGCAAGGGGTAACAAGGCTAAGGCACGACAACACACGGCTAGGAAATGCACGGCAAGGCAAGGAAAGGGTAACGCAAGGCAAGGCACGGTGAGGCTAGGCAAGGTTAATGCACGACAACGCAAGGCTAGGCAATGCACGACAATGCAAGGAAAGCTTAAAGCAAAGGAAGGCACGGTCAGGCGAGATAAGGCTAAGGCACGACAACGCAAGGCTAGGCAATGCACGGAAGGCAAGCAAAGAGTAACGGAAGGAAAGGAAGGCAAGGGAAAGCAAGGAAAGGCAAGTGTAACGGAAGGAAAGGCACGGCAAGGGGAAACAATGCTAAGGCACGACAACGCACGCTAGGCAATGCACGGCAAGGCAAGGAAAGAGTAACGGAAGGAACGGAAGGCAAGGCAAAGCCAGGCACGGCAAGTGTAACAAGAGGCACGCAACGGCAAGGGGAAACAAGGTTAAGGCACGACAACGCACGGCTAGGCAATGCACGGAAAGGCAAGGAAAGGGTAACTCATGGGAAAGCACGGTCAGGCGATGCATGCTAAGGCATGACAATGCAAGGCTAGGCCATGCACGGAAAGCAAGCAAAGAGTAACGGAACGCAAGGAAGGCAAGGGAAAGCAAGGGAAGGCAAGGGTAACGGATGGAACGGCAAGGCAAGGGGTAACAAGGCTAAGGCACGGCAACGCAGGGCTAGGCAATGCACGGCAACGCAAGGAAAGGGTAACGCAGGGGAAGGCACGGTCAGTTGAGGCAAGGATAAGGCACGACAATGCAAGGCTAGGCAATGCACGGCAAGGCAAGGAAAGAGTAACGGAAGGAAAGGAAGGCAAGTCAAAGCGAGGAGAGGCAAGTGTAACAAAAGGCACGCCACGGCAAGGGGAAACAAGGCTAAGGCACGACAACGCACGGCTAGGCAATGCACGGCAAGGCAACAAAGGGTAACGCAAGGCAAGGCACGGTGAGGCTAGGCAAGGCTAATTCACGACAACGCAAGGCTAGGCAATGCACGACAATGCAAGGAAAGCTTAAAGCAAAGGAAGGCACGGTCAGGCGAGATAAGGCTAAGGCACGACAACGCACGCTAGGCAATGCACGGCAAGGCAAGGAAAGGGTAACGCATGGGAAAGCACGATCAGGCGAGGCAAGCCTAAGGCATGACAACGCAAGGCTAGGCAATGCACGACAATGCAAGGAAAGCTTAAAGCAAAGGAAGGCACGGTCAGGCGAGATAAGGCTAAGGCACGACAACGCAAGGCTAGGCAATGCACGGAAGGCAAGCAAAGAGTAACGGAAGGTAAGGAAGACAAGGGAAAGCAAGGAAAGGCAAGTGTAACGGAAGGAACGGCACGGCAAGGGGAAACAAGGCTAAGGCACGACAACGCACGCTAGGCAATGCACGGCAAGGCAAGGAAAGGGTAACGCATGGGAAAGCACGGTCAGGCGAGGCAAGCCTAAGGCATGACAACGCAAGGCTAGGCAATGCACGGAAAGCAAGCAAAGAGTAACGGAACGCAAGGAAGGCAAGGGAAAGCAAGGGAAGGCAAGGGTAACGGAAGGAACGGCACGGCAAGGGGTAACAAGGCTAAGGCACGACAACGCAGGGCTAGGCAATGCACGTCAAGGCAAGGAAAGAGTAACGGAAGGCAAAGCACGGTGAGGCTAGGCAAGGTTAATGCACGACAACGCAAGGCTAGGCAATGCACGACAATACAAGGAAAGCTTAAAGCAAAGGAAGGCACGGTCAGTCGAGATAAGGCTAAGGCACGACAACGCAAGGCTAGGCAATGCACGGAAGGCAAGCAAAGAGTAACGGAAGGTAAGGAAGGCAAGGGAAAGCAAGGGAAGGCAAGGGTAACGGAAGGGACGGCACGGCAAGGGGTAACAAGGCTAAGGCACGACAACGCAGGGCTAGGCAATGCACGGCAAGGCAAGCAAAGAGTAACGGAAGGTAAGGAAGGCAAGGGAAAGCCAGGCAAGGCAAGTGTAACAAAAGGCACGCCACGGCAAGGGGAATCAAGGCTAATGCACGACAACGCAAGGCTAGGCGATGCACGACAATGCAAGGAAAGCTTAAAGCAAAGGAAGGCAAGGTCAGGCGATATAAGGCTAAGGCACGACAACGCAAGGCTAGGAAATTCAGGGAAGGCAAGCAAAGAGTAACGGAAGGTAAGCAAGGCAAGGAAAAGGAAGGAAAGGCCAGGGTAACGGAAGGAACGGCACGGCAAGGGGAAACAAGTCTAAGGCACGACACCGAACGCTAGTCAATGAACGGCAAGGCAAGGAAAGGGTAACGCATTTGAAAGCACGGTCAGGCGAGGCAACGCTAAGGCACGACAACGCAAGGCTAGGCAATGCACGGAAGGCAAGCAAAGAGTAACGGAAGGTAAGGTAGGCAAGGGAAAGGAAGGAAAGGAAAGTGTAACGGAAGGAACGGCACGGCAAGGGGAAACAAGGCTAAGGCACGACAACGCACGGCTAGGCAATGCACGGAAAGGCAAGGAAAGGGTAACGCATGGGAAAGCACGGTCAGGCGATGCAAGGCTAAGGCATGACAACGCAAGGCTAGGCAATGCACGGAAAGCAAGCAAAGAGTAACGGAACGCAAGGAAGGCAAGGGAAAGCAAGGGAAGGCAAGGGTAACGGAAGGAACGGCACGGCAAGGGGTAAGAAGGCTAAGGCACGGCAACGCAGGGCTAGGCAATGCACGGCAAGGCAAGGAAAGGGTAACGCAGGGGAAGGCACGGTCAGGTGAGGCAAGGATAAGGCACGACAACGCAAGGCTAGGCAATGCAGGGAAGGGAAGCAAAGAGTAACGGAAGGTAAGGAAGGCAAGGAAAACCAAGGAAAGCCAAGGGTAACGGAAGGAACTGCACGGCAAGGGGAAACAAGGCTAAGGCACGGCAACGCAGGCTGGGCAATGCACGGCAAGGCAAGGAAAGGGTAACGCATGGGAAAGCACGTTCAGGCGAGGCAAGGCTGAGGCACGACAACGCAAGGCTTGGCAATACACGGAAGGCAAGCAAAGAGTAACGGAAGGTAAGGAAGGCAAGGGAAAGCAAAGAAAGGCAAGTGTAACGGAAGGAACGGCACGGCAAGGGGAAACAAGGCTAAGGCACGACAACGCACGCTAGGCAATGCACGGCAAGGCAAGGAAAGGGTAACGCATGGGAAAGCACGGTCAGGCGAGGCAAGCCTAAGGCATGACAACGCAAGGCTAGGCAATGCACGGAAAGCAAGCAAAGAGTAACGGAACGCAAGGAAGGCAAGGGAAAGCAAGGGAATGCAAGGGTAAAGGAAGGAACGGCACGGCAAGGGGTAACAAGGCTAAGGCACGACAACGCAAGGCTAGGAAATGCACGGCAAGGCAAGGAAAGGGTAACGCAGGGGAAGGAACGGTCAGGTGAGGCAAGGATAAGGCACGACAATGCAAGGCTAGGCAATGCACGGCAAGGCAAGGAAAGCGTAACGGAAGGAAAGGAAGGCAAGGCAAAGCCAGGCAAGGCAAGTGTAACAAAAGGCACGCAACGGCAAGGGGAAACAAGGCTAAGGCACGACAACACACGGCTAGGAAATGCAAGGCAAGGAATGTAACGGGTAACGCAAGGCAAGGCACGGTGAGGCTAGGCAAGGCTAATGCACGACAACGCAAGGCTAGGCAATGCACGACAATGCAAGTAAAGCTTAAAGCAAAGGAAGGCACGGTTAGAAGAGATAAGGCTAAGGCACGACAACGCAAGGCTAGGCAATGCACGGAAGGCAAGAAAAGAGTAACGGAAGGTAAGGAAGGCAAAGGAAAGCAAGGAAAGGCAATGGTAACGGAAGGAACGGCACGGCAAGGGGAAACAAGTCTAAGGCACGACAACGCACGCTAGGCAATGCACGGCAAGGGAAGGAAAGGGTAACGCATGGGAAAGAACGGTCAGGGGAGGCAAGCCTAAGGCATGACAACGCAAGGCTAGGCAATGCACGGAAAGCAAGCAAAGAGTAACGGAACGCAAGGAAGGCAAGGGAAAGCAAGGGAAGGCAAGGGTAACGGAAGGAACGGCACGACAAGGGGCAAGAAGGCTAAGGCACGACAACGCAGGGCTAGGCAATGCACGGCAAGGCAAGGAAAGAGTAACGGAAGGAACGGAAGGCAAGGCAAAGCCAGGCACGGCAAGTGTAACAAGAGGCACGCAATGGCAAGGGGAAACAAGGCTAAGGCACGACAACGCACGGCTAGGCAATGCACGGAAAGGCAAGGAAAGGGTAACTCATGGGAAAGCACGGTCAGGCGATGCATGCTAAGGCATGACAATGCAAGGCTAGGCAATGCACGGAAAGCAAGCAAAGAGTAACGGAACGCAAGGAAGGCAAGGGAAAGCAAGGGAAGGCAAGGGTAACGGATGGAACGGCACGGCAAGGGGTAACAAGGCTAAGGCACGGCAACGCAGGGCTAGGCAATGCACGGCAAGGCAAGGAAAGGGTAACGCAGGGGAAGGCACGGTCAGTTGAGGCAAGGATAAGGCACGACAATGCAAGGCTAGGCAATGCACGGCAAGGCAAGGAAAGAGTAACGGAAGGAAAGGAAGGCAAGTCAAAGCGAGGAGAGGCAAGTGTAACAAAAGGCACGCCACGGCAAGGGGAAACAAGGCTAAGGCACGATAACGCACGGCTAGGCAATGCACGGCAAGGCAACAAAGGGTAACGCAAGGCAAGGCACGGTGAGGCTAGGCAAGGCTAATTCACGACAACGCAAGGCTAGGCAATGCAAGACAATGCAAGGAAAGCTTAAAGCAAAGGAAGGCACGGTCAGGCGAGATAAGGCTAAGGCACGACAACGCACGCTAGGCAATGCACGGCAAGGCAAGGAAAGGGTAACGCATGGGAAAGCACGGTCAGGCGAGGCAAGCCTAAGGCATGACAACGCAAGGCTAGGCAATGCACGAAAATGCAAGGAAAGCTTAAAGCAAAGGAAGGCACGGTCAGGCGAGATAAGGCTAAGGCACGACAACGCAAGGCTAGGCAATGCACGGAAGGCAAGCAAAGAGTAACGGAAGGTAAGGAAGGCAAGGGAAAGCAAGGAAAGGCAAGTGTAACGGAAGGAACGGCACGGCAAGGGGAAACAAGGCTAAGGCACGACAACGCACGCTAGGCAATGCACGGAAAGGCAAGGAAAGGGTAACGCATGGGAAAGCACGGTCAGGCGAGGCAAGCCTAAGGCATGACAACGCAAGGCTAGGCAATGCACGGAAAGCAAGCAAAGAGTAACGGAACGCAAGGAAGGCAAGGGAAAGCAAGGGAAGGCAAGGGTAACGGAAGGAACGGCACGGCAAGGGGTAACAAGGCTAAGGCACGACAACGCAGGGCTAGGCAATGCACGTCAAGGCAAGGAAAGAGTAACGGAAGGCAAAGCACGGTGAGGCTAGGCAAGGTTAATGCACGACAACGCAAGGCTAGGCAATGCACGACAATACAAGGAAAGCTTAAAGCAAAGGAAGGCACGGTCAGTCGAGATAAGGCTAAGGCACGACAACGCAAGGCTAGGCAATGCACGGAAGGCAATCAAAGAGTAACGGAAGGTAAGGAAGGCAAGGGAAAGCAAGGGAAGGCAAGGGTAACGGAAGGGACGGCACGGCAAGGGGTAACAAGGCTAAGGCACGACAACGCAGGGCTAGGCAATGCACGGCAAGGCAAGCAAAGAGTAACGGAAGGTAAGGAAGGCAAGGGAAAGCCAGGCAAGGCAAGTGTAACAAAAGGCACGCCACGGCAAGGGGAATCAAGGCTAATGCACGACAACGCAAGGCTAGGCGATGCACGACAATGCAAGGAAAGCTTAAAGCAAAGGAAGGCAAGGTCAGGCGATATAAGGCTAAGGCACGACAACGCAAGTCTAGGAAATTCAGGGAAGGCAAGCAAAGAGTAACGGAAAGTAAGCAAGGCAAGGAAAAGGAAGGAAAGGCCAGGGTAACGGAAGGAACGGCACGGCAAGGGGAAACAAGTCTAAGGCACGACACCGAACGCTAGTCAATGAACGGCAAGGCAAGGAAAGGGTAACGCATTTGAAAGCACGGTCAGGCGAGGCAACGCTAAGGCACGACAACGCAAGGCTAGGCAATGCACGGAAGGCAAGCAAAGAGTAACGGAAGGTAAGGAAGGCAAGGGAAAGGAAGGAAAGGAAAGTGTAACGGAAGGAACGGCACGGCAAGGGGAAACAAGGCTAAGGCACGACAACGCACGGCTAGGCAATGCACGGAAAGGCAAGGAAAGGGTAACGCATGGGAAAGCACGGTCAGGCGATGCAAGGCTAAGTCATGACAACGCAAGGCTAGGCAATGCACGGAAAGCAAGCAAAGAGTAACGGAACGCAAGGAAGGCAAGGGAAAGCAAGGGAAGGCAAGGGTAACGGAAGGAACGGCACGGCAAGGGGTAAGAAGGCTAAGGCACGGCAACGCAAGGCTAGGAAATGCACGGCAAGGCAAGGAAAGGGTAACGCAGGGGAAGGAACGGTCAGGTGAGGCAAGGATAAGGCACGACAATGCAAGGCTAGGCAATGCACGGCAAGGCAAGGAAAGCGTAACGGAAGGAAAGGAAGGCAAGGCAAAGCCAGGCAAGGCAAGTGTAACAAAAGGCACGCAACGGCAAGGGGAAACAAGGCTAAGGCACGACAACACACGGCTAGGAAATGCAAGGCAAGGAATGTAACGGGTAACGCAAGGCAAGGCACGGTGAGGCTAGGCAAGGCTAATGCACGACAACGCAAGGCTAGGCAATGCACGACAATGCAAGTAAAGCTTAAAGCAAAGGAAGGCACGGTTAGAAGAGATAAAGCTAAGGCACGACAACGCAAGGCTAGGCAATGCACGGAAGGCAAGAAAAGAGTAACGGAAGGTAAGGAAGGCAAAGGAAAGCAAGGAAAGGCAATGGTAACGGAAGGAACGGCACGGCAAGGGGAAACAAGTCTAAGGCACGACAACGCACGCTAGGCAATGCACGGCAAGGGAAGGAAAGGGTAACGCATGGGAAAGAACGGTCAGGGGAGGCAAGCCTAAGGCATGACAACGCAAGACGAGGCAATGCACGGAAAGCAAGCAAAGAGTAACGGAACGCAAGGAAGGCAAGGGAAAGCAAGGGAAGGCAAGGGTAACGGAAGGAACGGCACGACAAGGGGCAAGAAGGCTAAGGCACGACAACGCAGGGCTAGGCAATGCACGGCAAGGCAAGCAAAGAGTAACGGAAGGAAAGGAAGGCAAGGCAAAGCCAGGCAAGGCAAGTGTAACAAAAGGCACGCAACGGCAAGGGGAAACAAGGCTAAGGCACGACAATACACGGCTAGGAAATGCACGGCAAGGCAAGGAAAGGGTAACGCAAGGCAAGGCACGGTGAGGCTAGGCAAGGCTAATGCACGACAACGCAAGGCTAGGCAATGCACGACAATGCAAGTAAAGCTTAAAGCAAAGGAAGGCACGATCAGAAGAGATAAGGCTAAGGCACGACAACGCAAGGCTAGGCAATGCAGGGAAGGCAAGCAAAGAGTAACGGAAGGTAAGGAAGGCAAGGGAAAGCAAGGAAAGGCAATGGTAACGGAAGGAACGGCACGGCAAGGGGAAACAAGTCTAATGCACGACAACGCACGCTAGGCAATGCACGGCAAGGCAAGGAAAGGGTAACGCATGGGAAAGCACGGTCAGGGGAGGCAAGGCTAAGGCACGACAACGCAAGGCTTGGCAATGCACGGAAGGCAAGCAAAGAGTAATGGAAGGAAAGGAAGGCAAGGGAAATCAAAGAAAGGCAAGTGTAACGGACGGAACGGCACGGCAAGGGGAAACAAGTCTAAGGCACGACAACGCACGCTAGGCAATGCACGGGAAGGCAAGGAAAGGGTAACGCATGGGAAAGCACGGTCAGGCGAGGCAAGGCTAAGGAAAGCCAACGCAAGGCTAGGCAATGCACGGAAAGCAAGCAAGGAGTAACGGAATGCAAGGAAGGAAAGGGAAAGAAAGGGAAGGCAAGGGTAACGAAAGGAACGGCACGGCAACGGGTAACAAGGCTAAGGCACGACAACGCACGGCTAGGCAATGCACGGCAAGGCAAGGAAAGGGTAACGCAAGGCAAGGCAAGGTGAGGCTAGGCAAGGCTAATGCACGACAAGGCAAGGCTAGGCAATGCACGACAATGCAAGGAATGCTTAAAGCAAAGGAAGGCACGGTCAGGCGAGATAAGGCTAAGGCACGACAACGCAAGGCTAGGCAATGCACGGAAGGCAAGCAAAGAGTAACGGAAGGTAAGGAAGACAAGGGAAAGCAAGGAAAGGCAAGTGTAACGGAAGGAACGGCACGGCAAGGGGAAACAAGGCTAAGGCACGACAACGCACGCTAGGCAATGCACGGCAAGGCAAGGAAAGGGTAACGCATGGGAAAGCACGGTCAGGCGAGGCAAGCCTAAGGCATGACAACGCAAGGCTAGGCAATGCACGGAAAGCAAGCAAAGAGTAACGGAACGCAAGGAAGGCAAGGGAAAGCAAGGGAAGGCAAGGGTAACGGAAGGAACGGCACGGCAAGGGGTAACAAGGCTAAGGCACGACAACGCAGGGCTAGGCAATGCACGTCAAGGCAAGGAAAGAGTAACGGAAGGCAAAGCACGGTGAGGCTAGGCAAGGTTAATGCACGACAACGCAAGGCTAGGCAATGCACGACAATACAAGGAAAGCTTAAAGCAAAGGAAGGCACGGTCAGTCGAGATAAGGCTAAGGCACGACAACGCAAGGCTAGGCAATGCACGGAAGGCAATCAAAGAGTAACGGAAGGTAAGGAAGGCAAGGGAAAGCAAGGGAAGGCAAGGGTAACGGAAGGGACGGCACGGCAAGGGGTAACAAGGCTAAGGCACGACAACGCAGGGCTAGGCAATGCACGGCAAGGCAAGCAAAGAGTAACGGAAGGTAAGGAAGGCAAGGGAAAGCCAGGCAAGGCAAGTGTAACAAAAGGCACGCCACGGCAAGGGGAATCAAGGCTAATGCACGACAACGCAAGGCTAGGCGATGCACGACAATGCAAGGAAAGCTTAAAGCAAAGGAAGGCAAGGTCAGGCGATATAAGGCTAAGGCACGACAACGCAAGTCTAGGAAATTCAGGGAAGGCAAGCAAAGAGTAACGGAAAGTAAGCAAGGCAAGGAAAAGGAAGGAAAGGCCAGGGTAACGGAAGGAACGGCACGGCAAGGGGAAACAAGTCTAAGGCACGACACCGAACGCTAGTCAATGAACGGCAAGGCAAGGAAAGGGTAACGCATTTGAAAGCACGGTCAGGCGAGGCAACGCTAAGGCACGACAACGCAAGGCTAGGCAATGCACGGAAGGCAAGCAAAGAGTAACGGAAGGTAAGGAAGGCAAGGGAAAGGAAGGAAAGGAAAGTGTAACGGAAGGAACGGCACGGCAAGGGGAAACAAGGCTAAGGCACGACAACGCACGGCTAGGCAATGCACGGAAAGGCAAGGAAAGGGTAACGCATGGGAAAGCACGGTCAGGCGATGCAAGGCTAAGGCATGACAACGCAAGGCTAGGCAATGCACGGAAAGCAAGCAAAGAGTAACGGAACGCAAGGAAGGCAAGGGAAAGCAAGGGAAGGCAAGGGTAACGGAAGGAACGGCACGGCAAGGGGTAAGAAGGCTAAGGCACGGCAACGCAAGGCTAGGAAATGCACGGCAAGGCAAGGAAAGGGTAACGCAGGGGAAGGAACGGTCAGGTGAGGCAAGGATAAGGCACGACAATGCAAGGCTAGGCAATGCACGGCAAGGCAAGGAAAGCGTAACGGAAGGAAAGGAAGGCAAGGCAAAGCCAGGCAAGGCAAGTGTAACAAAAGGCACGCAACGGCAAGGGGAAACAAGGCTAAGGCACGACAACACACGGCTAGGAAATGCAAGGCAAGGAATGTAACGGGTAACGCAAGGCAAGGCACGGTGAGGCTAGGCAAGGCTAATGCACGACAACGCAAGGCTAGGCAATGCACGACAATGCAAGTAAAGCTTAAAGCAAAGGAAGGCACGGTTAGAAGAGATAAAGCTAAGGCACGACAACGCAAGGCTAGGCAATGCACGGAAGGCAAGAAAAGAGTAACGGAAGGTAAGGAAGGCAAAGGAAAGCAAGGAAAGGCAATGGTAACGGAAGGAACGGCACGGCAAGGGGAAACAAGTCTAAGGCACGACAACGCACGCTAGGCAATGCACGGCAAGGGAAGGAAAGGGTAACGCATGGGAAAGAACGGTCAGGGGAGGCAAGCCTAAGGCATGACAACGCAAGACTAGGCAATGCACGGAAAGCAAGCAAAGAGTAACGGAACGCAAGGAAGGCAAGGGAAAGCAAGGGAAGGCAAGGGTAACGGAAGGAACGGCACGACAAGGGGCAAGAAGGCTAAGGCACGACAACGCAGGGCTAGGCAATGCACGGCAAGGCAAGCAAAGAGTAACGGAAGGAAAGGAAGGCAAGGCAAAGCCAGGCAAGGCAAGTGTAACAAAAGGCACGCAACGGCAAGGGGAAACAAGGCTAAGGCACGACAATACACGGCTAGGAAATGCACGGCAAGGCAAGGAAAGGGTAACGCAAGGCAAGGCACGGTGAGGCTAGGCAAGGCTAATGCACGACAACGCAAGGCTAGGCAATGCACGACAATGCAAGTAAAGCTTAAAGCAAAGGAAGGCACGATCAGAAGAGATAAGGCTAAGGCACGACAACGCAAGGCTAGGCAATGCAGGGAAGGCAAGCAAAGAGTAACGGAAGGTAAGGAAGGCAAGGGAAAGCAAGGAAAGGCAATGGTAACGGAAGGAACGGCACGGCAAGGGGAAACAAGTCTAATGCACGACAACGCACGCTAGGCAATGCACGGCAAGGCAAGGAAAGGGTAACGCATGGGAAAGCACGGTCAGGGGAGGCAAGGCTAAGGCACGACAACGCAAGGCTTGGCAATGCACGGAAGGCAAGCAAAGAGTAATGGAAGGAAAGGAAGGCAAGGGAAATCAAAGAAAGGCAAGTGTAACGGACGGAACGGCACGGCAAGGGGAAACAAGTCTAAGGCACGACAACGCACGCTAGGCAATGCACGGGAAGGCAAGGAAAGGGTAACGCATGGGAAAGCACGGTCAGGCGAGGCAAGGCTAAGGAAAGCCAACGCAAGGCTAGGCAATGCACGGAAAGCAAGCAAGGAGTAACGGAATGCAAGGAAGGAAAGGGAAAGAAAGGGAAGGCAAGGGTAACGAAAGGAACGGCACGGCAACGGGTAACAAGGCTAAGGCACGACAACGCACGGCTAGGCAATGCACGGCAAGGCAAGGAAAGGGTAACGCAAGGCAAGGCAAGGTGAGGCTAGGCAAGGCTAATGCACGACAAGGCAAGGCTAGGCAATGCACGACAATGCAAGGAATGCTTAAAGCAAAGGAAGGCACGGTCAGGCGAGATAAGGCTAAGGCACGACAACGCAAGGCTAGGCAATGCACGGAAGGCAAGCAAAGAGTAACGGAAGGTAAGGAAGACAAGGGAAAGCAAGGAAAGGCAAGTGTAACGGAAGGAACGGCACGGCAAGGGGAAACAAGGCTAAGGCACGACAACGCACGCTAGGCAATGCACGGCAAGGCAAGGAAAGGGTAACGCATGGGAAAGCACGGTCAGGCGAGGCAAGCCTAAGGCATGACAACGCAAGGCTAGGCAATGCACGGAAAGCAAGCAAAGAGTAACGGAACGCAAGGAAGGCAAGGGAAAGCAAGGGAAGGCAAGGGTAACGGAAGGAACGGCACGGCAAGGGGTAACAAGGCTAAGGCACGACAACGCAGGGCTAGGCAATGCACGTCAAGGCAAGGAAAGAGTAACGGAAGGCAAAGCACGGTGAGGCTAGGCAAGGTTAATGCACGACAACGCAAGGCTAGGCGATGCACGACAATGCAAGGAAAGCTTAAAGCAAAGGAAGGCAAGGTCAGGCGATATAAGGCTAAGGCACGACAACGCAAGGCTAGGAAATTCAGGGAAGGGAAGCAAAGAGTAACGGAAGGTAAGCAAGGCAAGGAAAAGGAAGGAAAGGCCAGGGTAACGGAAGGAACGGCACGGCAAGGGGAAACAAGTCTAAGGCACGACACCGAACGCTAGTCAATGAACGGCAAGGCAAGGAAAGGGTAACGCATTTGAAAGCACGGTCAGGTGAGGCACCGCTAAGGCACGACAACGCAAGGCTAGGCAATGCACGGAAAGCAAGCAAAGAGTAACGGAACGCAAGGAAGGCAAGGGAAAGCAAGGGAAGGCAAGGGTAACGGAAGGAATGGCACGGCAAGGGGTAAGAAGGCTAAGGCACGGCAACGCAGGGCTAGGCAATGCACGGCAAGGCAAGGAAAGGGTAACGCAGGGGAAGGCACGGTCAGGTGAGGCAAGGATAAGGCACGACAATGCAAGGCTAGGCAATGCAGGGAAGGGAAGCAAAGAGTAACGGAAGGTAAGCAAGGCAAGGAAAACCAAGGAAAGCCAAGGGTAACGGAAGGAACTGCACGGCAAGGGGAAACAAGGCTAAGGCACGGCAACGCAGGCTGGGCAATGCACGGCAAGGCAAGGAAAGGGTAACGCATGGGAAAGCACGTTCAGGCGAGGCAAGGCTGAGGCACGACAACGCAAGGCTTGGCAATACACGGAAGGCAAGCAAAGAGTAACGGAAGGTAAGGAAGGCAAGGGAAAGCAAAGAAAGGCAAGTGTAACGGAAGGAACGGCACGGCAAGGGGAAACAAGGCTAAGGCACGACAACGCACGCTAGGCAATGCACGGCAAGGCAAGGAAAGGGCAACGCATGGGAAAGCACGGTCAGGCGAGGCAAGCCTAAGGCATGACAACGGAAGGCTAGGCAATGCACGGAAAGCAAGCAAAGTGTAACGGAACGCAAGGAAGGCAAGGGAAAGCAAGGGAATGCAAGGGTAACGGAAGGAACTGCACGGCAAGGGGTAACAAGGCTAAGGCACGACAACGCAAGGCTAGGAAATGCACGGCAAGGCAAGGAAAGGGTAACGCAGGGGAAGGCACGGTCAGGTGAGGCAAGGATAAGGCACGACAATGCAAGGCTAGGCAATGCACGGCAAGGCAAGGAAAGCGTAACGGAAGGAAAGGAAGGCAAGGCAAAGCCAGGCAAGGCAAGTGTAACAAAAGGCACGCAACGGCAAGGGGAAACAAGGCTAAGGCACGACAACACACGGCTAGGAAATGCAAGGCAAGGAATGTAACGGGTAACGCAAGGCAAGGCACGGTGAGGCTAGGCAAGGCTAATGCACGACAACGCAAGGCTAGGCAATGCACGACAATGCAAGTAAAGCTTAAAGCAAAGGAAGGCACGGTTAGAAGAGATAAGGCTAAGGCACGACAACGCAAGGCTAGGCAATGCACGGAAGGCAAGAAAAGAGTAACGGAAGGTAAGGAAGGCAAAGGAAAGCAAGGAAAGGCAATGGTAACGGAAGGAACGGCACGGCAAGGGGAAACAAGTCTAAGGCACGACAACGCACGCTAGGCAATGCACGGCAAGGGAAGGAAAGGGTAACGCATGGGAAAGAACGGTCAGGGGAGGCAAGCCTAAGGCATGACAACGCAAGGCTAGGCAATGCACGGAAAGCAAGCAAAGAGTAACGGAACGCAAGGAAGGCAAGGGAAAGCAAGGGAAGGCAAGGGTAACGGAAGGAACGGCACGACAAGGGGTAAGAAGGCTAAGGCACGACAACGCAGGGCTAGGCAATGCACGGCAAGGCAAGCAAAGAGTAACGGAAGGAAAGGAAGGCAAGGCAAAGCCAGGCAAGGCAAGTGTAACAAAAGGCACGCAACGGCAAGGGGAATCAAGGCTAAGGCACGACAACACACGGCTAGGAAATGCACGGCAAGGCAAGGAAAGGGTAACGCAAGGCAAGGCACGGTGAGGCTAGGCAAGGCTAATGCACGACAACGCAAGGCTAGGCAATGCACGACAATGCAAGTAAAGCTTAAAGCAAAGGAAGGCACGATCAGAAGAGATAAGGCTAAGGCACGACAACGCAAGGCTAGGCAATGCAGGGAAGGCAAGCAAAGAGTAACGGAAGGTAAGGAAGGCAAGGGAAAGCAAGGAAAGGCAATGGTAACGGAAGGAACGGCACGGCAAGGGGAAACAAGTCTAATGCACGACAACGCACGCTAGGCAATGCACGGCAAGGCAAGGAAAGGGTAACGCATGGGAAAGCACGGTCAGGGGAGGCAAGGCTAAGGCACGACAACGCAAGGCTTGGCAATGCACGGAAGGCAAGCAAAGAGTAAAGGAAGGTAAGGAAGGCAAGGGAAATCAAAGAAAGGCAAGTGTAACGGACGGAACGGCACGGCAAGGGGAAACAAGGCTAAGGCACGACAACGCACGCTAGGCAATGCACGGCAAGGCAAGGAAAGGGTAACGCATGGGAAAGCACGGTCAGGCGAGGCAAGGCTAAGGAAAGCCAACGCAAGGCTAGGCAATGCACGGAAAGCAAGCAAGGAATAACGGAATGCAAGGAAGGAAAGGGAAAGCAAGGGAAGGCAAGGGTAACGAAAGGAACGGCACGGCAAGGGGTAACAAGGCTAAGGCACGACAACACACGGCTAGGAAATGCACGGCAAGGCAAGGAAAGGGTAACGCAAGGCAAGGCACGGTGAGGCTAGGCAAGGTTAATGGCAGCAAGGCTAGGCACGACAACGCAAGGCTAGGCAATGCACGACAATGCAAGGAAAGCTTAAAGCAAAGGAAGGCAAGGTCAGGCGATATAAGGCTAAGGCACGACAACGCAAGGCTAGGAAATTCAGGGAAGGCAAGCAAAGAGTAACGGAAGGTAAGCAAGGCAAGGAAAAGGAAGGAAAGGCCAGGGTAACGGAAGGAACGGCACGGCAAGGGGAAACAAGTCTAAGGCACGACACCGAACGCTAGGCAATGAAGGGCAAGGCAAGGAAAGGGTAACGCATTTGAAAGCACGGTCAGGCGAGGCAACGCTAAGGCACGACAACGCAAGGCTAGGCAATGCACGGAAGGCAAGCAAAGAGTAACGGAAGGTAAGGAAGGCAAGGGAAAGGAAGGAAAGGCAAGTGTAACGGAAGGAACGGCACGGCAAGGGGAAACAAGGCTAAGGCACGACAACGCACGCTAGGCAATGCACGGCAAGGCAAGGAAAGGGTAACGCATGGGAAAGCACGGTCAGGCGAGGCAAGCCTAAGGCATGACAACGCAAGGCTAAGCAATGCACGGAAAGCAAGCAAAGAGTAACGGAACGCAAGGAAGGCAAGGGAAAGCAAGGGAAGGCAAGGGTAACAGAAGGAACGGCACGGCAAGGGGTAACAAGGCTAAGGCACGACAACGCAGGGCTAGGCAATGCACGGCAAGGCAAGGAAAGGGTAACGCAGGGGAAGGCACGGTCAGGTGAGGCAAGGATAAGGCACGACAATGCAAGGCTAGGCAATGCACGGCAAGGCAAGCAAAGAGTAACGGAAGGAAAGGAAGGCAAGGCAAAGCCAGGCAAGGCAAGTGTAACAAAAGGCACGCAACTTCAAGGGGAAACAAGGCTAAGGAACGTCAACACTCGGCTAGGAAATGCAAGGCAAGGCAAGTAAAGGGTAACGCAAGGCAAGGCACGGTGAGGCTAGGCAAGGCTAATGCACGACAACGCAAGGCTAGGCAATGCACGACAATGCAAGTAAAGCTTAAAGCAAAGGAAGGCACGGTTAGAAGAGATAAGGCTAAGGCACGACAACGCAAGGCTAGGCAATGCAGGGAAGGCAAGAAAAGAGTAACGGAAGGTAAGGAAGGCAAAGGAAAGCAAGGAAAGGCAATGGTAACGGAAGGAACGGCACGGCAAGGGGAAACAAGTCTAAGGCACGACAACGCACGCTAGGCAATGCACGGCAAGGGAAGGAAAGGGTAACGCATGGGAAAGAACGGTCAGGGGAGGCAAGCCTAAGGCATGACAACGCAAGGCTAGGCAATGCACGGAAAGCAAGCAAAGAGTAACGGAACGCAAGGAAGGCAAGGGAAAGCAAGGGAAGGCAAGGGTAACGGAAGGAACGGCACGGCAAGGGGTAAGAAGGCTAAGGCACGACAACGCAGGGCTAGGAAATGCACGGCAAGGCAAGGAAAGAGTAACGGAAGGAACGGAAGGCAAGGCAAAGCCAGGCACGGCAAGTGTAACAAAAGGCACGCAACGGCAAGGGGAAACAAAGCTAAGTCACGACAACACACGGCTAGGAAATGCACGGAAAGGCAAGGAAAGGGTAACGCAAGGCAAGGCACGGTGAGGCTAGGCAAGGCTAATGCACGACAACGCAAGGCTAGGCAATGCACGACAATGCAAGTAAAGCTTAAAGCAAAGGAAGGCACGGTCAGAAGAGATAAGGCTAAGGCACGACAACGCAAGGCTAGGCAATGCAGGGAAGGCAAGCAAAGAGTAACGGAAGGTAAAGAAGGCAAGGAAAGCAAGGAAAGGCAATGGTAACGGAAGGAACGGCACGGTAAGGGGAAACAAGTCTAAGGCACGACAACGCACGCTAGGCAATGCACGGCAAGGGAAGGAAAGGGTAACGCATGGGAAAGAACGGTCAGGGGAGGCAAGGCGAAGGCACGACAACGCAAGGCTTGGCAATGCACGGAAGGCAAGCAAAGAGTAACGGAAGTAAGGAAGGCAAGGGAAAGCAAAGAAAGGCAAGTGTAACGGAAGGAACGGCACGGCAAGGGGAAACAAGGCTAAGGCACGACAACGCACGGCGAGGCAATGCACGGCAAGGCAAGCAAAGGGTAACGCAAGGCAAGGCACGGTGAGGCTAGACAAGGCTAATGCACGAAAACGCAAGGCTAGGCAATGCACGACAATGCAAGGAAAGCTTAAAGCAAAGGAAGGCAAGGTCAGGCGGGATAAGGCAAAGGCACGACAACGCAAGGCTAGGCAATTCAGGGAAGGCAAGCAAAGAGTAACGGAAGGCAAGCAAGGCAAGGAAAAGCAAGGAAAGGCAAGGGTAACGGAAGGAACGGCACGGCAAGGGGGAACAAGTCTCAGGCACGACACCGAACGCTAGGCAATGAACGGCAAGGCAAGGAAAGGGTAACGCATGGGAAAGCTCGGTCAGGCGAGGCAAGGCTAAGGCACGACAACGCAAGGCTAGGCAATGCACGGAAGGCAAGCAAAGAGTAACGGAAGGTAAGGAAGGCAAGGGAAAGCAAGGAAAGGCAAGTGTAACGGAAGGAACGGCACGGCAAGGGGAAACAAGGCTAAGGCACGACAACGCACGCTAGGCAATGCACGGCAAGGCAAGGAAAGGGTAACGCATAGGAAAGCACGCTCAGGCGAAGCAAGGCTAAGGCATGACAACGCAAGGCTAGGCAATGCACGGAAAGCAAGCAAGGAGTAACGGAATGCAAGGAAGGAAAGGGAAAGCAAGGGAAGGCAAGGTTAACTAAAGGAACGGCACGGCAAGGTGTAACAAGGCTAAGGCACGACAACACACGGCTAGGAAATGCACGTCAAGGCAAGGAAAGGGTAACGCAAGGCAAGGCACGGTGAGGCTAGGCAAGGTTAATGCACGACAACGCAAGGCTAGGCAATGCACGACAATGCAAGGAAAGCTTAAAGCAAAGGAAGGCACGGTCAGGCGAGATAAGGCTAAGGCACGACAACGCAAGGCTAGGCAATGCACGGAAGGCAAGGAAAGAGTAACGGAAGGAAAGGAAGGCAAGGGAAAGCAAGGAAAGGCAAGTGTAACGGAACGAACGGCACGGCAAGGGGAAACAATGCTAAGGCACGACAACGCACGCTAGGCAATGCACGGCAAGGCAAGGAAAGGGTAACGCATGGGAAAGAACGGTCAGGGAAGGCAAGCCTAAGGCATGACAACGCAAGGCTAGGCAATGCACGGAAGGCAAGCAAAGAGAAACGGAAGGTAAGGAACGAAAGGGAAAGCAAAGAAAGGCAAGTGTAACGGAAGGAACGGCACGGCAAGGGGAAACAAGGCTAAGGCACGACAACGCACGGCTAGGCAATGCACGGCAAGGCAAGCAAAGGGTAACGCAAGGAAAGGCACGGTAAGGCTAGGCAAAGCTAATGCATGAAAACGCAAGGGTAGGCGATGCACGACAATGCAAGGAAAGCTTAAAGCAAAGGAAGGCAAGGTCAGGCGATATAAGGCTAAGGCACGACAACGCAAGGCTAGGAAATTCAGGGAAGGCAAGCAAAGAGTAACGGAAGGTAAGCAAGGCAAGGAAAAGGAAAGAAAGGCCAGGGTAACGGAAGGAACGGCACGGCAAGGGGAAACAAGTCTAAGGCACGACACCGAACGCTAGGCAATGAACGGCAAGGTAAGGAAAGGGTAACGCATTTGAAAGCACGGTCAGGCGAGGCAACGCTAAGTCACGACAACGCAAGGCTAGGCAATGCACGGAAGGCAAGCAAAGAGTAACGGAAGGTAAGGAAGGCAAGGGAAAGGAAGGAAAGGCAAGTGTAACGGAAGGAACGGCACGGCAAGGGGAAACAAGGCTAAGGCACGACAACGCACGGCTAGGCAATGCTCGGAAAGGCAAGGAAAGGGTAACGCATGGGAAAGCACGGTCAGGCGATGCAAGGCTAAGGCATGACAACGCAAGGCTAGGCAATGCACGGAAAGCAAGCAAAGAGTAACGGAACGCAAGGAAGCCAAGGGAAAGCAAGGGAAGGCGAGGGTAACGGAAGGAACGGCACGGCAAGGGGTAAGAAGGCTAAGGCACGGCAACGCAGGGCTAGGCAATGCACGGCAAGGCAAGGAAAGGGTAACGCATTTGAAAGCACGGTCAGGCGAGGCAACGCTAAGGCACGACAACGCAAGGCTAGGCAATGCACGGAAGGCAAGCAAAGAGTAACGGAAGGCAAGGGAAAGGAAGGAAAGGCAAGTGTAACGGAAGGAACGGCACGGCAAGGGGAAACAAGGCTAAGGCACGACAACGCACGCTAGGCAATGCACGGCAAGGCAAGGAAAGGGTAACGCATGGGAAAGCACGGTCAGGCGAGGCAAGCCTAAGGCATGACAACGCAAGGCTAAGCAATGCACGGAAAGCAAGCAAAGAGTAACGGAACGCAAGGAAGGCAAGGGAAAGCAAGGGAAGGCAAGGGTAACGGAAGGAACGGCACGGCAAGGGGTAACAAGGCTAAGGCACGACAACGCAGGGCTAGGCAATGCACGGCAAGGCAAGGAAAGGGTAACGCAGGGGAAGGCACGGTCAGGTGAGGCAAGGATAAGGCACGACAATGCAAGGCTAGGCAATGCACGACAACGCAAGGCTAGGCAATGCAGGGAAGGCAAGAAAAGAGTAACGGAAGGTAAGGAAGGCAAAGGAAAGCAAGGAAAGGCAATGGTAACGGAAGGAACGGAACGGCAAGGGGAAACAAGTCTAAGGCACGACAACGCACGCTAGGCAATGCACGGCAAGGGAAGGAAAGGGTAACGCATGGGAAAGAACGGTCAGGGAAGGCAAGCCTAAGGCATGACAACGCAAGGCTAGGCAATGCACGGAAAGCAAGCAAAGAGTAATGGAACGCAAGGAAGGCAAGGGAAAGCAAGGGAATGCAAGGGTAACGGAAGGGACGGCACGACAAGGGGTAAGAAGGCTAAGGCACGACAACGCAGGGCTAGGCAATGCACGGCAAGGCAAGCAAAGAGTAACGGAAGGAAAGGAAGGCAAGGCAAAGCCAGGCAAGGCAAGTGTAACAAAAGGCACGCAACGGCAAGGGGAAACAAGGCTAAGGCACGACAACACACGGCTAGGAAATGCACGGCAAGGCAAGGAAAGGGTAACGCGTGGGAAAGCACGGTCAGGGGAGGCAAGGCTAAGGCACGACAACGCAAGGCTTGGCAATGCACGGAAGGCAAGCAAAGAGCAATGGAAGGTAAGGAAGGCAAGGGAAAGCAAAGAAAGGCAAGTGTAACGGACGGAACGGCACGGCAAGGGGAAACAAGGCTAAGGCACGACAACACACGGCTAGGAAATGCACGGCAAGGCAAGGAAAGGGTAACGCAAGGCAAGGCACGGTGAGGCTAGGCAAGGTTAATGCACGACAACGCAAGGCTAGGCAATGCACGACAATGCAAGGAAAGCTTGAAGCAAAGGAAGGCACGGTCAGGCGAGATAAGGCTAAGGCACGACAACGCAAGGCTAGGCAATGCACGGAAGGCAAGCAAAGAGTAACGGAAGGTAAGGAAGGCAAGGGAAAGCAAGGAAAGGCAAGTGTAACGGAAGGAACGGCACGGCAAGGGGAAACAATGCTAAGGCACGACAACGCACGCTAGGCAATGCACGGCAAGGCAAGGAAAGGGTAACGCATGGGAAAGCACGGTCAGGCGAGGCAAGGCTAAGGCAACACAACCCAAGGCTAGGCAATGCACGGAAGGCAAGCAAAGAGAAACGGAAGGTAAGGAAGGAAAGGGAAAGCAAAGAAAGGCAAGTGTAACCGAAGGAACGGCACGGCAAGGGGAAACAAGGCTAAGGCACGACAACGCACGGCTAGGCAATGCACGGCAAGGCAAGCAAAGGGTAACGCAAGGAAAGGCACGGTGAGGCTAGGCAAGGCTAATGCACGAAAACGCAAGGCTAGGCGATGCACGACAATGCAAGGAAAGCTTAAAGCAAAGGAAGGCAAGGTCAGGCGAGATAAGGCTAAGGCACGACAACGCAAGGCTAGGAAATTCAGGGAAGGCAAGCAAAGAGTAACGGAAGGTAAGCAAGGCAAGGAAAAGGAAGGAAAGGCCAGGGTAACGGAAGGAACGGCACGGCAAGGGGAAACAAGTCTAAGGCACGACACCGAACGCTAGGCAATGAAGGGCAAGGCAAGGAAAGGGTAACGCATTTGAAAGCACGGTCAGGCGAGGCAACGCTAAGGCACGACAACGCAAGGCTAGGCAATGCACGGAAGGCAAGCAAAGAGTAACGGAAGGTAAGGAAGGCAAGGGAAAGGAAGGAAAGGCAAGTGTAACGGAAGGAACGGCACGGCAAGGGGAAACAAGGCTAAGGCACGACGACGCACGCTAGGCAATGCACGGCAAGGCAAGGAAAGGGTAACGCATGGGAAAGCACGGTCAGGCGAGGCAAGCCTAAGGCATGACAACGCAAGGCTAAGCAATGCACGGAAAGCAAGCAAAGAGTAACGGAACGCAAGGAAGGCAAGGGAAAGCAAGGGAAGGCAAGGGTAACGGAAGGAATGGCACGGCAAGGGGTAACAAGGCTAAGGCACGACAACGCAGGGCTAGGCAATGCACGGCAAGGCAAGGAAAGGGTAACGCAGGGGAAGGCACGGTCAGGTGAGGCAAGGATAAGGCACGACAATGCAAGGCTAGGCAATGCACGACAACGCAAGGCTAGGCAATGCAATGAAGGCAAGAAAAGAGTAACGGAAGGTAAGGAAGGCAAAGGAAAGCAAGGAAAGGCAATGGTAACGGAAGGAACGGCACGGCAAGGGGAAACAAGTCTAAGGCACGACAACGCACGCTAGGCAATGCACGGCAAGGGAAGGAAAGGGTAACGCATGGGAAAGAACGGTCAGGGAAGGCAAGCCTAAGGCATGACAACGCAAGGCTAGGCAATGCACGGAAAGCAAGCAAAGAGTAACGGAACGCAAGGAAGGCAAGGGAAAGCAAGGGAAGGCAAGGGTAACGGAAGGGACGGCACGACAAGGGGTAAGAAGGCTAAGGCACGACAACGCAGGGCTAGGCAATGCACGGCAAGGCAAGGAAAGAGTAACGGAAGGAAAGGAAGGCAAGGCAAAGCCAGGCAAGGCAAGTGTAACAAAAGGCACGCAACGGCAAGGGGAATCAAGGCTAAGGCACGACAACGCACGGCGAGGCAATGCACGGCAAGGCAAGGAAAGGGTAACGCAAGGCAAGGCACGGTGAGGCTAGGCAAGGCTAATGCACGACAACGCAAGGCTAGGCAATGCACGACAATGCAAGGAATGCTTAAAGCAAAGGAAGGCACGGTTAGGCGAGATAAGGCTAAGGCACGACAACGCAAGGCTAGGCAATGCACGGAAGGTAAGCAAAGAGTAACGGAAGGTAAGGAAGACAAGGGAAAGCAAGGAAAGGCAAGTGTAACGGAAGGAACGGTACGGCAAGGGGAAACAAGGCTAAGGCACGACAACGCACGCTAGGCAATGCACGGCAAGGCAAGGAAAGGGTAACGCATGGGAAAGCACGGTCAGGCGAGGCAAGCCTAAGGCATGACAACGCAAGGCTAGGCAATGCACGGAAAGCAAGCAAAGAGTAACGGAACGCAAGGAAGGCAAGGGAAAGCAAGGGAAGGCAAGGGTAACGGAAGGAACGGCACGGCAAAGGGTAACAAGGC
This sequence comes from Macrotis lagotis, assembly GCF_037893015.1. Classification (NCBI taxonomy): domain Eukaryota; kingdom Metazoa; phylum Chordata; class Mammalia; order Peramelemorphia; family Peramelidae; genus Macrotis; species Macrotis lagotis. Next base: position 1,223,990 of record NW_027421908.1, read on the forward strand.
TAAGGCACGACAACGCAGGGCTAGGCAATGCACGTCAAGGCAAGGAAAGAGTAACGGAAGGAACGGAAGGCAAGGCAAAGCCAGGCAAGGCAAGTGTAACAAAAGGCACGCAACGGCAAGGGGAACCAAGGCTAAGGCACGACAACACACGGCTAGGAAATGCAAGGCAAGGCAAGGAAAGGGTAACGCAAGGCAAGGCACGGTGAGGCTAGGCAAGGCTAATGCACGACAACGCAAGGCTAGGCAATGCACGACAATGCAAGTAAAGCTTAAAGCAAAGGAAGGCACGGTCAGAAGAGATAAGGCTAAGGCACGACAACGCAAGGCTAGGCAATGCAGGGAAGGCAAGCAAAGAGTAACGGAACGTAAGGAAGGCAAAGGAAAGCAAGGAAAGGCAAGGGTAACGGAAGGGACGGCACGGCAAGGGGTAAGAAGGCTAAGGCACGACAACGCAGGGCTAGGCAATGCACGGCAAGGCAAGCAAAGAGTAACGGAAGGAAAGGAAGGCAAGGCAAAGCCAGGCAAGGCAAGTGTAACAAAAGGCACGCAACGGAAAGGGGAAACAAGGCTAAGGCACGACAACACACGGCTAGGAAATGCACGGCAAGGCAAGCAAAGAGTAACGCAAGGCAAGGCACGGTGAGGCTAGGCAAGGCTAATGCACGAAAACGCAAGGCTAGGCGATGCACGACAATGCAAGGAAAGCTTAAAGCAAAGGAAGGCAAGGTCAGGCGAGATAAGGCTAAGGCACGACAACGCAAGGCTAGGAAATTCAGGGAAGGCAAGCAAAGAGTAACGGAAGGTAAGCAAGGCAAGGAAAAGGAAGGAAAGGCCAGGGTAACGGAAGGAACGGCACGGCAAGGGGAAACAAGTCTAAGGCACGACACCGAACGCTAGGCAATGAAGGGCAAGGCAAGGAAAGGGTAACGCATTTGAAAGCACGGTCAGGCGAGGCAACGCTAAGGCACGACAACGCAAGGCTAGTCAATGCACGGAAGGCAAGCAAAGAGTAACGGAAGGTAAGGAAGGCAAGGGAAAGGAAGGAAAGGCAAGTGTAACGGAAGGAACGGCACGGCAAGGGGAAACAAGGCTAAGGCACGGCAACGCACGCTAGGCAATGCCCGGCAAGGCAAGGAAAGGGTAACGCATGGGAAAGCACGGTCAGGGGAGGCAAGGCTAAGGCACGACAACGCAAGGCTTGGCAATGCACGGAAGGCAAGCAAAGAGTAACGGAATGCAAGGAATGAAAGGGAAAGCAAGGGAAGGCAAGGGTAACGGAAGGAACGGCACGGCAAGGGGAAACAAGGCTAAGGCACGACAACGCACGCTAGGCAATGCACGGCAAGGCAAGGAAAGGGTAACGCATGGGAAAGCACGGTCAGGCGAGGCAAGGCTAAGGAAAGCCAACGCAAGGCTAGGCAATGCACGGAAAGCAAGCAAGGAGTAACGGAATGCACGGAAGGAAAGCGAAAGCAAGGGAAGGCAAGGGTAACGAAGGAACGGCACGGCAAGGGGTAACAAGGCTAAGGCACGACAACACACGGCTAGGAAATGCACGGCAAGGCAAGGAAAGGGTAACGGAAGGCAAGGCACGGTGGGGCTAGGCAAGGTTAATGCACGACAACGCAAGGCTACGCAATGCACGACAATGCAAGGAAAACTTAAAGCAAAGGAAGGCACGGTCAGGCGAGATAAGGCTAAGGCACGACAACGCAAGGCTAGGCAATGCACGGAAGGCAAGCAAAGAGTAACGGAAGGTAAGGAAGGCAAGGGAAAGCAAGGAAAGGCAATGGTAACGGAAGGAACGGCACGGCAAGGGGAAACAAGTCTAATGCACGACAACGCACGCTAGGCAATGCACGGCAAGGCAAGGAAAGGGTAACGCATGGGAAAGCACGGTCAGGGGAGGCAAGGCTAAGGCACGACAACGCAAGGCTTGGCAATGCACGGAAGGCAAGCAAAGAGTAAAGGAAGGTAAGGAAGGCAAGGGAAATCAAAGAAAGGCAAGTGTAACGGACGGAACGGCACGGCAAGGGGAAACAAGGCTAAGGCACGACAACGCACGCTAGGCAATGCACGGCAAGGCAAGGAAAGGGTAACGCATGGGAAAGCACGGTCAGGCGAGGCAAGGCTAAGGAAAGCCAACGCAAGGCTAGGCAATGCACGGAAAGCAAGCAAGGAATAACGGAATGCAAGGAAGGAAAGGGAAAGCAAGGGAAGGCAAGGGTAACGAAAGGAACGGCACGGCAAGGGGTAACAAGGCTAAGGCACGACAACACACGGCTAGGAAATGCACGGCAAGGCAAGGAAAGGGTAACGCAAGGCAAGGCACGGTGAGGCTAGGCAAGGTTAATGCACGACAACGCAAGGCTAGGCAATGCACGACAATGCAAGGAAAGCTTAAAGCAAAGGAAGGCAAGGTCAGGCGATATAAGGCTAAGGCACGACAACGCAAGGCTAGGAAATTCAGGGAAGGCAAGCAAAGAGTAACGGAAGGTAAGCAAGGCAAGGAAAAGGAAGGAAAGGCCAGGGTAACGGAAGGAACGGCACGGCAAGGGGAAACAAGTCTAAGGCACGACACCGAACGCTAGGCAATGAAGGGCAAGGCAAGGAAAGGGTAACGCATTTGAAAGCACGGTCAGGCGAGGCAACGCTAAGGCACGACAACGCAAGGCTAGGCAATGCACGGAAGGCAAGCAAAGAGTAACGGAAGGTAAGGAAGGCAAGGGAAAGGAAGGAAAGGCAAGTGTAACGGAAGGAACGGCACGGCAAGGGGAAACAAGGCTAAGGCACGACAACGCACGCTAGGCAATGCACGGCAAGGCAAGGAAAGGGTAACGCATGGGAAAGCACGGTCAGGCGAGGCAAGCCTAAGGCATGACAACGCAAGGCTAAGCAATGCACGGAAAGCAAGCAAAGAGTAACGGAACGCAAGGAAGGCAAGGGAAAGCAAGGGAAGGCAAGGGTAACAGAAGGAACGGCACGGCAAGGGGTAACAAGGCTAAGGCACGACAACGCAGGGCTAGGCAATGCACGGCAAGGCAAGGAAAGGGTAACGCAGGGGAAGGCACGGTCAGGTGAGGCAAGGATAAGGCACGACAATGCAAGGCTAGGCAATGCACGGCAAGGCAAGCAAAGAGTAACGGAAGGAAAGGAAGGCAAGGCAAAGCCAGGCAAGGCAAGTGTAACAAAAGGCACGCAACTTCAAGGGGAAACAAGGCTAAGGAACGTCAACACTCGGCTAGGAAATGCAAGGCAAGGCAAGTAAAGGGTAACGCAAGGCAAGGCACGGTGAGGCTAGGCAAGGCTAATGCACGACAACGCAAGGCTAGGCAATGCACGACAATGCAAGTAAAGCTTAAAGCAAAGGAAGGCACGGTTAGAAGAGATAAGGCTAAGGCACGACAACGCAAGGCTAGGCAATGCAGGGAAGGCAAGAAAAGAGTAACGGAAGGTAAGGAAGGCAAAGGAAAGCAAGGAAAGGCAATGGTAACGGAAGGAACGGCACGGCAAGGGGAAACAAGTCTAAGGCACGACAACGCACGCTAGGCAATGCACGGCAAGGGAAGGAAAGGGTAACGCATGGGAAAGAACGGTCAGGGGAGGCAAGCCTAAGGCATGACAACGCAAGGCTAGGCAATGCACGGAAAGCAAGCAAAGAGTAACGGAACGCAAGGAAGGCAAGGGAAAGCAAGGGAAGGCAAGGGTAACGGAAGGAACGGCACGGCAAGGGGTAAGAAGGCTAAGGCACGACAACGCAGGGCTAGGAAATGCACGGCAAGGCAAGGAAAGAGTAACGGAAGGAACGGAAGGCAAGGCAAAGCCAGGCACGGCAAGTGTAACAAAAGGCACGCAACGGCAAGGGGAAACAAAGCTAAGTCACGACAACACACGGCTAGGAAATGCACGGAAAGGCAAGGAAAGGGTAACGCAAGGCAAGGCACGGTGAGGCTAGGCAAGGCTAATGCACGACAACGCAAGGCTAGGCAATGCACGACAATGCAAGTAAAGCTTAAAGCAAAGGAAGGCACGGTCAGAAGAGATAAGGCTAAGGCACGACAACGCAAGGCTAGGCAATGCAGGGAAGGCAAGCAAAGAGTAACGGAAGGTAAAGAAGGCAAGGAAAGCAAGGAAAGGCAATGGTAACGGAAGGAACGGCACGGTAAGGGGAAACAAGTCTAAGGCACGACAACGCACGCTAGGCAATGCACGGCAAGGGAAGGAAAGGGTAACGCATGGGAAAGAACGGTCAGGGGAGGCAAGGCGAAGGCACGACAACGCAAGGCTTGGCAATGCACGGAAGGCAAGCAAAGAGTAACGGAAGTAAGGAAGGCAAGGGAAAGCAAAGAAAGGCAAGTGTAACGGAAGGAACGGCACGGCAAGGGGAAACAAGGCTAAGGCACGACAACGCACGGCGAGGCAATGCACGGCAAGGCAAGCAAAGGGTAACGCAAGGCAAGGCACGGTGAGGCTAGACAAGGCTAATGCACGAAAACGCAAGGCTAGGCAATGCACGACAATGCAAGGAAAGCTTAAAGCAAAGGAAGGCAAGGTCAGGCGGGATAAGGCAAAGGCACGACAACGCAAGGCTAGGCAATTCAGGGAAGGCAAGCAAAGAGTAACGGAAGGCAAGCAAGGCAAGGAAAAGCAAGGAAAGGCAAGGGTAACGGAAGGAACGGCACGGCAAGGGGGAACAAGTCTCAGGCACGACACCGAACGCTAGGCAATGAACGGCAAGGCAAGGAAAGGGTAACGCATGGGAAAGCTCGGTCAGGCGAGGCAAGGCTAAGGCACGACAACGCAAGGCTAGGCAATGCACGGAAGGCAAGCAAAGAGTAACGGAAGGTAAGGAAGGCAAGGGAAAGCAAGGAAAGGCAAGTGTAACGGAAGGAACGGCACGGCAAGGGGAAACAAGGCTAAGGCACGACAACGCACGCTAGGCAATGCACGGCAAGGCAAGGAAAGGGTAACGCATAGGAAAGCACGCTCAGGCGAAGCAAGGCTAAGGCATGACAACGCAAGGCTAGGCAATGCACGGAAAGCAAGCAAGGAGTAACGGAATGCAAGGAAGGAAAGGGAAAGCAAGGGAAGGCAAGGTTAACTAAAGGAACGGCACGGCAAGGTGTAACAAGGCTAAGGCACGACAACACACGGCTAGGAAATGCACGTCAAGGCAAGGAAAGGGTAACGCAAGGCAAGGCACGGTGAGGCTAGGCAAGGTTAATGCACGACAACGCAAGGCTAGGCAATGCACGACAATGCAAGGAAAGCTTAAAGCAAAGGAAGGCACGGTCAGGCGAGATAAGGCTAAGGCACGACAACGCAAGGCTAGGCAATGCACGGAAGGCAAGCAAAGAGTAACGGAAGGAAAGGAAGGCAAGGGAAAGCAAGGAAAGGCAAGTGTAACGGAACGAACGGCACGGCAAGGGGAAACAATGCTAAGGCACGACAACGCACGCTAGGCAATGCACGGCAAGGCAAGGAAAGGGTAACGCATGGGAAAGAACGGTCAGGGAAGGCAAGCCTAAGGCATGACAACGCAAGGCTAGGCAATGCACGGAAGGCAAGCAAAGAGAAACGGAAGGTAAGGAACGAAAGGGAAAGCAAAGAAAGGCAAGTGTAACGGAAGGAACGGCACGGCAAGGGGAAACAAGGCTAAGGCACGACAACGCACGGCTAGGCAATGCACGGCAAGGCAAGCAAAGGGTAACGCAAGGAAAGGCACGGTAAGGCTAGGCAAAGCTAATGCATGAAAACGCAAGGGTAGGCGATGCACGACAATGCAAGGAAAGCTTAAAGCAAAGGAAGGCAAGGTCAGGCGATATAAGGCTAAGGCACGACAACGCAAGGCTAGGAAATTCAGGGAAGGCAAGCAAAGAGTAACGGAAGGTAAGCAAGGCAAGGAAAAGGAAAGAAAGGCCAGGGTAACGGAAGGAACGGCACGGCAAGGGGAAACAAGTCTAAGGCACGACACCGAACGCTAGGCAATGAACGGCAAGGTAAGGAAAGGGTAACGCATTTGAAAGCACGGTCAGGCGAGGCAACGCTAAGTCACGACAACGCAAGGCTAGGCAATGCACGGAAGGCAAGCAAAGAGTAACGGAAGGTAAGGAAGGCAAGGGAAAGGAAGGAAAGGCAAGTGTAACGTAAGGAACGGCACGGCAAGGGGAAACAAGGCTAAGGCACGACAACGCACGGCTAGGCAATGCTCGGAAAGGCAAGGAAAGGGTAACGCATGGGAAAGCACGGTCAGGCGATGCAAGGCTAAGGCATGACAACGCAAGGCTAGGCAATGCACGGAAAGCAAGCAAAGAGTAACGGAACGCAAGGAAGCCAAGGGAAAGCAAGGGAAGGCGAGGGTAACGGAAGGAACGGCACGGCAAGGGGTAAGAAGGCTAAGGCACGGCAACGCAGGGCTAGGCAATGCACGGCAAGGCAAGGAAAGGGTAACGCATTTGAAAGCACGGTCAGGCGAGGCAACGCTAAGGCACGACAACGCAAGGCTAGGCAATGCACGGAAGGCAAGCAAAGAGTAACGGAAGGCAAGGGAAAGGAAGGAAAGGCAAGTGTAACGGAAGGAACGGCACGGCAAGGGGAAACAAGGCTAAGGCACGACAACGCACGCTAGGCAATGCACGGCAAGGCAAGGAAAGGGTAACGCATGGGAAAGCACGGTCAGGCGAGGCAAGCCTAAGGCATGACAACGCAAGGCTAAGCAATGCACGGAAAGCAAGCAAAGAGTAACGGAACGCAAGGAAGGCAAGGGAAAGCAAGGGAAGGCAAGGGTAACGGAAGGAACGGCACGGCAAGGGGTAACAAGGCTAAGGCACGACAACGCAGGGCTAGGCAATGCACGGCAAGGCAAGGAAAGGGTAACGCAGGGGAAGGCACGGTCAGGTGAGGCAAGGATAAGGCACGACAATGCAAGGCTAGGCAATGCACGACAACGCAAGGCTAGGCAATGCAGGGAAGGCAAGAAAAGAGTAACGGAAGGTAAGGAAGGCAAAGGAAAGCAAGGAAAGGCAATGGTAACGGAAGGAACGGAACGGCAAGGGGAAACAAGTCTAAGGCACGACAACGCACGCTAGGCAATGCACGGCAAGGGAAGGAAAGGGTAACGCATGGGAAAGAACGGTCAGGGAAGGCAAGCCTAAGGCATGACAACGCAAGGCTAGGCAATGCACGGAAAGCAAGCAAAGAGTAATGGAACGCAAGGAAGGCAAGGGAAAGCAAGGGAATGCAAGGGTAACGGAAGGGACGGCACGACAAGGGGTAAGAAGGCTAAGGCACGACAACGCAGGGCTAGGCAATGCACGGCAAGGCAAGCAAAGAGTAACGGAAGGAAAGGAAGGCAAGGCAAAGCCAGGCAAGGCAAGTGTAACAAAAGGCACGCAACGGCAAGGGGAAACAAGGCTAAGGCACGACAACACACGGCTAGGAAATGCACGGCAAGGCAAGGAAAGGGTAACGCGTGGGAAAGCACGGTCAGGGGAGGCAAGGCTAAGGCACGACAACGCAAGGCTTGGCAATGCACGGAAGGCAAGCAAAGAGCAATGGAAGGTAAGGAAGGCAAGGGAAAGCAAAGAAAGGCAAGTGTAACGGACGGAACGGCACGGCAAGGGGAAACAAGGCTAAGGCACGACAACACACGGCTAGGAAATGCACGGCAAGGCAAGGAAAGGGTAACGCAAGGCAAGGCACGGTGAGGCTAGGCAAGGTTAATGCACGACAACGCAAGGCTAGGCAATGCACGACAATGCAAGGAAAGCTTGAAGCAAAGGAAGGCACGGTCAGGCGAGATAAGGCTAAGGCACGACAACGCAAGGCTAGGCAATGCACGGAAGGCAAGCAAAGAGTAACGGAAGGTAAGGAAGGCAAGGGAAAGGAAGGAAAGGCAAGTGTAACGGAAGGAACGGCACGGCAAGGGGAAACAATGCTAAGGCACGACAACGCACGCTAGGCAATGCACGGCAAGGCAAGGAAAGGGTAACGCATGGGAAAGCACGGTCAGGCGAGGCAAGGCTAAGGCAACACAACCCAAGGCTAGGCAATGCACGGAAGGCAAGCAAAGAGAAACGGAAGGTAAGGAAGGAAAGGGAAAGCAAAGAAAGGCAAGTGTAACCGAAGGAACGGCACGGCAAGGGGAAACAAGGCTAAGGCACGACAACGCACGGCTAGGCAATGCACGGCAAGGCAAGCAAAGGGTAACGCAAGGAAAGGCACGGTGAGGCTAGGCAAGGCTAATGCACGAAAACGCAAGGCTAGGCGATGCACGACAATGCAAGGAAAGCTTAAAGCAAAGGAAGGCAAGGTCAGGCGAGATAAGGCTAAGGCACGACAACGCAAGGCTAGGAAATTCAGGGAAGGCAAGCAAAGAGTAACGGAAGGTAAGCAAGGCAAGGAAAAGGAAGGAAAGGCCAGGGTAACGGAAGGAACGGCACGGCAAGGGGAAACAAGTCTAAGGCACGACACCGAACGCTAGGCAATGAAGGGCAAGGCAAGGAAAGGGTAACGCATTTGAAAGCACGGTCAGGCGAGGCAACGCTAAGGCACGACAACGCAAGGCTAGGCAATGCACGGAAGGCAAGCAAAGAGTAACGGAAGGTAAGGAAGGCAAGGGAAAGGAAGGAAAGGCAAGTGTAACGGAAGGAACGGCACGGCAAGGGGAAACAAGGCTAAGGCACGACGACGCACGCTAGGCAATGCACGGCAAGGCAAGGAAAGGGTAACGCATGGGAAAGCACGGTCAGGCGAGGCAAGCCTAAGGCATGACAACGCAAGGCTAAGCAATGCACGGAAAGCAAGCAAAGAGTAACGGAACGCAAGGAAGGCAAGGGAAAGCAAGGGAAGGCAAGGGTAACGGAAGGAATGGCACGGCAAGGGGTAACAAGGCTAAGGCACGACAACGCAGGGCTAGGCAATGCACGGCAAGGCAAGGAAAGGGTAACGCAGGGGAAGGCACGGTCAGGTGAGGCAAGGATAAGGCACGACAATGCAAGGCTAGGCAATGCACGACAACGCAAGGCTAGGCAATGCAATGAAGGCAAGAAAAGAGTAACGGAAGGTAAGGAAGGCAAAGGAAAGCAAGGAAAGGCAATGGTAACGGAAGGAACGGCACGGCAAGGGGAAACAAGTCTAAGGCACGACAACGCACGCTAGGCAATGCACGGCAAGGGAAGGAAAGGGTAACGCATGGGAAAGAACGGTCAGGGAAGGCAAGCCTAAGGCATGACAACGCAAGGCTAGGCAATGCACGGAAAGCAAGCAAAGAGTAACGGAACGCAAGGAAGGCAAGGGAAAGCAAGGGAAGGCAAGGGTAACGGAAGGGACGGCACGACAAGGGGTAAGAAGGCTAAGGCACGACAACGCAGGGCTAGGCAATGCACGGCAAGGCAAGGAAAGAGTAACGGAAGGAAAGGAAGGCAAGGCAAAGCCAGGCAAGGCAAGTGTAACAAAAGGCACGCAACGGCAAGGGGAATCAAGGCTAAGGCACGACAACGCACGGCGAGGCAATGCACGGCAAGGCAAGGAAAGGGTAACGCAAGGCAAGGCACGGTGAGGCTAGGCAAGGCTAATGCACGACAACGCAAGGCTAGGCAATGCACGACAATGCAAGGAATGCTTAAAGCAAAGGAAGGCACGGTTAGGCGAGATAAGGCTAAGGCACGACAACGCAAGGCTAGGCAATGCACGGAAGGTAAGCAAAGAGTAACGGAAGGTAAGGAAGACAAGGGAAAGCAAGGAAAGGCAAGTGTAACGGAAGGAACGGTACGGCAAGGGGAAACAAGGCTAAGGCACGACAACGCACGCTAGGCAATGCACGGCAAGGCAAGGAAAGGGTAACGCATGGGAAAGCACGGTCAGGCGAGGCAAGCCTAAGGCATGACAACGCAAGGCTAGGCAATGCACGGAAAGCAAGCAAAGAGTAACGGAACGCAAGGAAGGCAAGGGAAAGCAAGGGAAGGCAAGGGTAACGGAAGGAACGGCACGGCAAAGGGTAACAAGGCTAAGGCACGACAACGCAGGGCTAGGCAATGCACGTCAAGGCAAGGAAAGAGTAACGGAAGGAACGGAAGGCAAGGCAAAGCCAGGCAAGGCAAGTGTAACAAAAGGCACGCAACGGCAAGGGGAACCAAGGCTAAGGCACGACAACACACGGCTAGGAAATGCAAGGCAAGGCAAGGAAAGGGTAACGCAAGGCAAGGCACGGTGAGGCTAGGCAAGGCTAATGCACGACAACGCAAGGCTAGGCAATGCACGACAATGCAAGTAAAGCTTAAAGCAAAGGAAGGCACGGTCAGAAGAGATAAGGCTAAGGCACGACAACGCAAGGCTAGGCAATGCAGGGAAGGCAAGCAAAGAGTAACGGAACGTAAGGAAGGCAAAGGAAAGCAAGGAAAGGCAAGGGTAACGGAAGGGACGGCACGGCAAGGGGTAAGAAGGCTAAGGCACGACAACGCAGGGCTAGGCAATGCACGGCAAGGCAAGCAAAGAGTAACGGAAGGAAAGGAAGGCAAGGCAAAGCCAGGCAAGGCAAGTGTAACAAAAGGCACGCAACGGAAAGGGGAAACAAGGCTAAGGCACGACAACACACGGCTAGGAAATGCACGGCAAGGCAAGCAAAGTGTAACGCAAGGCAAGGCACGGTGAGGCTAGGCAAGGCTAATGCACGAAAACGCAAGGCTAGGCGATGCACGACAATGCAAGGAAAGCTTAAAGCAAAGGAAGGCAAGGTCAGGCGAGATAAGGCTAAGGCACGACAACGCAAGGCTAGGAAATTCAGGGAAGGCAAGCAAAGAGTAACGGAAGGTAAGCAAGGCAAGGAAAAGGAAGGAAAGGCCAGGGTAACGGAAGGAACGGCACGGCAAGGGGAAACAAGTCTAAGGCACGACACCGAACGCTAGGCAATGAAGGGCAAGGCAAGGAAAGGGTAACGCATTTGAAAGCACGGTCAGGCGAGGCAACGCTAAGGCACGACAACGCAAGGCTAGTCAATGCACGGAAGGCAAGCAAAGAGTAACGGAAGGTAAGGAAGGCAAGGGAAAGGAAGGAAAGGCAAGTGTAACGGAAGGAACGGCACGGCAAGGGGAAACAAGGCTAAGGCACGGCAACGCACGCTAGGCAATGCCCGGCAAGGCAAGGAAAGGGTAACGCATGGGAAAGCACGGTCAGGGGAGGCAAGGCTAAGGCACGACAACGCAAGGCTTGGCAATGCACGGAAGGCAAGCAAAGAGTAACGGAATGCAAGGAATGAAAGGGAAAGCAAGGGAAGGCAAGGGTAACGGAAGGAACGGCACGGCAAGGGGAAACAAGGCTAAGGCACGACAACGCACGCTAGGCAATGCACGGCAAGGCAAGGAAAGGGTAACGCATGGGAAAGCACGGTCAGGCGAGGCAAGGCTAAGGAAAGCCAACGCAAGGCTAGGCAATGCACGGAAAGCAAGCAAGGAGTAACGGAATGCACGGAAGGAAAGCGAAAGCAAGGGAAGGCAAGGGTAACGAAGGAACGGCACGGCAAGGGGTAACAAGGCTAAGGCACGACAACACACGGCTAGGAAATGCACGGCAAGGCAAGGAAAGGGTAACGGAAGGCAAGGCACGGTGGGGCTAGGCAAGGTTAATGCACGACAACGCAAGGCTACGCAATGCACGACAATGCAAGGAAAACTTAAAGCAAAGGAAGGCACGGTCAGGCGAGATAAGGCTAAGGCACGACAACGCAAGGCTAGGCAATGCACGGAAGGCAAGCAAAGAGTAACGGAAGGTAAGGAAGGCAAGGGAAAGCAAGGAAAGGCAAGTGTAACGGAAGGAACGGCACGGCAAGGGGAAACAATGCTAAGGCACGACAACGCACGCTAGGCAATGCACGGCAAGGCAAGGCAAGGGTAACGCATGGGAAAGCACGGTCAGGCGAGGCAAGCCTAAGGCATGACAACGCAAGGCTAGGCAATGCACGGAAAGCAAGCAAAGAGTAACGGAACGCAAGGAAGGCAAGGGAAAGCAAGGGAAGGCAAGGGTAACGGAAGGAACGGCACGACAAGGGGTAAGAAGGCTAAGGCACGACAACGCAGGGCTAGGCAATGCACGGCAAGGCAAGGAAAGAGTAACGGAAGGAACGGAAGGCAAGGCAAAGCCAGGCACGGCAAGTGTAACAAAAGGCACGCAACGGCAAGGGGAAACAAGGCTAAGGCACGACAACGCACGGCTAGGCAATGCACGGAAAGGCAAGGAAAGGGTAACTCATGGGAAAGCACGGTCAGGCGATGCAAGGCTAAGGCATGACAACGCAAGGCTAGGCAATGCAGGGAAAGCAAGCAAAGAGTAACGGAACGCAAGGAAGGCAAGGGAAAGCAAGGGAAGGCAAGGGTAACGGAAGGAACGGCACGGCAAGTGGTAACAAGGCTAAGGCACGGCAACGCAGGGCTAGGCAATGCACGGCAAGGCAAGGAAAGGGTAACGCAGGGGAAGGCACGGTCAGTTGAGGCAAGGATAAGGCACGACAATGCAAGGCTAGGCAATGCACGGCAAGGCAAGGAAAGAGTAACGGAAGGAAAGGAAGGCAAGTCAAAGACAGGAGAGGCAAGTGAAACAAAAGGCACGCCACGGTAGGGGAAACAAGGCTAAGGCACGACAACGCACGGCTAGGCAATGCACGGCAAGGCAAGGAAAGGGTAACGCAAGGCAAGGCACGGTGAGGCTAGGCAAGGCTAATTCACGACAACGCAAGGCTAGGCAATGCACGACAATGCAAGGAAAGCTTAAAGCAAAGGAAGGCACGGTCAGGCGAGATAAGGCTAAGGCACGACAACGCAAGGCTAGGCAATGCAGGGAAAGGAAGCAAAGAGTAACGGAAGGTAAGGAAGGCAAGGGAAAGCAAAGAAAGGCAAGTATAACGGAAGGAACGGCACGGCAAGGGGAAACAAGGCTAAGGCACGACAACGCACGCTAGGCAATGCACGGCAAGGCAAGGAAAGGGTAACGCATGGGAAAGCACGGTCAGGCGAGGCAAGCCTAAGGCATGACAACGCAAGGCTAGGCAATGCACGGAAAGCAAGCAAAGAGTAACGGAACGCAAGGAAGGCAAGGGAAAGCAAGGGAAGGTAAGGGTAACGGAAGGAACGGCACGGCAAGGGGTAACAAGGCTAAGGCACGACAACGCAGGGCTAGGCAATACACGGCAAGGCAAGGAAAGGGTAACGCAGTGGAAGGCACGGTCAGGTGAGGCAAGGATAAGGCACGACAATGCAAGGCTAGGCAATGCACGGCAAGGCAAGGAAAGAGTAACGGAAGGAAAGGAAGGCAAGGCAAAGCCAGGCAAGGCAAGTGTAACAAAAGGCACGCAACGGCAAGGGGAATCAAGGCTAAGGCACGACAACGCACGGCGAGGCAATGCACGGCAAGGCAAGGAAAGGGTAACGCAAGGCAAGGCACGGTGAGGCTAGGCAAGGCTAATGCACGACAACGCAATGCTAGGCAATGCACGACAATGCAAGGAATGCTTAAAGCAAAGGAAGGCACGGTCAGGCGAGATAAGGCTAAGGCACGACAACGCAAGGCTAGGCAATGCAGGGAAGGGAAGCAAAGAGTAACGGAAGGTAAGGAAGACAAGGGAAAGCAAGGAAAGGCAAGTGTAACGGAAGGAACGGCACGGCAAGGGGAAACAAGGCTAAGGCACGACAACGCATGCTAGGCAATGCACGGCAAGGCAAGGAAAGGGTAACGCATGGGAAAGCACGGTCAGGCGAGGCAAGCCTAAGGCATGACAACGCAAGGCTAGGCAATGCACGGAAAGCAAGCAAAGAGTAACGGAACGCAAGGAAGGCAAGGGAAAGCAAGGGAAGGCAAGAGTAACGGAAGGAACGGCACGGCAAGGGGTAACAAGGCTAAGGCACGACAACGCAGGGCTAGGCAATGCACGTCAAGGCAAGGAAAGAGTAACGGAAGGAACGGAAGGCAAGGCAAAGCCAGGCAAGGCAAGTGTAACAAAAGGCACGCAACGGCAAGGGGAAACAAGGCTAAGGCACGACAACACACGGCTAGGAAATGTACGGCAAGGCAAGGAAAGGGTAACGCAAGGCAAGGCACGGTGAGGCTAGGCAAGGCTAATGCACGACAACGCAAGGCTAGGCAATGCACGACAATGCAAGTAAAGCTTAAAGCAAAGGAAGGCACGGTCAGAAGAGATAAGGCTAAGGCACGACAACGCAAGGCTAGGCAATGCAGGGAAGGCAAGCAAAGAGTAACGGAAGGTAAGGAAGGCAAAGGAAAGCAAGGAAAGGCAATGGTAACGGAAGGAACGGCACGGCAAGGGGAAACAAGTCTAAGGCACGACAACGCACGCAAGGCAATGCACGGCAAGGCAAGGAAAGTGTAACGCATGGGAAATAACGGTCAAGGGAGGCAAGGCTAAGGCACGACAACGCAAGGCTTGGCAATGCACGGAAGGCAAGCAAGGAGTAACGGAATGCAAGGAAGGAAAGGGAAAGCAAGGGAAGGCAAGGGTAACGGAAGGAACGGCACGGCAAGGGGTAACAAGCCTAAGGCACAACAACACACGGCTAGGAAATGCACGGTAAGGCAAGGAAAGGGTAACGCAAGGCAAGGCACGGTGAGGCTAGGCAAGGTTAATGCACGACAACGCAAGGCTAGGCAATGCACGACAATACAAGGAAAGCTTAAAGCAAAGGAAGGCACGGTCAGTCGAGATAAGGCTAAGGCACGACAACGCAAGGCTAGGCAATGCACGGAAGGCAAGCAAAGAGTAACGGAAGGTAAGGAAGGCAAGGGAAAGCAAGGGAAGGCAAGGGTAACGGAAGGGACGGCACGGCAAGGGGTAACAAGGCTAAGGCACGACAACGCAGGGCTAGGCAATGCACGGCAAGGCAAGCAAAGAGTAACGGAAGGAAAGGAAGGCAAGGCAAAGCCAGGCAAGGCAAGTGTAACAAAAGGCACGCAACGGCAAGGGGAAACAAGGCTAAGGCACGACAACACACGGCTAGGAAATGCACGGCAAGGCAAGGAAAGGGTAACGCAAGGCAAGGCACGGTGAGGCTAGGCAAGGCTAATGCACGACAACGCAAGGCTAGGCAATGCACGACAATGCAAGTAAAGCTTAAAGCAAAGGAAGGCACGGTCAGGCGAGATAAGGCTAAGGCACGACAACGCAAGGCTAGGCAATGCAGGGAAGGCAAGCAAAGAGTAACGGAAGGTAAGGAAGGCAAGGGAAAGCAAGGAAAAGCAATGGTAACGGAAGGAACGGCACGGCAAGGGGAAACAAGTCTAAGGCACGACAACGCACGCTAGGCAATGCACGGCAAGGCAAGGAAAGGGTAACGCATGGGAAAGCACGGTCAGGCGAGGCAAGACTAAGGCATGACAACGCAAGGCTAGGCAATGCACGGAAAGCCAGCAAAGAGTAATGGAACGCAAGGAAGGCAAGAGAAAGCAAGGGAAGGCAAGGGTAACGGAAGGAACGGCACGGCAATGGGTAACAAGGCTAAGGCACGACAACGCAGGGCTATGCAATGCACGTCAAGGCAAGGAAAGAGTAACGGAAGGAACGGAAGGCAAGGCAAAGCCAGGCAAGGCAAGTGTAACAAAAGGCACGCAACGGCAATGGGAAACAAGGCTAAGGCACGACAACACACGGCTAGGAAATGCACGGCAAGGCAAGGAAAGGGTAACGCAAGGCAAGGCACGGTGAGGTTAGGCAAGGCTAATGCACGACAACGCAAGGCTAGGCAATGCACGACAATGCAAGTAAAGCTTAAAGCAAAGGAAGGCACGGTCAGAAGAGATAAGGCTAAGGCACGACAACGCAAGGCTAGGCAATGCACGGAAGGCAAGCAAAGAGTAACGGAAGGTAAGGAAGGCAAAGGAAAGGAAGGAAAGGCAATGGTAACGGAAGGAACGGCACGGCAAAGGGAAACAAGTCTAAGGCACGACAACGGAAGGCACGGTCAGAAGAGATAAGGCTAAGGCACGACAACGCAAGGCTAGGCAATGCAGGGAAGGCAAGCAAAGAGTAACGGAAGGTAAGGAAGGCAAAGGAAAGGAAGGAAAGGCAATGGTAACGGAAGGAACCGCACGGCAAGGGGAAACAAGGCTAAGGCACGACAACGCACGGTAGGCAATGCACGGCAAGGGAAGGAAAGGGTAACGCATGGGAAAGAACGGTCAGGGGAGGCAAGGCTAAGGCACGACAACGCAAGGCTTGGCAATGCACGAAAGGCAAGCAAAGAGTAACGGAAGGTAAGGAAGGCAAGGGAAAGCAAGGAAAGGCAAGTGTAACGGAAGGAACGGCACGGCAAGGGGAAACAAGGCTAAGGCACGACAACGCACGCTAGGCAATGCACGGCAAGGCAAGGAAAGGGTAACGCAAGGCAAGGCACGGTGAGGCTAGGCAAGGCTAATGCACGACAACGCAAGGCTAGGCAATGCACGACAATGCAAGGAAAGCTTAAAGCAAAGGAAGGCACGGTCAGGCGAGATAAGGCTAAGGCACGACAACGCAAGGCTAGGCAATGCAGGGAAGGGAAGCAAAGAGTAACGGAAGGTAAGCAAGGCAAGGAAAAGCAAGGAAAGGCAAGTGTAACGGAAGGAACGGCACGGCAAGGGGAAACAAGGCTAAGGCACGACAACGCACGCTAGGCAATGCACGGCAAGGCAAGGAAAGGGTAACGCATGGGAAAGCACGGTCAGGCGAGGCAAGCCTAAGGCATGACAACGCAAGGCTAGGCAATGCACGGAAAGCAAGCAAAGAGTAACGGAACGCAAGGAAGGCAAGGGAAAGCAAGGGAAGGCAAGGGTAACGGAAGGAACGGCACGGCAAGGGGTAACAAGGCTAAGGCACGACAACGCAGGGCTAGGCAATGCAGGGAAAGGCAAGGAAAGGGTAACGCAGGGGAAGGCACGGTCAGGTGAGGCAAGGATAAGGCACGACAATGCAAGGCTAGGCAATGCACGGAAGGCAAGCAAAGAGTAACGGATGGTAAGGAAGGCAAGGGAAAGCAAAGAAAGGCAAGTGTAACGGAAGGAACGGCACGGCAAGGGGAAACAAGGCTAAGGCACGACAACGCACGCTAGGCAATGCACGGCAAGGCAAGGAAAGGGTAACGCATGGGAAAGCACGGTCAGGCGAGGCAAGGCTAAGGAAAGCCAACGCAAGGCTAGGCAATGCACGGAAAGCAAGCAAGGAGTAACGGAATGCAAGGAAGGAAAGGGAAAGCAAGGGAAGGCAAGGGTAACGAAAGGAACGGCACGGCAAGGTGTAACAAGGCTAAGGCACGACAACACACGGCTAGGAAATGCACGGCAAGGCAAGGAAGGGGTAACGCAAGGCAAGGCACGGTGAGGCTAGGCAAGGTTAATGCACGACAACGCAAGGCTAGGCAATGCACGACAACGCAAGGAAAGCTTAAAGCAAAGGAAGGCACGGTCAGGCGAGATAAGGCTAAGGCACGACAACGCAGGGCTATGCAATGCACGGCAAGGCAAGGAAAGAGTAACGGAAGGAACGGAAGGCAAGGCAAAGCCAGGCACGGCAAGTGTAACAAAAGGCACGCAACGGCAAGGGGAAACAAGGCTAAAGCACGGCAACGCAGGGCTAGGCAATGCACGGCAAGGCAAGGAAAGGGTAACGCAGGGGAAGGCACGGTCAGTTGAGGCAAGGATAAGGCACGACAATGCAAGGCTAGGCATTGCACGGCAAGGCAAGGAAAGAGTAACGGAAGGAAAGGAAGGCAAGGCAAAGACAGGAGAGGCAAGTGTAACAAAAGGCACGCCACGGCAAGGGGAAACAAGGCTAAGGCACGACAACACACGGCTAGGCAATGCACGGCAAGGCAAGGAAAGGGTAACGCAAGGCAAGGCACGGTGAGGCTAGGCAAGGCTAATTCACGACAACGCAAGGCTAGGCAATGCACGACAATGCAAGGAAAGCTTAAAGCAAAGGAAGGCACGGTCAGGCGAGATAAGGCTAAGGCACGACAACGCAAGGCTAGGCAATGCAGGGAAGGGAAGCAAAGAGTAACGGATGGTAAGGAAGGCAAGGGAAAGCAAAGAAAGGCAAGTGTAACGGAAGGAACGGCACGGCAAGGGGAAACAAGGCTAAGGCACGACAACGCACGCTAGGCAATGCACGGCAAGGCAAGGAAAGGGTAACGCATGGGAAAGCACGGTCAGGCGAGGCAAGCCTAAGGCATGACAACGCAAGGCTAGGCAATGCACGGAAAGCAAGCAAAGAGTAACGGAACGCAAGGAAGGCAAGGGAAAGCAAGGGAAGGCAAGGGTAACGGAAGGAACGGCACGGCAAGGGGTAACAAGGCTAAGGCACGACAACGCAGGGCTAGGCAATGCAGGGAAAGGCAAGGAAAGGGTAACGCAGGGGAAGGCACGGTCAGGTGAGGCAAGGATAAGGCACGACAATGCAAGGCTAGGCAATGCACGGCAAGGCAAGGAAAGAGTAACGGAAGGAAAGGACGGCAAGGCAAAGCCAGGCAAGGCAAGTGTAACAAAAGGCACGCAACGGCAAGGGGAAACAAGGCTAAGGCACGACAACACACGGCTAGGAAATGCAAGGCAAGGCAAGTAAAGGGTAACGCAAGGCAAGGCACGGTGAGGCTAGGCAAGGCTAATGCACGACAACGCAAGGCTAGGCAATGCACGACAATGCAAGTAAAGCTTAAAGCAAAGGAAGGCACGGTTAGAAGAGATAAGGCTAAGGCACGACAACGCACGCTAGGCAATGCACGGCAAGGGAAGGAAAGGGTAACGCATGGGAAAGAACGGTCAGGGGAGGCAAGCCTAAGACATGACAACGCAAGGCTAGGCAATGCAAAGAAAGCAAGCAAAGAGTAACGGAACGCAAGGAAGGCAAGGGAAAGCAAGGGAAGGCAAGGGTAACGGAAGGAACGGCACGACAAGGGGTAAGAAGGCTAAGGCACGACAACGCAGGGCTAGGCAATGCACGGCAAGGCAAGGAAAGAGTAACGGAAGGAACGGAAGGCAAGGCAAAGCCAGGCACGGCAAGTGTAAAAAAAGGCACGCAACGGCAAGGGGAAACAAGGCTAAGGCACGACAACGCACGGCTAGGCAATGCACGGAAAGGCAAGGAAAGGGTAACTCATGGGAAAGCACGGTCAGGCGATGCAAGGCTAAGGCATGACAACGCAAGGCTAGGCAATGCAGGGAAAGCAAGCAAAGAGTAACGGAACGCAAGGAAGGCAAGGGAAAGCAAGGGAAGGCAAGGGTAACGGAAGGAACGGCACGGCAAGGGGTAACAAGGCTAAGGCACGGCAACGCAGGGCTAGGCAATGCACGGCAAGGCAAGGAAAGGGTAACGCAGGGGAAGGCACGGTCAGTTGAGGCAAGGATAAGGCACGACAATGCAAGGCTAGGCAATGCACGGCAAGGCAAGGAAAGAGTAACGGAAGGAAAGGAAGGCAAGTCAAAGCCAGGAGAGGCAATTGAAACAAAAGGCACGCCACGGCAAGGGGAAACAAGGCTAAGGCACGACAACGCACGGCTAGGCAATGCACGGCAAGGCAAGGAAAGGGTAACGCAAGGCAAGGCACTGTGAGGCTAGGCAAGGCTAATTCACGACAACGCAAGGCTAGGCAATGCACGACAATGCTAGGAAAGCTTAAAGCAAAGGAAGGCACGGTCAGGCGAGATAAGGCTAAGGCACGACAACGCAAGGCTAGGCAATGCAGGGAAGGGAAGCAAAGAGTAACGGAAGGTAAGGAAGGCAAGGGAAAGCAAAGAAAGGCAAGTGTAACGGAAGGAACGGCACGGCAAGGGGAAACAAGGCTAAGGCACGACAACGCACGCTAGACAATGGACGGCAAGGCAAGGAAAGGGTAACGCATGGGAAAGCACGGTCAGGCGAGGCAAGCCTAAGGCATGACAACGCAAGGCTAGGCAATGCACGGAAAGCAAGCAAAGAGTAACGGAACGCAAGGAAGGCAAGGTAAAGCAAGGGAAGGCAAGGGTAACGGAAGGAACGGCACGGCAAGGGGTAACAAGGCTAAGGCACGACAACGCAGGGCTAGGCAATGCACGGCAAGGCAAGGAAAGGGTAACGCAGGGGATGGCACGGTCAGGTGAGGCAAGGATAAGGCACGACAATGCAAGGCTAGGCAATGCACGGCAAGGCAAGGAAAGAGTAACGGAAGGAAAGGAAGGCAAGGCAAAGCCAGGCAAGGCAAGTGTAACAAAAGGCACGCAACGGCAAGGGGAATCAAGGCTAAGGCACGACAACGCACGGCTAGGCAATGCACGGCAAGGCAAGGAAAGGGTAACGCAAGGCAAGGCACGGTGAGGCTAGGCAAGGCTAATGCACGACAACGCAAGGCTAGGCAATGCACGACAATGCAAGGAATGCTTAAAGCAAAGGAAGGCACGGTCAGGCGAGATAAGGCTAAGGCACGACAACGCAAGGCTAGGCAATGCACGGAAGGTAAGCAAAGAGTAACGGAAGGTAAGGAAGACAAGGGAAAGCAAGGAAAGGCAAGTGTAATGGAAGGAACGGCACGGCAAGGGGAAACAAGGCTAAGGCACGACAACGCAGGGCTATGCAATGCACGTCAAGGCAAGGAAAGAGTAACGGAAGGAACGGAAGGCAAGGCAAAGCCAGGCAAGGCAAGTGTAACAAAAGGCACGCAACGGCAAGGGGAAACAAGGCTAAGGCACGACAACACACGGCTAGGAAATGCACGGCAAGGCAAGGAAAGGGTAACGCAAGGCAAGGCACGGTGAGGTTAGGCAAGGCTAATGCACGACAACGCAAGGCTAGGCAATGCACGACAATGCAAGTAAAGCTTAAAGCAAAGGAAGGCACGGTCAGAAGAGATAAGGCTAAGGCACGACAACGCAAGGCTAGGCAATGCACGGAAGGCAAGCAAAGAGTAACGGAAGGTAAGGAAGGCAAAGGAAAGCAAGGAAAGGCAATGGTAACGGAAGGAACGGCACGGCAAGGGGAAATAAGTCTAAGGCACGACAACGCACGCTAGGCAATGCACGGCAAGGCAAGGAAAGGGTAACGCATGGGAAAGCACGGTCAGGCGAGGCAAGGCTAAGGAAAGCCAACGCAAGGCTAGGCAATGCACGGAAAGCAAGCAAGGAGTAACGGAATGCAAGGAAGGAAAGGGAAAGCAAGGGAAGGCAAGGGTAACGAAAGGAACGGCACGGCAAGGGGTAACAAGGCTAAGGCACGACAACGCACAGCTAGGAAATGCACGGCAAGGCAAGGAAAGGGTAACGCAAGGCAAGGCACGGTGAGGCTAGGCAAGGTTAATGCACGACAACGCAAGGCTAGGCAATGCACGACAATGCAAGGAAAGCTTAAAGCAAAGGAAGGCACGGTCAGGCGAGATAAGGCTAAGGCACGACAACGCAAGGCTAGGCAATGCACGGAAGGCAAGCAAAGAGTAACGGAAGGTAAGGAAGGCAAGGGAAAGCAAGGAAAGGCAAGTGTAACGGAAGGAACGGCACGGCAAGGGGAAACAATGCTAAGGCACGACAACGCACGCTAGGCAATGCACGGCAAGGCAAGGAAAGGGTAACGCATGGGAAAGCACGGTCAGGCGAGGCAAGGCTAAGGCAACACAACCCAAGGCTAGGCAATGCACGGAAGGCAAGCAAAGAGAAACGGAAGGTAAGGAAGGAAAGGGAAAGCAAAGAAAGGCAAGTGTAACCGAAGGAACGGCACGGCAAGGGGAAACAAGGCTAAGGCACGACAACGCACGGCTAGGCAATGCACGGCAAGGCAAGGAAAGGGTAACGCAAGGAAAGGCACGGTGAGGCTAGGCAAGGCTAATGCACGAAAACGCAAGGCTAGGCGATGCACGACAATGCAAGGAAAGCTTAAAGCAAAGGAAGGCAAGGTCAGGCGAGATAAGGCTAAGGCACGACAACGCAAGGCTAGGAAATTCAGGGAAGGCAAGCAAAGAGTAACGGAAGGTAAGCAAGGCAAGGAAAAGTAAGGAAAGGCCAGGGTAACGGAAGGAACGGCACGGCAAGGGGAAACAAGTCTAAGGCACGACACCGAACGCTAGGCAATGAAGGGCAAGGCAAGGAAAGGGTAACGCATTTGAAAGCACGGTCAGGCGAGGCAACGCTAAGGCACGACAACGCAAGGCTAGACAATGCACGGAAGGCAAGCAAAGAGTAACGGAAGGTAAGGAAGGCAAGGGAAAGGAAGGAAAGGCAAGTGTAACGGAAGGAACGGCACGGCAAGGGGAAACAAGGTTAAGGCACGACAACGCACGCTAGGCAATGCACGGCAAGGCAAGGAAAGGGTAACGCATGGGAAAGCACGGTCAGGCGAGGCAAGCCTAAGGCATGACAACGCAAGGCTAAGCAATGCACGGAAAGCAAGCAAAGAGTAACGGAACGCAAGGAAGGCAAGGGAAAGCAAAGGAAGGCAAGGGTAACGGAAGGAACGGCACGGCAAGGGGTACGAAGGCTAAGGCACGACAACGCAGGGCTAGGCAATGCACGGCAAGGCAAGGAAAGGGTAACGCAGGGGAAGGCACGGTCAGGTGAGGCAAGGATAAGGCACGACAATGCAAGCCTAGGCAATGCACGACAACGCAAGGCTAGGCAATGCAATGAAGGCAAGAAAAGAGTAACGGAAGGTAAGGAAGGCAAAGGAAAGCAAGGAAAGGCAATGGTAACGGAAGGAACGGCACGGCAAGGGGAAACAAGTCTAAGGCACGACAACGCACGCTAGGCAATGCACGTCAAGGGAAGGAAAGGGTAACGCATGGGAAAGAACGGTCAGGGGAGGCAAGCCTAAGGCATGACAACGCAAGGTTAGGCAATGCACGGAAAGCAAGCAAAGAGTAACGGAACGCAAGGAAGGCAAGGGAAAGCAAGGGAAGGCAAGGGTAACGGAAGGGACGGCACGACAAGGGGTAAGAAGGCCAAGGCACGACAACGCAGGGCTAGGCAATGCACGGCAAGGCAAGCAAAGAGTAACGGAAGGAAAGGAAGGCAAGGCAAAGCCAGGCAAGGCAAGTGTAACAAAAGGCACGCAACGGCAAGGGGAAACAAGGCTAAGGCACGACAACACACGGCTAGGAAATGCACGGCAAGGCAAGGAAAGGGTAACGCAAGGCAAGGCACGGTGAGGCTAGGCAAGGCTAATGCACGACAACGCAAGGCTAGGCAATGCACGACAATCCAAGTAAAGCTTACAGCAAAGGAAGGCACGGTCAGGCGAGATAAGGCTAAGGCACGACAACGCAAGGCTAGGCAATGCAGGGAAGGCAAGCAAAGAGTAACGGAAGGTAAGGAAGGCAAGGGAAAGCAAGGAAAGGCAATGGTAACGGAAGGAACGGCACGGCAAGGGGAAACAAGTCTAATGCACGACAACGCACGCTAGGCAATGCACGGCAAGGCAAGGAAAGGGTAACGCGTGGGAAAGCACGGTCAGGGGAGGCAAGGCTAAGGCACGACAACGCAAGGCTTGGCAATGCACGGAAGGCAAGCAAAGAGTAATGGAAGGTAAGGAAGGCAAGGGAAAGAAAAGAAAGGCAAGTGTAACGGACGGAACGGCACGGCAAGGGGAACCAAGCCTAAGGCACGACAACGCACGCTAGGCAATGCACGGCAAGGCAAGGAAAGGGTAACGCATGGGAAAGCACGGTCAGGCGAGGCAAGGCTAAGGAAAGCCAACGCAAGGCTAGGCAATGCACGGAAAGCAAGCAAGGAGTAACGGAATGCAAGGAAGGAAAGGGAAAGCAAGGGAAGGCAAGGGTAACGAAAGGAACGGCACGGCAAAGGGTAACAAGGCTAAGGCACGACAACACACGGCTAGGAAATGCACGGCAAGGCAAGGAAAGGGTAACGCAAGGCAAGGCACGGTGAGGCTAGGCAAGGTTAATGCACGACAACGCAAGGCTAGGCAATGCACGACAATGCAAGGAAAGCTTAAAGCAAAGGAAGGCACGGTCAGGCGAGATAAGGCTAAGGCACGACAACGCAAGGCTAGGCAATGCAGGGAAGGCAAGCAAAGAGTAACGGAAGGTAAGGAAGGCAAGGGAAAGCAAGGAAAGGCAAGTGTAACGGAAGGAACGGCACGGCAAGGGGAAACAATGCTAAGGCACGACAACGCACGCTAGGCAATGCACGGCAAGGCAAGGAAAGGGTAACGCATGGGAAAGCACGGTCAGGGGAGGCAAGGCTAAGGCACGACAACGCAAGGCTTGGCAATGCACGGAAGGCAAGCAAAGTGTAATGGAAGGTAAGGAAGGCAAGGGAAAGCAAAGAAAGGCAAGTGTAACGGACGGAACGGCACGGCAAGGGGAAACAAGGCTAAGGCACGACAACGCACGCTAGGCAATGCACGGCAAGGCAAGGAAAGGGTAACGCATGGGAAAGCACGGTCAGGCGAGGCAAGGCTAAGGAAAGCCAACGCAAGGCTAGGCAATGCACGGAAAGCAAGCAAGGAGTAACGGAATGCAAGGAAGGAAAGCGAAAGCAAGGGAAGGCAAGGGTAACGAAAGGAACGGCACGGCAAGGGGTAACAAGGATAAGGCACGACAACACACGGCTAGGAAATGCACGGCAAGGCAAGGAAAGGGTAACGCAAGGCAAGGCACGGTGAGGCCAGGCAAGGTTAATGCACGACAACGCAAGGCTAGGCAATGCACGACAATGCAAGGAAAGCTTAAAGCAAAGGAAGGCACGGTCAGGCGAGATAAGGCTAAGGCACGACAACGCAAGGCTAGTCAATGCACGGAAGGCAAGCAAAGAGTAACGGTAGGTAAGGAAGGCAAGGGAAAGCAAGGTAAGGCAAGTGTAACCGAAGGAACGGCACGGAAAGGGGAAACAAGGCTAAGGCACGACAACGCACGGCTAGGCAATGCACGGCAAGGCAAGCAAAGGGTAACGCAAGGAAAGGCACGGTGAGGCTAGGCAAGGCTAATGCACGAAAACGCAAGGCTAGGCGATGCACGACAATGCAAGGAAAGCTTAAAGCAAAGGAAGGCAAGGTCAGGCGAGATAAGGCTAAGGCACGACAACGCAAGGCTAGGAAATTCAGGGAAGGCAAGCAAAGAGTAACGGAAGGTAAGCAAGGCAAGGAAAAGGAAGGAAAGGCCAGGGTAACGGAAGGAACGGCACGGCAAGGGGAAACAAGTCTAAGGCACGACACCGAACGCTAGGCAATGAAGGGCAAGGCAAGGAAAGGGTAACGCATTTGAAAGCACGGTCAGGCGAGGCAACGCTAAGGCACGACAACGCAAGGCTAGGCAATGCACGGAAGGCAAGCAAAGAGTAACGGAAGGTAAGGAAGGCAAGGGAAAGGAAGGAAAGGCAAGTGTAACGGAAGGAACGGCACGGCAAGGGGAAACAAGGCTAAGGCACGGCAACGCACGGCTAGGCAATGCACGGCAAGGCAAGGAAAGGGTACGCAAGGCAAGGCACTGTGAGGCTAGGCAAGGCTAATGCACGACAACGCAAGGCTAGGCAATGCACGACAATGCAAGGAAAGCTTAAAGCAAAGGAAGGCACGGTCAGGCGAGATAAGGCTAAGGCAGGACAACGCAAGGCTAGGCAATGCAGGGAAGGGAAGCAAAGAGTAACGGAAGGTAAGCAAGGCAAGGAAAAGCAAGGAAAGGCAAGGGTAACGGAAGGAACTGCACGGCAAGGGGAAACAAGGCTAAGGCACGGCAACGCAAGCTGGGCAATGCACGGCAAGGCAAGGAAAGGGTAACGCATGGGAAAGCACGTTCAGGCGAGGCAAGGCTAAGGCACGACAACGCACGGCTAGGCAATGCACGGAAGGCAAGCAAAGAGTAACGGAAGGTAAGGAAGGCAAGGGAAAGCAAAGAAAGGCAAGTGTAACGGAAGGAACGGCACGGCAAGGGGAAACAAGGCTAAGGCACGACAACGCACGCTAGGCAATGCACGGCAATGCAAGGAAACGGTAACGCATGGGAAAGCACGGTCAGGCGAGGCAAGGCTAAGGAAAGCCAACGCAAGGCTAGGCAATGCACGGAAAGCAAGCAAGGAGTAACGGAATGCAAGGAAGGAAAGGGAAAGCAAGGGAAGGCAAGGGTAACGAAAGGAACGGCACGGCAAGGGGTAACAAGGCTAAGGCACGACAACACACGGCTAGGAAATGCACGGCAAGGCAAGGAAAGGGTAACGCAAGGCAAGGCACGGTGAGGCTAGGCAAGGCTAATGCACGACAACGCAAGGCTAGGCAATGCACGACAATCCAAGTAAAGCTTACAGCA